>NC_080848.1:46336208-46936208 GCF_030435755.1 Ochotona princeps | reverse complement strand
CCACACATGACCACTCTTGATCTGGCAGTGGGCGGTGTCCTTGCGGTAGCGAACGTCTAACCTGGACAAACCCCCAACTTTTTCCCCCAAGTTGGAACTCGGATGCCCAACAGATCCGCACTGCCTGCCTCCCGACGCAGCTCCCCAGTAAAGCAGCTCTTCCACCAGGCACGGTGCGCGAAGCCACTGATGCCCGGTGCCGCCGCCTACGCACCCGGGCTCTGCTCTGACGGTTACACACTGACTTACCAACTTTCCCCTCGGGCTGCCTGCACCCAAATTGCAAGGATCCCGGGGAGCGGGTGCTGCTTATGGCCACAATCCAGAAGGCTTACTCTCGCCCTCCGACCTTAGGACACGCTCCCCGTCCTTCACTTCCTGCCTACCTCCTTTAAATATCAGTGTTCCTGGGGCTCGCCCTTTATCCTTAACAGGACCTGGATCAGCAAAGGCTTCCACTGCGGTCTTCACATCCTAAACTCTCAATTCTCTTCCTTCCAGCCCTAATTGCTTCTGAACATCCCCCAAAGCTTGCCCCCCCCCCCTCCATTTCATGCCCCCAACACCCGTGCTACTGCGTCTGGGATTGACAAGCTTACTACACCCAGCTTCTGCCAGCCCCATGCCCAAATGCTCCTGAGTCCAAGCGAAGCCGTGTCCCAGGTCCCTGGCTCACCACCTGCTCTTGCCACCCTGGTCCTCACTGATCCCTCAAGCTTCTCACCAACGCCATCTTTCTAGAGCACTTTTGGCAGTACCATTTCTCCACCCGAAAGCCTTTTGCTAGGAGTCATCAAACAGGATGGCTAAAGGAGACTGTTGGGCAACAGGAAAACATGCTTGCAAAATGATGTTAAGGGAAAAAAAACAAAACACGGGCGTGACCGCTAACAGGGTACAGGATTTCTTTTCTCAAAACATTCTAAATATGGTACGCGTTTTTGTGAATATACCAGAAAACCACTGAGCTGTAGGCTTCATGTGGGTGAACTGCATGGTTTATGGATGTAGCTATAACAACAGAAAGCCCTCAGCCTCCAGCGGGCCTGCATAGTAACATGTACCCATCTAACAACAAGGACAACAAAGCAGAGGTCACTCGCAATCCATGTTCTAGCTGGGGGCAATGATGCAAATGCCCCCACCAAGAGTCCTGCTGAAGCCTCTAGCTGGGAGTCGGGATTCTTCACTGAATTAATTTGAAAATCAGAGTTTACTCTCCGAGGTGACACCACCACCCAGGGCTGGGCCAGGCTGAAGCCAGGAGTCAGGCACGCAGTCTGGGTCTCCCCCTTGGGTGGCAGGGACTGGCCATGCGAGCCATCAAGTGCTGCCTCCCAGAGCGCACACTGGTAGGGAGCTGGCGGGAAGCAGAGGAGCCAGGACTCTCTTGGGCTGCACGAGTGCCAAAGAGAACCTGATTGGCTGAACCACCCACCGTCTAGGCCCCCATCAATCACGCTGAAACTTCATCTCCACTGGAAAACACAAGGAGGACAGACACTTAAACTGCCAAGTGTATGTGGAAGTGGAACCCTTGGGAGTCAATTCAAGTTAAATGGGCCCTGGCCTGGAGCCTTATAACCCTGGGGAACTGCAGCTGTGTAAGAGGAAGAGCGAGCTGAGTCTCTGCCCTGCCACGTGCTGCCCTCGCTAAGCCTTCAGACTCGGCAGAGTCTTCTGCAGCGAGAGGGACCTCACAGGAGGGGGACCCCAATGCTGAGCCGGCCTCAGGAGCAGAGAGCAGTAAGCCTTCATTCTATAGCAAGTACTCGGTCTGTGATTATAGCAATAGAAAAGGGAGTGAGACCCTGGGTGATGTTACCATACAGGATTTAAAAAAAACCTTTTTTTTCATGATGCTTTTTTTTTTTTAACCTCTAGACTGAAAGAAACTAGATTCGTGTATTAAAATACTTGTAGGCCCAACCATTCTGGGCCCCTCAGTTCTGATTCACCTGTTCGACTGCCATGTTCCTGTAGCACTTGACCCAAACTTTTGTTGCCACAAACCGGAATCTTACAGGGATCAAGGACCCTCTCTAAAAGCACTTCTTAGCACAGGGTGGGGGAGGGCTGAGAGAGCTGGAGAGGGCATCTGGGGTGGTGGCTTTTGCAGAACTAAATATATATTGTACATAAGAAATACACTTTAGATTCAAAGTCACAAATATAGGTAAGTATTTAGTGCAGTAGTTAACTGCCGCCTGTGACTCCTACAGCCCATATCAGAGTGCCCAGTGTCAAGGCCAGTCTCCTCTGCCACCTCCTGCTATCACACACCCCAAAGCAGCACCTGTCAGCCCAAGGGTTTGGGTCTCTGTCTCTCAACAGAAAACCTCAAATTTCTCTTTCTTTGCTTCAGCCACACGAAGCCCTAGTTATGGGCATCTGGGAGTGAATCAGCAGGTGGGGGATCTCTCACTCTCGCCCATCTTTCTATTCTTCAAATACACACACAATTTAAAAGAATTTAAAGGTACAAATAGGTTGAGAGTAAAAGGAAAAATATACACCATAAAAAACTAGCTAAGACAAAAGTGAAAAGGTTACAATATTAAACAAAATAGTTTAAGATAAAAATTAATGCAAAGATAAGTATTTTGAAATAATAAAAAATCACTGTTGTAAGTGTAGCTAATAACAGAATTCCAAAGCGCATTAAATAAAAATTTCCAGAAATGAAGGGAGAAATATATGGGTCCACCAAAATGGCCCAATTAACTAATTCTCCCCCTTCAAGTGCTGGGATCCCATATGAGTGCCGGTTCAGGCCTCAGCTGCTCCACTTCCCATCCAGCTCCTGGCTTGTGACCTAGGAAAGCAGGAGAGGATAGCCCAAAGCCTTGGGACCCTATACCAGCATGGGAGGCCCAGAAGAGGCTCCTAGCTCCTGGCTTTGGATTGGCTCAACTTCGGCCATTGCAGTCATTTAGGGAGTGAACCAGCGGATGGAAGCTCTTTCTGCTTCTCCTTCTCTGTAAATCTGCCTTTTCAATAAAAAAATAAATATATCTCATTAAAAAGAGAGAAAGAAATGAAGGGAGAAATATATAACTCAACAATTAAGAGAAATTTAAAAAAAAACAAAGAGTTGGAAAGTCAATTTCTACTTTCAATAATGAATACAACAACTAGGTGACTAATTACACAGCAGACCAAGAAAATAGAAGACTTGAGGATACAGCTTCCAGCTGCAATACTGGCATCCCATAGGGGTGCCGGCTTGAGTCCTGTCAGCTCCACCTCCAATTCAGCACCCCGATAAAGTGCCTGAGAAATTAGCAACAAATGGTCCAAGTCCTTGGTCCCTTGTACCCACATGGGAGACACAAAAGCAGTTCTTGGTTCATGGCCAGCTCAGCTCTCGCCATTGTGGTCATTTGGGGAGTGAACCAGCAGATGGAAAATTCTCTTCCACTCTGTAACTCTGCCTCTCAAATAAACAAATCTTTAAAAAAAAAATTGAAGAACCTAACAGACATCTTTAGAATATCACATCCAACCACAGAATACATATTTTTCTCATGTGCATATGAAGCAGAATCCAAAACAGATATCTATATAGATCTATGTATCTACAGATAGGCCATATAACAAGCTTTAATCAATTTAAAAGTACTTGAAGTCATACAAAGTATAATGGAATGAAATTAGAAATCAAGAATAAGTAGGTATTTAGGAGAATCCTCAAATATCTAAAAATTAAGCAACATATTTGCAAATTAACCAAAAGGTCAAATATCAAATCAGTAAGTAAATTAGAAAATGTTTACTACAAAGCTATGACAATCAAGACAATGTGATCCTAATTTTAAAATAGACATATAGGCTGATGAACTACAATTCTAGAATGAATCCTTATATTTATAGTCAATTGATATTTCACAAGACTTCCATATAATTTAACAGGGGAAAGAACAGGCTCTCCAATAAATGGTCCTGGGATTTGGATATCCATAAGCAAAAGAAACAGGGTCTCTCCCATACACAAAAATTAACTCAAAACTGATCAAAAACTTAAGCTTAAAGAACAGAATACAGGTGTAAAATTTTTACAGCCTCACTTCAAACAACAATTTCCTGGCTAGAACACTATAAACCCAAACAACCAAATAAAAATAAAATTAGATTTCATCAAAAAATTTTCAAACTTTACAACAAAGGGCACTTACCAAGACTGTGAAAAGACATCCTTCAAACACAAGTGTATCTAGTATCCACAAAAATTGGGGACTTTTACAACTCAGTGATAAAAAAATATATGTAATCAATTCTTAAAAGGGACAAGGGATCTAAGTGGACATTTCTCCAAACAAGATAAACAAGTCACATAGTTACTTGATTTTGTGTAGATAGCTAAAATAACTGAGGTTCAAAGTAACCAGATAACTTTCTCAGCCCCACATGGAGCGGTGAAGTGGAAGGGTTGGATCAACTTCTTCCGTTTTCATTTTAGTTGGCCCTCTGGAGCTGCCCCCGTCCCCATACCCACCCCAGGAACAGATTTGCTGGTGGCTCTCTGGTACACAGGAGGGCATGGAACTCCTTTTTAGACATGCTATTTCTTCTCAATGGTGATAGCTTTTGAGGACATCTAGATCTGTCATCACGTATAAAGATGTTAGAACTGAAGTCCTCATCCTCCCGGAATCAGACTGACAATTGCCACAGAGGTGCTCTCAAGTCCTCAGCAGAGGCAGAGGCTACATGGTAGAAGTTCCAGAGAAGAAAACATAGAAACTGAATCTGAACACCAGCCTACCTCCTCTTCTCTTTCCTGTCTATGTGGTCCCAAGATGGTACTGAATTCTGCTCATTCTACCCCATGGTTTGGTCCATCATATACCCGCAATCCAACTGTCTTTTAGCAAACAAGAGACAGAAGAAATACGCATCTCCTAAGGTGCTACTCCAGGATGTCACCATTCAAGCCAAGGGCGGGTCAACTTCTATCTCACTCTGCCACCTGTGGGTCTCCTGCCCATCCAGTCTTTGAGAAGTCTGTTTTAATTTCCACTTACTGCTTAAGGTGTTTTCTGTCTCTGGAAACCTCTGCACCTCCTTCCTCTGCCATGATTCACTGTTTCTGTAGTTCATCTCAGGTGGGGCATGGCACTTGGCACTAGTGTGCTTTGTGAAACACATGAGCTGAGGAGGCTGAAAAGAGCCATGCGGAAATTTCAGAATCCACTAATCAGCTCTTCACACGCATCTGAGTTGTGCGTTCTGATTTGCAACAATGACTTCACTGCTCCCAAGAGAAACGTGGGACATTACTTCAGGCCAGTTGCTCTGTGTCATCACTGCCAAGAATGAGGATCTGTAGCGGTGCTGGGCTGTGGGGTGCCCAACAGTTAATCTCCCAATTTTCAGTTGCTAACAGAACTGCAGTGTTGTTTTCATGCATTGGATTGCCAGCAGTATTCCCATTGCAGAGGATGGAGCATGATTAGCCTACAACAATCAGATCATTTCTTTTTCCTTTGCAGATGATTAAAGAACAGGCATGTTACTGATTCTGGCCAATGGATATAAACGGAATTATACTGCCAGGTTTGGGCTTTCTCCTTCCCTTCCTGCTTTGAACACTGCTGTGTAGTGTCTAAAGCTGTGGTAGCCACCTAGCAACCACAAAGAGACAAATGAGAGGTGAAAAACAAAACATTAATGGTGATGGGGGAAGACTCACATCTTTGAATAGTCAACCAATCTCAAGAACACCTCTCTCTGGACAAGAGTCCAATAACACTATAAGCACTCCTGTGGTATAAGCCACCACTGGGTCATATTTTTCTGGGACTTGCAGCAAAGCACTCTACAGGATGCAGAGCTAGGCAAATAGGCTGGTTCCTGCTCATCTATTCAAATGGAATCGCATGGTTACATTGGAGCTCCAAAGTCTGGCTTTTTGGCATCCAAACCATGTCCTAGAACCTCTCTCAAAAATCAAACTCTGACTTTGTCTGGTTTGTTCCTCTCCTACGGAAGCATATTCCGCAAAGCTCACTTACCTACCTAACCTCACATGCCGAAAGAGGAGCACAACTGCCTCAGCCTTCTCCCTAAAATTTCATTAACTAGAGAACACTGAATTCGCACTGTAGGAAGAGACCGAAATCCATCAACACAGGTGGACAGACTTGTTACACATCCTTGCCCTCTACTGTGGTCCCATGGGTGGCCCAAGATGGCCAAAGTGCTTGAGCCCCTGTACCCACAGGGAAGATCCAGAAAAGGCTCCTGGCTACTGGCTGCTAGCTCTCTCTCTCTCTCTCTCTCTCTCTCGATCTCTCTCTCTCTCTCTCTTGCTCTAACTCTTTCAAATAAGTTTTTTTTAAATTTAAAACATAGAACAAATCTTTCAACAATGTGGATGAAATAAGCCTATGTTTTTAGAGGCAGGCAAAGGTCTTCTACCTGCTGATTCACTCTTCAATCGCCTAAAACTTACCATGATCTTCAGAAGGACAGCTTATCCCTTCATGAACAGTGCACACCAACACTCATTTCTGCCTAATTTTTCCAAGATAAAATACCGTCAGTATTTTCCTCTGCTTCCACTCTTATGAGGAAAAACTTCCGTCACTGTTGCTTTATTGTGCATTCCTTCACTTTGTACCAAAATCAAACTTTTCATTTTTTTTTTCTCCTACTCAGCATCTTTTTCTAAGAATTGCCTGGTCACCCATTTCTGACTGAACTCTTCATCTTCTCTGTTTTGAGGAACTCTATTTAATTAATTAATATTGAAGGACAGAAAGAGAGCGATCTCCTCTCTGTAGGTTCATTTCCCAAATGCCCGTAACAGCTGGGCTAGAGCCAAGAGCAACTCAACCCAGTCCTTCATGTGGGTGGCAGGGTCCCGTGACGTGAGCCACCACCACTGCCTCCCAAGGTCTGCATGAGCAGAGAGCTGGGGTGGAGAGTCCACAGACAGGAGTCAACCCCAAACACACTCATGTGGGACACAGACATTCTGTATTACAAATATTTTCTCCAGTCCTCTGTCACCTCCACCCCAGTCTGTTTATCTTTTAGCACCATGATGTCTTCTGTACACTGAGGTTGTTCATTTCAATGTGGTTAAGCAAACGTGTCCATCTCTTCCATCTGTGGCTTCTGGGGCCGGGGTCTTGCTTAGAGAGTAAGAATCTGATTTACCATGTCATTCTCCACATGCTAGACCCACAGCCCCAGTCTCCTGAGTTGAGTTGTGCCTCCTTTCCCTGTGAGTTAGAAATGCCCCCTTGCTTAGACACTAAATCACTACACACAGCTTGGCATGTCTGTTCATCTTACAGGCACCTCGTCCTCACAGTGCACGGTGAAATCCGGCAGCAGGTGCCCTCCTTTATTATTCTGATTCCATTTGCCTAGCTTCCTGCTCCCTGGTAAACTTACACTCATTGTCAAGTTCCAAACAAGCACCGTCAGGCCAGCAGTGCTGAACAAACACTCAGGTGGGTATTACGGAGTCGAGCAGACACTATTTTTTCAAAATGAAAAAATCTGGGCATTTTAATGATAGTTTTGAGATCAGGCACTTGAGACTGAGGTCAGGAAAATAACCATGATGCCTGGGGCCTGCTGTTTGTGAGCGTTTCCCTGCGTGGCTGAGCCGGGAGCTCCATCTAAGTGCCCACGGGGCCCTGCTCCACCCAATGCAAATCACCACCCTCAAGGATTCAAATGTCTCCATGTTAGCGCTGAGTGTGGCAAGTGAGTAAGCACCAGCTCTTCCTGAGGGGCCCCCCCAGAGTGGGCCTGGGCATCTGCAGTCACCACCTGCCAGATGCCCCATCTGATCCACAGAGCCCCTGGCAGCACCTGCTAGCAGGAGACACACTCTGGGCCAAAGCTGTGACCTCATGCCAACTATATGGCCACATGCCAGTCTCAATCTCCCCAAGCTGACATTTTCAATAGTTCCAACTATTTTGAAACCATAGGCAACAAAAGGCCTCCCTCCCCTGCACACCGGCAAGCTGCCTGCTGCCGCCTAACACCCAAACAGCCTGCATTAGTTCCTCACATACTCTGATGGGTGATAACGTGCAATCCCATAATACTTGTTTTTCCCTCTTCTCTCCCCCAAATAAACCCAAGTCAGCTGGGCAGTCTTTCCAGGGTCTCTAATGAAACTAGCCCGAACCAGCTGCAGCCGGCCCCGTCACTGGAGCCTACCTAGATCAGCTCAGACCGAGCAGACTTACTTGACGGTGAATTCTAACAGCAAATGACACACCTCTGATGATGCTTCAGCATCTCGGAACATACACAGTGTGTGGGCGCATGCTCACAGGCCTTCCCCACCTCTCTGCTCTGCACTAGCATGTTCTGTCCCTTTGTTTCACCCAGTTCCACTCTAACCCTAGTTTCATAAATTCTCGAACTTCTCTCGGTCTGGGGAGATTACACTGGGCCTCAACATGACTTACCCCTTTCTCCTACAGACTTGTAGAGAAGATAAACATTCTTTTTTCTTAAAAGGTTGAGTCCAGTGTTTCTGCATCACACACAATACACAAGGGACCCTGTCTGAGAATAATTTTTAAGCACATGGTGCAGTAGCATTCAGCACATTCACACAGTGGCCAGATCACCACCACCATTCACCTGAGCTCTTCTACGGCGCGGGCGCTGTGGCATGTGAAGCCATCACCTGTGATACCGGCATCCCATACGGGCATCAGTTTAAGTCCTGGCTGCTCTGCTTCCCATCCAGCTCCCTGCCGATGTGCCTGAGAAAGCAGTCGAGGATGGCCTAACTGCCTGAGCACCTGCACCTGTGTGGGAGACCCAGAAGAAGCTCCTGGCTCCTGGCTCCTGGCTCCTGCTTTCAGATCAGGCCAGCAATGGCCATTTGGGGAATGAGCGAGAGGATGGACGATCTGTCTATCTCTCTCTGCCTCTAAATGACTTTCAATACATTAATAAATCATAAGAATCCTGTCCCTTTCAAGTTGTGACTCCCTGCTCCCCTTGCAACCCCGACTTCTCTAGGAGTCCGACTACTCTAGGGACTTCATGTGAGTGGACTCATACAACATGCACTCTTGCGACTGGCTCATCTCAGCACAAAGTCCTCAAGACTATCCATGTTGGAGCACGCATGGGAAGCTTCTTCCTTTTGAAGGTTGAATAATATTCCTCGGTATGGATGGAGTATATTTTGTTCACCCGGCATTGTGATGCCTGCGCACACACACACACACACACACACACCCCTAGCTTGCTCCGCAGAATGTCCACTTCTTGATCCCCACATTTCTACGAGGCTGCTAGGAGCTCCACACGTCCTCAGAAAATGTCCCGTTAAGTCCCCCAGCGCCTTCTTTCTTCTATTACCCTCTCCAGCAACTGGGTCCATCCCAGAATTTGCTGCCGCCGCGGCCCCCACACAACATTCCCGAATCCTGCTTTTCAAAGGTTCGTGTCACTCTTCTAGAATATTCCACACCCTGTTTCCATAACGACCGAGACTCTCAGAACGCACGCTGGCAGCCCACCCTCGTGCTGTCTGTCCTTGTCTCACCACAGGCGCTTTCGGCAGCGTCCCCGCGCGCGAACCTTCCTGCCGCTGTTCCCCTCCGGCCCGCCGGAACCCCCGCGTGTCGTGGGGGAGAGCTGGGTCCTGTCACGACAGCTGCTGAACCTAAAGCGCCTCCCGAACCTCAGCTTTCAGGCGCCTCCTCTCCGACCCTGGCAGTCCTCGCCTCGGGCCCTGAGGAAACGTCCCCGGTCAGCGCCTTTCCCGCCGTGCGCGCGCGTGTCCGTGCACGGTACGTGTCTCCGTGTGCGTGCGCGTGTGCGTGCGCAGCCTGCACGGTGGCCCAGTTGGGCCTTCGCTCGTAAAAAAGTGACCGTGCTGCCTTCCCAGCCTGCAAACTTCTCGCTCAGGATGGCTCCCTCACAAGCCAGCGTATGTGTCCTCTCTAATCTTTGCGTCCATGGAGGAAAAAAGGAAGGAGAAGAACGCACAGCACCCTAGCCCAGTCCCACATCCTTCACCCCCGCCCCTGCCACCCACCCCTGCACACTTGCTTTTTCCCTTTTCCTGTTTCCAGCAAAACTGGGTGCGGGCTTCCTTGGGGCCTCCACTTCCTCGGAGTCACCCGCCAAGCCTCCTGACACCAATGTCTCCAGTCTCGGTAAACCCAAAGCCGGGCCTTTGTCTGTCACTTGTTGGACCTTGGAGGCCTGGCTTCCCCTTGGGTCACTGGGCCCAGGACATTTTGCTGGGCACTCCACTGCTCTGGTGGGGTGTGGGAAAGCAATTTACACCTTATCCTGGAGTGTCATCCCATGTCTGTTCTCACCGTTCGTGGCCTTGGCACCTCACCCTGCTGCAATCCTCTAAGCATCCCTCCTCCCACCAGAAGCACCGTGGTGGCCTCCCAGCCAGAACTCTGTGTGTTATCTTTACAGCCTTGGCCGTCTACACTCGCTGCTCTGATGGCATCCAAAAGGATCGTTTAACACTGTACATTACATCCTGCTGAGACCCCTTCATTTGCTTTGTTTCAGTAAGACGATGACAGAACGATCTGTCATTGGTTCATTTCCCAGATGGCCACAACAGCGAGGCTGCTGGATCCTGATGCAGCCAAAAGCCCCAGCATAGGCTCAGTCTGGATCTCCTGTGTGGTTGGCCACGGCCTCAAGTAATGGGCACAGCAAAGTGGAGTTAGAGCCAGGACTCAGACCTAAGCTCTCTGAGACAAGACACGGGTATCCTAACCACCAGGTGTCTTAGCCTTGAGCCAAATATTTCTTCTTCCCTCCAATTACTTGTGATAAGAGCTGGCAGATCCCGTGCTCCCAAGCCACCTTCACCAACCCCCTGTACATCCTTCTGCTCACACGACCGTCCTGCTGTCCAGCACCCACCCCCTGCCCCTCTCCTCAATGCAACCAGCACATCCCTGCCCACAGGGCCTTGGGCCATGCTGTCTGCAGCCCGTCAAGTTCTTTCCTCTGATTCCCTGTCGTACTCTCAGATATCTAATTGAATCTTGTTATTCAAGGAAGCTTTTTTTTTGGCAGTCGTCTCTAGAATAGCAGCTGTCCTCCTGGCCTCTTATTTTCTAACCCTGCTCTGCTTCACTGTCATCCTTACCAGAGTGTGGGTTCCAAGAGTATGTGTGTGTGAGCGAGGGAGCACGTGAGAGCACTTCCACCCACTGACTTGTTCCACCAAATGGTCACGACAACTAGGGCTGGGCTAGGACATAAGCCAGGAGGCTGGAACTCCAGCCAGATCTCCCACACAGGTGTCAGAGGCCTTTGCAATAAGCCCTTGTTGCTTTTTGCAGATGCATTAGTAGGGAGCTAGATTGGAAGTGGAGCAGCCGAGACTCATGAGAGGATGAGCAGCTTGCAGGTAGTGGCTTAACTTGATGTGCCACAAGGATGGCCTCGGGTTGGTCTGATTAACTGTGGCATCCCCAGCATCTGCTGGGGGCACCGGGCACAGAGGAGCCAAGTGGAAGCTGCAGGTGATTAGGGATGCTCAGAAACAGGCTGGGAGCACGAGCTAAATAAAACACACCTGGAGTTATTGCTTATTCAGAGTCAAATATGACTAGAACCAGCTATTTTAAAGAATGAAGTAGGGGCCAGTGAGGTGGTGCATCAGGCTATTCCTCCACCCTGTGGTGCAGGATCCCATATGGGCGCTGGTTCTAATCCTGGCAGCTCCACTTCCCATCCAGCTCCCTGCTTGTGGCCTGGGAAAGCAGAATTCCTGGGAGAGTAGGCGAGCCCACTAGGGTGGCTGCAGGGAGATCCCCTGCTGGGCCACTGTTCCCACTGGTGAGCCTGAGAGCTGAAATTGGGGGCAGACCAGGATGGGCAGGGTTATAACACTTCTTGGCTTGCATGTAAGCTGGATCAGAAATAAGCCATGCTGGATGGACTGTACCTACTGGTACATGTATCAGCCAGAGTGGGTGAGGTTTATTGGGCTTTGCTGCAGTATCAGCTGGAAATGCTGGTACAAGGGTCGGAGTGGGAATTCTGTCAAGCTAAACTGAAGTACTACCTGGAACTGGGCCCAGTAGGGAAACAGTGGTCACCTTCCTCTTGGGGGTTGCCACTCCATCTGGTAAACATGAGAATCAGGACTGGGGCAGGCTTGGCTAGATAGAGAGTGGCACTCATCAGCTCATGTATGGGCTGGATAGTGGGGCTGGTTGGGTTGAACTAGGCTTCAATGCCCTTTGACATGTGTTAGAGCTGAATGGGATGTGAGACAGACTGGACCAGTCTGCTGTGCATACTGGAAAGTACAGGAACCAGGGCAGGGAGCAGGCCTGGTGGGGGTTATTGCAGGTCGCTCCAACTAGGCTACAACGCCCACTTGTTTGCATGGGGGCTGAGTATGCGGTAGGCAGGATTGGGCTGGACTGCAACACTCATTGGTTTGCATAGAAAACAGGGCTGGAGACAGAACTGACCCAGCAATTGCAAGTAACAGTGTGTGAATAGGCCGATTTGAGCGATGGACTATACTGGACCCTGAATTGGCATGCACACACAAGAATCAGGTCTGGGATCACCTCAGACAAAGTTTCTTTGGGAATCCCCCCAACTGAACCACTGGATTCAGAATTCCAACCATGGAGAAAACTGCAGGTTCCGTGGTCTGACCGTGTAATGCATGTGTCAGAGCTGGGCCTCCTCAGTGGCTTAGATGGAGCAGTGGACAGCATATCCAGATGCACATGGAGGCTATGGCAGTACACTGGAGCCTGCAGAGGACACTGGGTACCATAACAGAGGAGGGAGGACAGAACAAATTGATCAACTACCCCAGCCAAGAGTTGGCAGTGAATACCTGGGCAAATGGAGAGTCTAAGGTGGACTACGTCAGCTGGTGGAGTCTGGAGAGATTTCATTGTGATTAGAGTGGCAAGACTGATGGTAATACAGAATTGTTGAACTATCAAAACCACTTGAGTGGGACCCTTGGAGCATGCCCCACATCAGGGATCCTGGGATGGTTGGGAGGCTGGGTGGGACTTCTCCCCACTCCACCCAGATACAGAAAGGAAAAAAAAATGTGGAACAATGGTCTCACCCACTTTTCTCTAGCCCTTGACCCTTTGCACCCTAATTAAATATGTAAAAATTATCAAAAATAAAATTAATGCAATTAAGAAAAGATCTTCCATCTGCTGCTTCATTCCCCAAGTGGCCACAACAGCCAGAACTGAGCTGATCTGAAGCCAGGAGCCAGAAGCTTCTTCTGGGTCTGCCATACAGGTGCAGGGTCCCAAGGCTTTGGACTATCCTCCACTGCTTCCCCAGACCTAAAGCAGGGAGCTGGATGGGAAGTGAAATAGCCAAGACCATGAATTGGCACCCATATGGGATGCTGCGCTTGGAGGTGGAGGATTAGCCAGTGGAGCCATTACCCTGGCCCCAATACATTCATCTTTCAGTTCTATCCTTCATGGTATTAGGAAGTACCCTTATATTTTAGTAACAACGGTCTCTCTAAAACATCAATGCAGGGTGGATGTAGTGGCACAGCGTTTGTACTATTGCTTAGAACAAACACGGGGATACTTGGGTTCCAGTCCCACCTCTAGTTTCAATCCAACTTCCTGCTAAGATGCATCCTGGGAAGAAGCATCAGGTAATGGCTCAAGTACTTGGGCCCCTGTCATCCATGTGGGAGACCAGGACAGTGCTCCTGGATCCTGGTTTTGACCTGGTTCAGCCCCAGTTGTGAGCAGGCATTTGGGTAATGAACCAGTGGATAGAAGCTCTCTCCTTCTACCCTTAAATAACAAAAGAAATGAGATGGAGAAAGAGGAAAAGATGATGAAGGTTCTGATTTCTTGATGCCTCTCAGGGTCAGTGCAGTAGCTCAATGCCTAATCTTCCACCTGTAAGCACCAACATCCCATATGGGCACCAGTTCAAGTCCTGGCTGCTCCACTTCCCATCTAGCTCCCTGCTTGTGGCCTGGGAAAGCAGCAGAGGATGGCCCAAAGCCTTGGACACATGTGAGCGATCCTGAGAAGGTTCTTGGCTCCTGATTGGCCCAGCTCCAGCCACTGCAATCATTTAGGGAGTGAACCAGTGGATGGAACACCTGTCTCTCCTTTCTGTAAATCTTCCTTTCAAAAAAAAAAATCTCTCTTGAAACCTCTCACAGTAGCCCCTTGCAGCGTCAGAGACCCCCCCGACCCCGACCCCATAGAAGGGTGCAGGGCAACTTGGGAGGTCAGAATTTGAGGCAAGCTGCCTGTTCTTTTAAATTGTAAATGGGACCCAACAGTTGTTTGGAGCCAGGTCTCACTGAGATTTACTAAATCCCTAGGCTGTGCTTCTGTCTGTTTCTGCTGGGAGAGGAGATTGTAGTATCTACAGACTGAAGCCGGGGAGTCAGACTTGGGGGCACGTGGGTTCCTGACTGACTCACCCCAGGAAGACTTGGGAGGCCAGCAAATGTCCTTGGGCTCAAACACTGCTTTCCCTTATTGCCTTAGAGACGAACAATGCCAGAGTGAGGATCTTTGTAGAGGATGTGTTGTAAGGGGCTCAGAAGCGGGTACCCTTAGTCACCTGACACGCAGCTCCCAGAGCCTGCCATGACACGTGCATGACTCATCCTGCTGGGCCTTCTTGTAAACTTTCTTAGCAGGGTTTCCAGCCTGAGGGTGGAGGCTGGGCTCCCAGGCTGAGGGCGGAGGTCGGTGATGGGTTCTCAGTGGGACAATTCTTCCTAGGATGCCGTAAAGCATCTTCCTGATATGTAAGTTTTAGTGCAAGACTTTTTTTTTTTTCAGTAAAAGCCATCATTTTTATATTAACAGATGACTGAGGGTTTATCAAGGGAATCATTTTTTTTTTTAGCTGTTTTAAAGACTTCAGAAATATCCTTGAAGTTCACAGCTTCTGACTGTGTTTAGAAACCCTTGAGGTGGCCAAGGGGGAAACTTTGAGGAAATAGGAATAAAATCTTAGCTTAGGAGTAGGTGCTTCAGATAAACAAGATGGCAGAATAGGAAAAGGACACGTTTAGTATATGTGCTGTCCAAGTGAGCACAGAAGAACATGTTTAAACAGATTGAGAATCATCTGAGGAAAGGGCTGGCGGAGGGTGGTGGTGGTGGGTAGTGCTGGAGCAACATCAGCCAGCTAAGCCAGGAGAGAACTCACTGCTGGGAACAAGCTCATTTTTGGCTCAATGTATTGCACTGGTCTCACAGGGAAAATCGTACCAACTTGGCAGCCTATGGGTTCTAACCAAAATAGATCTGGTTGCCTGTCAGACCTAAGGGCCAACAGGTTCCAGCAAGAACAGCATCGTTGACAACCCAGTGATTTAGAACAGCTGGCATCTCCTTAATCCCCAGCACTGTTCAAACCAGGAGTGGGAGAAAGGCTGTACAGGCAATAGTGCAGCCATAGCACAGGATCACCACCGTGGAAGCCTAACACAGGATGCCCGGACTGAAACTCACTGGTGGGAATGGCACAAGTGACTGCAAACAAAGAACCAGGTACTGAACACAATCAGTAAAATCACCCTGTAGACCAGTAGGCAGCACAGCTTAGAAACCGGCCCTAAGGGGAGGACTTTGCTAACCAGAATAGCAAAGACCAAGAGCAAAAGAGGTAGAGGCACAATGAATATTATTGATGCCTCCCCCCGCAAAGTAGCAAAAGCCTTTGTCAAGCTGAGTTAACTGAAGAAGACATCGAGGAAATGGAGGACAAAGAATTTTTAAAACTTGTTATAAAGCTTCTCAACAACAGCGAGAAGCACATACGGGAGTTCAAGGAATTTGTCACACAGGAAATAGCAACACTGGGACAAAAATCAAGCCAAATTATTAGAAATGAAGGACACAGTGGAACAAATTAAAAATTCAGTAATAGAATTCAACAATAGAATAATAGAAAATTCAATAATAGAATGAACGAGGCAGAAGACAGAATCTCAGAACTGGAAGACATTTCCTTCGACAATGGGAGAAAATCAGAAAGCTGGATGTGGAACTGAGTCAAGCTAAGGAAAGTATTATAATTAAGAGACACTATTAAAAGGCCTAATGTAAAGAGAAGCTAAGTTTAAAAACATATTCAATGAAATAATAAAGGAAAACTTCCCTAATTTGGAGAAAGAATTGGGAAACAAAATATAAGAGGGCACAGAACTCCCAACTGGGTTGACCAAAAATGATCTTTGCCATGACACATGATAATCAAGCTCTCTTCAGAAGCTGAACACAGGAAAAAGATCCTTAAATATGCACATGAAAAAAATCGATTAACATATAAAAGAACCCCAATCAGACTCACTGCTGACCTCTCAAGGGAAACTCTAGAGGCTAGAAGACGATAGAGTGACATATTCCAGATTCTAAAAGAAAAAAAAAAATTTCAGCCCAGAATAACTTATCCCACAAAGCTTTCCTTTATTTAATAAAAATTATATCAAATTCTTCCACAATTAAAAAAATACCTCAAAGAATTTGCCTCTTGCAGATCTGCCCTACAAATATATTTAAAGATATTCTATTGGCAGAGAAAAGGAATAGCACCCAGCAAAACCAAAGACAAATGTGGAGAACATCCCAATAAAACAATAAAAGAAGGCTAAATCAAACAATGAACAACCCATTGCTAAAATGACAGGACCAAATTGCTACCTATAGATATTAATTTAAGATGTAAATTGTTTAAACTCATGAAGCAAGCATCTGAGATTAGCAGACTGAGTGGAAAAACAAAACCCATTTATATGTTGCCTACAGGTGATACATCTCACCAACACAGATACGCAGAAACTGAAAGTGAAAGGATGGAAAAAGATATTACAAGCTAACGGGAAAGAAAAACAAGTGGTGTTACCATTCTTATATCAGAAAATATAGACTTTGATGTGAAAAATATTACAAGATATCAAGAAGGACACCACATAATGATCAAAGGATCCTTTCAGCAAAAAGAAATCATCTTACTATTTTCTTAGGATGTTTTCATCTCTAATTTTAGTTCGTTTTTCTCTCTTGCTTTTATTTGCTAGTCTGGCTAAAAGTTTGTTTTGCTTATCTTCTTAAAATATGGTTCTTTTTTGTCGCAGTTTGTAGTTTTGTAGTTTCAATTTGGTTTAGCTTTTCTGTGATTTTTTTTATCACTTCCTGCTCATTTTTTCTTTTTAAATAAGTCCTTGAGTTGTATTATTAGATCGTTCATTTGAGATATTTTGATTTTTTGTAAGCACTTGATGTTACAAATGTCCCTTTCAATACTGTTTTTCCTACATCTCATGGGTTTCGACATCTTTATTTTTATTTGCATTTCTTCAAAAAAGTTTTTTCCTTATTAATTTCTTCAGTGACACATTGGTCATGCAGTAGCACATTATTTAATTTCATGTTTTTATAAGTTTTCTATTTTCTTCCTGTTGTTAATTTTGTTTAATGGTTTTTCTTTTAAGGGGATGTATAGTAGCTGTGTAATAGAGACTGTCATATCCAGATGTGAAGATACAATGCAGTATGCATCTCTACTTCCAAATCAAAGATGGACTTCCAAGGAAACTGTTAAATATATCTTGACAATAGGATGCTGGACTCTCTGTCATTGTTCATACCTACAATATCAGGATACACTTAAATAGCAGAATGATGGATTTATTACTGGTTATGAAAGACTATACTGCTGTAATAATACAGGCGAAATCAATAGGGAAAAAGGGATTTAGGGAGTGGGGAGGGAAAATCCCAGAGCCTATGGAACTGTATCATAAAATGCTAATAAAAAAAAAAAGAAGTGGGTGCTTGGCACAGCAGTTAAGAAACCACTTGGGATGCCTGAGTTCCAGTTTCCTGCTAAAGTGTTCCCTGAGAGGTGTGGGGTGATGGTTCAAGTACTGGGGGACCCTGCTACCCCTGTGAGTTCCAGGCTCTTGGTTTCAATCTGCCCAGTCCCACCTGTTGTGAGCATCCTAAGGATAAATCAGATGAAAGGGCTCTCTCTTGTTCTGTCTCTTTGCCTTTCAATTCTTGTTTGTTGTTGTTTTATTTTTTTAAGATTCATTTATTTTTATTGGAAAGGCAGATCAGACTTGCAAACAGAAGAAGAGACAGAAAGATCTTTCATCACTCCCCAAATGGCTGCAATGACCAGAGATGAGTCAATCTGAAGCCAGAATCCAGGAGCTTCTTCCGGCTCTCCCATGTGGAGGTTTGGGGCCATCCTCGACTGCTTTGCCTGGCCATAAGTAGAGAGCTGGATGGGAAGTGGAGCATCCAGGACACTAACTGGAACTTGTATGGGATACCAGTGCTTGCAAGGCAAAGATTTAGCCAATGAGTCATAGCACCAGGCCTTACCTTTCAATTCTTTTAAAAGTAATTTTAAAGTGTAACAAATAAAAGACAGCTGGAGAAAGTCTGTCTTTTATACTTTGTAGCCACCAGAGTCTCTCAGTTCCTGACCCTAACCTTCCCATCCCACTCTTTGGCTGTCACTACTGCAACACCTGCTGGCTGCCTACTGATGTCAGGACACCCAGACCCTCCAGTATACCTGCCATTGGGCTCCCAGGCCCATACTTCATGCTTAGTAGGTGATGCTAGGATATAACAGTGGACCCAAAGAGCTAGTCCCTAACCTTAACACAGCGATGATGAGTTGGAGGGTAAGGACAAGCATTTGCCCAAAAATGACACCATCGCCAGAGTTGCACATTTGACAAATGACCTTGAAGGAAAACTGAAGGCTACATTGAGAGATTATTTCAGGGTGTGCAGTTCAAAAGGAATGGAGAAGGAAGGGGATGTTTTCTGAGGCAACCCCTACAGGGGGTGAGCAGGAGTTGGGTAGGTGGAGAATGGAGCAGAGATTCTTCAACCAACTGCAGTGGGATTTGGAGAGACTCTCTCAAAGGGTTTGGCTGGAAAATGTGAATCAGATGATGCAGACTGGTTCCCAGCACGTCCCTGGAATGGACACTGGGCTTCCATGTTGGTATAAACACAGGGAGCTCGCCTTAGTCTGTCTCTTGTCACTATAACAAGGGACCCAAGGCTGCCTAGCTTACATAGAAAAAAAGTTTGTATCACTCACAGTTTTGGAGATGTGAAGTCCATGTAGCTCTGGAGAAGCTCCCCTCAGCTCCAACCCTGGCTCCACTGAGTCAATGTGGGCGGCACTGAAACACTACATTCGAAAAAGCATTTGTTTATAGCTGCCCAGGAAACAAGAGCAGAAAAGCTTCCTACTGAAGGCAGAGGAGGGACAGATGCTATGTGCCAGCGATGGGCTAGGGACCTGGTCCAGCTCTGCTCAGGGCTTCCCATTTGCTTAGTTGGAGCTTCTCCAGTCTGCAGCCATTGTTCCTCTGGAATCCACACTCAACTGGGTGCCCTGCACTTTACTGATTATCCTGCTAAATCTATAGACCAATTCACAAGGAGTCTCGCAGGAAACATTCTCTTGCAATCCTCAAAGATCCTATAGCTCCTGACCTCACACCCCTACTGCCCATTCGCTTACTTTCCATTACCAAGTTCAAACTCAGTGTCCACCATGAGACACCACTTAAAAAATTTTCCCCCTCAAACAAACATGATTTTGTTTTTGTTTGAGAGGCAGAGAGATAGAGCTTGCCTCTGCTGAATCACTCCTCAGTTACCTGTAACATCCAGGACTGTGTTAGGCTGAAGCCAGGAGATGGTGGCTGTGGCAGAAGCTCATCCCCTGACTCCCACACTCTTTCAATACTGGAATGGCAGTTCAAGTCCCAGACCTCTGCTTCTGATCCAGCTCCCTGCTAACACACCTGTGACAGCAGTGGAAGACGGCCAGAGCGCTTGGGTCCCTCCACCCACATGGGAGACCAACCTGGATGCAGTTCTGACTCTTGGCTTTGACTTGGTCCAGACCTGGCTCTTGTTGGCCATTTATGTGGTGGTGAACAAGCAGATGGAAGATACATCTGTCACTCTGCTTTTCAAATAAATTTTTTCCCTTTAAGTCACCAGTAAGCCTGGAGAGAAAGGATTCAGTGTAGGAGTGTGGGGGACAGAGAGGAGCTGTGGCAATCTACCAGAGTCCCCCACCTTCCCAGGGGTTGCCATCTTTTCGATTCCTATAGGAAACAGACAAGGAGTCCTTCCATAAAGGCACAACCAACAGCACTGAGCTCCCAGAATAGTCTCAGAAATGGAAGGTCTACCAGTGGTGTTGGGTGTGACGAGGCCAGGGGACAACTGGAGAGGACTCAGGCTGGGAGTGCCCATTTGGGCTTCCAGATGGTTGACCCCACTAGGTACCGTGTGGGCCTCACCTTCTGGGTTGTACAGAGAGCTAGACAGCACTGTGTCTGGCAGGCCACTCTAGCATGCTCTGAGAATTCTGGCGGCATGTGCCTCGGTAGGAATCATTGTGACTTCTTCATGAGGAAACGGGCACATTGTGACATACACACTGGTTGCCCATGCAACATTCTACCCCATGCCCCTCACCTGGCAATATTCCAAGTTCACACAACCCTGATCTTGTTCAGGTTAAGGGGTGCTTTGTGTCTCAACAATGGACCCTGCCTCTCCCCCTAGTCACAAGTCAGGATGTTCTGGGTGGTTCCAGAGCACTTAATTTTGTTTCGTCCAGTGGCTCAGAGGGATTTGGTGGCCTGGGGTCCCAAGCCCTTCAAGTCAGGAGCTTCTGCTGGCCCTAGGTTCTTCCAGCTACAGTAGCAGAATGTACTAGAATTCGTGAAGCCTGGTTAGTCTAAGAGAAGTCTGAGGGTCAGCCAGCACCTGACCCAGCCTGGTTACCGCTGCCTTGGGAAGGATGCAACGCTGGTATGCAGCAGGCATGGCCATGTACATCTTTATCCCATATGACTGGTCAGAGATGTGCGCTGACCTGGAGAAGCTTGCCAGTAGCTGGTAGTGACTTGCCAACAACTCTGGTATGAACAGTACCCACCTCCCTCCCCAAAGGCAGGATGGGGAGGCTTTGCACTGGGCCATTCCGATTCTTCAGGTTGTGCGATGGTGTCCACTGGGTCAAGGGATGCCAAGAGAGCTGGCTAAACTACAGTGTGTATTTGGCAGTGTGTTTCTGGTGAAGTGAGTACCACACATTGCCCCACCCAGGGTTGCCGGTACGGGTATCATCCCATCCATTGAGGAACTGAATGAAACAAAGGCAGGTTGGACGCTGAGGGGACCACCTACCTCCTGTTTTTTGGTGATCAGACTTTCTCAGGTCTTCATTCATGGGACTGCAATCTTTGCTCTCTGGCTCTCCAGTGCATGACACCAGTGGCTTTCCTAGGTCTCCAGTTGTGGATGACAGATGATGTGGATGCTCCAGTCATGTGAGCCGGTTCCCTATAGGATTCACTGTCTGTTACCCATCAGTCTCATCTATTCTCTCTTGAATCAATCAGTTCTGTTTTTCTAGAGAATCATGACTAGCCTGGGAATTGTAACTAGGAAATCTACAAAGATTCAAACTCTGCTCATATGAGTCCTCAACTTTTTCTTTCCTGTACAGAATCAGAGGAACATGTGGCTGTTCAATGGCTTTGAAGGTGGAAGAAGGTGGCCCAGTGCCCAAGGCTCAGGGCTGCAGACAGCCTCTAGACACCATAGAAGGCAAGGAAGAGATTCTCCTCTTGACCTCCCAGCACACATGCACCTCCAGCCCTGGAAAAACCCCAGTCCTGCACATGCCTTGGTTTTTCACCCACCAAGACTGGCACTGGACTTTTTAAGCTCCGGAACTATAAAGTAACAATCTTGTGTTGTGTTAGGCTAAGTTTGTGATGACTTCTTATAGCAGTTAAGGACGGGAGTACAGTGGCCAACAGTATAGCCCAGCCTGTAGAATGTTAGTGTGGGATCCTTAACCCCAGCCCTTGATCCTATGGGGAGGGCACAAAAGGATCGTTTCTTTGGATCCTCAAAGACCTGAACTTTGCCTGTTCCTCCTCTAAGGAGTTAAGATTTGGACACAAAGCAAGTTTTCTTTTGAAAGAGTTTCCTCGGAAATGCCACCATCTGGAACATCCAGATTTTCTTACATCGGCCCAACACTAAGTTTTCCTCAAGGGCTGGCTTGAACATTAGATGTGGGAAGTATTTGCCATTCGGGTCTAGGTTGTGCCCTTAAACAAACACAATTTTAAACACTGAGAGGGGCTGGTGCCCCTCTTATCTTCAGCTAGTGGTGCTGGCATCCCATATGGGTGCCAGGTTGAGTCCCTGTTGTTCCACTTATGACCCAGCTCCCTGACAATGCTCCTAGGAAGCAGAAGAGGATGGTGCAAGACCTCGGGCACCTGCACCCATGTTGGAGACTCAGAAGAAGCTCCTGGCTCCTGACTGGCCTAGTTCTGGCCATGGCAACCTGTTGGAGGAAAGAACCAGCAAATGGAATATATCTCTGTCTTTACAACTTTCAAAAAAAAAAAAAAAACCCAAAAACAAACCCAGAGAGCACAGTCAATGTTGTGAGACACCGGCACAATGAGCACCCACAGAAGCTGCGAGAATCACATGTGCCTTGCTTCCTGCTGCCTTGGGAGTCTATGACCACCAGCTGCAACGGCAGTCAGCAAGACACACCTCCTTTTTCTCAACCTTGCCTCCCCTCTTCCCCCAGCCCTCACCTCCAAACGTGGGCAGGTAAGTGTGTGGCAGCTAAACATGAGCTTGCAGGGCCTTGCTGGACTACGCGTGGCTTGTCTTCCTCAGAGCCAAGAGCTGAAATGTCGCAGTACTGGGAGGATGTGCCTGGGTCTTTGCGTGGTGGCTGGATGAGCCAGCGAAATCCCCTGGCTTTTCTCAAGGCAAGGTTCCTCCACAGTTGGATGTGTTTCCTAGGATTAGGCTTCCCAAGCCTTCTGAGGCCACTTGTCACAGCAAAAGAAGGCTGGGGCTAACTTTCTCATGTTCTACTTTGTTTTGCTTTTTTTTTTGGATACAAGAGTAATGATATGGTGTCAAAAATGATATAAATAGTAACACAGATGGACAAGTGGGAGGGGCAGTGGCACTCTTTGGCCAACCCTTTGAGATGTCCAGGCCAAATCTTTTTATGGCATAATATTTTAAGATTCATTTTTATTGGAAAGACAGATTTAAAGAGAGGAGGACAGAGAGAAAGATCTTTCATCCACTGGTTCACTCCCCAAGTGGCCACAAGGCCAGAGCTGAGCCAATACAAAGCCAGGACCCAGGAATTTCTTCCAGGTCTCTCACCTGGGTAGAGGGACCCAAGGCTTTAGGCCATCCTCCACTGCTCTCCCAGGCCACAGGCAGGGAGCTGGATGGGAAGTGGAGCAGCCGGGACAGGAACTGGTGGCCATATGGGATCCCAGCACATTCAAGGTGAGGATTTAACCAGTGAACCATTGTGCCAGACCCTGGCATGTTTCTAATCTAGAAAAACATCACTGGAAATTTTTAGTAAAGCAGGGCAGTTAGACTAAAGTCAGAGAGTTTGGAAGAAGGCTTGGAGAGTGTTTGGATACACGTTGTCATTTCATTTACTATATGTGAGGTGTGCAAAGAGCGAAACAATGTCAAGAGAAAAAGGAAAATAACGATGGCCTTAGGCCTTGGGGAGGTGAGGTTTCATGTTTCTCCGGGATCTCTCATTCAGCATCAAGCTGTGAAATTCTAGAAAGGCCTGTTCACAAGACTGACCACAGCTGCCCCGACCCAGGCTGGATGCTGAGGCATTTGTTCCCTCGAGTTCAATGAAAATTCCCACATTGGGATGGGAATGAGCTGCAGTGGGATGTCACCACTAATCAATCGAAGACTATTTACTCAGCCATGATTATGCATTAGGTCCAGGCCCTGCTGGTTAACCACTGCCCACAGGGGAACAGCCAATGCTGCTCTGTGCATCAGGCTACTGGGAGCCTCTCCCCACAGACTTCCTTCTCTCCCATTTACAACCACTTCATGGGGCGTTAGGGGTGCTTTCCCTCTGCTGCTATTTGAGGAATACATGCTCAGATGCCAAGGAAGATGACGGCTTTGGGCTACCAGGGGTCACGTCAAACTCGGGGATGCCTACCTTGAAAGTGGGTGTCCAGTCACAACTGTCGCTGAACGATGTTCCTTCACCTGTAGGTCCAGGCTCACAGACCAGAAACCTCTCGTGAGAGCTAAGATAAGGTCATTTGTAAAACACCGGTGTGTGCGTGTGCCTGCGCATGCATGCCTGCATTCACAGGAGGGCACAGGCTGATGTCAACCCAAGGAGATCTGGTACCTTCTGGACACAGCTTGTCACTTGGCAGTCCAGCAGGGATGCAAGCTGCTCTCCTGGCTGGCAGCATACTAAGCCCTGATCAGAAATATTCTGGTCTAAAGACAGGGAGAGGCATTCTCTGCAAGGGAAAATGGCTGGGAAGGTGAAGAGGAAGAAGATTCTAAGGCAGGCAGCTTGCTCCCATGTTCTGTGGGCAGGGCCGGTGGCCCAAGACACCAAGAGTGAATGTTGGCTCCCAGGAGATGCCTGAAGAGCCACATCCCATCGACAGACTCAGCACTCACTGTGTTGGTGTCATACCAGTGTCCCCTGCTAATTAAAATTTATATTCTTGGGACTGATGTTAGCCTAATGGTTAAGACACCCACTTCCCACCTCAGAGTGTGTGAGTTGGGGCACCCAGCTCTGGCTCCTGACTCCAGTTTCCTGTTAATGTACGCCCTGGGAGCAGCAGGCGATGGCTCAAGCAGTTGGATCCCTGCAACCTATCTCCTATGTGGGAGACCCAGATGGAGTTTCTAGTTCCTGGCTGTAACCTGGTCCAGCTCCAGCGATCGCCAACATTTAGAGAGAGAACCAGCAGGCGAGAATGCTCTGTCTCTTTGCCTCTTAACTAAAGAAGGCAACTCCTTCCCGTTCAGTGCTTAGCCTGCTGTGATCTCCCAGGCCTCAGAGGGCATCTCTCACACATATAGCCCTGCATGTGGCATGCACATTCTCACAGCTTGGTAATGCCCTGTGAGGGCCAGGAAGGGGATGTGTGGCCTTGACAGGACAGCTGTGGACAGAGGGACCAGAGATGTCATGAGGCCCTACCCCTCGTGGAAAGTTCCAGCAATTACCGAGAGAACAGCCACTGTGGGGATCGTGACTGACAAGGGACACGTGCGTGAAGATGTTGCTTTGTTCTGCTAACATTCAGTGTAAACGTGCTGCTTTGAAAAAAAAAAATAATATCAGTATATGTCACCGGGTTTTTTTTTAAAGCCATAATCAGACAAACAAAATATATTTATTAGAAATATCACACAGTCATACACAATATACACTTTCATGTTAAGTTAAATACATCTATGTCAGCATGTCATACCCTGACAGCACTTGGTATAGTCTACTGTGCTTTTTATAGAAACGAGGCCACAGATGTATCAACTATGTTCAACTAATGTAGTTAAAATTAGTGAGCTACTCAGGATGTTACAGATTTAGCCAAGCTCTAACTTGGGTTAGAGCAAAACTTGGGCAAAGGTGGGTATTAAAACAAAAAAACCACACCTTTTAAAAGTCTGCAAAGGGTACAGCCTTTACTCTGTGTCATTCACACGGCACTGGAACCTTGGGACACTGAGTGAGCACTGAGGCTGGTGGATTTGCTCAAACTACCTAGTCCTTGGTCTCCACTGGTAGGTGACATGCCTGCTGTCCCTCCCCACCTCCACGGGGAGATGAAGACAGCCAGGAAAGGAAACCTATGGATGTTCATTGCCCTTGCTAGCTGGCTAATCACTTTAGAATTGATTTTTTTGTCTCTCACATGTGGCACCCACTGTGGGAGGTCCCTGCTGTGCAACAACTGAAGAATGGAAACAAAAGACCAGCAACGTCCTGGCAGTGGGAAGAGACTGAGATGGGAGAAGTTCCATGGAATGTCACCCCCATGGGGGCAGGGGCCACCACGCAACCCTTGGTCAGCTGTAATGCAACTTACAGAGCAACTGGCAACGCAGAGGACCACATGGTGGACTTTTCTTTATGTCTTACAAAGTTGACATAAAAAAGTTCACTCTTTTTTTTTTTTTAATAAAAATGACACTTTCAGTAAAAGCCAAATGAGTGACTAGTTTCTGGCTTAAGGGAGAAACACGGTTCCTGGGACCTTTGAAAGTCTCACTCCAGAAAGAAAACCAAGAATGGTATAAACGTGCTGAATGGAAATAAAGGAAATGCCAGCTGCTGCCTTGTTGTCTCAGCTTGCCCCTTTTTTACATTCACAGTGGTGCTCTGGGCACCCCAATGAAAAATGGAACTGAAAACCCTCCTTTTGGCCCAGCCTGGGTGGGACCGCGTTGCCCTATGTTCTGTGCCTCCAGGTTGACCCTTTGGCCTGGGGGCAGGGGCGAGGCTGCTGGGCCTGAGAGTGCACCCTAACAGGATCCTTCTCCTGCTTGCTGGCAGGCAGAACGGTGGTCGGGGAAGCTCCTGTAATTATAGAGCAAACTGCATACGATCTTTCAGATGACATTTCTTTCTTTGTTTTTACCCTACGGGAAGCAAGGATGCAGATGAGAACTGTGTCTGGGCCGAGTATTTGGCAATGGAGGCTGGCTCCCAGGGGAGGACTGGTATTGGTCACAACACGGAGAGAGGGATGCTGCATCACCCAGCATGGGGATGGCTGTGCCCAGAGCTCCTTCAACAACATTTATGTTATCACTGGGAACAGCACACCAGTCATGCTAACTAACCACCTCTCCAGTATCCCAGGGCCTCAGCTGCCTGCGCCACACAAAACCCTGGAGTAATCCCAGCTTAAACACAGCCACCACCTGCTCGACCCAGCAACTTGAGATTTCAGTTGTGGCCCCCTCCACTCCCCATCCCCATTTGGGGGGTGAGCAAAGCAGAAGCATAGAAATATCGAAGATGTATCAGGTGAGTCAACAAAGACAGGTGCATGAAGCAACACAGGTAATGATTTTCACTGAGACACACTCATCAGGAAGGAGCAAGTTCAATTTGTTCAAGCTTCCATTAGGAACCAAAGGGGCAGTTATGTAAATTAGTGCTAGTCCCTAAACAGCAGCCACACAGCCCTGGGCCAGTCCAGGCTGGGGCTCTCACCACGGGCACGCATCAGAGTTGCCTGGAGGACTCCGGAAATGGGCAGACTACACCTCCAGACCCACTTCAGACGTCAGGATCAGCTGATGCGATGGGCCTGCCGTGGGTTTACTGGGGCTCCTGGGAGGTCCTAGCAGAGCTGCAGCTGGGAGCCACGGAGGGCTGGGAGGTGGAGATGCTGCTCCTGGGCACTGCAGCAGCCTGAAGAGTCCGGCTGCCCAGCACAGGGACTGGACCCGCAGCCCTAGGAACTGGCTCTGGAGGAGAGGCTGCGATTCGCCACCAGAGGCTCATTGTACATGGCAGCGGCAGTAATTTCACATCTCTCAGGGACCCTTGGTCAGAAGGGGACTGACACTGTATTTGGCACTTAAATCAGCATGGGGTGGGTAGTGAGCATTTTATCTCTATGGCCTGTGTGAATTCACCCAAGGGGACTACCACAGAGTCAGTGGGTGGTTCCCTGACTTGCTCAGAGCACACCTCCCAGGGGACGGGACAGTGCAGGAGGCCTCCTCTGCCACTGAGGGTGACCAGCAGGGTGAGGGTGAAAGTGCACTTCTTGGTTCAGTATAAATAGAACCACCCCAGCCACCCCCCAGGACTCCTTTATTTGCTATGCAAATGTGAAAGGCTTAGCCAAGTGCAGAGGATCAAGTCCTTCTACAGTTGAAAGACAGGGCTTGGAATCCCCACACCCTTGATCTCTTTCATCGTGCAAGTAAGTGAAGAATGAACCACACGACCCTCCCTTGGGCTGTGTGCGGAGAACAAACGTGCGTGGGTGGATGTTACTTGTGGTTTCCCTTCCAGGGCATTAACAGTTGCTGGAGGTCAGCGGGCAGTTCTGCCTGTGGGACACCTCAAGCGGGGCCCTTCAGCAAAGCGCCCAGGGTCTCTGCCAGCCTAGAATATGCAGATCAAGCTCCCTAGAACTTGAGTTCCCCAAAAGGCAGGGCTGATGTCTGTTTCTAGGTTGTTCCAAAGCAGATGTCTCTTCTGTGTGTGTATGCGTGTGTGTGTATGTGTGGTCAGGGGAAGGGGAAGAAAGGAAGGGAGGACTGGGAAAGGCAAAGTTCTTACAAAAGCGAAAGCTAGGGCTGTTAGGAAACAAACAGCAAGCCTGATTCGGAGGTGCTGTCAGGGACGCTGTGCGGATTTGTGAGGTCAGCAGGTAGGACTGGTGAAGGAAGCGGAGCGAAGCCAGGGCTGAGGATCTTGGTGTGGGTGGAGGAAGGCCATTCTCTTCAGAAGCATCCTACTGCAAAGTCTGGATTCCCGAACCTACGCTCCAGTCATGTTTGCATTTGACCTGGCTACACAGCAGAGCCCAGCTGTTTCTTATTTGCATGTCAGTCCACCAGGCGCGAGCTTTCCTTGGAGATCTAGCCAGTGGGGTGGTGGGAGCAGTGGGATCGGTGGACAATGACCGGTGCTTCCAGGACAAACTGCAGGTGCCCACAGCTCTCGGCCCCTCTGGGTTTAGGTCTCAAAGTACTTGTAGATCTGGGCCACGTACTGCATCACGCTCTGCCAGTCAGGCCGGTCTGTGTACAGCATCTCGCTGAGCTCCTGCAAGGGAATGGCACAGGTCACAAGGGGGACACCCGAACCTATTCCCGTGAAGGGGCTGGCCCTGCCTGGAAACCCTCCCTCCTCACAGTGTGAGAGTACAGGCATACACAGACAGCGCTCGTTCTCACGAGGGGAGGTCAAAGAATGGCTTTTCTTCCTGTACATTTGGAGACGCCAACTCCTCCTAAACGTCACAGGACATGACCTCCTGTGGCGCTCATCTTTTAACAGCATGACAGCATTCAAGCAAGTTTTGGAAAGAGAAAGTCACCCATGACGTCTATGTTTCCAAGCTGGCATTCGAGTGTACACTTCAGTTCCCAGGCCTCCGTCATGTACTGTTACCCACTGTGGTTGGTGCTGCCCAGGTCGCTCCACTGTTCCATTGGGTACACACAGTCGCAGGGACTGCTGCTCGTAACTCATGGGTTGTGTACTTATTTTCACTTCTTCCCCCGTGAGGACTATGACATGCAGCTTGATGCAGTTTTTGATTTTTTAACTTTTTCCATTTTTTAAATTATATTTTTGGCAATCTTTACATAGTTAATTAGGGTAAAAAGGTTCAAGGGTTACAGGAAGGTGGTTAAGACTATTATTTCCGCATTGTTTCCTTCAAGTATCTGAGGTAAAGGGGGTTTTAAGGGAGAAGTCCATATGTTTGCAAGGAAAGAATCTTGATTGAATTTGAACTGTAATACTGCATCAAGGTGGAGGAATCCACCAGGGGGGAGGGGAGGGGGAAGGGTGGGGGGATTCCCAGAGCCTATGAAACTGTCACATAATGCAAAATAATTAATAAAAAAAAAAAATATATATATATATATATATATATATATATATATAAAAGGGAGAAGTCCAACCCAATTTCCCACCCACCCAGGTCCCTGATGTGGGGCATGCTCTGAGGGTCTTGCTCAAGTGGTTTTGATAGTTCAACAGTTATGAATTGCTGCTAATCTCGCCACTCCAAGCACGATGAGGTCGCTGAAGAATCCACTGATTGACATAGTCCATCTTAGAGTCTCTGTTTGCCCAGTTTTTCACTGCCAACATAAGGCTGAGGTGGTTGATTGACTTGTTCTGTCTTTTCATGGTTAGGGTTCTGAGTCTGGCAGTTCGATTGGGGAGATCCCCAAAGAAATTTTGTCTGAGGTGTTCCCAGACCAGATCCTTGTATGTACTAGCAAGTACAGGACCCGGCACAGTCCATTACCCCGATCAGCTGGTGGTTGCAATTGCTGGGTCAGTTCTGCTTCCAGCGCTGTCTTCCACTGGAACCAATGGTTGTTGCAGTCCAGCCTGGTTCTGCCCAGCACATACTCGGCCCTCGCATAAACCAGTGGGAGCTGCAGCCTAGTCGGAGTGAACCACAATAACCCCCACCAGGCCCGCCCCCTACCCTGGTTTGCCAGTATGTGCAGTAGACTAGTCCAGTTTGTCCCACATCCTATTCAGCTCTCATACATGTCAATGGGCATTGAAGCCTAGTTCCGTCTAACCAGCTCCACTATCCAGTCTACACAGATGTTGTTGGGTGCCTTTCTGTCTAGCACCCCAGCCCCATCCTGGTTTTCCTGCCCTCTGGTGGGAGTGGTAACCCAAGAGGAAGGAGCCCACTATTTCCCTTCTAGGCCACTCCCACTCCCGGATTATTCACTCTCCAGGTGGTTCTGAAATTTAACTTGACAGAATTAGCCCCCAGTGCCAGCTTCTGCCAGTTGATGCTGCGACTAAGCCCAACCAACCCTCACTCACTCAAATTTTGGTTTGCACCAGTAGGAACAATCAGCCCAGCCTGGCTTTTCCCTGATCTAGTCCACATGAGGCCCAAAGGTGTTGTAGCCTTGCCTAGTCTGGTCTGCACCCATCCCAGCTCACACTCTCCAATGGGAGTAGCTGTCCAGCAGGGGATCATCCCCATATTCCCCCTGCCAGCTCTGCCCCCTCCCTTCCTGGTTCTCACGCGTGCTGGTTGGGTGCTGCAGTCACATCAGGTACACATTCCATATTATGCACTGGTTTTTGTTGCGACCAAACCTGGCTTGACCCACACTCTGTTCTGGTATTCAGATTTGCCAGTGGATGATGTAAACTGATTCAGCCTGGTCTGCCCCCAACCCATGCCCAATGTATGCCAGTGGGAAACTTTCCATGGCCTGTTCTGGGCTGTTTCGTTTCATACTTCTTGCACGTACCTGCAGGGTCTGTGTCCTGCCAGAGGAGTTGCCCAGGCTCCTCCATCAGAACCTCTCCCAATGCCAGATTTCGTGCATACCAGGGGTCCATGAGCCAGCCCTACTCAGTTCACCTCCTGTCTTAGCAGGAACAGTGGCTTTTCCTGACTGGCCTTCAACCCAATCTGGTTCTTACCGCTGGGTGTTTCAGCCCAGTCACAGCTCGTAGGGGCTGAGATCTAGTCTAGTCTGTCCCACATCTACCCTGGTCTTCCAGAGCACCAGATGGTGTTGGAGACTAGCCCAGCTTGGTGCGTCCAGTCCTAGTCCACACTTGTGCTAAGTGAGATTACAACCGTATCCAGATCAGGACACAGCCCCCACTCCAGCCCTGTGCTCCTTGGTGGGAACCTCAACCCAGCTAGGGTGTCTCCTTAGCTCGCCATCCGGGCCTATTCCCAGCCATAGATTGCATGCATGCCAGTGGTTGCTCTGACTCAGCTTGGCACAGCCCCTCACCTGTTTTAGCTCCTCCTGTTGCTGCTAGTCCTTTAACTTCCTTACCATTGGCTGACTGCAAAAAGACTTGTGCCAAAGGTAAAGAGTTTATTTTATTGGCATTACATGTTACCATTGACATGTCTCTTAATATTTTTTTTTTCTTGCCCAAATTTTCAAGTGACAGGTAAGGGCTGGGTACTCAGCTGAGCTTTAGAAAATCGGTGCCACTGAATATGTTTAATAATTAACTTTGAGATTGAATTTGGATTCTTTTGTGGTCACACGAGAGCAGTAGGGAAGGACCCTGGTGTAAACCCAGAACCAGAGATGCAGTGGAAAAGAGGGGGCGGAAAAAGAGCTGAACTTCGTACATCTGCTCCTGGGCGGGGCAGGGCCAGCTGCTGCTGTTAAGAAGTCATTTATCTTCTGATTCTACACCATCCAAATATACTTTACTGATTTTGCTCCCTGGTTATGCTAAAAAAAAAATCAGCATATCACTGTTCATGGGGAAAGAGTGGAAACGGAGCAAGAAGAACATTCTAGAGAGAGATCCTCGGAACAGTTTTAAGAGAAAAATAAAACTTCCACAAAACACAAGGGTTTTATAATAAAAAAAAAAAAAAAAAAAAAAAAAGGCCACCTTCTCCCAAACTGGTTGTAGTCAGGAGTCAGGGCAGTGCACATACACTGACCCTCTTACCCTGGGAAGGTTGCTTAGAAGATGGGACGGGAAGGAAATGAGCAAGAAGCAAGCTGATGAGGAGGCAGCTGGGCTCTGGGACAGGAGGAAGCCTACACAGGCCAGACGTTCCTCGTCTGGGATCCACCGGCAGTGAGGATTTGCAAGTTCCATCAGCCTTCACAGTTTGGACACCCAGTCTAGCAGCTGAGATGTCGGGATGCTTGCTTCTTAAAAACCAAGCGCCTGTGGTTCAATGCCCACTTCCAGCTCCTGACTCCAGCTTACTGCCAGTGTACATCCCAGGAGGCAGGCGTGATGGCCAAGGACTGCCTTCCTTCCATTAAGCCTTAAGACCTGGATGGAGTTCCCACCTCCTTACTGTTTCAGGTATTTGGGGAGGGGAATTAACTCTCTCTCTCTCTCTCCTTCCCTCCCTCTCTCTACTTCTTAAAAAAAAATAATAAAGTCCAGAATTCCTTACAGCTGATTGCTTTTGATCAACTACCCCAGCCAAGAGTTGGCAGTGAAAATCTAGGCAAATGGACACTCTAAGGTGGACCATGTCAGCCAGTAGATTCTGGAAAGATTTCATCGTGCCTGGAGTGGCGAGATGGATGGCAATTCAGAACTGCTGAACTGTCAAAACCACTTGAGCAGTGCCCTTGGAGCATGCCCCACATCCGGGATCCTGCGATGGTTAGGAGGCTAGGTGTGACTTCTCCCTTAAGTTACCCCCTCCCCCCAGATAAAGGAAGAAAAAAGAAAAGAATATGGAAACAATGGTCTTACCCAGTTTCCTCTAGCCCTTGATCATAAATAAATAACTCAGTAAAATAAGTTCACTGTTACACTACTTCACACACTTGAATCTAGCAATGATTACATTAAAATGTTTTGGCCCACTGTTAACATCAGATTTGGAAAATTCTGAAGAATTGTCTTGTACCTTTCAGGAGCAAATTGCTGCATCAGTAAAAAGCTTATACCACGGGGTATCTGAAAAACAAGCTAACAACTACACTACTTCTTCCAATACCAGGTGCTTTTGATTTCATGGTGAATGTTATCAAATATTTAAGGGAAGAAATAAAAACAACATTACACATTAATTTCCAGAAAATGGATGAGGAGAGAACTCATTCAACAAGCTCCCAACTCATCCAATGTGGCTATAATTACCCTATTATTGCAGCCAGACAAAATATTACAAGAAAAATATAGACCAATTTCTCACAGACGTAAAAACTGTAATGGATTATTAATCTGTCTAAAGCATAATGTATCATAACCAAGGGGGGCTCATCTCAGGCATGCAAGCCTGTTTTGTAAATCATGGAATTCATCATATTTATAGGTACAATAAAAACCATACGATTATAAAAGATGAAAAAAGCATCACACAAGATTGAACAACCACTGATGCAAAAAATAAAGATTTTTATTTATTTACAATAATCGCACCTCAGATAAACCTCATTGGCTGTGATATTGCCACTGCACAAAGCTTAAAAATTTTGTTTATGTACATGCATTTGAAAAGCATAGCAAGAATGAGAGCGAGAGAGAGAGCGAGAGAGCAATCTTCAACTTGCTGTATTACTTCTCCCACTCTCAGAGCAGCCTGGGCTCCCATGCGGCTGTCAGGAACACAGGTAAACAAGCCCTCATCTCCTGCAGAGGATGTCCCAAAGCCTTGGGACCTGGAAAAAGCTCCTGGCTTTGGTTGGCTCAGTTCTGGCCATTGTGGCCACTTGGGGAGTGAAATAGCAGATGGAAGATCTTTTTCTCTCTCTCCCCTTTTCTTTGTAAATCTGACTTTCCAATGGAAATAAATAAAAAAACCCAGCAAGTAATTTTTTTTAGGTTAGTTACAAACTGATTTAAAAATTTATAAGGGCAAAGGTGCACAGCCAAAGCAATTCTGAAAAGAATAACTAGATTTACACATTTTTAGTAAAGTTATATTAATCAAGAGAGTATGGTATTAGCAGGGGACCTATATAAATGGATCAAAGTAAAGCCAAGAAATAAAACCACACAAACACAGCCAATTGATTTTTTAAAAAATGTACTTATTCATTTGAGAGCGTGAGATTGATTTTTGCCAACTGGTAGTTTCCCAAATGGCTGCAAGAGCCAAGGCTGGGCTAGACTGAAGCCAGGAACTAGGAATCCAATCCACGTCTCCCTTGTGGGTGACAAAGACCCAAGTACTAGGGACATTAGTGCTGCCTTAGGGAACTGAGCTTGAAGGGCAGAGTAGCCAAGACCCTAATCAGGAATTGTGCCTGTTTCTATCAGTCACAGGGGCACCTGAAGCAGAGACTTAACCAGTCGTGCCACAATACCTCCTTTCCCCAGCTACTTAACTTTTCATTGTGAAAGATAACTATAAAAAGAGGAGGATATCAAGTACAACTTTGTAATTTAGTGAATTCTGACAAGGTCTAGTCACTACCCAAATCAAGAACTAGCTCTCCAGACCAGGCTGAATCAGTTCATGTCATCCACTGGCAAATCCGATCACCAGAACAGAGTGTGGGATGAGCCGGGTTTGGTTGCGACAAAACCAGTACACATTATGGAATGCCAGGGCGTGGTTGCCTGTACTGGATATGAATGCAGCACCCGTCCAGCACACATGAGATCCAGGAAGGAAGGGGCAGAGCTGGCGAGGGGATTAAGGGGCTGGTCCCCTCGCCGGACAGCTACTCCCACTGGAGAGTGTGGGCTGGGATAGAGACAGACCCGACCAAGCAAGGCTACAACACCTGTGCGCTGCATGTGGCCTAGATCAGGGCCGCAGCATCAGTTGGCAGAAGCTGGCACTGGGGATTAATTCTGTCGAGTCAAATCACAGGACCACCTAAAGAGTGCATAAACCGGGACAGAGAGACCTGGGAGGGAAAAAGTGGGTTCCCCCTTCTTGGGTCACTATTCCCGTGGGAGGGCATGAAAACTAGGACAGGGGGCTGGGATGGCTAGATAGAGAGGTACTCAACAACATCTGTGAGGGCTGGATGGTTGAGTTGGTTAGATAGAACTAAGCTTTAATACCCATTGACAAGTACCAGAGCCAAATGGGATGGGGGACAGACTGGTCTTCTGCTACACATACTGGCAAACCAGGGTAGGGGGTGGGCCTGGTGGGGGTTATTGTGGGTCACCCCGACTAGGCTGCAGCTCCCACTGGTTGATGTAAGGGCCGAACCAGACTGGACTGCAACACCCATTGGTTCCAGTGCAACTCGGGACCGAAAACAGAACCAACACAGCAATTGCAACCACCAGCTGATCGGGGTGATGGACTGTGCCGGGCCCTGTGCTTGCTAGAACATACAAGAAACTAATCTGGGAATACCTCAAAGTATCTTTGGAGATCTCCCCAATCGAACTGCTGGACTTAGAACTCTAATCAAGAAAAGACAGAAGACAGAACAGGACAATCATTCATCTCAGCTATGTGTTGGCAGCGAAATATGGGGCAAACGGAGACTTCATGATGGACCATATCAATCAGTGGACGACCTCATCGAGCGAAACTGGCAGCGATTCATAACTGGAGAACTATTAACACCACTTGAGCACATATCTCAGAGCATGCCCCACATCCGGGACTTGGGGTGGGCGGGAAACCGGGTGGGGCTTCTCCCTCAATATCCCCTTTTACCTCAGATACATGATGGAAACAATATTGACATAATAGCAGTACCCACTTCCCTATCCCCCTGAACCTTTTTTTCTTTTCTTTTTCCTTTAACTGTAATTAACTATGTAAAGATTGTCAACAACAATACAATAAAATAGATTAAAAAAAAAAAAAAAAAGAACTAGCTCTCTGCCAGCATCCTAGGAAGCTTGATGGTCCTCTTGTTCACGACCTGCCAGGGGCGTCTTTCACAGTCTAGGCATCTGCATTAATTACTCTGGCAACAAGGAAGTCTTTACTGTTCACTTGAAGCTGATCTTGCTCTTGAACAGCTAACTCTGAGTAGGGACACATACAGAGGCTAACTAACCTTTCTAACTGGTACATGCACACAAGGAAATTGACTTTTCACTAACGGTGATGGTGGGATGGATTAGCACTGCCAGATACGCATGGGATGCTGAAGATGTTACAAGTAAAACAGAAAAAGAGATGAAAATGAACCTGATTGGAAAACAGGCTAAGAATTTGTCCCTGGGATGGGGTGGGAGGTTGGGTGTGGCTCCTCCTTTTTTATCTCCCCATTTATCCCTGATACAGGAAAAAAAAAAGAACATGGAAACAATGGTCTTACCCACTTTCCTGTAGCTCTTGACGTTTTGTGCCCTAATCAACTATGTAAAGATTATCAAATTAAATAATAATAATACAAACGTTGTGCAACACCACTTATTTCAAGTTCTTGGAATGGGTACATTCGTAGAGACAAAAGGTGCAATGGTTACGAGGGAGTTAAGGGTTCACTGGGTATAGAGCTTCAGTTCTGCAAGATGAAAAGGTTATGGAGACCACAGTGGCACTGGATACACAACTATGTGAATAATGTAATTAATACTTCACTGTATTCCTAAGCGATGGTCTGATGTATATTTTACCACAATAAAAAGCATTAAAACAAATTTATGGGTGCCAGTCTGTGTCCTGGCTGTTCCACTTCCAAGCCAGCTCCCTGCTTGCGGCCTGGGAAACAGTGAAGGATGGTCCAAAGCCTTGGGATCCTGCTCCCACATGGGAGATCTGAAAGAAGCTCCTGGTTTTGGATTGGATTGTTGTGGCCATTTGGGGAGTGAACCAGTGAATGGGAAATCTTTTTCTGTCTCTCATTCTCTCTGTAAATCGCCCTTCCAACACACACACACACACACACACACACACACACACACACACACACACAGAGGTTTATTTCTCTTTGGAGCTCATACTCTTGCAGAGGCAGGGTAGAGAAGATGTCAACATCCGTATAATCAGATAAATTGTAATATAATACGGCATGTGCTGTATTGTACTATGAATAAATGGTGCTTTAAGAGCCCAGCAGGTGGACACAGCTGTCGCAGATGTATGGCCAGAGTGGTTAAGTACAGGGACTCTCGAGAGCTGACCTGCCTGGCTCTGTTCCTGCATTTGCTGCTCATCAGCCATGACATCCCGCACGTAACTAGCTCACACCTCAGCCTCTGACGAGCAAGGGGCGCCCACCTCACGGGACTTGCATGGAAATGTCCAGAATGGTACTTGGTACATAGTAAAGATGAAAAGAAAAAAAAAATGTGTTGACAATTAAGGCGGAATGAACTTTGTAAAAGTAATAGTACAGAGTAGGCTGTTACGCTAAAGGAATCTCTTCAGTATCCCCCTAAAAACCCGAAGTGTGGGCTGGGTGTTTAGCCTAGTGGTAAAAACACCATCTGGGACATTCATACGCTGTACCAGAGAGCCAATGTAGCAGAGAGCCAGAGTCCTTGCAACAATCGAGTCTGGATTCCAACTCCAGCTCCCTGCTGATGCACATCCTGGGAAGCAGTGATGGCTCAACTAACTGAGTTCCTGCTATCCCTGTGGGAGATTCTGATTCAGTTTTCCAGTTCCTGGCTTTGGTCTGGCACAGCCCTGGCAATTGCAGGCATTTTGTAATGAACTAGTGGATGAAAAATCTTTTCTTTCTCTCTCCCCTAACTATGTGAAATTTTCTTTTTTAAAGTTTATTAGGGCCCGGCATGGTGGCCCGTGGCTAAAGTCCTTGCCTTCAACGTGTCGGGATACCATATGGGTGCTGACAGCCCTGCTTCCCATCCAGCTCCCTGCCTGTGGCCTGGGAAAGCAGTCGAGGACGGCCTAAAGCCTTGGGACTCTGCACCCGCATGGGAGACTCAGAAGAAGCTCCTGGCTCCTGGCTTTGGATCGGCGCAGTACTGGCCGTTGCGGTCACTTGGGGAGTGAATCATCAGATGGAAGATCTTCCTCTCTGTCTCTCCTCCTCTCTGTATATCTGACTTTGCAATAAAAATATATAAATCTTTCAAAAAAAGTTTATTATTATTATTTTACTCTCTCATTTTGTCTCTATGTTACATTGGTTTAAATAAATACTTTCTAAAACTCCCAAGGTATAATGTTCTCTGTTTGCGGAGGCCCTGAAGCCAGTCTGCATGCTACAACTGCCTGCAGGACGTGCTGGCAATCTCAGGGGCGATGGCTGGAGATCCAGACCCATCAGCCTTGCAGGATGCATGGTCTGCCTGTGTGGGATTGACAGCAATGCCACACAGACTCTAACCAAGATCATTCTGAGAGAAGTTGCTCAGCACTGCAATACAAGGGCCAACACCTTAGCACCCCACAGTTGCTGAGGAAGAATGCTTCCTAGAATTTGGAGCTTCACATTTCAAAGATCTCACTCTGGTGACAGTTCACACCCATTAGCATATAATTACTTGAACATATACATACGAGTGAAAGTTCTCCCAGCATTACTCCATAGAACTTGAGCCAAGACAGTTGACATTTACTACTGCCGTTACTTCTAATTGGGTGCACTTTAAAAGCATTCCTTGCTGGATAGGTGTTTGGTACGCTGCTTGGGGCACCTGCACCCTGTATCACTGCTGGCTGTGCTTCTCATCCAACTTCCTAATAAACATTCAGGCAGACAGCAGTGATGGTCTGAGTCCCTCTGGGTCCCAACCACCCACACAGGAGACTGAATTAAACTCCAGAGCACTGGCTTTACCCCTGCCCAGACTTGGCTTGGGGAGTTAGTCAGCAGATGGCTGAACTCTCTGTCTGGCTCCCCTTTAATTTTAAATAAAGTGAAAATACATTTTAAAAAACAAAAAGAATGTAACACAGCATCCTGTGCAATTGAGTATGTACAGCTTTAAGGAAATTTCTCCTGTTGGTGGTATGAACTGGTGAAACTGCTCACCAACTCCGGAGTGGCTTTCAGGTTCAGTTATCCCCCCCAGAACACCCTGTAAATCACATGGTGGCTCTGGCCACTTGGTCAGCACGCTGGCTTCATTCGCTCCCCAGCTCAGCGACTTCCACAGTATGTTAGATGAAAGTGAAGGAAAGGCATTACATTAGAACAGAAGCAAATGCCAGGTGCAATACGGCAAAGAAAACTGTATAATGCATGTTAACATACTCCAACAAGTTCTCATTTTGTCTTTGAGCTTTACATAATAAGTGCCTCTCTTGTCTGTTTCTATTAGGGAGCATGAAGCAACCTTTGAAATCCTCTGGACTTGTCTCTACAAGATAGACAAATATACTTCTTACAGATTTAGTAGAATTCATACTTACTGGGACTTTAAAAAATTTAAAGATTTTTTTCTGGTTTTAAAATTAAGTTAATTTTTACCATTTTTGCCATATCCACTTCCTATGTAGAAACAGTACATACACATACATATTCTATTTTTTCCTTGCAAACAGGGATATTAATATCACAAAGTGAGGGATTTAAAACAACGATCATGACGTAATGGCAAAAGAAGGACATACTGTCATGCATTTGGCATAATTTGATGAAGCAATATTTATAACTATATGCCAAATAATATGACAATCACACAATTTTCATACTCTGCACATTTTATCTCCCCCAAAACACGATATTTGTCTTTCTGGGTCTGGATTCTTTCACCTGGTACAATCATCTTCAGGTTTTATCCATATTGCTGCAAATGTCAGGATTTTCTTTTTTATGGCTGAATAATATTCCATGGTGTATACCTATACCACGTTTTCATTATTTCTTTTCAAATAAGGCTTGAAGATTGATTGATTTATTGGAAAGGCAGATTTATAGAAAGAAGAAGAGGCAGAGAGAAAGATCTTACATCTACAGGTTCACTCCCCAGAGGCCACAAAGGTTCGACCTGAGCTGATCTGAAGTCAGGAGCCAAGAGCTTCCTCAGAGTCTCCCACTTGGGTGCAGGGTCGGAAATTTTGGCCCTTCCTCCACTATTTTCCAAGACTACAAGCAGGGAGCTGGACTGGAAGTGGAGCAGCTGGGACAGGAACTGGTGCCCATATGGGTGGATATAAGGCAAGGACTTGAGGCACTAGGCTACCTCGCAGGGCCCTCCGCATTTTCTTTATCCAGTCATGAGCTGATGGACTTCAAGGCTGATTGTGTGTCTTAGCTGTGGTGGATTAAGCCACATAAATGTGGGAATGCAGGTACCTCTTTCAAAATACGTTGATTTCTTAACTATATTTTGGAGTGTGATTTTTACTTCTTTAATGGTTAAGGTTTTATTTCTTTTTGAGTGAGTTTTGGAGTAATATTTACATTTAATTTTTGATGAGATACATGGGTTTTTTGGGGGAAAAACTTTATGCTTCAACTTTATCTGTGAAACACTGTTCTTGGTATTAAGCTTTCTTTAACAGCTGTACTTTCACTTTTTCATTTCTCAGATTCCTTAAATCCTCTGGGATGATAGAATTGTATCTTACTACCAATTCAGGTTGGAGTTTTCTGATCACTAATGAGAATGAAAATCCTTGAAAATGGGTATTGGCCACTTGTGCTCTTTCCCTGAGAGATGTCTATTCTAACCTCGGAGATTCTTCTTGGAGGTTAGCTTTTTTTTTTTTTTTTTTTTAATATTTTAATCATTTGAGAAAGAAGGAAAATGAGGTGAGGGGGAGACAAAGAAAGAGAACCACCCGTTCTCTGGTTCATTCCTCAACGCCCACAATGGGCTGGGCCAAAGCTAGAAGCTGGGTGCTCTAGCTGGGTCCTCCATGTGTGTGGCAGGGGCCCAAGTACTTCAGTCATCACTGCTACTTCCCACGAGCAGCGTTAGCTACAACTGGGAGCGGCTTCTATTCCTCCTCTTATCTCTCTGTATATTTAAACACAGTCTACTTGTAGGCTCCTCCTTATTTATTATCTGTAGTTCTGGGAGGTGATCCTCATTTGTGGTATCTGCTGACTAGCTCAAGTGGATCATTCTCACCAGTATTTTCTTATCTGACGTGAGAGCATATTTTCAGCAGCCACTGCGTTACCAGCCCAGCAGCTTTTCCCTCAGAGTTCAAGTGACCGACTTCAGGCGGCAAGGATATTACAAATTTGGACTGCAAATGTCATCTGATCCCATCTTCTTACTAGGGATTTTCTTTTCTCTCCATCCCTCACGCATCTCCCCATCCTCACCACGCCAACAACAACAACAAAAAATTCAAGATAGTAGTGAGCTTTCCCACCGCTCTAGATGGCAGGTGGAACTTTTAAAAATGGAGGGCCTGGTTACAGGAACTCAAGGCTTTGTCTCTTGTTCCTTGTCTGGGCATTAAATAAAGCCTATAGGCTTACATTCACTTCTTGCAACTTCTACACCACCACCACCACCCTACTTCCACTGCCTGGGGCTGGCACCATCTCAGTGTCCACACAAAGGTTGTGATTCTCATTTCTTTTAAAAATTCTGTCTCTAGATATTTCATAGCCCATCTTGAGAGTTCAGCTCTTTTTGGAAAAAGAGAGGCAGAGAGAGAGAGAGATCCCATCCATGGCTTTACTCCCCAAATGCCTGTAATGGCTGCAATGAGCTGGACTGGTATCCAGGAACTCAGTCCAGGCTCACGGTGCTAGTGGCAGGGATCCAGTCGCTCAGACCTACTGCTTCCCCAGGTACACATCAGCCAGAAGATGGAAGTGGGAGTCTGCACTGTGACTAGAACTCAGGCACCTTGACATAGAACACAAGTGCTGCAAAAGCGGACTTCTGAACTCTGAGGGCAATGCCCATGTTCATGTACTGACATTAAAAGCGGACTTCTGAACTCTGAGGGCAATGCCCATGTCCATGTACTGACATTAAAAGCAGACTTCTGAACTCTGAGGGCAATGCCCATGTCCATGTACTGACATTTTTTTATTTCATATTTCTAAATGACAGAAACAGAGGAGTGGCAATTCAATCCTGTATTTCCAGAACTGAACTCTATCCAAAATGAAACTTTAATTGAAAACAAACAAACAGGGCCCGGCGGCGTGGCCTAGCGGCTAAGGTCCTCGCCTTGAATGCACCGGGATCCCATATGGGCACCGGTTCTGGTCCCAGCAGCTCCACTTCCCAACCAGCTCTCTCTCTTGTGACCTGGGAAAGCAGTCGAGGACGGCCCAGAGCACTGGGACCCTGCACCCGCGTGGGAGACCTGGAAGAGGTTTCAGGTTCCCGGCATCGGATTGGCGCACCGGCCGTTGCGGCTCACTTGGGGAGTGAATCATCGGACGGAAGATCTTCCTCTCTGTCTCTCCTCTCTGTATATCTGACTGTAATAAAATAAATAAATCTTTAAAAAAAAAAAGAAAACAAACAAACAAACAAAATCGTATGTGATCAGATACCATAAAGTTTTTTCTTTTTCATATAACTTGCAATAGTAGCAGGAGGTTACAAAATCAGATACTTACCAGGCTGGGTTTGATGCCCACACTCTCAGCTGCTTCGAATGCCAACAAGAGATTCCGCTTCTGGTTTAAAAGACAAAGAGATTGGAATCACTAACTAAAAAATAAATAGCATTTGCTAGGAAGACACTCCCATTTGAATAGTCCATGACTATAAAACAAATTAGTCAAATATGCAAATAATGACCACAGTTCAAGAAAGACAAAAGATTAATAGGTTAGAATTATCACTAAAATTACATCATTGTTACACATCTGACTATAGTTTATTTTAAGACTCAGGACTTTTCAAATTCTGTTATGTAAAAAATTGTTTAATCATGGTGCCATCCAAAACAGATTATCACAATGAAATATGTACAGTCAAATGAAAAACTGCTCTTTCTTCCTCACACCTGGCCCTGAGAATTAATTTTTAACCTCTATTATTTTTTTTCTGATGACAATTCTATTTCTCTGAAATATGTGTACATAACTATTTCTTGATTTCTAAAATGGAGGCATTAGACAACCCCCCCGACTTCCCTCCAAGACAAATGAGGACTCCAGCAACGCACCATCTTTCTCTTTCCCTCATGTGGTCATGCAGTTAACTGCAACATGACTGGTTCTGTCTCTGAGTATCAACAACAGCCTTTGATTTCAACTTCTTGCACCATCAGCTGCAGACAGCACTTGCTAACTCCATTCTTTGAAAAGAAGTAAGTTCCCCTTATCTTTCCTCCACTTTGTCAACTTTTTCCTTAGCACATGCTCTTCCTTTTCTAGAAGCACCTGTAAGCCTTCTGTGTGGTCTCACAGGGGTGATTCTGAAGGCTGAATACATCACATTCACACGGAAAGGGGCTGTGACATTTTTCTTTCTCCATGGGTCCAAATTCATGATGCTGCCCCACTCAAAAAAACAAATCATTTTCAAAGGATTCTCATCATTGTTACTTTACCACTTGCTTGGAACCACAGCCTTTAGTCTGACTAGATTTGGACCCTGCCTTTCTTCAGAAATTTTTTTTCCCAGTTACAATTCCTGCTTGCCTTAGATTTTTTATTAGAACTTTACACTTCCTTCCCACTGGCTCCTCCCCAGTCTGATGACTGCTTCCTGTAGCCCATGTTCTCCCTGCTAACACAGAAGACCCGCCTCACACTTGGACTGCAGTCTCTTTACAGAGCCTCTCATTCTCTCCTTTATTACAATCTCAAGCTCTTAATCACACTATCATCTACTGAAATCCTTTGGCTGCCCAGAACCTCCTACCAACTTTGGCGTGGATAATCCTGTTTCAGCAAAAGGCATTGTTTCGTCTGCCTCTTTAAGCAAGAACATGGGGGAAGGTACATTTTCTTTCTCTTTTCTACCATCAGGCCTGGTCAGCAGTTTGGCTGGAGAGAGAATTCTGGGCTTTTCCTTGGAATGGGATCAGCCCTTCTCCACAATCAATGAGCACAGTGAGTAAGCAGCTTCTTGCTGCAGCTCTTCCGGTCTATTCTCTGTCTTCTCGCCCAGATGAATTTGAGGATCATTTGATCATGTCTCTCCAGCTCTATAATTCATTTCAAAGCCATTAGGATTTATTAAAATTTAAATTGGTACATTAATAGAATTGAGTGACAAATGTCTCCTACATATTCATGTTTCATGTTCCTCATTACAGGGCTATAATTTCATAATCAAGGTTTTATACATAATTTTGTATCCCTTCTCATTTCCCTCGTGGCGTTTTTCACCTTCTGCTCTTCCCTGAACATTTGCAGCCTGAAGACCAAAGGATCTGGAGCCAGTTTGCTGCTCCAGGAACCAGGTTAGAGCAAAATAGCCAGATGTGGCTTGTTCATCTGTAGCAGAGGCCTGGGAAAGCTACTGATCTGTGGTGATCCTGCTCAAGCTGCCAGTTCTCGGCCTTGAAATTGAGGGGGAATTGGTGGGAAACCCCACACTTACTTCCTCAACACCTGAGACGTGTAGTAAATTGGGTCCTTGCTTCCTTCAGTTTAAGGCCAAACTGGTACGAGCAATTTCCTGTTGCAATGCTAATGAAATTTTTATTCTTCTCCCCCAAAACTCCTTTGCAGTTATTTTTGGGGGAAGAAGGGAGCTTGGAAATCAGTTTTTAGTTACTGCCATTCCAGAAGTCAAGACACAAGCATTTTTATGGTTTCCAAGATATAGTGACAAAGATATCACACCAATCTTCAGTTGCCCATTAGGATTTCCAAAGCCTCCGCCAAGGGTGTCCAGCTAAACATCACATCCGTCCATACATCCGTATGTGTGTGTGTAAGATTCATTTATTTGAAGGTCAGAGTTACACAGCGAGAAGGAGACACACATACACACACAGGTGTTCCATTTGCTGATTTATTCCCTAGACGGCCAGAGCTGGGCCAGGCTGAAGCCAGCAGCCAGTTTCATCCTGCTTCCATGTGAGTAGCAGGATCCCAAATACTTGGGCTATCTTCCAGTAATTAGTAGGGAACTGGACCAGAAGTGAGACAGCTAGGATACAAACTAGCTCCCCATCTGGGATACCGGCACTGTAGCTGGTGGAGTTATCTGCTCAGAGTATCGACCCCTATCTTATTGTTTTGACAACCTTGTAGGTTGAAGACACTTCTAAACCAAAGGCTTCACACAGAATTCCTCCGATACCCTTTAATTTGATTTGAATTAAACTGTATGTGTTTTCTAAATAGATATCAGCCACAGAAGATATAGTCCATGCTGGAAAATTGCCCCAGGATGCTATGAAAGACGTAACATAGAATGTGACAGTGGCCAGTGGGATCTGGATCCCCAAAATGACTTCATCATTTTGGCAGCATCAAGACACCAGGGAGCAAGTCTCACTCTCCCAACACCCTTCCACTGCCAGAGGCCAGATGAGAGGCAGCCAGTCACCAAGGCCTCCGCTGAGGGTGAGGGAGCATGCTCAGGTGAGCCTGGAAGGGTGTCACTTGGCTGTGGGCTCAGAGTGCCAGCTGCAGCTCTGCCCTTCCCCTTACAGGCCAGGCCGGATGAGAGGCGTCCAGTCAACCTGTATCCTAGATGGGGGAGGGAGGTGCAGGCCTGGCACCTTCTGATTCCACGACAGTCCAAGTCCCCAACCCATGACAGAACTCCACTGCCAGGCTGGCTAGCAGGGACAGTGCTAAGTGCACATGTTACCTCAAGCTGATGGGAAGAAGGATGCTAATTCCAGGGTTTCTCCTCTGGTATTTATATTCCATTTCAGACACTGGCACAAATACTCTCCACTCTAACCTGGATCTGTGGGTAGCATGGAAGAGTTTCACAGACTGATAGATGAAAACCCTATCTTGTTTTTTAATCAAGGAAAAACAAAATAAAACCCCCAAGTCTTTCATGACCAACTCACAGTCTGATTATACAGCTGTTTAGTGCCACAGAAGATGTTTGTGTTAGCTCTTTGATACCACTGTCAACATGACTTTGATTGCCTAGATCCAGGTGAGAGCGCCCGTGAATGCAGAGTTAGATCAGACGTATATTAGAGTTCGAGTTCAATAGATTTTAGTTTTAAACAAACACAGACCTCTCTACGTGCCCTTCTGGATGTGTGTGTACAACCAACACTTCCTGTCACCGAGCACTGACTAGAATCAGACTTCCAGCCAGGGGCTGGACATGGATAAGCCAGGGGCTTATCCTAATGAGGTTGTAAGGTTTTATGTAAACTAGTTGATTCTCTTTAAAACCAAACTTCAAACAGACTTCTTCCAGGGAAATGGACCCTGCTTTTACCCATCCCTCTCCTCCCACTGTGAGGTTTGTGCCCATGATCTGATCCCCATGGTGTTGATTCGTCTGTGCTGATGGATCCTTCAGGAAACCCTGGTCCATTATTGTGACAGAACTGGCCTTGCTCACCCTGGGGGCAAGCTTATCACAGCCCAAGAAGTCGCAGAACCACTTCCCAGCAAGGGCTGTCACTCTACTTGGAATGCAGCCAGGACAGGAGAATTTAGGGAAAATGAGGGAAATAGATGTTCCTCCAGGAGGTGGTGGGTGGACAGCAAGTAGGGTCCTATGTACTGGGACACAAACCCAACTCTAGTTGACCAGGAGGCTGTGAAGCCAAACAGAGCCAAACATAAAACATTCTTGGTTTCTGGAGTGGACTCTAATCTCATCGCTACGCGAGGTGTCTCAACAGCAGACTCAGTGCTCTCAGATCCAGCAGAATAAACCTGGGTGGGAAGTAGGGACATCTGTCTCATAGGGAGGACAGAAATGAGATGTCTGCCTGTCCTTCCACACATCTGCATGCCTACAGGAGGTCAGTGGACAGATGGCCATGCATTAAGATATGGACAAGGAAGGTGATCGCAGCAATACGGGTTTTTGGTTATGAGGAAGCAATGCTTAATGATTCAAAGTGTGGAAGCAAACATTTTCAGGCCCATTATTTTCCAATCATTCTGTATTGATCTGAGGACAGAGAAACTGGGTCTGCTGACTGCATGCAACATTTTCAGGAAGCCAGGGATTTTAGAAAGAGTGTGTTAGGTGCTAAAGCTTACACCAATCACATTCTTAGAAAGACTTTCTGGTTATTTTGAATTGTCTGATGCCAAATAGTTACTCAATTATCTTGATAACATCACACCAGAAAGGCAGAGACTAAACATTTCAGGAAGGCAGGATGCCACAGATGCCATGGTGATGATCAGAGTCTGCACCACCACAATGCCCTAGCACTCCTGCTCCTTCCCAGTTCTCTCTAATGGGTCATCTTCTTTACTCAGACAACAAACGGTCCTTCTTCTCTGCCTCCACAATGGCTTGGATAGTCTAAATATGGCCCCCAGAGGCTTCCAGTGTGGCAGTGTTAAGAGGTAGCAGAATCTCCCAACAGATAGTGCCTGGGGGGAGCTGTCATCCTTGGAAGAAATTAACACAGTTCCTGTGGAACCTTGGTTAGTCCCCACATGAGCTCCTGTATGTGTCTTTGCTTCCTATTTTAAGTGTGATCTCTTCTGCAGACACTGCCATCAGTGTGATGCCAATGGTCAGGAGGCCTTCACCAAGAGCCAGGCAGACGCAGTTACTTGGTTCTGGACTTCCAGGCTCCTGTGCTCAGTCTCAGGCATTTTGTTACAGCACAGAAAACAAACTAAGGTAGCTTCCATTAGGACCTGAGATCTCCCAATTTTGGACATCATTTATATTTGTCTTGCCTAATACTTCAGCCTCTCATGATATGTGTGTATTTAAATCCTAGATGCTCCAATTCCAATCTGGCTCCTTGCTGGTGGCCTAGGAAAAGCAGCAAAAGACTTTCCAAATGTTTGGACACATGCTATCCAAATGTCAGAAATCCAGATGAAACTCCTGGCTCCTGCCTTCAGCTTGGCTCAGCACTGGCTGTTTTGGCTACCAGAAAAGTGATCCAGTAGATGGTAGACCTCTCTCTATAACTTTCAACTAAATAAATACATATTTAAAAACCAGTCACTCAGGCCCGGCACAGTGGCCTAGCAGCTAAAGTCCTTGCCTTGAACGCACCGGGATCCCATATGGGCGCCGGTTCTAATTCTGGCTGCTCCACTTCCCATCCAGCTCCCTTCCTGTGGCCTGGGAAAGCAGTCGAGGACGGCCCAATGCTTTGGGACCCTGCACCCGTGTGGGAGCCCTGAAGGAAGTTCCTGGCTCCTGGCTTTGGATGGGCACAGCACCGGCCATTGCGCTCACTTGGGGAGTGAATCATCGGAGAGCGAATCATCGGACAGAAGATCTTCCTCTCTCTCTCTCCTTCTCTCTATACATCTGACTTTGTAATAAAAATTAAAATCTTAAAAACAAACAAACAAAAAAAACCCCACTCTTTCATCCTATATGTACACACACACACACACACACACACGCACACACACACACACTGTATTGGTTTTGTTTCTCTGAATTCTAACATCCTAAGAAATTAAGTTAGGGCTGGTGTTTAACCTCACAGTTAGACACTCACATCCCAGAATGCTTGAACTCAATATCTGCCTCTGGCTTTTGACTCCAGCTTTCTGCTGATGCCGACTATGAGAAACAATGGTTGACACCTCAGCAACTGGCTCAGTGTCACTCACACGAGAGACCTCGAGGGAGTTCCTTGCTCCCAGCTTTGGCCCAGTCCAGCCCAGCCCCGGGTGGTGTGGACATCTTGGGAGTGAGCCAGTGGATGAGAGCTCTGCCTATAAGATTTGAATACTACTTATGGTTCTCTACATTCTTGAGGAACAGTGGATTTTCTATTTAATATTTGTCAAATTTTTTTCTTTACTGGAGGGTTAAGCTTGAGTATAACGTAAACTGGAAAAGTATGTCATTATAAAAGTCAGAATAAAAGTAAGAAGGGAAGGAGGATGGAAGTGAGGGAGGGAAATAGGACAGTGTGGGAAGAACCATTATTCTCTTAAAGTGGTAATGCAGAATACACAAAATTTATTCATTTTACAAAAACATTTTTAAAAATTAAGTCGGTGTTTAGTTGTCATCACTGATCTTTCTTTGGACTTTGACTGAATTCTAATGTGGGGTGATTGCAAGAGGACTTCTCACCATGCCTATGCCTTATCCATCCCAGTAAATGGGCCTGTCAAACTGGACGCTTTGATCCTTCCTCCAATAGTCATTAAGTCCAGCTAATTCTATATGTAGAAATATTCTGTGTTGCTATCACTTTGGTATCAGTTAAGGAAACTGGGCTCGCATGTTAACTACAATAGCTTCTTTTCTTTCTTTTTTATAAAGATTTGTTTTACTGGGCCAGCAGAACGGCTCGGTGGTTAAATCCTCAATTTGCATGCACCGGGATCCCATATGGGCGCCGGTTCGTGTCCCCGCAGCCCCGCTTCCCATCCAGATCCCTGCTTGTGGCATAAGCAGCAGTCGAGGACAGTCCAAAGCCTTGGGACCCTGTACCCACGTGAAAGACACAGAAGAAGCTCCTGGCTCCTGGTATTGGACTGGCTCAGCTCCAGCCATTGTGGGGAGTGAACCAGGGGATGGAAGATCTATCTGTTTCTCCTCTCTGTAAATCTACCTTTCCAATAAAAAAAGAATAAATCTTTAAAAATTGCTTTATTTACTTGAAAGGCAGAGTTAGGGAACAGCAAAGAAAGAGAAGAGAGAGCGTCCCACATGGATGGGGTGGCGGCAATCACCAGGGCCAAAAGGCAGGGAGCTGGTTTGAAACTGGAGCAGTTGGTACTCTAATCTGGGCTCCTATGGGATGCTGGCATTGCAGGCAGCTGCCTAATTTGCAGCACCAGAACACTGGCATCTGCAGTAGCCTCTTAAATGGTAGCTCCTCTTTATTTTTGTCCCCCTTCCAACAATTTTTTTTCATGGATACTGGGAAAGATTGACAACAGCAACAACCACCACCACCACCACCACCACCACAACCTGAATCATGTCTCTCCAGTGCTTTGAGTCTTTCAACAGCTTCCTACTGTGCTTGTTGGAGAACCGTCTGGGAGGATGCTGGGTGGGGTCAGGCCCCTCAACCCATATTGCTGCCATCATCATGGGCCATTCTTCCCTACTCACAGAAATCCAGCTAATGCCTCATCTGTGTTCTTTGCAGCAGGAAGGTGTCCTCTTGTTCCAGTTGCTCCCTTGCCCTGGAAAGCTCCTGCTAGAATTCTCTCACATTTGTTCTTCAGACAGCAGCTTGAGTTGGGCCTCCGCAGAAAGATCTCAGCCTCCTCGTCTGACATCTGCTACTCACTCCCATACCACTTTACAGTTGTACTTGTCAGTTTGCCCATTTGTTACCTGCCTGCCTTGTGAGGGCACAGAACGCACCTGTGCTGTTCACTGCTGCTCTCGACATGGTGCGTGACATTCAGAAACACTTGCTGGCTGACTGAGTGTGGTCCTGGCACAGAACTTTCCAAATTGTGTTCCATGGATCATAATTTTGAAGGATGGTCAGAGGCTGGCAAACTACTCCCCATGGGCCCAGTCTGCACCACAGCCTGCTTTTATAAATTAGACTTTATTGGAATATAGCCCTACTCGCTTGGCCCAAGGGTAGAGTTGGACCCTTATCTGGAAAAGCTTGCCAAGCCTTGCTGTATGAGATGATTTACAGCTTTAAAAAAAAGATCCTATAGATCCAAGGTTTTCCCTGGAAAGTGGGTGACAGGAACTTCTCAGCAGCCACAGTAAATTAGTCCTCAGTATGGACTGGCTAGACCACAAGGAGTTTATTGGAGTATGAAAAGGGAATCTGACTCTGCTGGCTCTGTCTTCAGACCAGAGAGGGTATACCTAAGAAGCCGTTGAACTTGACTGGACAATAAGATGCTGGACTCTATGTTTGGTATATGCTTGCAATGGGGAATCTCAACTGAACTTGAACTGGTGGAGGAATCCACCATGGTGGGAGGGTTTGGGGAGGGGTGGGGAGAATCCAGGTACCTATGAAACTGTGTCACATAATACAATGTAATTAATGAATTAAAAATAATAAATAAAAAAAAAAGAAAGAAAAGGGAATCTGAGAAATATTTTCCTGGGAAAGGACTCCAAAGTGCAGTGACCCATCCAGGAGTTCCCTGGGCCTTCTACTTCAGCTCCATCTTCTCCTGCTGGTCCCCCTCCCCGCCCACCAGCACACTGTGAGATGGATCAATATAACCAGGATCCCCTGGCATTTTCTAAAGGGGAAACAGGATGATTGGTTAGTGACTTACTTTCTCTTGACTGTTGAGCTCCTGGTAGGGGATGTGCGCAGGCAGGTAGGTGTGCAGTAGGGCACAGAAGGCCAAGCCGTCGCTCCAGCTGCTGCTGAAATTGGTGATATCAATGTTCTGTTTGGAGGGAAGGGGGAGAAAAGGAAGGATGACTCTTTTTAAATCTGCAGTGTCACAGGACAGGAGGGAGGCTGTGTCGAGAGGAGTGTCTGCTTCTGGATTTTCAGGAGGACAAGGTAGAAACAAATGACTGAAACAAACTATGCCGGGAATGTATCTAGTTTTGGTACCAGAGATGGCGCAGTGTGGCCCAAATCCATTCGTAGAATTGCACGGGGTAGGGGGAAGGAAAAAGGCATCAGTGCCCAAGACAGCGCCTGTCCCTGGGAGATGCATTCAGGCTCTGAGACGTTTTCCCATTCATATCTCTGATTTGCATCGTAAATCCTGACATTTCCCAAATCTTATCTTGGCAGGAAAGAATGATCACCATCATTACCACCATCATCTCTAAAAGCTCGATTGACAACACAGAGACCAAGATAAAGCAAGATCTTAGAGACTCACTGGCTGGTCTTGAGGTTGGCTCCCACCACACCCCTTCCTCGATCCCCTGCTTACTCTGTGCAACAGCCTTCCTGCTGACACATCTTTCAGGCAGAGGTAACAAGGCCTCATGGGCAAAAGGACTGTGGCAGGACAAGTGAGGCTCCGTGCAGCTGCCTGCTACATAGCATCAGGGAGACTAAGATCCACTTTTACAGAGGTTCCCAGATGGTCCTAATGTACCTCCACTGGTTAACTCCTCCAACCAGCCACTTCACTACTTTTCCTGACCTGTGCTCTGCATTCAAAAATCTTGTCTCCTGAAGCACTGTCGGGTTCCAAGGCTTACCTGTGCTTTAATGTTTAGGTAGTCCTAGGCAGTGGCCACGCAAATGTATTTCAACAGCTTGGGAGACGAGATTTGCAAGAGATTGTAGACGTGGGGCCCAGTTTGTGTTTGATTGAGCTTTAGGGCTGTGTTCTGGGTGGTTTTGTGGTGGTGGTAAGAGGAATTATGCAAGAGTAGGGCTGCTTCTAGTAATTTTCTCACAGTTGTGGGAACTTAGGGGAGGCTGAAAGGTCTTCTTTTTGTCTCCTCTTCCTCCTAACCCTCTGTCCTGAGAAAACAGAAGGCAAGCGAGCTGGCAGGGATGAAGTGGGCTGACCACATGCTGACCAGCCGCTTCCTCCATCCCGTCCGTGTGAGCCCCATGACACCTGTCAGCTCCTGAACTGTCCAGAGGAGGTTCCTGTAGTGGTTCTGTAAGAGCAAGCTGTAGCTTAGCGGAAGAGAAAAGCTGCAGAGGAACCTGGCATGAAGTCAAACTGGAACAGGAAGGGAGATTTTATGGAATTTTTCTCCAAGTATGTGTAAAGTATATGAGGGTGGAAATGTGCAATAAAATAATGGAACGTTTCCTGTGAAGTCTCCCTAGGGTTTTATTTGAGTTTCTTATCTAGGATTTTTTTTTTTTTTGAGACTCAATTGAGCTAGCACGGTGCTTAGCAATGAGGATGGACAGACGCCTTACTTCACAGGTAAAGAATCTGAGGCAGGAAGAGCTTGTGCTATTTGTAATACATGGTTAACGTGAAAGATGGGAGACATGGGGAACCCAAGGCTCCACCTGCCTATCAAATCTTTCACTTGTAGCCAGAGCCCAGAAAAATCCTGCTGAGCCTGGGGCATCCCCTGAAAAGCCCTGGCTCAAGAAGATGATGTGTACCCAGTCTGTTTTGCAATTACGTGTCCATTTACCCATGAAAGGATATCTGGCCCAAAGTAACGCATGACCATAATAATGTGTCTTCATCCTGGTTTTCATGACTCAAGCACAAGCAACTTCTAACAGTTGCTAAGCATCAATGTTACATAAAAGTCTGAGAATGCCCTTGTAGAATGGGGCCCCACATGGATTTTCAGGCTGACCCTGTAACAGGTAGGCCAACTGGGAAGCAAACTGATCGGCTGGGCCTTTAGGCTTTCAAAAATATCCTTGGGTTCAATAGCAATCTAAGGAGACCTGGACTCTACTACAGAAATAGAAACACTCTGATTTGTAGTTTCTCAAGAGCTTTGCATGTTAAAACACCACAAAGCAAAGACACAGGTGGGGCTACATGAGTTGTGCAGCTTACTCAATGTCTTAAGCATGCAAAACAGCTGTGGTAGACAGCAAATTCTCATGCTGGATGATGAAAAGGACCACCCAACCTCTGGAAATGCAAACCACATCATGGTTTTTACAGTGTGATTCTTAATTGACTTTATTTATTCATTTTTTGCTTTGCGTAGTTTGCCTGAGTTCCTGTGTCTCATACTGCTAAATGCTCAGTGATCAAGGTCCTAGTTCTTTAAACGTAAAGTCCCAGGAATTTTAGGGTGGGAAGGGTGGCAGTGACATTTACTGAGTGCCCATTACTGCACCTTTTCTCCTTCATTATTTTTTTGAAGGCTTATTTATTTATTTATTTATTTATTTTAGTAGAAAGGCAGATTTACAGAGAGAAGGACAGACAAAGATTCTTGAGCTGAGCTGATTCAAAGCCAGAAGCCAGGAGCTTCTTCCAGGTCTCCCACACGGCTATAGGATCCCAAGGCTTTGGGCTGTCCTTGGCTGCTTTCCCAGGCCACAAACAGGGAGCTGGGTGGGAAGTGGAGCAGCCAGGACACAAACCTGCATCCATATGCGATCTCAGCACATGCAAGGTGTGGATTCATTTAGCCACAAGGCTATGAGCCAGGCCTACCGTATTTTTCTTTCAGTACTCAGAGCCTGCCATGCAAGGCAAGAAGCAGTATGTCTATTTTACAGACACAAAAGCTGAAGCCAAAAGAAATGCTGCTAATGATCACAATCAGGATCAGAATGCTCTGTGTGCTACCTGGGGAGGGACGGAGCAAGGAGAGGGCTTGAGGCAGGACAACCTAAGCATGGGGTTTAGCACCATGTCAGGTGCTGGAACCAGATTCAGCAGGTCACTGGAGTCACATTCAGGACAAAACTGAAAAAAAAAAAAAAAAAGCTGCGGATGGAAGAATGGGAGAGAGTAGATTCTTGAAGGAGTCAAGGTTGGAACTCTGATTAATTTATTTTTGTGATTCCTTCATTTCCTGTGGTCAGGCCATGGTCCATTAGAACTCAGGCTCTGGAGTGGCCGGTACTGCTGTCTGTACACTGGTCCATGATACTGCTCCAATGAACCTGTGCAATGAACAAGTGGGCCAGGTTTCCCCTCTCGCCTCCTTTGTTTTCCAATCTACGTTACACGCAAAGCTTTTAATACACGCAAAATCTTTTTTCCCCCAAAATATGAGAATATTTGTGCATACTTATCTGTTATATCATTTATGACTGATGAATAGGAGGCTGTTGATCTGACCCAGACTTCTAAGCCAGGATCCAACAGACCAGATCAAAACAAATATCAAGTCACATGTGGTGAGTGCCACATCCTCAAACTGAAATGTGAAGGAAGTGGACAGATCTTTAGACTGGTTTTTCCAATCTACCTGAGTCAGAATAAGGAAGCGTATTCTGTTTTAACTCTTGCAAAAAAGTAACTGGAAGTAACCTAATGTTAAGCCAGAAGATTATTTTCCTCGTAATCTCTATCCTGTTTCCACTTTACAACACCCACTACTCTGACACCACCCACCAGGAGCTCATCAACTGTGAATACCCGTAAAAGCCAACTCAATCTGTAAGTGTATTGAGAATATGAAATGTCATTTTTCTTCATCCGTGCTGCTTACAAAAGCATTTCTGGAGTGAAATAATGAAATGGATTCAAAGACCTGAGATTCCTCTCTCGAACCCTAGAAAGTCCCTGGTACGCTAATTGGAAATGCCATTTAAGCATAGTTCTTCATCTGTAGCTACAAACAAGTAATGGGTTGAGAGTAAGCTCTTGTGAAATCAAAGCTGTGCCCACAGATTTCAACAAACATTTGGTTACATGACGTATAACCTCAGGAGAGCTCAACTGCTTCTAGATGTCGGGGCCGGCAGGTCTCTCTGGAGAGGAGAGGTGCATTCTAATGCAGTCCTTTTAATGTAGCACTTCAGCAGTGAAAGCACACAGAAACTATCAAGCAAAGGGATGAAGTACACTACTGCTCAAAATGGGGGGAATTACTATGGAAATTCTAAATCTAGTCAGGTAATCAAATCCTTGTACTGTACTACCTGCAATGAATATATTTTATAGCTCTAACATTGGCAGAGATGGAGTATAACCAGTTATACCTTAGTTATACTCATTACAAGCATATTGCACTATCAAGGGAGAACTTTACCCCCTTTTTATCTGAGTTGAACAACCCCATGCTTAGTTTCTTGAATGCCGTTTGAAATGGTCTTCAAATGTATTGGAGTGCCAAGAATATCAGCAATTCCCAGGTCAACACAGCTGGCGGACAGTTAAACATGGATACATCTGTGAAATGTCCATTAAGATAAACAGCAATCTGTAAGGCCTGGTTCACATCTCAGTGGTTGCAAAGGGGTTTCATTACCAATCACTGAGGTATCTTCTCATGAGCTGTAAGGTGTATTTTTGTGAACGAGCAGTTAGCTGATGTGGTATGGCACAATTCGATCATGCTCATTTTCCTTTTACAAGCATGTAAAATGAATCCCAGAAAAACATTTGAGTCAATTTTCCCCCTCTTTCTTCACTTTGGAAAAGTCACAGCCCTTATATTCCTGTTCTCCATGGCCCCATGTACAGATTGCCATAAGCTGTGAGGTATGCTGGACTCCCTTTAGGGCCCTAGGGCACGCAGGGGAGGCTAAGAATAATAGTTGGACAGCCTCCCTGAGCAGACAGAGGGGGCAATCCTAAGACAGCCAGGGCTCACCAGAACTAGCAGAGTCTTTTTGAAAGAAGAAAGTATCAGATGTAAAAAAAAAAAAAGGATACCATTCTTGGAGTTGGTTTTGGCTTAGTGGTTAAGACACCCACATCCTACCTCGGAATGCCTCTGAGCCTGATTCCTGATTCTGGCTCCTGACTCCAGTACTCCTGCGAACGCACACCCTGGCAGGCAATTCTGCTGGCTCAAGAAATTGGATCCCTGCCATCTGTTGGGGAGACCTGGATACTCTCAGTCCCAGTCCTTGTCACTAAGGGAATTTAGGGAATGGACCAGCAGATGGGAGCTCTTTCCAAGATTTTATGTGAAAGGCACAGTGACAGAGGGACAGAGAGAGAGCGAGAGAGAGATCATCTTTCATTTGGTTCATTCCCCCAACGGCAGCAATAGCCAGATTAGGGTCAGGCTGAGGGCGGGAGCCGGGAGCATTATGATCTTCCGCAATGCTAGCCTGTGTCTGTTAGTCTCTTTAAAAATAGTTATTATTTGAAAGGCAGAGTGAGCGAGAGACAAACTGCCCATCTGCTGCTTCACTCTCCAGATGGATACAATGGCCAGGGCCAGGTGGCTAAGCCATAGGGTCAGGTCAGCTGACGACAGAAGCGTAGATATTCATCCAGGCCCCCACACGGGAGGCAGAGGTCCAAGTATTTGGGACATTCTCTGTTTTCCTAGGCACATTAGCAGGGAGCTGGAAAGCAGAGTAGCTGGGACTCGAACTGGTGCTATGATTTGGGGTGCCAGCCCTGCAGCTGGCGGTTTAACCCAACGTGCCCCACTGGTGGTCCTTGTCTCTGTCAATCTGCTTCACGAATTAAGAAAAAAGCTTTGAGTGAATAAAAAAAGAAAGGATAACATTTCAAGCAACTCTAAAAGGTTGAACTTCTGGGAGTGCTTAGAAGGAAATTTTATAGGAGAGAATTTTATACTTCTTTCTCACTGCAGCAGAAATCATTTGAGAAAAAGAAATACACTGAACCCTATGTGAGAAGCTAAAATCCTACCTTTAGTGAACATCCAGGCCTACCCTTTTGGAGTGGCTGAGAATGAAGCTAAAGCTTCAGAAAAGAAAACCCACAACATTTGCTTCTGGAAGATTCACTACGTTGACCATTTGTTGCCTGGGAACACCAGCATGTGGTGAAAGCATTAATCACTGACAGAGAAGCAATACAGTGCACAGTGACATGTGTCCTGGGCTAAATCCTACTGAGGATGCACAGCTGGCCTTGCGGCCATCTTATTCCCACCAACTCTCCTCTGAGGACCTCTGGGTCCCTGCGTTGGGTGTCTATGAATGAACTGGTTCTGGGTGGACTAAATTTGTGGGAAAAAGGGAAGGAGAAGGGTCAGAAAACGCAGCACATTAAATGCAGCACGTTCATTCCTACGGGAACCGGCTGGCCAAGGCTCACAGTGACCCAGACGGCCTCATGCCCAGGATCTCTGAGGGGTGTTTCCTCATCAGCCTGTACTGTTACAGCCGTGGAGTCAGAGCTAATTTTTTTACTTGTGTGTGTGTGTGGGGGGAGGAGAGTGGGGAGATGCAACAATTGTGCACATGCAGTTAGAGCCCAGGAAGGACCCGATGTACTTGGACATGCAATGAGAAACACAGAGCCTGGCACAAAGAGGGTCACATACAAGTTCCACAAAGGCAGCCCACATGCCCTTCCCCGTGCATGCACTCAGCATTCACTCCTTGCCTGGGGCACAGCACATGTCCACATCACCCAATTCTAGGACCACTGCCCCAACCGCCAGCTACCTGGTGAGCTTCCAGTAGCCTCTCTCACAGTCCTTGGCAACAGACTCCTGGGAGCCCGCACACAGACTTCTAGGACCCCCTCTCTACAAAGCTTCCTCACAGAATGAGCTGTGCCTTCTGATCACCGCCCCTCAGCCGCTGGGGATGCTGGGCTGTGCTCCTGCTCCTGTCCTCTGCACTGTGACATGGACACTGTGCCCAGGCTGAGCACAACAGACCAACCATCACTGTAGCAGACTCTCTTCTCAGGAGGAACATGCTGTGTTAAGTCTAGAGATGGGCTCCAGGCAGGTGAACCTAAAATCTAGGAGTAGTACATGATTTCTTTTTCCTCTAGGAAAAAGAAAAATCCTTCCAAGGCACAAAATGTGTAAAAACATAAAGAAGGGATTAAGAAATCTGACAACATAAAATAAGTTTCTGTAGAACAAAAGTGAAAGGCAATGTACGTAAGAGTCCCTCAAAGAGTTTACAGGAAAATGGAATTGAAAGAAAGATAAGTTCATTTTGGTACAAAAAAATTTTAAACCCAGAAATAATCTTTTCATGATATTCATTGTATTTTGCATGAACACTTCTATACATAAATATAAAGTTTTTTTTTCCAGCAACATAAAATCATGTAATTTTATTTCCGTTTAATAGATCAAATGAATAATGAGGGTGGTACCACAGCATATCAGACTATACCTCTATCTGTGGTGCCAGTATCCCTACGGGTGCCAGTTCAAATGCCAGTTGCTCTGCTTCTGATCCAGCTCCCTGTTAATGTGCAGGGAAAGCTACTGAGGATGGCTCAAGTACTTGGGACTCTGCACCCACAAGGGAGACCAAGAAGAAGCTCCAGGCTCCTGGTTTAAGACCTGCTTGGCTCTGGCCATTGTGATAATTTGGGAGAGAAAACCAGGGAATTGAAGATGTCCTTCTTCTCTCAGCAATTGTTTTCAAATAAGAATACATAGGGCCCAGTGTGATAGCATAGTGGCTAAATCCTCACTTTGCATGTGCCGGGATCCATATGTGCACTGGTTTGTGTCCCAGCTGCTCCACTTCCCATCCAGCTCCCTGCTTGTGGCCTGGGAAAGCAGCAGAGGATGGACCAAAGCCTAAGGATCCTGTAGCAGCGTGGGAGACATGGGGGAAGTTCCTGGTTCCTGGCTTTGGACCAGCCTGGTTCTGGCCATTGTGGTCAGTTGGGGAGTGGTCCAGCAGACAAAAGATCTTTCTCTGTCTCTGCTTCTCTCTATATATCTGCCGTTCTAATGGTGATACCTCCTAAGACACTGTTCTAGAATAGTAGGTGCAGGATCCCAAGGCTTTGGGCCATCCTCTACTACTTTCCCAGGGCACAAGCAAGGAACTGGATAGTAAGGTGAGCAGTCAGGACATGAACTGGCACCCATATGGAATCCTGGGTCATACAAGGTGGGAATTTAGCCACTAGGCTACGGCACCAGGCACAGAATAAATAAATCTTTTAAAAGGCCACTAATATTCAGAATATAGCACTTTAACCAAGAAGGAAGGGATAAACAACTGCAGTAAAAATTGGCCGAGCAAAGAACCAGTAACATAATAAGAAATGCAAAAACGCGATAATGTGAAAAATCACCCTCACCCATCAGATTGACATGATGAAAAAGGTCATTAATTCAGAGTTAATGAGGATGCAGAAGAAATGAGTATTCTCATAAAATCTGAGAATTATGAAACGGCACAGGATTTTAGAAAGTCAATTGGGAGTCAACTGGAAGTATTTTTAAAATGTCTATTTATTTTTATTAGAAAGTTAGATATACAGAGAGGAAGAGAGACAGAGAGGAAGATTCTCTGTCCAATGGTTCACTCCCGCAAGTGGCCGCAATGGGCGGAGCTGAGCCCCTTCCAGGTCTCCCACGCGGGTGCAGGGTCCCAAGGCTTTGGGCCGTCCTCCACTGCTTTCCCAGGCCACAAGCAGGGAGCTGGATGGGAAGTGTGGCTGCCAGGATTAGAACTACTGCCCACATGGGATCCCAGCACATGCAAGGCAAGGACTTAAGCTTCTAGGCCACTGTGTCGGGCCCGGAAGTTTTTTTTTTTTTTTTAATGAAAATACTATTTGAGCCGGTAATATCATAACAAGTGAAAGAAACAGTCCTGATACAACTAGAAGAAGGCTCAGTGCAGAATTACTGCTTAGAATGGAGAACTGAAAATATCCTATCTGCCTTAGGGTGAGTAAAGGGTGTGCCATACGCAGTAACTTCTAAATACCTGATGCCTTTCACTCATCATTAGATAACTGTTAACCTAGACAGTACGTCCTGTACTTTCCTACATTTTTACTCACCTGGTTGAAGAAATCTAGGCTACATTCAGAAGCCAGAAACATTTTCATTGGTCAGAAACAGTCAAATTAAGTGAGACAATATTTAATTCTTTTGAATCTTTTTTGTATGTTTTCCTTTTTTTTTTTAGGTAGAGAGAGACAGATACAAAGAGTGAGGTCTTCCATCTGCTGGTTCACTTCCCAGAAGGTCATAATGGCTAGGGCTGGGCCAGGCCTAAGCCGGGAACCATGAGCTTCTTCCAGGCCATCCATGTGGGTGCTGGAGCCCAAGCTCTTGGGTCATGTATGTTGTTTCCCAAGAGCATTATCTGCGAGCGGCTGGGACATGAGACAGCATTCATAGGGAGTGCTGGCACTGCAGGCAGCAGCTTAACTGCCTGCCATAATGCTAGACCCTGCTTTTCCATTTTTCTATAAAGACCATATATTATTTTTACAATGAGAATATATACTAGAAGCTATAAAAATATCAATGACATCATCTATAAAATAGGTTGATGTAGATCTGAAGGTAATAAGGGTTCTTAATTATTATATGATCTCATGTTGAAAAGATGGTAAAGCAAATGCCCTCATTCTTTCTCTTTTCAAAGTTTTGTAGAAGTAGTAGATATTTCCAGCGAGCTGGAGATGAGAAGGAAGGATGATGCAATTAATAATTTATCAGAAAGGCAGGATATTTCCTTATGTAATAGATTGATGGCCACTAATTTTTTTTAAAATAGTCCAGTTGAGAGATGGAGTCTTAATTCTTTCCCCCTTGAATGTGGACTGGCCTAATAATTTGCTTAAGTGTGCAAGATGTGAATTTTGGAATTTCTGAAGCTAGATCATAAGAATTTTTTTTTAAAAGATTTATTCATTTTATTACAGCCAGATATACACAGAGGAGGAGAGACAGAGAGAAAGATCTTCCGTCAGATGATTCACTCCCCAAGTGAGCCGCAACGGGCCGATGCGTGCCAATCAGAAGCCGGGAACCTGGAACCTCTTCTGGGTCTCCCACACGGGTACAGTGTCCCAAAGCATTGGGCCGTCCTCAACTGCTTTCCCAGGCCACAAGCAGGGAGCTGGATGGGAAGTGGAGCTGCCGGGATTAGAACCGGCGCCCATATGGGATCCTGGGGCTTTTTCAAGGCGAGGACTTTAGCCGCTAGACCACGCCGCCGGGCCCGAAAATAAGAATTTTTAAAGTTTTTTTTTTTTTTAAACCCAGGACAGTTGAAACACTCTCTCTGGAACCCCCGAAGCACCTGTGGCAGGCAGAAGTCCATGCTTATAAAATACAGAGCTTGGCCAGCTCCTACGTATTCCACTCGCCAGCCACTTAAGGTGCCAGGCAGGCAGAGAGGAGAGATGTCAAACAGCAGTTCTGTAAACAAATAAATGTGGTTGTTCCAAGCTCTTCTATCTTTTTTTTTTTTTTTTTTTTTTGGAAGGCCGGAGATACAGAGAGGAGGAGAGACAGAGAGGAAGATTTTCCATCCGATGTTTTCACTCCCCAAGTGAGCCGCAACGGGCCGATGCACGCCAATCCGATGCCGGGAACCAGGAACCTCTTCCGGGTCTCCCACGCGGGTGCAGGGTCCCAAAGCTTTGGGCCGTCCTCAACTGCTTTCCCAGGCCACAAGCAGGGATCTGGATGGGAAGTGGAGCTGCCGGAATTAGAACCGGCGCCAATATAGGATCCCGGGGCGTTCAAGGCGAGGACTTTAGCCGCTAGGCCACGCCACCGGGCCCTCTTCTATCTTCTGATGGCTTGTTACACAGCCACGGAAAATCAGAACTGACTCTACTGACATCTGCCACAAAAGGGACAAACACGGCTTGGGTGCCCAGGCAAATAACTTCGTGTTTTCCTGGAATTCCTTTTTAATTGCTGATGTTATTCATATTATTCCTTTAGTCATTTACTTTTCTACCTACAATTTTATATGCCTCATTATCTCAAGGATAAATTGAGTACAGCAGCTCCTACTTTCAAGATTTAAAAAGATGTAAACCTACTCAGCTGAGTCAGTCAAATGTTGCTAATACTCTGAAACAGACATTGGAGTCACACTTGTAACTACTCCCATAGTCTGTGTTAGTCCTTCTGTGGACGAGAATGGTTTATAAACTGGAGGCCTGAGGCCAGCACAGTGGTGCAGCAGGCTACTCCTGTGCCCATGGCACTGGCATTCCCTATGAGCACTGGTCTGTGCCCCAACTGCTCCATTTCTGATCCAGCACCTTGCTAATGGGCTGGAAAGCAGTGGAGGATGGCCCAAGGTATTGGACCCTGTAGCCATGTGGGAGACCTAGAAGAACCTTCTAAGTGCTCAGCTTTGGATCAGGTCAGCTCTGGTTGTTGTGGCCATTTGGGGAGTGAACCAGCAGATGGAAAATCTCTCTGTGTCTCCCTATCTCTTTGCAACCGTATTTTTCAAGTAAAAAATAAATCTTTTTCTTTAAAGTAGAGGTTTCATATGCTAAGAGTTCGTTGCAAACTTCCATATCCATCTTCGTTTTTATTTTTTCCCAAAATATTTTTGCATATTCCTGTTATTACTCCAGGTGAATTTTAAATTATTAAGTATGAGAATAAAGAAATTCTGCAGGGATTTTAACCAAAACTTCACTAAACTCAAGAGAACGACCTCTTTTTAAAAATGACTCCTCACACTCTAGACCCTGGTTGAAGGAATGGCAGGTTTGAGACTTGAAGGAATTAGCTAGTCCAGGAAGCACTGTCTTTAGCTTTCCTAGCGGTACAGCACTGAGGGATTATAAGGCACCATGAGAGAAGGAACCCTCTTTTGTGCACAAGAGCTAAAATGCTCTGCTCTGTCTCTGGAGATGTTGAGGCAGATACTGTAAACCTCTTCCTGAGATCGAATCGGAAAGGATATTCACACCAGCAGGGTGGTTGGGGCCTGTGATGGTTAATTTTAGGTGTCAACTTGATTGGATGAGAGACTATATAGAAGGGAGGGCACGATGGCTAGAATGGCTAATCCTCTGGCTGCAAGCGCCAGCATCCAATCTGGACACTGGTTCCTGATCTGGCTGCTCCACTTCCCATGCAGCTCCCTGCTTGTGGCCTGGGAAAGCAGTTGAGGATGGCCCAAGGCCTTGGGCCCTGCACCCATGTGGGAGACCCAGAAGAGGCTCCTAGCTTCAGATCAGCTCAGCTCTGCCATTTGGGGAATGAACCAGTGGATGGAAGCTCTTTCTCTGTCTTTCCTTCTCTCTGTCAATCTGCCTTTCCAATAAAAATCAATTTTAAAAAATCTTTAAAGAATATCTAGAAAATAAAAAGAGCATTACTTCTAGGTGGCAGAGAGGGAGTTTCCAGAGGAGACTGGATTGGAAGTAGGCACACAGTGCACCGTAGGTCCTTAATGTGGGAAGCCATATCTGGTCAGCTGGGAGTACAGATAGAACAAAAAAGCTGGAGAAAATGACTTGGTCTTTCTCTCCTGGAGCTGCAACTCTGATGAGTGGATTTGCTCTCCTACCTTCTGCCATGGGATGACACCCCCCGATGCTGATCACTCTTAAGTCAGCCTACAGAACTGCAGTCACAGTCAAGTCCTGTTGCGTATAAAATTACCCAGGCTGTGGTACAGCAACACAAAATGGACTTTCTTGCTTCCTCCATTTTTACTCAGCACTCCGAGGATCCCTACCTCCTCCCTGAGGTTCTCTGGCCTTGGGATCCTGACACATGGTCTGGATCACTGCAAGCAAAGGGGCCCTGCTGGTGAGCACTTCCTGTAGACCTGGTATGGCCCACACCCAAGTTGGCAGTCTCCAGGCAGCTTGGCGGGGGTGGCTTTGCACAGCCAGCACTCTTGAAGCAAATGGAATGCCATGGCCCCACTCAGGTACTTCCGTTCCTCTGGAGTGTCTTACGAACACACCTCTGTACTTTGCAGCTTGGGTCTCAAACAGTTCTATGCCATTTTTCATCCCCTGGCCCAGGCTTCCAGGGAAATCTTTTCTGCAATGCTCTGTCTCATTTCTTTACTGTCTTGCTGTTCAGTTGATTGCCTCATCTTTTTCAGTAATTTTACTTTTTGCTTTTAAGATTAATTTATTTCTACTGGAAAGGTAGATTTACAGAAAAAAGGGGAGTCACTGCCCAAGTGGCCACAACGGCTGGAGCTGAGTCAATCCGATGCCAGGAGCCAGGAGCTTCTTCCAGGTCTCTCCTGCAGATGCAGGGTCCCAAGGCGTTCCCCAGGGCACAAGCGGGGAGCTGGATGGGAATTGGGGCATCTGCGATATGAACCAGTGCCTCTATAGCATTCCAGCGGTTATAAGGTGAGGACTTCAGCCACTAGGCTACTATACTCGGCCCTATTCTTTCATTGTTTCTCACATTTTCTAAGAAAAGAGCATAGTTATTTGCAGCTCTACTGTTTTCATTCATCTTCTAAAGTCATCCAGCCAGCTAATTCCCAGGCTTAATAATATGTAAGCACCACAAACTCCCTAGCTGAACACTTACTTATATGCACCAGTTCTGCAAAGAAATGTTAAAAGATGTCTTCTTATGAACCAGACGCACTAATAGGTTAATATTCTAGGCTGGGAGGACAGTCAAACTCCTGGGCTTTCCCGTCGATGGGTAAATCAGGAACTGTTTTACTAAGTCCTTCTGCATGCAAGTTGCTAAGGGATACACAAAGCATGGACCCTGACCCAGAGGATTCGTCGCATTCGGTGTAACAGGCAGGGAGACACGTCTGAGTCTGGGATGTAGAGGAGACATGAGTTAGGGACCTCAGCCAGCACGAAACGAGCAGGACTCCCCCTGTGGCTCCAGCGAGTCTAAATTAGTAGATAAAAGTCTGACTCTCTCTCCACCCTACTCCCCAACCCCTTTTCTTTCCTTAATCTCATAATCATATTGAAGAAAGCCTCGGAAAACCAAATGCAACCAGGGCTGTGACTAGCTCCTCCTTCCACGGTCCTTAAGGCAGCTGCCTAACTGTGACTTCAGGAAAATGACTCAAATTTTCCGGCCTTTAGTTTCCTCATCTCACAAAAGAAGTGACTGCATTGTATCAGTGGTTCTGAAATGATTAGCTATGGAACCTGTTCTTCCAAATCATGTTTCCACAGAAGTTTTCACTTAAACTAGGATTTGAACACCAACCAAACTCAATGATCTCTCCTTTTGTATCCTTCCATATGTGTTCTAGCCTGCATTACTCTGTTTAATAGACACTACTTGGCTAAAATTAAATAAAGATTTGGTTTCTCAGTCATACAAGTCATCTTTTCCATGCTCATGGGATTTCAGTCAAGTTTAAACGTACAAATAACATTCAAAGCACTTAGAATAATATAAATATTCAACAGATGCTAGCCCTACTTTTAATCCCTATTTTATGCTTCTTTATTTCCCAGTTTCACACATGGCTTCATCAAACGGATACACACAAAAGCCCATCCAAGTCGCTTCCCGTCTGTTGCTATTATAAGCACTGTGGTAATAATTAATCATACAAGCTCATCTCTGCACACGGGGAGAGGGGGGAATGAATTCTGATGGAGATTCCTCCTTCACAAAACTCCAATCACCCCAACATGAACAACTGTTCCATACAGTTACGTGTCTCAAGTGATGGTGGCTTACTTCACTTCGCACAGTGTCCTCCAAGTGCATTCCACTGTGGCAGGTGTGGCCCTTATTGAATTTGTACCCATCTGTCCACGTCCCTCCCACATACCTGCCTAGCACCATCCCAGTTCAGGAGCTGTGATCTTTCCTGTGGGTGAATGCATAAAAGGGATATTTGAGGCTTCCAGAACTGGTTTTGGTAGGGACATGATCTGCCACTACTACTTTAAATATCCTTATTAGGCCTGGAGACAAGTGAATTAGATACATATTCCAGTCTGAGTGAAAAAAAAATTAGATCATAAAATAACACACAGGGGTGGAGAAGGTAGACATGGGAACATTGGCAAGAAACTCATATGCGTGGCTAGTTGAGTCCTAGTTACTCCACTTCTAACCCAGGTCCCTGCTGAAAGTGTGGGAAAGCAGTGAGAGCTGGTCCAAGCATCAGGCTCCTGCTCCGCAGGTGGGAGACCTGGACGAAGCTCCTGGCTCTGGGCTTCAGCCTGGCCCAGCCCCAGCATCTGCGGTCATCTGGGGAGTGAACCGGCAGATTTCTCTGTAACTCTTTTAAATAAAACAATCTTTTTAAAAGATAAAAAATTTTAGGGAACATGATGCTGATAACATTATGATGTTCTAGCTCTCCAAACAGGATGTTTACTAAAATATGTTTTTAAAAATAAAACAGTCCTTCTGTATTTTTTGGATGTGCTTACTTACAAAGAAAAGAACATGCAATAGTGAAAGAATTTATTCTAAGGATTTTTGTCCTAAGATCAAGTTTAATTTAAAATGAACAAATAGCCCTCAACCCAGCGTTAAGCTCCCACCCCCGGAAAGAGTGAATCCAGTCTCTGAAATCACAAGGTTTTTGTGGCCAGACTGCTTTTTTTTTTTTTTTTTCCTCCAAATGAACATTTCATGAGTAACAGAATGGAAAAAGTGCTCTGTGCAGATTCACTTAAGACTGTTATTATCCACACAGACTCGCATGTACCCTGGGGAACAGAGAGGGAATGGGGCCAAAAAGGCCTCCTTCTCAGTGATGGTAGGATAGTGGCTTCTGGGGTCTGACAGGATAGCACTGCAAACCCAGCTGCTCACACACTTGACGATACAGGCCCCCAGCCAGGACAAACGACCCATGGGAGGACAGAGGCGCATTAACTCAACCTCAGCCTCTTGAAGGAGGAAGCATTCCCACACCATTTTATTTTGAAAATCCTGTTTTTACTTCCTGAAGCTGGCACGACATCTAACATTTCAATTTATCCCACCCCAACCAAAAACAAAAACAAAAACAAAATGCAAATGCTGGCAATGTTTTGATGCAGGTGCTGCCTCTGACAACCCTGAGAAACCCAGATGACCATTTAACAGGAGTTCCCTAAAGCCCATCTCTAATATTCAGTGCCCTCATTCTCCCGCATTCTATAGGACCCTGGAAGCTTGGAAGAGGCAGATGTGAGGCCCTCAACCTGCAGCATGACCAAGTGCCTGGTCTCCCCAGTGTGGCCTGCAGTCACTAGCCACTCGCTGTGTCCTCCCACAGCCTACTGTGCCTCCATTCCTGCCTCCCCTTGTGAGCCTCTCACCTCTAACTCTTCAGCACAGCTGGTTCTGACTTACAGAACTCCACAGCTTTAACCCATTGTCCACTCCTGCCCCCAGACACATACACACAATCTTCCATGTGCTGGTTCTCTCCCCTGCCTCTGACAGCCAGCACTGCTCCTGGCTGAAGGTATGGAACCTGGGACTCCACCCAGACTCCCAGTGTGAGTGGCACGAACATGGGCATCTGAGCCATCACCTGGCTGCCTCTCACTGTGCGCGTTAGAAGGAAGCTGGAATCAGATGCAGAGCCAGAACTTGAACCCAAGCACTGTGTTATGGGATACAAGTGTCCCCATTGTGTCTTTTTTTTTTTTTAAAGATTTATTCATTTCACTACAGCCAGATATACAGAGGAGAGACAGAGAGAAAGATCCTCCGTCCGATGATTCACTCCCCAAGTGAGCCGCAACGGGCTGATGCGTGCCAATCAGAAGCCGGGAACCCGGAACCTCCTCCGGGTCTCCCACGCGGGTGCAGGGTCCCAATGCCTTGGGCCGTCCTCAACTGCCTTCCCAGGCCACAAGCATGGGAAGTGGAGCTACCGGGACCAGAACCGGCGCCCATATGGGATCCCGGCACACTTAAGGCGAGGACCGTAGCCGCTAGGCCACGCCGCCGGGCCCCCCATTGTGTCTTAAATACTGGGGCAACTCTGTGTCTGGTCTTTCCCCCCCCACATGCTACTCACCATGGGCTGCCCTCAGCAGATACAGCCATCCAAGTCCGGACTTCTCAGCCTCTAAAAACCTTATTCAAAATTAACTTGCTTTCCTTAAGTATTGTCAGGCCTCACCTATATCGTTACAGCAACAGAAAACATATTGAGGCATATACCTCTGGGGAAAGAAAGGGAGAAACAAAGCCATATGAATATTCATATGAATATTCATATTCATATTCATATTAGAAAACACTGACACTAGGCTAAGACCATGGCTAAGACCAAGTTTAGAGTAACTCGGAGTTTTTAAAACAACGGCGGCAGGCAATGTCCCAACTAGAGCTGGAGTTCTGCGGGTTGGAAGTGTCCCTGTTTGAGTTCATCCAGGGGGAAGATCCTGACTCAGGGTAGGGGTGGGGAGTGCGCAGGAAGGAGAAGATGGGAAGATGGCTGCCATGGCAGAATGGAGGACACATTCCACAACGCAGGTGAGCCTCCAAGACTCTGGGTGAAAAGTGCCAGAAACAAAAGGAGAGCTACCATTAGATCCCACATGTGTGAGCTACCTGGACATACAGAAAGTGCCACAGAGACTATAAGGGTTATGGGAAAAGGGGAGAGTGGGGGATTAATATCTAATGAATAGTTTCAGTTTGGGATTTTGGCGGTCGCACAGCAGTGTGAGCTTACTTACCAGTTGTATACTTTTAAAATAATTGATGCGGTCAATTTTATATTATGTGTTTTTTCCACATACAGAAGCTGACAAAAAATAAAAGGTTCAAAACCAATAGTAAAATTGTTCAACACTTGATCTCTCTGCAAACATCAATTAAAGCAGTTAAGTGACTGAATAAAAGTATCTTCTGAAAGAGACAGCTCAAGTGACTGTGTCCCTGCCACAAACACAGGAGTTTTGGATTGTTTTTGGGTTTCTGGCTCTGGTCCTGCACAGCTCTGGCTCTTACAGGCACTGGAGGAATAAATCTGTGATTGGAAGATCTGTCACTTTTTTGTCTTTCTCTGCCTTTAAATGAAAAAGATTCCTGTGTAATTAAAAGTACTTTTAATAATATCCTGTCCTACTTAGCAAATTGGTAGGTAATCCTTGCCCAATTAGAATGAGGTTTCAAGTGCTCCCTTAGGGCACTGTTTGGTAGTCCTGCTTGGCTGTGCACAACAGGCATTTTTGTCCAGTGGAACTTGGTGCCACAGCGGTCTCCCAGAATCCTCAGAGCCCATGAAAACATCACAAGTGCTGCTGATAAGTATCAAACACCAGGAGATGTCTGAACCCACTTCCTGGGCTGCCAAATCAGTCCCTGAGCTGCATGCTCATCTCTCCTAGCATCACTGCCTCAAGGCTGTTCTTTTAAGCTCAGGATGCTTCAGATTTGTTCCCAGATCGTTGGAGTGATTGAACAGGGACAGAACCCTCAGCCATTTCGGCTCCCAGCCAGTAAACAGACCCAATCCCCCAGGGGCTCTTGCCCCTAAATTCCAGAAAAACCTAGTCTAATCCATGCCTCATATTGTCTCCTTCCCTACTCCCTGCATTCCTTTCCAACTACCTGGTCCATAGAGCAGAAAGCCCACTGAATCTGAAAAGCCTGCAAAAAGTTACCTCAGATCTGCCAACTCATCCACGCCTCCCAAACCCCCAAACCCTCTAAGCCAGGTAAGACTTGCAGCCACATGGTCCCGGAGTGATAGCGTAATGATTAAAGTCCTCGCCTTGAATGTGCCAGGATCCCATATGGGTGCCGGTTCTAACCCCGGCAGCTCCACTTCCCATCCAGCTCCCTGCTTGTGGCCTGGGAAAGCAGTCGAGGACGGCCCAAAGCCTTGGGACTCTGCACCTGCATGGGGGACCCAGAAGCAGCTCCTGTCTCCTGGCTTCAGATTGGCTCAGCTCCAGCCGTTGCGGTCACTTGGGGAGTGAACCATTGGATGGAAGATCTTCCTCTCTCTGTCTCTCCTCTCTTTGTATATCTACCTTTCCAATAAAAATAAATAAATCTTAAAAGAAAAAAAAAAAAAAAAGACTTTCAGCTACCTGTTTGCTCCATCGGCACATTGGCAGTTGGTTAGTTTTCTGAATTTATTTATTTTGATAAATTCTGTTCTGAGGGTTCACACCCCATTCCTCTGTTTTGTGCCTCTTTCCTTACAGCCGTGCCTTTGGACTGTCTCCCTGGTGACAGTGCCCTATGGACTCGGACCATGCATAGGGTCACTCCCCAGTGAGCGCTCCTGGTCAGAGCAACCTCCAATTGTGATTTCTGACCCAAGACGGGTCGGTGGAACCAGCTGTGACTGATACTACTGGCCCAATAGCTCTACATGAGAAACATCTGTTTGACTGGAAAAGCTATTTACTCCGCTCAAACTTGACAAACACTAATCTTATCTTTAACTTTCATGGTTATGCCACCATGCCCCTGGGATTCTTGGATAAAAGTACCCGTATTTTTCTACCTTTTCAAGCATACATTCTATCACATGTGCTGTCAGCTGATTGGAAACTTGGAAAAGGGAAACAAGTTTAAGAGAGATTTATGAAAACACAAAATGAGACGGCAGAAAAAAGAAAATGTATACTAATAGCCACAAGAAAATGCGACCTGGCTAAATTCCCCTATTAAAGGAATTTTAAAATTCTCTGTAAAACTAAATTATATATGAAGACACTTAAAATGTTAGTGGAAAATGGAATTTAAAGTATAAAGTTTTGTTTGTTGCAAACATTCCTTTTTTTGAAATTCATGCTTGGTTTTCTCATAATATGCATCTTTCATCAACTTTTGCGAAGGTTCCCATAAAGTTTAAATGCCACGTTAATGACAGCTCAACGTAAATGTAACGTGTCAGTTACATTAACTGAAAATAAAACATAAAACATATCAAGTATATATAAGAATCCCAAATCCTTAAGTAAATTTGGCAATACCTAAAGCAAAATCTCTTAGAAATCAGAAACTGTGGCCAATGTTGTGGCATAGCATTAATGTTACCACAGGTGATGCCAGCATCACAAATGGGTGCTTTTTCAAGTCCTGGCTGCTCTACTTCTGATCCAATTCTCTGCTCATGGCTTGGGAAAGCAGTGGAAGATGGCCCAAGTGCTTGGGTCCCTGCACCCTGTGGGAGACCCAGATGCAGCTCCGACTTCTTGACTTGGTCTGACCCAGTTCTGGCCATTGTGGCCTTTTATGGAGTGAACTAGCAAACCAGATCTCTCTCTCTCTCTAACTCCGCCTTTCAAATAAATAAAACCTTTTTTTAAAAATCAGAAATCAAAAACAAAAATAGATCATCTGGACACCCAAGGAAGGGGGGCATACTCCACTCCCAGAGAAAGGCTTAGGGTACCTTTGGGCGATATGCTCAACAACACGTGTGGGAGGTGGGGCATTAATCTATATAACAGAAAGGTCCTTCCAGAGAACTTACAGAAGAAAAGGGGCGTTGCTGCACAGAACATTAAACTTCTGCCTGCGACACCAGTGTCCCATGGGTGTACTGGTTGGAATCCAGGCTTCCAATTCAGTCCACTGCTAAGGCATCTGGAAAGGCAACAAAAGATAGCCCAAGTGCCTGTGCCCCTGCAGCCCACGTGGGAACCTGGACGCAGTTCCAAGCTTCAACCCTGGGCTTTGCAGCTTTTTGGGAGTAGAAGATCTCTCTCTCTCTCTTTTCTCTCTGTAACTCAGTCTTTCATTAAAAAACTCTATCTTTTTAAAAAAAGAAGTAGAAGAAAATGATGTTCCCTGCTCCTGCTCCAAAGCCTCCATTTTTAGAGAACACAGAAATTATCTCGTGTTCTTAAATGGGAGGTTTCCTTTCACCCAACAAAATCTAAAAAAACTTTGTGTTATAAAACATTCCCAGTTTAAGAATGCTACTAGAGAAGACAGTAACATGCCTATTGAAATTTATCTTACCTTTTCATATGAAAAACGGAGAACCTGAGAGATGAGGGAGAGACTGTCCATCCATTGGCCAATTCCCCAAATGCCCACAACAACCAGAGCTAAGCCAGGCCGCAGCTGGAGGCCTGGAGCTCAACCCAGGTCTCCCTTGTGGGTGGCAGGGACCCAATGACAGGCATCATCACCCACTACCTGCTAGAGTGCATGTTAGCAGGAAACTGGAATTCAGAGTGGACCCAGGTCTCAAACTCAGGCACTCTGTTAGAGGACGCAGTTGTCCAAAGTGATGTCTTACTCACTAGGCCAAATGCCTGCCCTGATCATTTCAATTTAGGGTACACAGGTCAGTAGCTTTTAAAACATTCAAGATATGGTGCCACAATGATCACTGTCCAGTTCCAGAGCAATTTCAGCAACCCAACAGGAGTCCTACACCCTTTAAACAACCTCTCTACAGCCTCTCTCCTTCCCCCTCAGCCACAACATGTGGTTTTATGGGTTTGTGTATTATGGGCATTTCATTGAAGCGGAATGATATGATTTGTGGCCTTTCCGTCTGGGTTCTTTCATTCAGTATAATATCTCCAAAAAGCATCTATGCGGTAGCACACGGTAGTACTTCACCCCTTTTATGGTTAAAGTCTAGTTGCAGTGATCACTACGAAGACTCACTGGATTTGGCATACTGTCACAAACACACCTATTTACAGTCACTGCTATTCATAGGTTTGTCATAGTGAAAGGATACAAGGTAAAACCTGCAAAGGGAACAGGCACGCGGGACGTCCAGAGGAAACCAGGCAAAGCTTCCAAGAGTCCTCTCGAGCACAGTCACAGGACATGGCTGTTTCCCCCAGGACTGAGAAGTGACAACATGTGTGAAGTGTTGCTAACCAGTGAAACTCAGCATCCAGGGCTTTTGCTGTGCCCTCTTTGAGTTGCACATACCCCACTCCAAGCTCACTGGTGAGAAAGCAAGTGCTTAGCATAAATCACAGTGTTTGCATATACAGTGAGCCATGCTTTGGAAACCTTCCCCAAATCCAGGTTTCCAGATACCAGCCAGGGGCCAGCCTTTTAGTCAGCCTTTCTAAGGGCAGCCAGCCCAGTTTGCCATTTTCATTCTTTTCTGTATGGTGTCAAATATACGGGTGCCAACAACATCTGGACTTCATGTAGTACTCAGTTATTGAATAATCTTTCTCTCAGTTTTCTTTCTAAAACTCCTGGCTACTTCTTTGGTGCTCATATAGACAAATGTGGAAGAGTATGCCATGTGCCTTCTGCCATTCCCCATCTGCTGAGCAAATCCTCTGACATGTCTCTTGATACCCTTTCAGATTGATACGTTTTGCTCAGAAAGTCATGCTTACTCCTGGAGGCATCACGCACCTGGGAATGCACATTTAACTGGGAGTGTGGGAGACACTGCGACACACCTTGCTGGCTCATGAGAAAACCAGTGGAGGCACGGTTGACCAGTTGACAGCTGTGTGTCCACCATCACTTGGCAAACAACCTTTTACTTTATGTTTCCAAGAAAATTCTGCCTTGGCCTGTGCCAGTTAAGTGTCTCCAGAGATCACTGTATTGAAAACTGTAGCTGAGGAAGACAGAGTGGGTGAAGAAGGGCCTCAGCAGACAGAGCGCAGGCCGGTAATGCCATTCCTGCTCTACTGGGAATCTCTCCTTAATAAAGAAGTCAGGAAATGAAGCACTCAGATGGCAACAAATAGAGCAGTTCCTTGAACTGTGCATGTAACTCTCAAGGGATCCGTCTCAAAAAGGAAAACAACTAACACAGCCCCAAAAGGACCACTATATCATAGGCTGCTTGCCATTGGATGAGCGTATTTTAGTGCTAGTCTGTGGGAATTCTAAGACAGAAAAACAGAAGTTGCCTTCAGTGTGGGAGATCATTCCAGACAGATTCAGCAGGGACAACATTGCTTTTTTTTCCCCCCTCCAAAAGAGAAACAGGTTAAAAACTGACCCAAAGACATCTCTTTACCCCTTAATGATCAGCCAGGCATCCTTTACTGTCTTAATTCTTATAATACAAATTCAGAATATGAACAGCTTCATATTAGTTTTCAAGTAAACTGCTTGCAATCTAAAGTGTTTTAACTTGCTATCTAAAATGGAAGAACCAAATGGGTTTCAAATAACTGGAGCCACTTTCATGTCTCTTTAAGAGAGGGGTCGGCAAACTTTATCTGTAAGAGGTCAGACTGTAAAGAATTCTGGTATTGCGGGTCAGATAGCCAAAAGGCCTGTGTTCTGAAGCTGCAATACAAAATACCTATGGACGCTATGCAGACCAATGGGTAGGGCTGCATTCCTATAAACGCAGTTTTCAAACACAAGTGCTCAGTCACATGTTAGCTGACTCTTCACCTGAGTTAAGATTCCAATCTAGGTTAACAGGACTAGACCCATATTACCACAATTTCAAATGGCAACTCTGATGAGGTAAGTTTTACTTTTACTAGCTTTAAAGTTTTACTTTTTACTAGCTTTATATATATAAAAGATGGGACTTTGACCAAATGAGAAAAATCTGCAACATGCATTATGTATAATTCAGGGTAAAAACAAATATACTATTTGGCAAAACACCATGTTTCTGAAAAAAATGTTTTATCAGTCATCTATGTTTACAAAATCCATTTATGCTAGGAGATACAAAAAATGTTGATGGAGATCTATATTATTTTAAAAAAGTGAATTTCACAATTGTTTGCACAAAAATAAACTTAGCTTGGGCCTGGCACAATAGTATAGTGGTTAAAGTCCTCACTTTGCACTCCCTGGGATCCCATATGGGCGATGGTTCTAATCCCAGCTGCCCTGCTTCCCATCCAGCTCCCTGCTTGTGGCCCAGAAAAGCAGTGAGAACAGCCCAAAGCATTGGGACACTGCACCCGTGTGGGAGACCTGGAGGAGGTTCCTGGCTCCTGGCTTCGGATCGGCTCAGCACCGGCTGCTGCGGTCACTTGGGGAGTGAATCATCGGACGGAAGATCTTCCTCTCTGTCTCTCCTCCTCTCTGTATATTTGACTTTCCAATAAAAATGAAAAATCTTTAAAAAAAGAATAAACTTAGCTTTAAATTCCATTTTTCCAAGAACTCTTTGAGCTAGCATGTATCTTAATTTTAAAAGGTACAGGTTAAAAAAGCATGAACCAATGTGCTGTCACATGGCTTTGAAGTGGAATAGCAGAGATATTAATGGAATCCCACGTGGCAGGCTCGACAGCCCCTTGCCCACGCAAACCCCAGGGGAGCATACTGTATGTACTCTTTAAACATACTCTGTTCTCCCACTTTAAGTTTGGTCTCAAAGAACCTGGTTTAATTATCGACCTTAATACATCTTTATGGCCTGTTACCTCAAACTTTCCACCCCAAATTATATTGTTATGATATTCAATATAAAAAACATGAATCATAACAATAAAATGAATTCTTGTGCATATCATCTCCCAAATAAAAGCTAGATTACCAGTACCTGGCATCTGTTTGACTTTTCTTTCTTTCTTTCTTTCTCTCTCTCTTTCTTTCTTTCTTTCTTTCTTTCTTTCTTTCTTTCTTTCTTTCTTTCTTTCTTTCTTTCTTTCTTTCTCTTTCTTTTTTCTTTCTTTCTTTCTTTCTTTTTTTTTATTGGGAAGTTATATAGAGAGGAGAGACGGAGAGGAAGATCTTCCATCCACTGATTCATTCCCTAAATGGCTGCAATGGCTAGAGCTGATCCAGGAGCATCTTCCAGGTTTCCCACATGGGTGCAGGGTTCCAAGGGTTTGGCCCATCCTCAACTGATTTCCCAGGCCACAAGCAGGGAGCTAGGTGGAAAGCGGGCTGCTGGGATTAGAACCTGGGCCCAGGTGGGATCCTGTTGCATGCAAGGCAAGGACCTTAGTCACTAGGCTACTGGGTCAGGTCCTTTACTATTTTAATTTAATCATTTTATAATATACAAAATAATAAATACCCATTTTCAAAAGTTATAGCTTCACAAGAATTTCAACTTTCATAGGAGTTCATACCTCACACTTATCACCTGCCAGTTCCCTGACCCCTTAAGTTCTTCCTGCTGTCTTTATTCACAATAGCTAACATCTTTATACATATGGAGGCCAAATACCACAAAGCTTACTCTTAGGTTTTTAGACTATTCACAAGGTTGTGCAAACACAGCCACACTACTTCCAAAGCATTTTCATCACCCCAAAAGGGCAGCCCCTCCTCCCCCTGCCTTCCATACTCCTGGCAGTCAAAAGCTGCTTTCTGTCTCCACAGGTTGCCCTATTCTGCTTATTTCATATAAACAGAATCATACAATAAGGAGTCTTTTGCATCTGCTGTCTTCTCCTTTTTCTTTTTTTAACAAAAGATTGATCTGAAAGACACAGTGACAGAGAGTGAAAGAAAATGAAAGAAGGAAGGACAGAGAAAGTCAGATTTTACAGAGAAAAGGAGAGACAGAAAGAGCCCCCATCCTTCTGTTTCACTTCCCAAGTGGCTTCATGGACAGAGAGCTGAGCCAGTCCCAAACCAGGAGCCAGGAGCTTCTTCTGGGCCTCTGACAGTGGTGCAGCGTCCCAAGGCTTTGCGTCATCCTCGACTGCTTTCCCAGGTCCCAGCAGGGAAGGTGGATGGGAAGTGGAGCAACTGGGACATGAACTGGCATCCCTATGGGATCCCAGCGCATGCAAGATGAGGATTTAGCCACTAGGCTACCACGCCAGGCCCCAGAATTTAATTTTCCACTTAATAGAGTATGGGCATTTTTTTCTATGCCTTTAAATAGATTTGTTCAGATATGAGTTTTTCCAGATATGATCTTTAAGGACTTTATAATAATGCTAAATTATACACATATCAATCTTATTTAACTGATTACTCTATTGTTAGCAATTTATATAATTTCTAGTTCCTTTAAAATAATTATAAATAAAACCACAATGAACTTGCTTGTGATTACATCTTTACTAGAATCTGTGATTATTTCCTTGGCATAGCTAGCTTGAAATATAATTGCTGTGTTACACAGGGCATACTCACTTTTAGGGTTCCTGACTTACATTGCTGAATGCCTCTCCCCAAAGGTGGCACCCACCTGCACCCCCGCTAAAGAAAAAATAGGAGTCTCACTTTGACCCTTTCAGTATTAAATGCAGCACCCTATGCTCATAGCAGCACAATCAGTAATTGCAAATCATGGAAGCAGCCAAAATGCCCATCAGCAGAGGATTGGGTAAGAAAGCTATGGTTCATCTACTCCATGGAATACTACTCAGCTATTAAAAAAACCAAAATGCAGTTCTTTGTGGCCAAATGGGCCAAACTGGAAACCATAATGCTGAGGGAAATGAGCCAATCCCAAAAGGTTAAATACCACATGTTTGCCTTAATTTAAGATGATATGATGTTATGTATAATATGTTATGTTATGTATGTTATATGTTGTGTATGAACTAAAATTGAAATGTCAATGAGGTGGTCACAGAAGGTGGTTAAGATCTCGCTTTTACTTTTAACATACTCGTTACTCATTACTATGTCAATTAATTCCATAATGATGTAAATTTTTGCTGATGGTATGTTGGAGCTTTTAATTGACTGGGATGATACTCTGCTGGCTCTGTCTTCAGACCAGAGAGGGTATACCTAAGAAGCCGTTGAACTTGACTGGACAATAAGATGCTGGACTCTATGTTTGGTATATGCTTGCAATGGGGGAATCTCAACTGAACTTGAACTGTGGTTATGCAACAAGGTGGAGGAATCCACCATGGTGGGAGGGTTTGGGGAGGGGTGAGGAGAACCCAAGTACCTATGAAACTGTGTCACATAATACAATGTAATTAATGAATTAAAAATAATAAATAATAATAATAATAAAATGATACTTCATTCATCCATTTGTACATGTTTTTTTGTGTGTGTGAGACTAGAGAGACTGAGCAATTTTAACATTCAGTTTAAAACAAGTTTAATATATTTGGCTATTTAAAATGGTTTATAATATTTATTAGTGATTATAACAACATTTTAACTTTACTTGGCAGTCACTACTTGGAACTCAAGGATCTAAAGCTATGGGTCCTTGTCAGAGCCCGTGCCACAGGGGAGACACTAAAAATTCTGAGAGGACAGAAAAACCCTTCCCTTTTAATTTCCTAGCAGATGTTCCAAAATACAGTCAGTACCAAAATGCAGTCACTGGTGTCACACCCAAAGAGAATGGAGCTGGGAGGCCATGAAGGAAGGGCCGTCCTGTGTGGAAGTCTATAATAAGAACCAGTTCAAGGACTCAAAGTGCAAAAATCCCAGACAACCCACTTGCACAAGCACACCTGCCCAAGAATGGCTTGTCTCCACCAAGAGCTAACGCCAAGCCCTGCAACGAGCCTCTGGAACCAATGGAATTTGTTTCCAAACAGTTTACACAGATTTCTTCTTCTTTTTTTTCTTTCTTTCAACGGCTCACCCCTTCCCTAGCCTCTGGCACCCATGGCTTGCCACAGCGTGGATACTGTGATCCGATAGAAACTGTTTTGCAGAGGTAGTTTCTGCTGCTCTAATTAACTCAACAGAGGCAAAAGAGGACTACATTGGAATGCGGGTGCTAAAGTATACGCAACTTTCAGGCGTAACTTTTAAAACTAGAACATGGTAAAAGGCTAAGTGACCGCTTCTTGAGTCCATTTACACAGGAGTTAATAAACCCATGATACAAATATTCATCTCTCCTATCTCATTTCAATCAACAGCCCTTCATCCGCCCATTATCCCTGGCATACCTGCTCTCCTTTTAGTCCCTCCAACACACTGCTCTTCTCCATGCAGGCTTTTCTGAATTGTTCCCTTTCCCTAGCATTCTTTCCACCCCATCTCCATCCCACAAAGCCGGTCCCTCCCCTCATTCTGGTCCTTACGTGCAGGTCTCCTCAGAGAGGCTCCATCCTACTCCTCCCCACCCAGGCTCATTCCCCTTCAATTCCTCTTTCTTTGCTGTCTGTCCCCAGTTCCTTTGGTAATCCATTCCGTCTTGGAGTTGCAGAGTATTTACTGAGTAGATATTTGAATAAACTAGGTTTCTGGCACCCTCTCCCACTTGGGACTAGTCTGATGTGATCTTCCCTGTAGGTTGAAAAGAGCAACCTGCTCTTCCTGGAGCTTCAACCCTGCTCCCATCGGTTCTCTGAGTCTTACTCCTTTGGCTTTGGTGCTTGTGAGATACATTCAGAAGTCCCTCCAACGCAGAGCAAAACCACAAAACATGAACCCCAACACAGTGTGTGTGGCACAGTGCTCTGGGAAGAAACAATCTGGTCAAGAATGGAGTTTTCTTATGAAAAGTGCTTTTAGTTAAATTATCTCACCAAAACAGCAGGACACAGAAGGGAGTCTCCGAGGTACCTACAGACCAGCATGTACCAAGGTACTGCGAAGAACAGTATGAGTCAGGAGGGCAAGGGTCCCATCTGAGCTTAAACCTGTGGCACCTTGGTTTACTCATCCTATATCATAGCTATTTTATTCAAAATTTTCTGAGAATTATTGAGTTATTCCCTAAGGTAGTCAACTATTCACCACAACTTTTGTTATATCTACGGTTCTTTACTTAAGAATTTGATTCTTTTAAAAATTATGTATTAAAAAAATTATTTATTTATATTCTGGAGACAGACAGCTCTCTCTCATCAGCTGTTTTCACTCGCAAATGTTCCAAAGCTGCAGGCTGGGAACTCCATCCAGGTTTCCCGTGTAGGTGGCAGGGACCCAACTACCTGAACCATCACCTGCCGCCTCTCAGGGTGGGCATCAACAGGGGGCTGGGGTCAGAGCTGAAACCCAGGCATCCTGCTATGGACCACTCTGACATAGACCAAATGCCCACAGAAATCTTTTGTTTTAATCTCTCATGGAGAAGGCTTTAACTATGAAGGATACTATGAGAAAAAAAATGGGGGATTGGTTTATTATGAGAAATAGCACTTATTTGCTAGCACTTCTTTTGTATATAAACACACAGTATGTCGTGAAGAAGTGTTCATTTAGGTGGTAAGTGAACAACTGCCTCAGGATAAAGAACTAGTGCCATAATTGTGTACGTGTGTGTGTGTGTGTGTGTGTTAGGTTTTTTGCTTTGTTTGTTTGTTTATTTATTTTTGCCAGAAAGCTTCAGAAGCCTTAGGTCTAGCCTGTAGCATACAGGAAATAAATGCCTCTAAGTAAATCCAAATCCTATCATGGATCCTTGTTCCTCCACGGTGTCTGTGAGCTCCCTGGGACAGGCTGACCCTAATGCATGAGTACAGAAGACATACTGAGACTCGGAACTTGTCATGTGGGACATGAGGTCTTGAATCAACAGCTGCAGTGCTCCAGGGTCCTCCATCATTTCTCTCTCACTCCTGAAGGCCTTGGCTCGCGGCTAGGTGCGTCAGGTCAGTCTGCTTTGCCTCTTGCCTTCCCTTACACCGAAGGAGCGGCCCTGGCCTTGAACAGACCCATGAATGTATGGAATCCACTCCAAATCTTTAAATGCCGTCATTTCTCAAGAAGCATGACAAGGCACAGTCACCCACGCTTCTGTGGCAGGCATCCTGGCTGCAGTCCTCCCTAGGGCCCTGCCACACCCTGGCCTCTGTGGCTGACATGGATGAATTGGGCAAGGTTGTAGGGCCATCGTGGCAGATCTCAGGCATGGATTCTTCCCCCATGAAACCTTGACTTGAAGAGCAGAGAACCCAGCTGTGCTCACAGGGGCTTGTGACCGACAAGACTGTGACTAACCTGGGTCTAATTTAAGTGGCTATAACTTGCAGTAATTTGCAGCAACAGAAAACTATCAGAGCGGACCTTGTGTGAACACAGAGTAACAAGCAGAATCCACAGTTGCTTCCTTAGGCTCAGATTATTCGCTTCTCCTAGATGATTAAGTGTTTTCTTCTGCAAGACATTCATGTTCCCATAGGTTATGTCTTGTGTGTTTCTCTCTCGCTCGCTCTCTTTCGAGAAGATTTTTTTTATCTGTTTGGAAGGCAGAGTTTCACAGAGAAAGATCTTCCTTCCACCCATTGGTTCACTCCCTGAAGTGGCCACAACAACCAGGGCTGGGCCACGTTGAAGCCAGGAGTCAGAGACTCTATCAGGTTTCTCTCTTGGGTCTTGAGGACTTAGACCGTCTGATGCTGCTTTCCAAGGCACATTAGCAGGAACTGGATCAAAAGAGGAGCAGCTGGGACATGAACCAGCACTCGTATGGACGCTGCTGGTGCAGGCCTAACTGCTGCCCCACATGAGCCTCATAAATCTGTGATAATTCATTACACAGCAGAAGTAAGCCAATTACAATACTTTGAAGAAAGAACAAAATAGTACTTGGTCAAAAATACTTCTAGCTAAACTATATCTGATCCAGTTCCCTGCTAGTGCACCTGGGAAAAGCAGAAGAAAATGGTTCAAATACCTGGGTTCCTGAACCCATGTAGGAGACCCAGGTAGAGTTTCTGGCTCCTGCCTTTGGCCTGATCCAGCCTTGGCAGTTTTGGCCAAATGGGGAGTAGATTCTCTCTAACTCTGCTGCTTAAACAAAGAAACAAAACAAAGCAAAAAAACGACTTTCTCATAAGTGCAAGCTTTGATAACAGTTTACATCTCTCTTCTGCAATACTGCTGGCCTTTAACACGCTTAAACTCAGCTTGTTAACACCTGGTAGAAGTTACTGCTCCAGCTTCTGAGATATAGAGGACTCCCCCATCACCCCCTTGTGGTCCTTGGTTGAGTCACCAGTGTTGGCCACAGAGCCCACTGTGCATGGCAGGGCTGCAAGGTGCCACCCTCGAGTTGTGGGAGGTTGTGCTTTATCATGCTTCTCTGGTTGTGACAGGATTTGATTAAGAAGTGCATTTTCACACACTTTCTTCAGGACTGAGGAAGGGGACAAAGGACCCTGCAGCACTTGTGGCATTTTCTAGGGTGCCAGTAGGGCTGGAAGCCAAAGCTTCATTGCTAGGAAGCCCACCTGTCAGCCACAGGCATTTTCAGCTCCATCTTATGTGTCTCCTACACTTCCAAACCCCCCCCCTCCCCCCGCAGCAATGTATCCGATTCTCCCTATGCTTGGAATCACTCTGCTGTTCTCCCAAGCCAGAGAAAACTCAGCTCTTAAAAGGCTCTCATGATTAACTGAGGTATATATTTGGATAATCTCCCCTCTGGCATATAAAGGGCAAGGCTGAGGGTCAAGGGGGTCCTGCCTGTCTTATTTACTATCTTAGCTTTTGCCTTTTGAGAATTTTTACTGTTAGGGACTGGTGTCACAGCATAGCAAGATAATCCTTCAGCTGCAGGGTAAGTGTCCAAATGGTTTGAGTCTCGGCTGTTCCATTTCTGATCCGGCTCCAAGCCAATATGTCTCAGAAGGCAGCAGAAGATGACCCAAGTGCTTGGGTCCTGAACCCATCTCAGAGACCCAGAAAGAGCTCCTGGCTCCCAGCTTAGGACACATTCAGCTCTGGCCATAGAGACCTTTTGGTAAATAAACCAGCAGATGGAAGATCTCTCTCCTCTCTTTCTCTAACTCTACCTTTCAAATAATATATATATATTTTAAAAATTCTTATTGCTAATTTTATTAGAGATTGGAATTTCTCCATCATTACACAAAACTAGGAGCTAAAAGTAGACAAGAATTTTAAAAAAGAAAAAAAGAAAGAAAGAAAGAAAAACAGAGTGGACAAGAGAGGGAGATGTAGCGGCTCCCAGGGTCAGTGTTCTCTTTGGCTTGGAATGTTGTTAGCAGGTATAAGGAACTCCAAGTTTGGGAATACAGAAGAACTTTTCAAGGCCTTTCTGGGAATCTGAAGTATCCAAGGATGTCTGGGGTTTATGAAATGTCTGGAAGCGTGTCTTGTTCCGGGCGAGCCACTTTAGTCAGTGGGGGCCTTGCTCAAGTTCTTTGCTAGCTCTCAGCCCTGGGGTTACGTCCACATATCAGGAAGCTGAACCAAGGGCTCGGCACATGGACATGACTACTTTAACTTTCTGTGCTTCATACTCAAGTGCCCAGCTTAACTCACACTGCTACAGTCACTAAAGGGAAGATTTCTTTTATTCTGTTAGGGTTTGAACATGACTGTCCCAAACCCCTGAAGATGTTTAAACTCCAAAGAGGGAAAACTTGGCCCAGCTATAGTGTTTGGGTGTTGGGCCCATTGGGAGGTCTTTATGTCACTCAGGGCATGAACTCGGGAAAACAGATCTTGAGAGAGCACTAGTTATAAAAGCCGTGGGTCAGGCCCAGCACCTTCCTTTGCTTCCTGGCTCATCCTGTGGTCCTTCCTTGTCACCTGCGTGACCCTGACCAGTTGGGTCTCGGAGTCCCAACCAATGGGTCCATCTGATCTTGAATTTGAATCTTCAAAATTATGAGCTAAATAAATCCTTTCCCTTTCACAAGCTAATTTCCTCAAGTATTTCATTATAGTGCCACAAAGCTGACTTAAACATTTTCAGCCCGCCCAGCTTAGTAGCTGATGTGAATTCAACTTTGATTAACAAAAAAGTCCTTTAGGTGAGCGGGTCATCATGCAAATCTCACCTCTCCTAACTAGTGCCATAAAACTGTCTCTAACACTCAATGTTCCCAATCCTCCTCCCCGTTTTCCTTTTTTTGTCACAGCACACCCTCCTTCTAATATAGCACATACTTCATTTTTTCATTTTGTCAATTCCCACAAGAAAGCTAAATTCCATAGAAATGGATGTTTCCCTGCTTCACTTACAAATGAAATCCTAGAACTTAAAGCATTTCTGGCACTAAATAGATTGCTCAACAAAAGTATTACCGAGTTAATCTATGAGGCCTAACACATCGTGTTATACTTTGGTAAGGCAAAAAGAAAGTTATTTTAAGTCAAAACACACATAGCTACTGGTTTTCAAGACTACAACTTTGCTGAGCCTCCAACAGCTCATCTCTGGCTTTGTAATTCTGAGAGAACAAGCTTACAAGGTATCTAGACAAACAGAGCTAGACAAAGAATATCCTGTGTAAACAAAGCAGTCAGACTTATATTTATCCTTGAATTTTTTTTCAAATTTAGCAGTGACTGAAAAATACTCCTTAAGCAATTTTTTTTGTGAAAACTCACAGAAGATGTTCAGAAAAGAACCACAAGTTTCATTATAGTAGGACAAACTACGTTCCTGGTTATGATTGGAAATACCTTAGTCTACCTCCTCCCTGCAATCTAATTATAACAGCGTTACATCACAAAGGGTACATTCCTTCCACAAATTTTAATTGTCTTTTTATATCCACGCTGGCAGTTCCTGCATCCATCTCTGTGAGGCGGGGGAAGCAACAATGCCTGTCAGCCGCAGCACGGCCGGCCAGTCATTCCTGACTGACAAGGCTTGGTAACTCTTCCAATTTTCCATTACCATTCTTATTTCCTTTGTGCTGAAACCTTCTGTAATCATCATGTGCTCACATTTGCTCTCTTTAGTACATGCTGCCTCTCTGGCTTCTTTTTCTTTTCTATTTCCTCAGCAGGGTGGGTGATACTGGATGCTGCTGCTGAGGGGACTTCATCTGTGGCTTTACAACGAGCTGGGGCACAGCGGACACAGTAGCTAAAAGAATAAACAATGGGGACAAGCACAGTGTCACAGCAAGCTAATCCTCTACCTGCACTGCCAGAATCCCATATGGGCACCGTTTCAGGTACTGGATGCTCCACTTGCAATCCAGCTCTCTGCTTATGACCTGGAAAGGTAAGCAGAGGATGGCCCAACTCCTTGGGACCCTGCATCCACATGGGAGACCAGGAAGAAGCTCCTGGCTTCTGGCTTAGGATCAGTTCAGCTCTGGCTGTTGTGGCCATCTGCGAAGTGAACCCAGTGGATGGGAGATCTCGCTTGCTCTCTCTTTCTCTAAAAACTTTGACTTTCAAGTTTAAAAATCAATATTTAAAAAAAGAAAAAAGAATAAACAACAGGTTATCGGCCATTTAGTTCCTAGCTTTCTCCTCTCTCCCAGCATAAAACGAAAAAAGGTACTTATACTGTTGGGTAGATTTATTTCTAGGACATCTCACTGCTGACATTACAAGGAAAAGCCCAGCCTTTATCTTTTACATTAGAGCTGGATCTTACGATATCATCTCCTTCCTTCCTTCCTTCCTTCCTTCCTTCCTTCCTTCCTTCCTTCCTTCCTTCCTTCCTTTCTTTCTCCCAGCGCCCCCCATCTCTCTCCTATCTCTAAAACCTTGAGGTTAGAAACGGAATGCTATGGTGTCAAAATGGGTCTGAAAGAGCAGAATGCCGGAGTTGGCAATTTTACAATATTTACTATAACAGGTAAAATAAAGAACACATAGGCGAGAGGCTTCATGACCTAAGAATAAACAATGATTGCTTAAACAGGATAAACAAACCCACTGTCCACTAGAGATAGGCTTAATGACAATGAAGAACTTTGCTCATCAAAAAGTGAAAATTCAAGCCCTACAGACAGAACAGATTTGGCATACACCTATTTCACAAAGGATTTGAAACAGAACTCTCATGAATGGTATGAGCTACTCAACTAACTTCAGAAATCTGCATGGTGTCATTTACTGTACTTGAGCGTATGCTTACCACAACTCCAATTGCTCCACTCCTAGCTACACATCTAGCAGGCCAACGACAGACATGTACAAGAGCATGCCAGCCCTAGTTACCATTCTTCCAAGTTAGAAATAACTCACTGCTCATCAACAACAGTGTGAATTAATAAATGATTCTATTAATTATACATTTTAGTGGTTAGGGTCACTAAACGTTGAATAAAATGCAATGAAACAGATAAATCTAAATATTGCATGAAAAATATCAGACACAAATATTACAAAATGTTCTATTCTATTCATATAAAACTCAAAAGCAGTCAAAACTAATAGCATTATCAGGTGCACAATTTTACAGAAATGATAAAAATGAATGCCAATAGTTGTCTCAGGGAGGACTGAGGGGACAGGATTGCACAGTCTTATGAAAGGTTTGTGAGAACCAGCTGTGCTCTATTTCTGGTTGACTGTATGGGTTTTCATGTCATAATTATTTAGAAAACTCTATAATTTATACTACATGTGCTTTTGCCTTTGTATATGGTACTTCATAATACAAAAGCTTAAACTTATACTAGATATTATACTTCCTCACCCGACCTTCACAGAAAATAAATACTGTCCTAGTAAACCAAGTCTTACTAAACCAAATGCAAACAGCTCTCCAAGAAATAGAAAGAACAACTTTGCAGGTTCATTTATGGGGGATGCTCACATGAACTGTGGGAGGATGGAACAGCAGAGGCTGTCTCTTTTGGATGTAGTCTGTGGGGGCGGGGGCACTGCTCACACAGCTTATGTCTCTTTTGGGTAAAGAGGTTCCCTTCCTGTATTTAGCGACATGGTTTGTGGGATGCATTGTAGATATCCACCTTGGGGGACTAGTAGAGTGTACAGGTGTGAAACCCTCTGGGGACACTCTGCCTAGGAGAACAGAAGGATGACAATGAAATGCGTGCTGGCCCAGCTAGCATATGCACACATGGAGCACATTCTGTCACAGGACCATGACCACCCAAGGCTGACTGAAATCTGGCTGCCCTCGTCTCTTACCGCGTAACCTTCCGTCTTCTTCTGGCACCACTTCAGCAGTGCGTTGCGCTTGGAGCCACCGTATTCCCGAGCCAAGGCTGCCAGAGGGTCTCTTCTTTCCACACTGGTTAGAAACAAGAGCACAGTGAGGAGAAGCCTCCAAAAAACACAGAACCTTCAAGTACACAAGAAGTAAATAAGTAAAAAGTAACAGTTTAGGGCTATCCAGCAAGAAGTAAACAAATAACCAAATTAGTCACTTTAGTAGCACATTGTATTCTGTCTCACGGTATTAAAGTCTCAACTGTGCCTCCTGAGTATTTTAACTCTATGGAGAGTTTTGTTTTATTTTAAAACTCCTCTGTTGATCATCTACCTTTTTACACGTTTACTTTAGTGTAATATGATTTGAATTAAAACCACTGTACAAAAAGCACTACCTGTGACAAGGCCCCACCTGTATTTGAGTGACGTAAAAGGTGTACTGTAAAGGCAGACTAAAGACAACTGCTAACAAGGAGGTAAAGGGAGTCGGGACCAAGAGGAAAATCTAAAAGGAAATGATTCAGAAGAGGATTTTACATCCATTAAAGGACTACTCGCACTTCTCAGTATGTGTGGTATTTTACTTCTGAGTACCCGATCCAGCCAAAGTTAAGGTGATCATAGCATAGTTTAGCACTCTTTAAAACTATTTTCTAAAGATTTATTTATTTGAGAGAGAGAGAAAGCCGGACAAAGAGAAAGATCTTTCATCTACTCTATCACTCTCCAAATGCCTACAATGACTGAGATTGGGCTAGGCTGAACACAAGAGCTCTAACGGATCAGGAACTTGGGTAACCTGCTGCTGCTTTTCCCAGGTGCAATTTGCAGAAAACCAGATGAAAAGTGGAACAGCTGGGACTTGAACCAGTGCCATACATGGGATCCAGGCCCTATCCCTTAACATTCTAAGAGCAAAAGTTTAGGTACCCAATCTTCAATTGATTTATCAACATATGCATAAAATATAATTACTACATTAGCCAAAATTATTAAAACACTAAGACCACACAGTTTTTCCTACCATGAATATCATGAAATCAGAACCATACACCTGTTGTATTTTGAGTACTTCTGTTTCCCTAACACCATGTGTAACGCTGCAGGAAAAGAAACAGAGTGGTTAAACAGGTACATCTCCGGGCATCCACAACAGTAGGCAATGATTTAAGAGTAACTGGATTTACTCACAGGATATCCAAATTTGCCACAAAAAGGTCATGAAAAATGGCATCTTCTCATTCCTTTCCACAAATGTTTTGAAAACCTCTCCTGGGTATGGCAGGAAGTCTGGGGGAGTCAGGCACCTATGTCAAGCTGTCTGGGTTGAACACCCAGCTGTGGTTCCTGCTAATGCGAATCCCGGGAGGCGGTAGTGATGGCTCCAGTAGCTGGGACCCTGCTACCCATGTGGGCAACCTGGCTGGGGTTTCCTGATCCTGGCTTAGGCCTCCTGGCTGTTGCAGGCATTTGAAGGGTGAACTAGCAAACTGGGAGCTGGCTCACTCTCTATTTCTGTCTCTCGTCATTCAAAAATAAGTTTGTGTGAAAAATTTGAAGTTTCAGTAAAAAAAGACCCAGCCTTCGAAATCTACGCATTTTTTCATAAAACATATTTTCCAAGAATTTTTTGAAGACTGCTCAAATGTCATAAGAGTATTCATAACAATGTTTTGTATGACAGTAAAAAATGACAAACAGCCGAATGTACATCAATAGGTCAACGGGTAAATAAGCTGTGGCACAGTAATACAGTGGGATGCTTGATAGCCAGAAAAAAACTAATGAATCACACATGAATGTAGTAATGTGAATGAGTTCAGAAGCAATTTTGAATTGAAAAACAAAACATACAGGATGCTTCCACGTACATGAAATACACAACATAAGTAATATGTTATTTCCATTGCTTCTGTATGGTAAAATAGGAAGGAAAAGAGAGAGAAGACAAATACTAACTTCAGAATGGTGGTCACCCTGGAAGCGGGAGTGAGGCCAGGTACATAAAAAGGGGGGCTGATGAGACGTTTCAAAGGCAACCATTTTCTTTTACTTAAACCAATAGGCACAAATAAAAGTCGATCCCCATTATGTGGTTACTCTTTCTAGTTTTTCCATGTTTTATTCCACTTATTTTGTAACCATCCCATGTTTTGTAAAAAGAGTTTTAAATGATTTTGAAAAGACTAGTAGGGTGATTTGAGACCTCAGCAGTGTGAACTAAGAGAGACTTAAAAAAAAATTTCCTACTTGAACATACTAGGATGACTGCTTTTCCATGCACACAGTGGATTTACCGAGGCAAGATGAGGAATTTTCTGCACAGAGTTGCTTTAACCACACAGGCATGGTGACTCTGCCTGTGCTGACCATGTCTCGTCATAATGTCATCCCTTGAAACTAAGTTTCTGACAAATTAGAGTCAAATTTGAGACCAAAATGAAAGTTTAGGAAAATTATGTTGTAAATTGATGACTGAAACATTCAGCAGATATATATATGTACGTATATATGTCTGGAATGGTCCAAAGCTGGGAAGGAGTTGGGAATTCAACCTGGGATCTGCCAATGGGGCTGGTAGGGATCCACCATCACTTCTGCCAGCCATGAGCTGCATGAGCAGGAAGCTGGAGCCAGGTATCAAACCCAGGACAGGGGCAGCATCTTAACAAGCATCTTAACCACTAGCCTAAACCCCCGTCTCTCACCAGATATTCTATTAAAAAAATTTTTTAATTAACTAAATATAATTTCCACATCACCAAAAGTAATCCCTATCTTGCCACTGGTTTATACCAATGATGTGAATGTAAAAACTGAAATGAGAAATTAACTTCAACAATTTAACTTTCTACAATATAAAGTATAGGGTCCAGCACGATGGCTCAACTGGCTAATCCTCCACATGCAAGTGCCAGAATCCCATATGGGTGTTGCTGTATGTCCCAGCTGCTCTGCTTCCCATCCAGTTCTCTGCTTGTGGCCTGAGAAAGCAGTGGAGGATGGCTTAAACCTTTGGGACCCTGCACTCATGCGGGAGACCCAGAAGAGGCTCCTGGCTCTAGTCCAGCTCAGCTCTGGCTGTTGAGGACATTTGGGGAGTGAATCAGTGGATGAAAGATCTTTCTCTGTCTTTGCTTCTCTCTGTAAATCCGCCTTCCTGATTAAAAAAAAAAAAGATCTTTAAAAAACAAGAGAAGGTATAATATAAATGACATACTTACATATGCATAGTCTTTTTGTACTCATTTCTGGCATAAAGAAAAGGGAAGTGTGAGAATAGCATTTCATTCTGATCCTTAGAGGTTGGTTTTTTTTCTTTTTTTTTTTGGTTATTTAAATCTTTTCATGTAGATGGGGCAATATGTGATTTCTGGAACTTCAAATGCTGGGCCAAATGACTCCGTATCTTTGGGCCCAAGATATGACAAGATCTGAACTTATTCAAATCTTCATAAATCCTTTAAAAAACACCCATGTTACTAATAATATTTATGAAGGAGCTATTACTCCTAGGGTAGACCATTTTGTATACTCATCAATCTACTCATTCATCTGTTCAGTAAATGACAGATGGACAGGGGACACAAGCATGTATTATGCAATTGTACACAGCACAGGGTGGAACAGGAATTAAACACCCGAATGAGTGTAAGATACCAGGGCAGTTAGCTATAACTTTGTGGAAGGCTTGTTCCTGAAAGAGACAATGTATTTTGGCAATGTGAAAGGACAAAGGAGAAAAAAAAAGGCAATTTAATTCAGAATCTTATAAAATTCTGCAAGCACAGGTCCTCATGTAAGCATACATCCCACCTCTCTACCAGTATAAAAATGTGAAGTCAGCTAAGTTCCTAAAATGGCACAGCATTTTCATAGCACCTGTGTACACCCCCTATATAGTTCAAATATCTCAAAATGACTTATAACACCTAACACAATGCAAATGCCAAGTAACTGTTATTGTATCACTTAGGGTATAATTAGACAAGGCAAAACATGTGTGCATGTTCAGTGTACACAGAACTGTCTCCCCTGAATATTTCTGAGGCGATGTTTGTTCAATCTGCAGAGCCTGTGGGCATGCAGAGCCAGCTGTACTGCAGGGGTGAGAGTACAACAGGCAGAGGTGAGTGAAGACCTGGGCCATTCTGATGGGCGGGAAGAGACGGGCAGCAGGGTTGAGTGGGGGTGACAGAGCTGCGTGCACCTGGTGTTTCAGAAGATTACTAACCAAACCAGGGAGGCAGGGAAGCAAGGATGTAGCTGTCAGGGAGTTGTTGGTGGCATGGATAACGGGGAGCTCTCAAATGGAGGAGGTACGGAGGTTTGGCAACAATGACAGGCTCCTGGTGATCCTGTGCCAGGTTTGCTACTCTGCCTTCTCTCACACACTCATGTTCCTGCTCAAGTCCTCTTTAAATACTGATTTCAAAACACTTCCCTTTTGCCACCACACATCAATAAACCACCCTTAATAGTACAGATTCCACTTTCAGGCACTACTGCTCAAAAATGGGACTCAATCCTGCTGGCCTAATGTTGCTCTACCGTCTTACCAAAACATATAACCCCTTCTCTCAGCACAGAAGACCAAGTGCAGTATGGCTCCAACCTGCCTTTCCAGCCAGATATCTGTCACCCACCCACCCACAAAACACATGCCAACTGCCCTCTAGAACCCCGGCCCTCCCTCAGCAGTGCTCCATGGCTCATTGACAATGGTGCTCAAGATTCTGACCCAATCAACAATTCCACTGAGTACCTGGCTTAGTCCTTCCTAAATAGCTTTGTATTTCATCCTGTATAATACTCTTTTTAGGGCCCAACACAGTGGCCTAGCAGCTAAAGTCCTCGCCTTGAAAGCCCCGGGATCCCATATGGGCGCCGGTTCTAATCCCGGCAGCTCCACTTCCCATCCAGCTCCCTGCTTGTGGCCTGGGAAAGCAGTCGAGGACGGCCCAATGCCTTGGGACCCTGCACCCGCGTGGGAGACCTGGAAGAGGTTCCTGGTTCCCGGCATCGGATCATCGGCGAGCACCAGCCGTTGCTGCTCACTTGGGGAGTGAATCATTGGACGGAAGATCTTCCTCTCTGTCTCTCCTCCTCTCTGTATATCTGACTTTGTAATAAAAATAAATCTTTAAAAAAACATACTCTTTTTATTCTTAAGATTTATTTATTTATTTAAAAATTGGAACTACAAAGAACTACAAAGAAAGAGGTCTGCCATCCACTGGCTCACTCTCCAAATGGTTGCAATAGCGAGGGCTGAGCCAGGTCAAAGCCAGGAGACAGGAGCTTTAACAGGGTCCCCCACGTAGCAGCAGTGGCTAAAGCACCTACATCCTCTTTCACTGAGTTTCCCAAGCCATTAGCAGAAAAATGGGATGGAAATGGAGCCGATGGGATGTGACCCAGTACCTGTAAGGGATGCCAGCATCACAGGCAGTAGCTTTATTCGCTTTGCTGCAAGGCTGGCCACATGCACAAACTCATATGAGGTGTCTTCCTCTTAGAGCAGTTGGAAGCAGGTATTATATTTTAATCATTTTGTTTCAGGAAAATAAACTGACCACAGGGATAAAACAGGGAGGAAAGAATAAGAGGTAACCAGTCCACTGTCTTTCTCTTTTCTCATGGTTCAAATCATGATACCTGAGTTTGCTTTGTGGTTTCAGCCCCCCAGTGGAAGCGCTCAGCAGCCTGGTGGCCCCGAAGCCCAGCGATGGGGGTCTGCTCAATGACTCCAGCGAGGGACTCTTTCGGAGGTAAGGGTCAGGCTTCAGGTCCTCGGTCCTGGCCTTCAGAAGATCTGTGTCAACAACAACAGGGTCACTTATCCTTGAGAAAGTGGAGAAACTGCTCAGGTCATCAGACTTCATTCTTGAGCACAATAGTATTCTCAACACACACACACTGACACAGACACAGAATACTTCATGGTTTCTGCAGTAACGCAAATACAAATAGGGAACTGGTGTTTTCTACAAAGGGTTCTCCAGGCAGGACGCAGTATAGAATGTAGAGGCCACAGTGCCAAATAAATTCCAGTATTCAGAAATTATTATGAATTTCAAGGCGGCATCACCAAAGCATTACGTCAGCTGTATGGCCTTCTAAGAACCTTGTATGGTTGCACAGTTCACAAGTCCCTGAAGTCACTCCAGATAACATACTTTGCCTGACTCGATGGGCATCAGAGTGAGTGAGCTGGCAGGAAATTGCCTTGTGTGACTAGTATGTTCTGAGGAAACCCAAGAATGGCAGAAGTCTGTCCAGTCCACATGGCCTGGCTCACTGAGAAGTAAAAAGTAATTCAAGACTGCTTTCTACTGTTGTATTAGTTTGCACCAAAACAGGTAATGAAACGAACTAAACCTTCCTGATGACATTTCTTAATGGGCCAAGAAGCAGAAAATGGGAGATGTTCTAGCAAACTGAAGCTCAGAGAAGTAAATGATTAGTTCCAAGATACACAACAGACCAGTGATGGGCTAATAAGCGCATGGTCACAGGCTTGCCCCCTATGGCCCCCAGATAGTCATGGAAGAAAATAATACTTCTACAGCTACCAGCCATCAATTATGGGTAGTAAAGTTGGGAGGGAGGACAATTAGCTCCAAATAGCAGAGAAAAACAGTGTTTACAACACCAAGGAGAACAACAAAAACAGCACATTAATCCCTACTTTTGTAGCGTCCGATGACCTCAATGTTGACAAGCAATTACTGGAAGTTGCTGGAAGCAAACAATTTTCACTTTGTAATCCTTTCTTTATTATAGTGAATAGAATCATCCCTGTAGACAGGTGCCAGCAGGGGTGCAGGGGCAGGGTTGTCAATGAACTATTTACTTCACAGCCAAGGCTGCTGTGGTTTCAACTTCAGTGTTTATCTTGTAGATTAGGAGTTTCCCTACACAATAGGACATTTTAAAGTGGGTGGAATACAGAGGTGAGCTCACAAACAGGATCAAAAGCTCACCTGGTACACTCAGAAATGGTAAAAATGGAAAACTTTGTTGTATGCTTTTTTTTTTTTACTACAATTTTAAAAGACAGCTCATCTCCTACTACCCAATCAAGTTAACTCCCATTACTAAAGTCCACAGAGCACCTGCTGTAGTATTTCAATATTCTGTTCTGGCCTCCTTACTCTATTTCTAGTAAAGGGGTGTCAAGATTTGGTCTCCTGGACCTTAAATTCTTGTATTTCTCCACCTCCACTAACTCCTTATATATTTATTATTATTATGACTTAAGGTTTTTTAAAAAATAATAATTCCCTTCTTCCTAGAAGTTATTATTAGAACTTAAAAGCCTATACAAGATTTTATCTCTTAATTTTGAAGCCCCTGACCAGAGCAATTACTGGGGCCTCTTTACCAAAAGGCAACTTAATAGAAAGAATTGGGAAAACATCGGTCCCTGTTTTCAAAATTCAAAATTATTCAACATTTTTGTGGCCTTTGGTAAATAAATTACTTAATCTCTACAAGGTCTGAATCAGAGAATGGGCCAAGATCATCTTTAAATTCTCAATGTCAATGTTTATACAGATCTAAAATCCTTATTAAAATTCCATGCAAAAGTACAGATTCAGAAGGAAAGTTTACCTCACAAAAACATTAGAACCAGCCTGGGGCCAGTGCTGTGGCACCTATAAGCCACCTCCTGCAGCACCAGCATCACGTTTGGGCTCTGGTTTGAGTTCCAATTGCGTCACTACCGATCTAGTTCCCAGAAAACACTGGGAAACACTGGGACAAGCAGTGGAAGATGGCCCAACTGCTCGCAGCCTGCACTCACATAGGAGACCCGAAGCCCCTTGCTCTTGGCTTTGGCTTGCCTTAACCCTGGTCATTGTGATTAACTGGAGAGCGAACTAGTAGATAGAAGATTCTCTCTTTTTCTCTCTTTCTGCCTTTCAAATAAATAACAATAAATCTTCTAGACACACAACATAAGCCTGACCGTGGTTGACCATGATCTAAAAGAAATACATGAGATATTATTTTTATTTGTACCACATTACATGTATTTTGGGGTCCAGTGTTGTGGCTACTAGAAAAAGCTGCTGTCTGTTATGCCAGCATTCCAAATGGATGCTGAGTCCAGTCCTGGATGCTCCTCCACTTTTGATTCAGCGCCCTGTGAATGAACCTGGGAAATGAGTGGAAGATGGCTGTGGGAGACATAGATGAGGCTCTTGGCTCCTGGCTTTGGCATGGCATAACCCTGGCCAATGCAGCTGTGTGGGGAACGAACCAGGAGATGGAAGATCTCTCTCTCTCTACAAATGTGTGTGTGTGTGTACTCTTCCCTCTATAGTGCTGCCTTTCAAATAACTGAAAATTAATCTTTGTGATCTACAAGTTTTCCTTTCTGTTCTTCTGACAGGCTCTGGTAAACAGTTCATTTATTGTTATTTTTGTTGATTTTGGCTCCAGACACTGATCATGACATACACAGAATTTCTAAGGTATAGATTCCACACAATCTTAACACTCTGTGAAGTCAAAAGTGCTACTCTCTTTGTGCTGGGAACAGGAACTGATTCAGCAGAGAACAGTAAGTAATGTGAGAAGATGGTGCTATAACACTCCACCCAGGTCCCGCTTTCTAAGAGCTTTCAAAATTAAATAAATATATATGTGTCTGTGTTTATATACATATATAAATATAATATACACATCACATATATTATATATTTGAATATTTGTATATATAAATACATATATAAATATATAAATATTTGAAAGGCAACTAGAGAGAGAGAGAGTACAGATCTTCCATCTGTTGATTCGCTCCCCAAATGGTTACAATCCTGACCCCAGTTTCAGCTTTGAAATCAGGTATAGCTTGGTCTCCCATGTGGGTACAGGGGACCAGGTACTTAGGTCATCTTCCACCGCCTTTCTAGGCACATTGGCAGGGAGCTGGATCAGAAGCAGAGCAGCCAGGACTTTGAATTGGTGCCCTGAAAAGGGATGCTGGTGTTGCAGGTGGCAGCTTAACCCGCTGCAACAACTCTGAGGCCTTTAAGGGTGCTAACTTGATCCCAGCCACGGTCCTATGGAGCACACAATATTACTGCCACTTTAGAGATGAGGAAACTGAAGCACAGAAGGGTGGAGCAAGAGGGTAAATGGCAGTGCTGCGACCAGGTCCAGTCCTGTAGCCCCACTAACAGCTACTCCCACCAGCCACTGACAGAAGTGGTGCAGCACAATAAAAATGGGACATGTGACGGCTGCTGACTACAATCCCCACTTCATTATAAATATTCAGTTTAAAAATATATATATGGTGTAATAACAGAACAGGGTTACATTCAAAGACCAAAAAAAATTTTTTTTTAAAAGCACATATTTTTTTTTCCTTCCCATTGTTGATTATGTTTTGCGGCTTTTCATTTAACGGGATGTATAGTAACTGTGTAATGGAGACTATCATATCTAGCAGCATGTATATTAACTTCATGGCGTTGTAAATTTCTATTTTTCTTCCTGTTGCTGATTTTGTATTGTGCTTTTTCATTTAAGGAGATATATACTGACTGCGTAATGGAGACTATCATATCCAGATGTGAGGATACAATGCAGTATGTCTCTCTACTTCCAGACCAAAGATGGACTCCCAATGAAACTGTTTACTGTATCTTGACAATAGGATAATGGACTCTCTGCTATTGTCCATGCCCGCAATGATGGACATATGACTGTGTATGAAGAGCTATACTACAGTAATAATGTAGGGGAACTCGGTGAGGGGAAAGGGAATTGGGAGGGGATAAGAGAAATCCCACGATTTATGGAACTGTATCATAAAATGATAATAAAAAAGAATAAAAAATTTTAAAAAAAGAACATACTTCTTAAATCGTTACAAAAAATGTTTAAATACATTTGAGAGGCAGAGAGAAACAGACAGAGCTCGCATCTACCGGTTTACTCCCTGAATGCCAACGTTGACTCAGGCCAGGTTAAAACCAGGAACCGGAAACTCTATCTAGGTCTGCCACATGGGTAACAGGAACCCAACTACCTGAGCCATCACCTACTGCCTCCCAGGGTAGGAATCTGGGATCAGGAGCCCGAACCAGGAATCACAACCAGGTGCTCTGATCTAAGACCTGGCCGCATGATCTAGTGTCTTCATCCAACTTATTGCCTCTTGCGGCATTGTTTAGAAATCATGGGAGCAACAGACAACATCAAAATTAAGTCTCATTTTTTTTTTTCTTAAAATAGCTGTTTCTCTTAGAGGAGATCAGAAAACATGTTAAATATTTAGGTAAAAATAAATGATAGTCTGACGTCTCTTCCCTCATCCATACACACACCAGTGAATGCAGCCTGTAGGAGATAACTTTGTTCTCCCACTGGCTGCACTGCTGGATCTAACCTACATAAAATGTACATTTAGAGATTGAGATGGATTAGAATAAATGCCAATGATTATTTTTGTAAGTTTAAATTTGCTGCAAGGAAAAGAAAAATCGACTTCCCAACCCCAGAAAAGTGTTTTATGTCCTAGGTAATTTACCTGACAGGGGAAGGTCTGGAAGATCCAGGCGTTGAGTAACTCCTTTGCTGCCTGGACGTAGGCTGCCGTAAGCTGAATGCCTCTGCAAGAGCCAAGAGACACACCAGCACAGTGAGCGTGGAATCTCAACAACAGCATAAATGCATCCGACAGGGGAAGGGTGATGTACACACATACATAGTCGTTTTTAAGCACACTGGGATCATCACACAGCGTGAGCTTTTAAAATAACTTATTTACTTGAATAAGTTGCAAATGAAATAGGATAAACCTGAAAGGGGACAAAAAGGAGAAATGGTGACAAAGCCTCAGGGCTGGTGCTGTGGCACAGTGTGTCGAACTGCCATCTGCAACAGCAACACCATATATGGGTGCCAGTTTGTGTGCTGGCTGCTCTGCTTCCAATCCAGCTCCCCGCTAATGCATGTGGGAAAGCAGCAGGAGATGGCCCAAGTAGCTGGCCCCCTGCACCCATATGGGAGACCTAAAAAAAACTTCTGGCCTTGGCCTGGTCTAACCCTGGTTGTTGTGGCCATTTGGGGAATGAATGAGTGCATGAAACATCTCTTTTTCTCTGTTTCTTTCTACCTCTCTCTAGAACTCCGAATTTCAAATAAACTTTTTTCTTCTTTTTTAAGAAACTATCTCACTCTCATCACCCATTTTTCTGTTCAAAGTTAAGTGTTTATATATATATATATATAGTTTTTAAAGATTTATTTATTTTTATTGCAAAGTCAGATATACAGAGGAGGAGAGACGGAGAGGAAGATATTCCATCCAATGATTCACTCCTCAAGTGACTGCAACGGCCAGTGCTGCGCCGATCCGAAGCCAGGAGACAGGAACCCACTCCAGGTCTACCACATGGGTGCAGGGTCCCAAGGCTTTGGGCTGTCCTCGACTGCTTTCCCAGGCCACAAGCAGGGAGCTGGATGGGAAGTGGAGCTGCCGGGATTAGAACCGGCGCCCATATGAGATCCTGGTGCATTCAGTGTGAGGACTCTAGCCACTAGGCCACCATGCCGGGCCCCAAAGTTAAGTATTAATTAGCCTTATGAAAATTCTTCCTGGAATAGTTAACATACAGTCAAGGATCTGTGCAAAAACAGTTTTTTTCTTCTTACTATTTTTAAAAAAATTCTATTTGAAAGGCAGAGAGAAAGAGACAAATAGAGATCTCTCATCCACTGCTTCACTCACCAAATGTCTGGGGATTGGGGTGGTTTGAAACCAGGAGCCTGGAACTCCATCTGGGTCTCCCATGTGGGTAAGTAGAGATCCAAGCACTTGGGCCACCATCTCCTGTCACCCAGAGGGTGCTTTAGCAAGAATGCTCAAGTTGGATGCAGGTTGCAATATGAATAGATACTCTCTAAATAGCATCTTGATGGTTAAGCCAAATGTCCATCCCTGTTTCGCCAATATTTGGTTCAGGATTTCTGAAGAGAAGTTCATGAGAGACCCTGACCTTTATTTTTTCCTCAATTATTTATTTGAAAGGTAGAGAGACAGAGAGGAGATTGAATTGATTCACTCTTTTGTTTAATGTCCTTGCTAGAATCAGATGTCAAAGCTATGCTAGGCCCTTAAAATGAAGGCTCACTTTTTTCGAGTGTTTTTCTAGTTTTTGCATGAATTTATAAAACATCAACATTTTTTCCTGAAGGCAGGAGCCAGGAGCAGGTGCAGGGTCCCAAGGCTTTGGGCCATCCTCGACTGCTTTCCCAGGCTACAAGGCTACAAGCTGGGTAGGAAGCAGAGCAGGCAGAACACAAACCGGTGCCCAAATGGGATCCTGGCGCATGCGAGGTGAGAATTTAGCCACTGAATCATCGCATTGGACCTGATCATTTACATTTTTTTAAAGAGTTTGTAACCATTTAATTAACATTTTAAAATTTATTAACACACGGGGCAGGGATCAAATTACAGTGGGCTGGGTTGGAGCCTGTGATGCTAAATCCTAAAGCCAGCAACCCATCCTCACCTGCTTTTCTGGGCCACAACAGGGACCTGGATGAGAAGCAGGGCTCCTGGGATTAGAACCAGCATCAATATGGGATACCAGTGTGTGCAAGGCGTGCACTCTGGCTGCTAGGCTACCATGCTGGGCCCTGTAGAGTCAGATTTTACAGAGAGAAGGAGAGACTGAGAGAAAGATCTTCCATCTATTGGTTCACTCCCAAAGTGGCCACAATGGCCAGGGCTGAGTGGATTTGAAGCCAAGAGCTTCTTCCAGGTCCTCCATGCACATGGCAGGGTCCCAAGGCTTTGGGCTCTCTGCTACTGATTTCCCAGGGCACAAGCAGGGAACTTAGGAAGTGGAGCAGCTGGGACACGAACCAGTGCCCATATGGGATACCATATGGATCCTAGGCTATCATGCTGGACTCTAGTCTCTACTTCTGAAAGAAACAGAATTTCTTTTAATGGGCCAACTCTTTTCTCCTTTTTTAGGATTAAATTTATGCATTTGAAAGAGTTATACAGAGAGACAGGGTCAGGGAAAGGGAAAGAGAGAGAGAATCAGCCATCCACTGGTTTACTCCCCAGATGGCTATAACGGTCACAGTTAATCCAGGCTGAAGCAGTATTTGAATCATCTTCCACTGCTTTCCCCAGCATATTAGCAATGAGCTAGATTGGAAGTGGAATAGCTGGGACACAAATCAGAGTCCTATGGGATGCAGGAATCAACAATGAAAGTTGCTCCCACTATGCCACAGTGCTAGCTTCTTAATGACCAACTCAGGTATTCTGGGAACATTTCCTATAAGCTAAGTACAGACTACAGCCTTTTCCGCCAGTCCTTCCAGTATCAAATCCTCTGTATTTAATTCCTGTCTGTTTAACTAGCTAGAATGATTCCTGATACTTGCAAATAAATTATGATATACTCAGAAACAGCCTCATAGGTGGTCAAAAATTTCTGCAGGGACTTTTCCTATATTGCATTAACTTAAACCTAAAAGAATCTAAATATGCCAACAAGTAGTGTTCTAGACAAGATACAAAAGCAAACAAAATATACAAAAACAAAAATCTTTGCCATTATGGACTTACATCTCAATGATAAAGTGAAAATATTAGTCGTTGGAATAATTGTAGTATAATCCAAGTTATAAAACATTCTTGCTACACACATCTGGAAGGATACATAATAAACTACAAACAGTGACTATTTCTGGGACTTTTTCCTCAAATACCTGTATTGGAGACACAGCAGCTGCTGGAGTAGTCCGCACCGGTATTCCACTTAGGGGACTTCTGGGGGTCTTATGTACAGAAATATTCTGCCCACCTCCACCTGTCAAGAAAAGACATTGGGACAGTTGTTCTACTTCAAAACAGCAGCTAATAGTTCCTGATTTAAAAAGCATCCTGTGATGTTTAATTTAACATCTTAACATCTACTCTCTATCTTTTCCCCAGTGGTCTACAGTTGAATTAGGGTGATGAGGGGAGAGGGGAATAGCTGTGTAGGAGTAGATCTCAGACACAGAATACCAAGAGAAAATGTGTATAATGAGGTATGTATGGCAGGAAGGAGTAGCAAAGCTCTTACTAAAATAATTACTGCTAATTCTTTTCCTAACCCCACAGACTGACTCACTCGGATGTCACATCTTTCCGTATGTGTGGTCTAATCTTCATCCGATTTCACTGCCAACTATTTTAGCAGAAATAACCAGGTACATCCTGGGGTTATCTGACTCCAGTCTTCAAATACAATGGGCATATACAGTCAAGGAACTATTGTTATTGCGGAAAATGCACATTTCGTTTCTTCTCTTTACAATACTTAATGCACCTTTCTCTTATATACAGATAAGTGGGATTAATGGGAAACTGTGAGTCAGCCAGACTGTTCCAGGAAAGGCTGGGAAAGCACCAAGGTCAGGAGTGACAGATCAGTACAAATATTCACACATAAGAGGGAGTCAAAAAGAGTCTTAACAGCATAGTGTCAGGTGAGAATGCCTGGAAGACATGAGAATCCCAGGAAGAAAGCTAAATGGGGGCTGGGATTGTGGCACAATGATTAAACCTCAACCTGCAATGCCAACATTTGGTATTCCAGCGCTGGCTCAAAACCCAGCCACTCTGCTTCCCATCCAGTTCCCTGTTATTGTACCAGGAAAGCAGTCCTTCACCCACATGGGAGAACTGGATAGCGCCCCAGGCTTCTGTCTGGCCCAGCTCTGGCTGAGAACCACCTAGACTGTGAACCAACAGATGGAAGATTTCTTTCACTCTCTCTCCTTGTTACTCCTCCTTTCAAATAAAATCAAATCTTGGAGCGAGAGAAACAAAGAAGAGAGAGGTGCCTAATTTTTAGAAGGCTGAAGAAGTCAAACAGCAGTGACCTGAACAGCTATGACAGGCAGAAATGGAAGGTGACAAGGCAAGACCTGGAGCTAGGGATGAGGTAGAGAGATGGAGTAGGTCAAATTTATTTTCTTTCATGCCTCACTGAAGCCTTGGGCACTTGGACACAGCACTGCACAGGGCATGACTTCCCAGGAGCCTTTGAGGTCATTTCAATCTGGGGCCACAGTGGAGTAGACAGTCCTGACCTCTCAGGTCAAGGTTTCAGCTTTGCTTATGGCTAGATGTGCTTAGATACCTGAGCGTCCCAAGTCAAACGACTTGATCAGCGACTTGACAGTGGTGGCGGATTCGGAAGGTGCTGGGGATGTCCTGCTGACGTAGCCATTGTGCCACTGGCCTGCCACGTCTGCCTCCGAGGACTCTGGCTGTTCATTCACAGGTCTGCATGGTAAAGAACATAGAAGACTGAGAGGGTGGACGGCGGCCCCATGCGGAAAACAAGAAAATAGGGGGAAGCACCTGACATGCAGGAAATGAATGGAACTGGAGGAAAATTCTACATCTAGAATTCTGCTTGTTACATCAGCTTGGCATCTTGAGAAAATGATGTAGATTGTGCTCATGATTTTTAAGATAGCTGCTTGGGAAAATGGTCAGAAATAATATACGTATACTGAAAATGACTTGGTGTTAGCTATAAATAAAACATGTGCGCTTACTCTGAGAACTGTAGCAAACAGCCAGCACAATGGTTCAATTGACTAATCCTCTGCCTGCTAATCCTGGCATGTCATAGGAGCACCAGATTGTGTCCTAGCTGCTCCACTTTCCATTCAGCTCACTGGCTGTAGCCTGGGAAAGCAATAAAGGATGGTCCCAAAGCCTTGGGACCCTGCACCCGTGTGGGAGATCCAGAAGTCCTAGCTCTTGGCTCTGGATTAGCTCAACTCCAGCCATTGCGGCCATTTGGGAGTGAACCAGTGAATGGAAGATCTTCCTCTCTCTCTCTCCTTCTCTCTGTAAATCTGTCTTCCCAATAAAAATAAATAAATCTAAAACAAAAACACAAGTATTTAGCTTCCTGTGAATGACAGATTCAAAGGACTGGACTGTCATCAAGTGTTCCCAACCCTGCAGTGTACAGAGTTTGGAAAGATGGTGTCTCTTGAGTCCCCCGTAGCTGGGATTTCGAGTGGGATTCTTGTCCTCAAAGACGTGGGCAACACCTGTGTGGGGGCCTGAGTCTGGGAGAGGTACGGGGTGGAGACAGGACACCGGATGTCCCTATGTGGATGCAGACTGCACAAGACACACAATGCATTCCACGGCCTCCTTCACAGGGGTAGGTGGTCCAGCTTCACACTGACATTCTGCAACTATTCCTAGAAGTTCAGCCTAGCGACTGCTTCTTCAGCGCTCCCAACTGCTGCCGTCCAGCAGCAACACCAAAATGACGAGGCATACTCTGAGGGTCTGGGAAAAGTCAGAACCGCAACCGGACTCTTCACTGCCAAAAGCGGCTGCGTTTAAACCCTTTCCGCTGCCCCTTTCCCCATTGGCCTTAGCTTTCCTCCCTGCTTCCCCAGCCCTCCTCCGCCACCCTTCTTCCTGCCCGTCTTTCTCCCTTTCTCCGTCGTAGTCTCTCCATCTTTTGTTACCGTCATCTTCGCCCGTCTTCGGACATTTGTCTTCAGTTGTCCATCCATTCCTAGCTTTTACCGGCTACTTTTATATCGTTCTCCACCAATCACTTCTCCCCGTGGTCCACTTGGCTCTACGTGATAGGCCAGTGGCAATGACATAATCGCAGCGAGGGCATTACCCTATTGCTGTGACTTTCTGTTTACCTGCAGGCGAGACCAACTCCGCCTCCTGGCCCTGGGCCAGCCGCCATCTTGCAACAGCCCCTACCAATCCCAGGAGCGGCTTTAGCACCCTGCTCCCCACACCCAACACCTCTCTAAGTCACTTAAATGATGCTGTCTATCCATTCTATGTAATAGGATCCTGGAACTCCAAAACTTATTTTGCAATTCTGAGGGAGGTGGAGCTTGGGGCTTTCCCTTACTTTTCCTGGAATGTTATTCATGTGGTTTTTAAATCCAAGCACAGACTTGGAGGAGGACATTTTTGAAGATAGCTCATTTGTTTCTATTCTCTTATGCATGGCTTCCTCATCCAGGGGCCTTTGCATGTCATTTAATCTCCCTGTGAGTGGACCAAGACAAGAACTCTCTCAATCTTATGATTGCTAAATCGCTGCTCTTGCTATTGTATCATAATGCCACAGTTGTTTAGCAGGATGACTAATGCATGAAAATGGCTCAAATAGGGTGTTCCTGGTAGTATATTTTAATAAGGTCAATGGAAGTTTAAAGTATTTCTTTACTGACCTTTTTGAAATAAATATAGCTAATGCAGTTACATTTATTTGCCTTTAGTTTTCTTTTTCTTTTTTTTTTTTTTAAGATTTATTCATTTTATTACAGCCAGATATACAGGGAGGAGGAGAGACAGAGAGGAAGATCTTCCATCCAATGATTCACTCCCCAAGTGAGCCGCAACGGCCGGTGCTGTGCCAATCTGAAGCCGGGAACCTGGAACCTCCTCCGGGTCTCCCACGCGGGTGCAGGGTCCCAATGCATTGGGCCGTCCTCGACTGCTTTCCCAGGCCACAAGCAGGGAGCTGGATGGGAAGTGGAGCTGCCGGGATTAGAACCGGCGCCCATATGGGATCCCGGCGCGTTCAAGGCGAGGACTTAAGCTGCTAGGCCGTGCCGCCAGGCCCTGCCTTTAGTTTTCAAAGCTTTCTTCTTTTGCTCTGTATTCAACCTAAACAGAATAAATGTAAGTGAAATAACTTAAAACAGTTAAGCCACCCTGCCTTACATGACTGACTAGACAGCTCCTTCGTAAATCCATAAACTGAAAACTTTGGATGCAATTGATTAAACAAAGAATTTAGAAATTCTTGTAGGGAGGTCTGCTTTTAAATAAATTGTTTTAAAGACCCACTGAAAGGACCTGGCTTTCCTATTTTCCCTGTTGTATTTATTTCATAATTTCATATTTTGTGTCTATATTTTCCCAATAAAATTCAGGTGGTGAATATGTAGATTAAGAATGAGTCAGGGGCCCAGCGCATTAGCGTAGCTGTTAAAGTCCTTGCCTTGAATGTGCCGGGATCCCATATGGGCACTGGTTCTAATCCCGGCAGCCCTGATTCCCATCCAGCTGCCTGTGGCCTGGGAAAGCATTCGAGGACGGCCCAAAGCCTTGGAACCCTGCACACACACGGGAGACCTGGAAGAAGCTCCTGGCTTCAGATCGGCTCAGCCCCAGTCATTGCGGTCACTTGGGGAGTGAACCATCGGATGGAAGATCTTCCTGTCTGTCTCTGTCTCTCCTCCTCTCTATTTCTGCCTTTCCAATAAAAATAAATAAATCTTTAAAAGAAAAAAAAAAAAAAAGAATGAGTCAGGTTAGGCCTCAGCAGGAAAATAATTTCCTATTTCTGCCCAAGCCGTTCTCAGGAAGGTCTTCAACCAACCAAATGGGCCTCTTGTACGCCAATCCATTCAGATAACTTGGTACCAAAAAGTCTTCAAGGAAGATAATGCTGAAAATTTCATTTTCACCTCATTTCTTAACAATTTGATTATAAAGAAAGGGAGAATCCTATATTCTGCTGAGGGATCTATCTCTGCGATTCCAAACTTGAAATGATGAAATGAAGCCTCATTCAGACTTCCTAAGAAGAAATCAAGGCATCACGAAGCAATTTCCAGGACCCTGTCCTTCAGATATCTAAACACAGTATTTCAACCATTCTGCTTGTCTGGAACAATTAAAAAAAAAAAAAAAAAGCATGAGAAAACTGCTAGTTATTTAAGTGGATTAGAGAAATCTCCACCAAACTACATAATAGCTATTTGCATGTGTATGTGTGCAAAAAGGGTACTTAAGAGGGATCAACAAAGTTTGACTTTAGTAACCATAGAAAACAGTTACCTAGAAGGCTATGGATTTTATTACAACATGTTTAGAATTCTTAATCAGAAAATCCCACTCCCCATGCCATGGAAAAATAAAGGACATTAAGAAATCTTTAAGATCACACATACGCATCAATAAAGAAAAATCAGTAAGAGAAAAATGGAGTCATCACATACAGGAAAAATCGCAAGGAACCACATTGGTTACTATTTCAACACTAAATAATTGCCTCTAAAGCCCTATGGTAGACCCTAAAGTCAACCTCTTAAAAAAAAAATTCACGCATGTAGTTAAATAAAGCCTTGCAAATTTTTTAGGCATCCCAAAGTACAGTTTCCAGGGTTTTGCAAGTTTAAGTGTGTGCAAACAAGCCGTATTTCAATAAATGCAACACACTAGCTTTCCCGGTGGGGACTGAACAGTCCGTTCTTTCCTTTGTGGGTTCTCAGAAAAAGTAACTGTTTTATGTTTACAGGTCATACTTTAAAAGAAAAAAAAAAAAAGAAGCAGCAGCAGCAATTTTCCTATCAGCTCCCAGCCTATAAAACCATAAAAATTATTAATAAATTCAGGAAAATAACATGTATAGAAAATAACTCCACTGTACAAGGTAATTTGAAAAATCTGGGGAAAACAGGCATGAAAGATAAATTTATATTGAATCCAAAGAATTATGAAATCCATGCATATGAAGACTCTTCAAAAAGTTTATGAAAATGCAAATTAAGAACTATGTATAAGTTTCAAAACTTATCAAGGGTCAAAACAAGCATCTTTATCTCCAATTATTTATGAGCTTTCTGAAGCATCCTTCTATATGCCAAGCATAGTAACATTCATGAATTAAACTTCCCACAAAAATCTCACAATATTATTCCTTACATTATAAGAAAATGTTAACAAAGCTCACAGGGTTCTCTTTATATAATGATAATTTTTAAAAACACCCTCACAAGGTTTGAAGTAGTGACTCTCAGGTGCACACCTAGCTTTGGTAACCCCTTTCTCAATTTTTCTATAATGCTTGAGTGTCCTGAAAACAATAAATAGGCTAATGTTATTTGTTATTAAAACTTACTATGAAAATCCCTGCCAACATGTATTTCATGCCATAATCTGCTCTTAGAAAAGACTACCCGTACCTGAGAGAGTGATGGACGGCTGAGGCCGGAACACAGAGCAGGTGGCGCCCACGTCCACAGGAAGCTGTGTGTCACCAGCTCACCGAGTGCTGATCATCTAGGACCTCTATGTGTCTGATATGTTAACTTAAAGGTGCGTATCCGTCATGATTGTTCATTGAGCATTTTTATTTGCTCTGTGTAATCCAGAGATGGAATGGGTTTCCACAAGTGTTGATTTTGTACAGCATAGACTTCATGGAGACACCATTTTGTTATCTATGTTGAGCCAAACACAGGGGAGTTCTTGTACGTGATTTTTTTAAAGTATTCAACCATAAACACCATCTGGACCAGGTCATTTTATCCCACTGCGACCCTCACTGCCAGCAGATTAAGAATTGTACAGAGGACCACATGTACACACCTGCCAGCCCTCCTTCCTGAACCCGTCAGCAGAAGCCAGCTCCAGGCTGACTCCCCATCCCCTCTTGCCAGTCCAGTTTGGGACTACTGTGACCTACCCACCTGTGTCTTTTATGTCACGCTTCTGTGCCTTTGCTCATTCTGTGACCTTTCTAAGAGAAATTCCTGGGCACGGCGGCGTGGCCTAGCGGCTAAAGTCCTCGCCTTGAAAGCCCCAGGATCCCATATGGGCGCCGGTTCTAATCCCGGCTGCTCCAATTCCCATCCAGCTCCCTGCTTGTGGCCTGGGAAAGCAGTCGAGGACGGCCCAAAGCTTTGGGACCCTGCACCCGCGTGGGAGACCCGGAAGAGGTTCCAGGTTCCCGGCTTCGGATCGGCGCGCACCGGCCCTTTGCGGCTCACTTGGGGAGTGAAACATCGGATGGAAGATCTTCCTCTCTGTCTCTCCTCCTCTCTGTATATCCGGCTTTCCAATAATAATAAAATCTTTAAAAAAAAAAAAAAAGAGTAATTCCTTAAAGTACTCCCTAACGATTTGCACAAAACTTCAAAATAAAGAAATTCGTCACTTACAGAAATTATGGCATATTTGTCTCTTAGGGGTCAGGCAGTCTAAATCTTATTTTCACATTTCAATACAAAAATATATAATACTTAAAAATGGCAACTTGAACAAAAGCATCTTAATCTTCAAATCCCAACAAAAAGAAACCAAACAATATTAGCACTGTGTTAGCAATGGAAATGGCTTATGCACCAAGGGAGCGCGCAGTGCACTCTCGTGGAGGTTCGGGAGCGCGAACACCCGCAATCTGAGGAGGCTGGGAGGGGGTTGCCCAGGGCCAGAGAACAGAAGTTCAGGAAGGGTCACCGGATGGACCTAACCAAGCAAGCAAATGCAAGAAACTGGCTCCTATATTCTGGTTTCACCAGAGAAGAAACTGGACATTGATAATTTCTTCTACTGAGGCAGCAATTCCTTTTGTATTCTTTGGGTTTGTGCTTCCCAATGTGTGTGTATAATCTACATGTAACTTAAGAAGTCTACCCTTTATTTAAGATATGAGAAGAGTCTAAGCATCGGCAGGCCAAGGCAGGGAGTCCACACACAGTGTGTGGATACTGACCTCGGGCAAAGGTCAGGCCCTGACCTGGTGCCATCCAAGCAACGGTTGGTGATGGGCTAGAACATTCTCTGTCCGCTGAAGATATTTCATAACGCAAAGCACAGCCGCACTTGAGAAAACAGACATTTGCCAAAGAACCATAGAAAACAGAATCACATGTTTGGCAGCTTCTCCCTTCAAATTCAACAGAGTATGAATAAAACATGGGGCTGCTGCAGTAGCACGGAGGTTCAGGCTGTTGCCTGTGACCCTGGCATCTCATAACGGCGAGCCGGTTGATTCCTGGCTGCACGGACTCCTAACTGGCTCCCTGCTAATGTGTCTGGGAAAGCACAAGCAGATGGCCCAAGTGCTTAAGGTCCCTTTCACCCACATGGGAGACCTGAAAAGCTCCTGCCTCCTGGCTGGCCAATCCCAGCTATCGTGGTATTTGGAGGGTGAACCCCAGCAGGTAGAAAATCTGTCTCTCCCCCTCATTTTGTCTTTCCAATAAATTTTTTAAATAAATCTTAAAAAAATGAAAAAAACAGCTGAAAGATGGTAATTTTAAAAAGGCTCATTTTTAAAAACATATTTGTGGGGCAGGCTTTGTGGTGCAGTGGGCAAAGGCACGGTCGGCAATGCTGGCACACATGGGTGCTGGTTCAAGTTTCTGCTGCTCCACTTCCCATCCTATCAATGCACTTAGGAAAGCAGCAGCAGATGACCCAATACCTGGGCCCGTGTACCCACATGGGAGACCTCAGAGAAGCTTCAGGCTCCTGGCTGTGGTCTGGCCCAAAGCCCAGCCATTTGGAGTGAAACAGCAGATGTAAGATTTCTCCCTGTTTCTATGTAACTCTGCCTTTAAAATAAATTTAAAAAACATAACAGCAATCGAAAAAATCCCATCACAAATGTCTTGAGGCAGAAATAACTCAGAAGCATAAGAAATGCGGGCATGAGAACCACCTGAAGAGTGCAGTATCCCAGGTAGGGAATGGGTCCAGTGGGGAGGTTGTGGACTTGTCTCTGAGGGGCTGCAACTTTTGACTGGTGAGCAGCAGAACCAGGACTGGGGACGGGCCTGGCTGGACAGGCGGTGGCACATGCTGGTATGAGTGTGGGCCTGGAGGGTGGTGTCGGTTGGATCAAGTTAGGCTTCAAGGCCCACTGATGTATACGAGATCTCAACGGGATGTGGGGCAGACTGTACCACTGCACTGCACATGCTGGCAGGCACAGGAACCAGAGCTGGTGGGCCAGTCCAGAGGGGGTCACTGGTGGTTGCTCTGACTGGGCTGCAGTTCCCCCTGTGGTACATGAGGGCTGAATGTGTGTTGGGCAGTGCTGGGCTGGGTCACAGCACCCACTGGTTTGCTGAAGATGGAGGACAGAACAAACCAATCAACTATCTCAGTGAAACTTTACCGCAAATTTCCGGGCCAATGGAGCCTCGGAGGTGCACATGACAGCCAGTCGATCTTGGACAGATTTCCTTACCCTTGGAGCAACGATACCAGCAGCATCTCAGAAGTATAGAAAACCACATGAACAGAACCCTCAGAAAATGCTCCACAATGGGGACCCTGGGATGACATCGGGGGGCAGAGCCCCACCGTCCAGGTGATACGGCTGTTGGAAGGCTGGGCATGGCTTCTTCTGTTGTACCCCCATCTCCCCCATACACAGCAAGAAGAAAAAGAAAATGTGTAAACAATGGTCCCACTCACTATCCCCTGATCCTCAACCCTTCCCCGATCAACTACGTAAACATCAAAAATCAAATTTAAAAAAAGAAAGAAAAATAAGAAATGAGGGCATGTTTGGGAAGGCGTGCCTGAAAGCAGGTGGAAAGAAGAAAGTAAAGGTGGATTTGGTAGGCTAAGACCAGCTTTGCAATAAATATGCTGTTGGCATGACAGGCTATCCATCTGAAAGAAAAAGCAGGAGGGCTCACATCACATTACATAAAGACAGTTAAAATGGCTATGTGTGTGTGCGCGGGTGCCTGCACGTGCTTCTTCTCTCAATGAGATATTGGAGGAGAAATAGTAAACAAAAGCCCAGAAACAGCAAACAAAATCACTAATATTACATAACAATATGAAATTCTCAATGATAAAAACAATAAAAAGACCCATGACATAGCACACAAGTCATAAGACCCAAAATACACTCATAATGACTCATAAACTGGTATGAAGAAAACTCAGTTCAGTAAAAGAAACATGCCAAAAATGTTCAAACTAGCAATTCTTAGAACGGAAAATGCCAATGGTAAGAAAAAGTAATAAGAAAAAAGGTGCTCAGCAAACAGAAATTTCTCAAAGGAAGACACAGGGACGCCCAACAGGTACACGAATACACGCTCAGCACCACTGATCATGATGGAAATACAAATCAAAACCACTATGAGGTAGCATGTCATTCCAGTTGCTCAACCATTGTCAAAAACACAAAAGACAACACGTATGGTAAGGACATGGAGAAAAGAGAATCCCAGCACACCACTGCTGGGATCACAACAAAGCCATTGTAGAAGACAGCATGGAGGTTTCTCAAAATCTAAAAATAGGGGTAGGCATGGTGGCATAGTAGGAAAACCCACCAGCTTCAATGCTGGCACCCCATATGGGCACTGGTTTGAGTTCCGACTACTTCATCTCTGACCAGCTCTCTGTAAATGTGCCTGGAAAGCAGTGGCAGATGACCCAAATGCCTGGGCCTTTGCACCAATTTGGGACACCCAGAAGAAGCTCCAGGCTCCAGGCTCCAGGCTTTGAACTAGTATAGCTCCTGCTGTTGCGACCATTTGAGGAGTGAGTCAGCAGATGGAAGACCTGTCACTCCTTGGCTCTATAATCTCTGCCTTTCTAGTAAATAAATAAATCTTTTTAGAGAAAAAAAAAAACCACTAAAAATAGAGCTACCAGGTGATTCAGCAATACCACTACTGCTGAGTAATACCTTCAAGGGAAATGCAATCAACCTAAGAGGCATTTGTACTCTCTCCCATGTTTACAGCAGTACTATTCACAACGGCTAAGAAAGGGAAACACAGAAAGTGTCTACTCTCTGATAAAATACAAACATCTAGCCATAAAATGCATAAAATCTTGATATTTCCAACAACATGGGCACCACTGGAAGTCATTGTTTAACTGAAATAAGTCCATGGCAAGCACAGAAAAACAAGTACTGTAAGATCTCACTCGTATGTGGAATCTAAAAGAGCTGACATTACAGCTGAGAGAGAAAACAGCAGTTAGCAGAGGCTGGGCGAAGAGTCGGGAAGAGAGGGATGAGAAAAGGTTAGTGGGTACTAAGTCAAGATAGTAGCTTTAGTGCACAATAAGACGCCTTTTTACTTATTTACCTGTCTATTGATTTATTTATTTAAAGGCAGAGAGATTGGGAGAGATACAGATGGAGAGACCTCCCTCATCGCTAGGCTCACTCCCCAAACGCCCACAACAGCGGGGCTCAAAGTCAAGAGTCAAGCATTCACTGACTCATCTGGGCAGCATGGACCTGGCCACTTGAGACATCACTTGTTGCACCCTAGGGCATGCACCAGTGGGCAGCTACAATCAGGAGTGGACTTCATAAAAAAAAAAAAAAGTCACTTGTTGTCACATACTTGAAATGCAGAGCAATAAAGAACAAGAGAGGGAAAGAGATCAACCCACCCAGCAATAGTTGACTGCAACAGCCAGGGCTGGACCAGACCAAAGCCAAGAACCCAGAACTGCATCCCAGTCTCCCTTACGGCTGACAGAGGCCTGAGCACCTGAGCCATCACGGCTATTTCGCAGGATGCAGCAGCAAGAAGCCAGAGAGGAAGCACTTCAGAAACCACGGCTTGAGGTGCTGTACCACAGTGCCCACCCCCTACGATGATTGTTACATAATGATAATGCACTACATATTTCCCCTAAAGAAAAATAAAACCTAGAAAAGGGGAAACTGCATTTTTCACCATGATGAACTGTTAAATGCCTGAGACGGACATGTCCATTTTCACTGGACAGCCTGAATGGATTATCTGACGTATACGCCTACAGAACGCATCACATGGTGCTCCTTCGAGAGGCGTAACTTTTTAAAACTGTATTTATTCATTTATTTTGTTTATTTGAAAGACAGACACATTCCATCTGCTAGTTTACTCCCCTCCCTCCCCCCGTGCTGGCCAAACCCTGTATCTGGGAACTCAATCCAGATATCTCATGCAGGTAGCAGGTGTCCCTCTACTTAACTCGTTCTCACCACCTCCCAGAGTACACATGGGCAGAAGGCTGGAACGCAGAATGGGGCCAGGACTTGAACCCAGGTACTCTGATATGGAATGAGGCCGACCCACACGGCATCTTAACCACTGCATCAGACATCCGCCTTGATGTGTACAGCTTCTGTGTGGCAGTTTAAGAATGAAAAAAATCATCTTAAAAGATGCTCAGAGAAATACAAATTAACTGGTGGGAGGGTTTGGGGAGGGGTGGGGAGAATCCCAGTACCTATGAAACTGTGTCACATAATACAATGTAATTAATGAATTAAAAAAAAAAAAAGAAATACAAATTAACATGTTGTTAAGGTAATACACTTAAAGTGTACACTCTCATGAAGGATAAACTATCTCCACTCTTAGACAAGCAACCTGGCAGTATTGACTAGAATTTTAAATGTACGTTTTCTATAATACAGAAATCCTTTATTTTAGGAACTCATCCTAAAAAATAAAAGCACAGTTACACAAAGTAATGTGACTAAAGGTGTATATTACAGCACTATCAACAGAGGAGGAAAAATACTAGCAAATGTCACCTTAAAGCTCATCAGTAAGACAACAGTAGACTACACGCGGGCAGGTTCATTCTGTGGAACACACGTAGCTACGGGGACAAGCTCTTGGCCTCGCCGTTAAGATGCCAGTCGGGATGTCTCCTCCCATTGGGGGTACCCAGATGTGATACTGCTTTCGGATCCTGTTCCAGCTTCCTGCCAATGCAGGCCCATGGGAGGCAGCAGTGATGGCCCAAGGGGTTGAGACCCTGCCGTTCACAGGGCAGACAGGAACTAAGTTCCCCTCTTTCAGCTTTGGCCCTAGGCAGTGGCCACTGCAGGTGTCGGTAAATGAACCATGGGACAGCTCATGCTCTCCCTCTCTCTCTCAAAAAAAATAAATATTTTTAAAATCCCACATATTGATATAGGAAGATGCTCATGTTATCAAGTGCAGAGTATTACATACTCCATAATCCCATTTTCATAAAAAATATCACCATAGATTTATATTAGTAAAGGGAAGAGTAAAACACAAACATTAACACTGTCTTATTAGCTGGTCCTAGGAGAGGATGATTAACACTTTTCTTCATATATATCTACTTTAATACATCTCAACATGATTTTGTATGTAAGAAAAAGATCCAACACATAAAATATCAATTTTTTTAAATTTCAGCCAGACACATCTAGACCTCAAATTCTCTGTAGCACATTGTCCGATACCCTAATTTGGCTACAGTGAATTTCTAAAGCACAACAAGTACTTTTCTACAGGTCCTCTTTATTCTAATACTGAAATTATTCATATATATATGTATTTCATAGTTCATAAAACCCACAATTGTATTTAAAGTCCAGCCTGTACCAGGGCATGGGTGTTTGGCACAGGAGTCAGGATACCCTTTGGGATGCCCGCATTCCGTGCTGGAGTGCTGGCTCCTAGTTCCAGCTTCCTGTTGATGCGGACCATGGGAGGAAGCAGAAATGGAACTTCCAGCTCCCAGTGCTGGCTTGGCACAATCTTTGGGGTATTCTGGGTAATTCAGGAGTGAGTCAGCAGACAATCTCCTTGTCTTTTTTTCTCTCTCTCTGCATTTTGGCTTTCAAAGAAAAATCATGCGGGGTGAGTGACATTAAAAAATTTTTTTTCAGTTATTACACCGATGCCAAAAAAAAAAAAATTTAGAACCAAATGACACAAAGATCCTGCAGAAATGTAGCTGTGATGAAAAACTCCTGAGATGCCTACATTTTTCACCACACTGTCTGATTTCAGCCCTCACTCCTTCACTTCCTGATAATGTGTACCCCGGGAGGCAACAGATGATGGTTCAAGTATTTGGTTCCTGCCACTCCTCTGGAGGACCAGGGCTGAGTTCTGAGCTCAGAACTTGGCCCAGCCCTGGCTCCTGTGGGAATTTAGGGGGTGAACTAGCAACTGGAAGATCTGTCTCCATCTGTCTGTTTCTCTTTGTGCATTTCAAATAAAATGAAAAATGTAAGTTTTTTTTTAAATCAAGCAATAGACTCTTCTAAATAACAGCATATTTATTTAGTACTTCATAAACATTTATAAAAAATATCCAACAGTACCTGGAGTAAAGACAGATTAAAATATGAGGTGCAAAGACAGCTATGCCTTTTCAAGTTGAGGTTGCATTTTTCTTACTTTTTATTTTTGAAAATTCCTGACAAGCAGATTTTAAATCATTTTGACTTCTCGGAATATTATTTTCAACTCTACTAACAACTGTACAAGTGTCTACATTATTTTTACGGAGAAAACAGCTAGGATAGTTTTTTTCCCCTCCTCGTGTCAGGTTAAAATTTTTCTGGTGACTGGGACTCTCCAGTTTGACAGTCTAAAACATCTTCCTGAGTTGGCAGAGCATTCCTCTTCCTGATTATCCTTTTATTGGATAATAACTTTTGTTCTGCTCTCTCCTTTGGATTGTGCAGCTAACAACTCAATGCTGTGAGCTAGCTCCTCAGACAAGCAGTGCAGGTTTTTGCCCAGTGGAGGCTGCTGAATTGGGAAAAGATTTTCATAAGCATATGGATATCCAAAAGTTGAATGTCCCAAAGGTTCAAGTTTGAGTTTTGTACATGTCTGCAATGACAGTCTTTACAGCTTCCAGGGCAGGTTTTTTCATGAGGCTTTTGTTGTAGCTGCTGTTCATGAGTTCTCAGTGACTACAATTAGCGCTGTCACCATACATGCATAGCTGATGTAAAGTTCATCCTTTATCACCAACCAAACATCTATCTGGGTTTAGCCCAACAAATATTTTGGAAGTTAAACCAGAGCTCAGTAGCCGCTTGTCTCAGATGAGGCAACGAAGTCAGACCCCAGTTTGAAAAAGCTCAAGTGAGACTTTTTAGCAGGAAGCAGAACCTTCTAACTTCTTCAAGAGTAAGGCAGCATGCAGACAGCTTCTTATTTTGCATTGAGTAGTGTGAATTCCAAGGTCATTAGACATCCTATCCAAAAGGAAGCATCAAAATAAATGCCAACAAGAAGAAACCCCAGCATGGGTTGCGTTCACCACACTTGGAATGTGCTAAGCTGCTAATCTCTCCCAACACTCTAGCTGCACCTAAGACATTTTCTTCACAACAGCCATACTGATTTTTCAGAGTAACTCCATTTTGTTTTCCAAATAAAAGACGGCTGAATCTTCTGAGGAAAAAAACAAAAAGAGGGAAGGATCATCTTTAATCATGCAGTGAGTTGGTTCCAAAATGTAGAAAAACGGTCAAGAGACTTGGTTGCAATCACTGTGTGGGCAACAGTGAATGGTCTAAGGAGATTAACTGGGCTCTTTGTAAAGAGGTAAGTTCTCCTGTACACACTCCCCCTCTCACACAGAAATGGCTGTAGTTTCCAATCATGGCAAGGGCTGGGCTTTCTTCCACCAAGTGCTCTGCTAGCTGACAGAGACCAAGGAGCTGTGAAGATAGAAATGGGAGGCAAGGCTGGTAAAGGAGTTACTTAAGGCAACAGGATTCGTAGTTTACAAACACAAGAATGTCCCACTGGGAAAGGTTAATTTGCAGAATTAGCCACCATGTTTTCATTCTTACTGCTCCGATTCTTTGGAAATCAAAAACTTTCAGGCAGCAAAAAAAAAAAAAAATGCCAAGGACTTCCAAATGTCTTGACACAACTTTCGCCAGAATTTCTTCAATGAAGAACTATGTTGGGGAAATGCAGAGTCCAGGATGAGTAACATCAGCTCTTGTGAAATGCACAGAAAAGCTCATGCTTCCCTCTAGTGTCTGACAGTCAAGGCCAAAAATGAAGTTTAAAAATACTTTCTCTTATTAATACAGCCTACAAATCCTCATGGCCTAAGGGAAGCTTAATTTTGAAATCAAATCTGCAAAGACGGGGCTGGAGAGCAGGAGTCAGATGTAGCTCTTCAGAACTCTATTTAATGTCACAAATGTAAATTTAAACTATGAAAATACACGTGGTATGTAAGTGAATGGAGCATGCTTGCTGGAGAAGTGGGACCTGAAAACTCCAGTTTCAACATAGAGGACCAAATAAAATGTCTAAAGCCCCCCCATGGTCATTCAGAACTGCTTCTGGGTCCTCCAAGAGAACTGCTCCCTGCTCAACCAATGCCAGGGATTTGGATCAGAGCATCTACAGCAAGAATGCCAGAAAAGATTTCTCCACGACCCAAGAATATGCACCTCCAACCTCCATCCTCCAACCTCCGCACTTGCCCTCTCGACAGCAGCCAAGGAACACTGAGCAGCCACGACCGTCAGAGCTCTCAGAACAACACAGAGGGCAACAGAGGCACACACGGGTGTTAGGGCACGATGCAGATGTGTACAAGTGGAATCAGAAGCCAGTTCCAGCAGCGTGTGCATGTGATGGGCCATGCTACTCACTGTAAGAGGTGACACGGAAAGAACTAGCGTGTGATACAAAGTGAACGCATTTGAATCTTAGGCCTTCTGTTCTGGAAATCACTATAGTACAAATGGCCAATGTATTTAATTATATGTTTAATTATATGTTTAATTATACGTTTACATATGTTTTTCACAGATCCTTATTGGTATTACACAAGGAAAGCATGGGGTGTGTCTCTAAAAATAATGTTATTTACCGTTTCAGAGCATGAGAAATAAATGCCCGGGTTTGTCCCTGCTACCATGTCGCGTGCTGCTCGTCACCCAGGCCTTTCACTCCACAGGGTGATCTGGCCCACCAAATCATGCTGCTGCACTTCCTTGTCCTGTCAGGTCTCAGGACTCAACTCCCAATGTTTCGACTTCAATATCTTTCTTTTAATTGTCCACGAGCAGAAGAGCCCAGCGTTAAGAAAGTTATTCTTTATCTTTTCGCACATTAATTTGCATACGTTTAGTGAAACAGATCACTTTCAGGTTCATTAAAAGCATATCAGCTTATTCAAAATTCTAAACGAGGAATAACACTCTTAGCCCCAGCTAAGATACAGAGATGCCACTGTGTGGAACAGATTCAAAAGATTGCACTGGGCAGATGGTACAGTTGGCACTTGGGCTTCTGACTCGCCCACTACAGGTCAAGCTGACCAAGTAATCTCAGAGAATGGCAGAGCTTATGGGATGCTGAAACACTACTTTGCTTTCATCTCCTCATTTGACAGAGGAGAAAGCTAGGCCTGAGACAGAGCCATGCCTGCAAACTGCCAGAGACGAATCTACAGTCTTAATTCTCCACCAGTTATTCCAACTCAAAATTATCCTTGAGAATGAGACTTACGATTATTAGCAAATTAAACAATATTCCCTTTGGTTTTAGTAACTGTGTTCTTCATAACAGATGCAAATTTGAATCCCTAGCCCACGCATATCGTTTGCCTAACTACCAGCCAAACTTTACAATTCCCTCCAATGTCCATTGTGTACAATGTAATTAGGAACCAGTTAGTCTCATGGTATGATCAAGGTACTTCTTGCAAGGTCTTAGTGAAATGCCATATTCTGAACTGTGTTGAGCTAGAAAATTCTGAAATGTGGGAGCTGGTGTTGTGGCACAGCAAGTAAGGCCACTGCCTTTGAAACTGGCAACCCCTATAAGCACCAGTTCAAGTCCCAGCTGCTCCATTTCTGATTCAAGTCCCTGCTAATGAACGTCTGAAAGCGAAGGGAGACGACCCAAGGACTAGGGCTCCAGTACCCACAGGGGAGAGCCAGGGGAAACTCTTGGATCCTGGTTTTGACCTGGTCCAGCAAATGTAAGACGTCTCTCTCTCCACCTCCCTGTAACTCTGCCATCCAAGTAATAAAGAATATATAAATCTGGAAAATCAATACAGAAAAAGTCTTTTTTTTAAAGTGAGTTTAAATTTGAAAATGTAGGCTATAACATATAGAGCTCTAAATGATCACAATACACAGATTCCCTATTATAATATGGTTCAAGTTGTATGATCTGGTCCATGTCCTACAATCTATGTAAGATTCATAGAATCTTATACCTAACTTGTTTAAGGGGTTTAAACGGTGGTGCTGCAAGCTAAGCCTCTTCCCGCAGCACTGGCATCCTCTACGGACATCAGTTTGAGTCCCAGCTGCTCCACTTCCAATCCAGTTCCCTCACTGTGGCCTGGGGAAGCAGCGGGTTTCTGCACCTGCGTGGGAGAGCCAGAAGCAGCTCCTGGCTCTGAGCTTTAGATCGGCTCAGCGCTGGCTGTCACAGCCATTTGGGGAGTGAACTAGCAAATGAAAGAGTTCTCTCTCTTTGTTTTTTCTTCTCTCTCTTTAACCTAGCCTTTCCAATAAAACTAAATGAATCTTAAGAAATAACTTGTTTAGCAATACCACAGCAACTCAGGACTTGTTTTCACCAGTTATCCATAAAATAATGTATATAAAGAAGCAGTACAAACTACAATTTGGTTCACCTTCCAAAGACATATAACAGAGACGCAAGACAAACAGCCAAATACACAAAAGCAGACATAAAGGCAAGTTATGTAGAATGACCTCACAATCACTTCAGTAAAGAACACTATGGCATCTCATTTTCCTGTTCTCTTTACATCTTAAAAGCCACGTTAAGTGGCCAGCAGATTGAGGTGTGACTGTGAAATGATACTTGATTTATCCAGAGTGAATTGTGGAATTAGGTACAAGTCTTATCTTAATCTTTTTCTCTAGGTAATTTTCTATAAAAATCATGAACAAAACATCAAAGAGTTAACTGGAACAGGTTTGATGGAAGAATCAAATAGTTCTCAGGAGAAATCTACAAATTCAGCGTCATGAAGTAAAAACATCAGCTCCGTAGACTCAGATGTAAGCCAGTGAACAGCCCTTCTGAACCTGGACAACATGTACAGACTAACATTCAGAACCCACCCAGTAAATCTGACGTTAAACATTTGAAAATTCAAAATAAATTCCTAATACTCAAGAATCTCTAAGTTAAGGACACTGATTCCTGACGGAGGAAAGCCAACACTGTGTTAAAGCCAAAATACTGTTCATAACCTTGTTTGAGAACCACTTAGGTCTTAAATTATAATTAACTTTGAGCTCATTTCAGAAACACATACATCTCTATTCAGCAGTGAACCTGTATGCTGCTCCCTTCAGAAGAAGCTGGAATACCTTTACTCTGTAATTAACAGGAATGTGTCAAGGCCTTTCTGAAACAGCCCATGGGCATTGCCAGTAAGGAAGCACGTCCCTGGGTCAGCAGGAATGAGTCCTTTATCTAGGGGCAATTCCCTTGGGAGTGATTCCAACCTTCCCCAGTCCACGATAGGTACCTACCTAAAGTACTATGTAAGCATTTACTGTGTGCACATCCCTGAAGAAATAAACACTGAGGGGCATCCTAGCCAACAGTACTGTTCTTTAAACCTAGGAAAACTCTTGGCTAGCATTTTTTCTAATATATAAGTAAGGAGGTTTTCCGACGTCTTGTGCTACAGAATGGCAGTGACTGAGCCCTAACTGGAATAGCTGCACAGTGATGGAGTGCGAGTGTTCCTACACAGGGAACCACAGAAGCTGGCACAGAGAGACATAAAAGCGTCCCATCTTTCCAGAACACAGCCCCATGCACAGAGGTTAAGTGAGAAGCCAAGCGCTGTCTGGGTGCCCATCAGACTCGTGGAGGTCCGGCTCCACTCGTCACCAACCTGCCGTGGCCCTGCATGTCGCCCAGCTCCTTCTGCAGCCTGGCGTTCTTCTCCTCCTCTTCCAGAAGCCTCCTCTTCACAGTACGCAGCTCCTGCTGGGCCTCACACTTGATGTCATTGGCCACCACCACGGCGGTCTGCAGGTCCGCTTGGAACCGCCTCCATTCCTCAGTCTCCTCCTGAAAACACCAAGTCCACACCTGGGTTAGACATGTGCAACTGGGGTCCCCCGAGTGGATCGTGGAGGAGGAAGGGGCAGCCGTGCTCAGCAGGACCCTGCTCTCAGGAGAAGGGGCACAGGTGGGAATCCCACCTTTTTGTTCTCCATCTCAACACCACGTAGCTGCTTTAGTTTTACTCGATGCCAACAAGGCTCTGTGATTCGAGGGCCATGTTATGCAATGCAGATTAGACAATAAACGGGGTCTTTTTCCCAGGCTTCCAACCCTGAAGTAGGAGAATCTAGAGTGAGATGATGGTGGCGAGGGTTCTCTGTCCACAGATGTAATCCACATCTCACCTTAATCTGCTTTGTCAGCATCTTCAGCTGCCTTTCCAAGTCAGACTTCTGCTCCTCCAGCTTCATCACACTACCTGGAAATAATGGATGGAGACAGGAGTTGGAGGAGCTGGGAGACTTCCTGCGGGAAGGTAAGCTGGGTAGCAGAGGGGCTACAAAAGGCTTGTGCATCCATCCCTTCCATTTAAACTAGATTATTAGCACCTGGCAACATGGGAGCCAGTAGAGAGTTCCTCCACGACAGAGAACTGGATGATGTGGAAAACAAGTGATGCTTTTCCAGGCTGTATGATCATGTAGCACCACAGAAACGGCCTCAATAGCCACTCACACTCCCTCTGAAGTCAAAGGCTTCATACATCATGTGACTGGTTATCACTCCCATGCCTTCTTTCTTTGAATTTTATTTTTTTATGACATGGTTTCACAGGCTCTGGGATTCCCCCAACCCCTCCCCCCATGTTGGATTCCTCCACATCGTTACAGTAGTACAGTTTATAACCAGTCCTGATTCCTTCATTGTGGGCATGTACCATGCATAGAGTCCAGTGTGTTACTGACCAGATAAATTCAACAGTTTCATTGGGAGACCATCCCTGGTCTGAAAGTAGAGCTGGCAGAATATCATCCCCTCCAATGTAAAGCCACAGCACAACATCAACAACCCATGCCTTCTTTTTAAAAATTACCACCTACCGGCTCACTTTCCACATGCCTGCAATGGCCAGAGGGATGAAATGGAGTGACAGCAAAATGACTCAACTGGGTCTCTCACGTGGGTGGCAGGGAGTCAACTACTTGAGCTGTCACGGCTGCCTCCCCAGGATCGCATTACCAAGGAGCTGGCGCTGGGAGCTCAGCCCAGGTATTTCAATACAGAACATCTTAACCTACAACTTAACTGCTAGACTAGCTGTCTACCCCATGTGAAGTTACAAACAAATTTCTTAGGGTCGTGGTTCTTAATCAAAGTTAAACAGCAGGAAGGCTTGTACAGCTTTTCGAAAGCACAGGTGTGCAAGACCTCCAGCCTCGTAGGTCTGTATGAAGTTACTTCAGAACGGGTGTGGAGGGACGCTGTCATGAAGCAGACAGGTTAAGCTGCTGCTGGGGACTCCCATACAGGAGTGCTGGTTCCAGGTTCCGCTGCTCTGCTTACGATCCAGCTTACTGCTAGTGTGCCTGGGAGGCAGCAGACTGTGGGACAAGTACTTGGATCTCTGCCACTGACGTGGGAAGATGGGGGCTGGGTTCTGGACTCCAAGCTTCGGTCTGGTCTGGTCTGGACTGTGCAGGCATTTGGGGCGAGAATCAGCGGAGAGGAGATACCTCTTTCTCGATCTCTCTCCCTCTCTCTGCCACTCTTCCTTTCAAATAAATAAGTCGGTTTGTTTTTTTTAAGTGCATGGAAAAAAATGATACACATAAAATTCCATTTCCCACAAACTTTTTCAAGCATCCTTGTACAGCTGAACAGTTTCACAGGGAGCTTAACCATTTCTCCCTATGAAGAACATGTTCCTTTGTTTTGCCGGTCTTCAATTCTCGCCATTTTTCCTACCAGACACTTGATTTTACATCTGTTCAAGTCAGTCAGCTACTTAAAATTCCTTGATAATTCCTCAACTTTCATCTGGGTCGGCAGTTGTCTATTAAGGAAATGAATAGAATCACCAGGAAAGGTTTAAAACACACACACACACACACACACACACACACACACACACACAGAGGCAGGTTCTGCCCCAGCAGTTGCAATTCAGCATGCAGGGCTTGAAGGTTTCTATTTGTCAATGCTGTAGAGCAAGAAAACACTTGACTTTCTTTCATGTTTCTCTTTTCATTTCTCTCATGGATTTTATGGGAAGGAATAACTAGCCTAGAACTAGATCTGTGTGATCACCAAATCCCGACAATCAATCAATCAATCCAATAATACCTTGATACCCTTTAACAGAAGTTTCAAAGTTTCACAAAAAATGATCTGTGTTATTCTCAGTCTTGGCTATATGATGACGTAACCACAGGGGATGGGCCTGACACCTGCTCTGGACATTAACCACAGCCTGACTTTCCTGATATGTCTGTGTTCACTTTTAAGGGCTGAGGGACAACAGTACCTTAAATTCAACTACAATATATCATTTAAAAAAAAGCAGGATTTGTCGTCTTTGATTTCATTATTTTCAAGTGCAGAGCTGTATTTGGATATTTCCAAAAGAGATCTTTGAATGTTCAAAGAAAAAAAATGGAATAGAAAATATATATATATTTTGGTTCAAAAAAACCTGAAGTCTCTGAAGTTTTGTCATGAAACACCTTTCACATTTTTCATGAATTTTCTGAGGAACCTACAAATGCATAAATTTCATTTTTTTTTATTGAACCAAAATAAACAGATCTTTTCATTCACCTTCCAGGAAGTTTCTGAAGCACCCCTGTATTGTCAGTAGCACCTAGGTTTTTGGCTGTTATCCCCAAGAGTGACTACGACCACTGAGCAGGGTCTGGGGGACACTGATGCTCCACAGCGGGACTGCACATCATGTTTAGGAGTGAGGAGAAGGCACAGTCCACCAATTATACAGAAAACACACGGGACTTCTTCTCATTCATAGTAGTTAAAGTTGTCATGCCCGCTGAACTAGCAAATGCTGACCTACTGCTGCTAGGGGAAATGCAGGGCTAGGTTTCTTATGAGTCTGATGGCAACATTTGCAACAGAAATGCCATTTGCATTACATGAGTTCCTCTGCCAGGGCCTCATCACTGCTGGAAACCTGCTACCCTCTTGCCTTGGGACACTGAGCAAGTGTTTCCAAGTTCCTCCAGTCTCCCGATCCGCACACCCTGCCTGGCCTGCAAGATTGATTTTCTTCATGCCTAATCGGGGAGCCTGCCAGCCTTCTCCAGGCTTCAACATTTTCCTGACCCTGGGCAATGTGAACACAATTTCCTTTGTTTTCAGCCTCCTAGTGCTTTCTGAAAAGTTGGCTTTCATTTCTTGTGAGTCTACAGATGTACCTCCATCTCCATCGTGCAGATGTTACATAACCAAGGTTAAGGGCAGATGAGAGACTTTCCTCTTGCTTTCTCTAAATGTACTATGTTGTTATAACAGCTCGTGCTTGAGGGCTGCTTCTCTGAGGCACCTGTTTCCTCCCTGAGGCTCATTACAGCCCTCTTGGTGCTTGGGGGAAGAGTAGAGAGAACTTTAGTACTGTATGACGGCCATTTGAAATAGCAAAACCACCAAAAATAAGCATAAAAATACTAACAACGTGGTATTAAATAGTCCACAAAAAGGACATTGGCATATAGCATGAAAACTAAACAAGAAGACAGGGTAACTGCGTCTGGCTTTGGTCTGAGCCTCATGTTCTTGATGATTCGAGCTTTTCACCTCTCAGAGCATGCCCAGGAATAACCATGAAGACGCTGTGATCGCTTGGGACTTACAAATAAATTCTGGCAAGTGAACCCATCCACGTGAGAGCCATGAATGATCAACTGTGCATGCCTGGGATCCTCTCAGGAGACTGAATGAGCCATTCTTATATTGGCTAGTGTCATTCCGAGTTTTGAGCACTGATTCCTTTATTATGAAAGCAAAATGTGATTCTCTGGACAATTTGGGCAATATTTGACTAACCTCTTTTAAATTTTCCTTCCCCGTTCAAAGCAAACAATGACTTGAAAAATAAGTTCTATACTGATGCCTCTTCAGTGAGTAAATGGCCAACAGGAGTGAGTCACTTGACACCCTACCACTGACAAGACACACACACACCGGAAGTGTCTCCTCCACAAGGGCACACATTGTTTGTTCCACTCCAACCATCTCGCAACCGTCAGATCTAAAAGTCAGCACACAGTCAACGCTTGAGGATTGCAGCAAGCACTGTGGGCTGAAGGACCTCTCACCCTGGGAGCACCAAGTCCTTAGGAAACCGTCACAGTCACAGCCAAAAGGTGCTAATACGTTGTCTCAAAGCGGGTTGGGGTGCCTTGAGAGCGAGCGAGTGAGAGAGCAGCACAGCGCACACCCCGCACACCTGACACGTCTAAAATGCATCAGGTCTTCTTCACAGGGACTCTATCCCATTGCCTTGTAGTCAACAATGTTTTCTTCCGTCATTTGTTATTTTACTGGATTTTAAAAAATTATAGCTTCTTTTTAACTGTTATTCTCTCCAGCCTGGGAGATTACAGAACACTGAAGGACTCTTGCTAACCTGCAGCCAACAGTACACCTCCTTGGATCCTTCCACGATCACCATGGACACCCCGGTCTCTCTGGTAACCTACTGGCTCCCACTTGCTCACCCCATCTGGCCTTGCCTTCACTTACTTTCTAGTTCACTAATGAGTTGATTGTTCTGTAACTTGACGGCCCGGTGCTGCTCCACCTGGTCCTCCAGCTCAAATATGGTCTCTTTCATGTCCTTTATCTCGGCGTCGCTCTCTGATGCTTTCTCTTGCAGCTTCAGGCTGGTCCTGCTCAGCTGTTCGGCTTGACGGTCACATACTTCCTTCAGGTCGGAGTAATCCTTTTCCATCTGCAGCAAAAGGAATGAAGAGTCCCTGGTCAGTTGAACAGGAAAGTCCCTGCACATCAGCAGCGGGCTCATCAGCATGGTGAGAAAGGATGCTCTCGGCACGTGCTGCGTCGAGCACTCCTGGCCTCACCAACGGCTGAGGCTATGACTATTGAGGGAAGCATGGTGCATGTGTGCAAATGATGGGGTTTCGTGCCCCTCCTACAAGTAGAAAGGAACCTGCACACATTTAAAAGACCTTTCTGCCCTGCAGCCGGGTAGATGGCACTTCCTTGGCACTGGGAGAGCTCCTGGTCAAGGCTGGCCTCGCCTCCCATCTGTTATGGAGCGGTGCCCTCTGCTGGCGAGTCAGGATATGACACCTCTGAAACCTGACCCATTCACAAGCTCCCAGCCTCAGCAACTCTGGGGGAAGGTGACTGTGCCCAGACCAGCAATGTGCACAGACCAGAAACACGAAAAGGACATCGCAAAGTTCTTCCCTTCAACTTTAACTATTGCACATTTTAAATCAACAGAAAGGCACCAAAAATCATCATCATCCAGGCAAACAGCTTTGATCATTAAGCTGTACCACATCTGTTGAAGTGAAAGCTTCAACCTTCCCTCCCATCTTCAGAGTTTATCCTGAACTTCATGTGGTTAGCTTGTTTTTTCACGTGTGCCCTGAGTGTATGTGCTCATGGTAAGAGACAGTATTGTGCTGGGCGTTTTGACCCCGTGGTTTTCCACACCCTGCGTCTGCTGTGCACTGCCTTACACCGCATAGTCTAACATGTGACATGCTTTTGCCCTGGACTCTATTTTGTCATGTCCTGTGACTTGTTATTAGCTGTATTTCTGAGATGTGTCTATATTAATAGCCTATTACTTTAACCATTACATCATAACAGTCTACCATCTGAATATACTAATTATTTTATTATTATAGACAGCGTTGCAATAAACATCACTGCCTCTTTTCTATAATCCTTCAATAAATGTTACCAAAATTGTTACATATCTGACAGGTAATCTAAGCTTGATATTCAACAAGTTTCTTCCTAGATTTTTGGGGATGGGGTGGGGGGTAGGAAATCTTCACAAGTTCAATGTCATGTACAGAACTTTCTGACTATAAACACAAGAAGGGATCTTGTCTGTTTCATTCAGCACCATGTTCTAGCACTTGTGTCAGATCTATCTGATGAGTGAATGGATGAAAGTTATAGAGCTGTGTTTTTCTACTAGGAGGAAGTTGTAATAAAAAGGAAAGAAGGAGGGGGTGGGGAAAGGAGATTAACAACCCGGAAACCAGAGTACATTGCCTGTTAGGAAAAGCAATGCTATCTGAAACTTGTCTTTCTGGATAAAAGTATGTGGCTTTAGAATGCAATATAAAATGTAACATGACAGGTTGTGGCCCAACAAGTTTGAAAGGTGTTTCAGCACATTAAAAAGGCCCAGGATGCAAAACTCTGGAGTCAGGCTGCCAGAGTCTAAATCCAAATGGTATCCTACCAGTCCTGTATTGCTTTAGTTCTGCCCCGGTTTCCACATCTAAACAGTAGGAACAGTCCAATGACTCAACACGTTGAAGAGTCTATCACGGTGCCTGACACACACTGAGCAGTCAATAACAACCATTCTTGGGACCAGCATCGTGGCACAGCGTGTTAAGTCACTATCTGTGGTGCCAGCATTCTATATGGGCACGGGTTGAAGTTCTGGCTGCTCCACTTCTGATCCAGCTTCGTGCTCACTTGCCTTGGAAGACAGCAGAGGAAGATCCAGATGCTTAGAATCCTGCCACCCATGTGGCAGATAAAGAATCACCTGAGGTTGCAGCACCCCAAGGAAGGTCCCAAAGAGGCTCCAACCTCCCTTTACTTCCTGGGTGCTGCCTTGTCGGGGGTCAGATGGTGACCTGGTGCACCACTGTGACGGGCGTGGACGCGGACTGCTGTGGTGGGAAAGCTACAAATGAGTGCGCTTTGAAAATACATCAACTGCTTCCATCTTGGTTTTGGGATAATGAATTATCTCAAGCTAGACACTATATGCCAGAAAGTTCTTTCATGAAAACAAGAAAACAGATAAACAAAAACCCTTAAATAGACTCACCATTTCTCATGGTCCTGCTAGATGACACGTATTTATTTTTACATCCATTTTATGTATAATGAGAGATAGAGAGACAGAGAGACAGAGACAGAGACAGAGAGAGAGAGAGAGAGAGAGAGAGAGAGCGAGCATCACCTGTAAAGATTAAGTCAGCATATCGAGTAACTGAGACCCAAATCTCACACTTCCATGACTGTCAGTTCCAGGATGGCTTTTTTCATTCGTAAACTCTTGTGGGTTTAGTTTTCGCTCAGGAATTATACAGCCAGACCCCAAGGAAAATGATCTTCAATGTTTTCCTTGAAAGAGAAACCAGGCCCTTGACACTGGCATCTGACACGGCAGCACCAGCTGAGACCTGGCTGCTCACTTCTGACCCAGCTCACTGTTGATACCCCTGGAAAGGCAGGAGACGGTGGCTCAAGTATTGGAGTCCCAGCTACCTGTGTGGCAGACCTCGATGGGGTTCCAGGATCCTGGCTCTGGCCTGGCTACTCTGGCCATGTGGAAAATGAACCATAAGATGGAAGATGTCTTGCTCTATCTATAATTCTGCCTTTCAAGTAAATAAAATACATCTTTAAAAAGAAGAAATTGGCCCGGAGCGGTAGCCTAGCAGCAATTGTCATCACCTTGCATGCACCGGGATCCCATATGGGCCCTGCGTCCCATCCAGCTCCCTCCCTGTGGCCTGGGAAAGCAGTCGAGGACGGCCCAAAGCCTTGGGATCCTGCACCCGCATGGGAGCCCTGGAAGAAGCTCCTGGCTCCTGGCTTTGGATCAGCTCAACTCCAGCCATTGCGGTCACTTGGGGAGTGAATCATCAGACAGAAGATCTTCCTCTCTGTCTCTCTCTGTATATCTGACTTTCCAACATAAATAAATAAATACGTATTTTTAAGAGAAGATGAAATCAGTTTCATGCATTCCGAGCAGTTCTTGCATTCAAGCAGCATCACAGATTCAAACAAATTTCCCAGGAACACTGATACTTCCTGGAGGGGGCAGCGCAAGCCTTCCTAGATGCTTTGAAGCTGCTGAGGGTGGATGGCAGCCGAGGCCACTGGGGAGTCCCCTGCCCCTGTGGCCCCCAGGACGTGGGGCACCTACAGAGAAAGGCCAGCATCTTACCTAGTGTCACTCACTACCTTTCCCTTGCTGTCAGACCCTGGATTTAGGATAAAGATACCACCAGGGTCGGGTTCCCTGGGACACACTTCAACATGCCAGAAGTTACTGAGGAGTGTGCTCTGGGACAGGGGAGGAAGCAGGACCTGGCAGAAGCAGCAGTGTAGCTGCAAAGCTGTCACACGGAGACCTTGGGAACATTGACAGGGAGCACTACCTCAGACGGCTAGGGGCCTGGGCCCTCCCCCCCCTCCCATGGATCAGCCATGGCTGTGGCTACCTGGGTAGAACCGCTCAGCAGAGGCCAAGTCCAGGAAGGGAGCTTCAGTGTGGCCCAGTCAGGAGCTGCACTTCCCAGGGGGCAGCCTGGGCACACCCCGCCTGCTGCACATATCGGACAGCATAATTTTATTCATAATTCACATTTTTCCAGGAACTTTTTAAGATCCATCATGTGCACAATTTCAAAAATACTTCTGACTGGAACTTTTAAAAACCAGTTTGTCCATGAACTTTTTTTTTAAAGATTTACTTTTTAGAAAGTCAGATTTAGAAAGAGAGGCAGAGTTACAGAGAGAGAGAGAGAGATCTTTTATCCACTGGTTCACTCCCCAAGCGGCCACAAAGGCCAGAATCTAGCCAATCAGAAGCCAGGAGCCTGAAGCTTCTTCTGGGTCTCCTGTGGGTGCAGGGTCCCAAGGCTTTGGGCCGTCCTCCACTGCTTTCACAGGCCACAAGCAGGGAGCTGGGTGGGAAGTGGAGCAGCTGGGACACAAACCGGCATCAATACGGGATCCCAGAGGATGCAAGGCAAGGATTTAGCCACTAGGCCATTGTGCTGGGCCCTCCGTTAATTTTTTTGAGATTCCATTGTATGCAGTTTTCTTTAGTTGAGTATGAGGAACAAAACGTAAAGGAAATCAATGTTGAAATATACTATGTAAAAGTTAGCAATATGAATAAAGAATGTAGCATAAAGAAAATAGAGGAATGGGTTTACAGTTAATATAGCAATCTTATTAAGACATGACAAACCAAACTAAATGGGTTACAGCCATGGAGTAGTAGGTTACGCCTCAGCCTGGGATGTCAGCATTCCACCTGGGCAATGCTTTGAGTTCTGGCTGCTCCACTTCTAAGCCAGCTCCCTGCCATGTGCCTGGGAAAGCAGTGAAAGTTAGCCCAAGTGCTTGGCCCTCCGAACCCACATGGCAGACTCAGGAATCTTCCAGCTCCCAACTTGAGACTGGCCCAGTCCTAGCACTATGGCAATTAGGGGAGTGATCAACAGATAGAAGATTTCTCTCAGTTTCTCCCTGTCCCATAGCTCTGTCTTTCAAATAAATAAATCTTTTGGGTCCAACAACATGGTGTAGTGGGTAAACTGGCTGCCTGCAGCCAGCATCCTGTATGGGCACTGGCTTGAGAACTGGCTCTTGTACTTCCCATCCAGCTCCCTCCTGCACTGGGAAAGCAGCAGAGGATGGCCCAAGTCTTTGGGAGCCTCACCCATATACATAGGAGATCCGGAATAAGCTCCTAGCTTCACACCAGCCCAACTCCAGCCATTGTGGCCCCTGGGGAATGAACCAGCAAGTGGAAGGCCTCTCACTCCTGTATCTCCCTCAATTTCTCTGTGAGTCTACCTTTCAAACAGCAAATCTTTAAAATAAAATAAATCTTAAGAACATCTAATATCTAAACATCTTTCCAGCCCTTGTCTTCTCTCCTGTATCTCCTCCTCCCCAACCCAACCCTTCATTCTTTATCATCTACTGCCAAAGCAACCTTTTTGCAAGTAAGATTCTGAAACCCTCCTGTTTAAAAATTCTTCAGATCAAAAGCAGAAAACTCCAAATCCCAGAAAATCAATTAGATTAATAAAAACTTTAAACGTTTGTGTCTTAAATAACATTATCTGGACAGCGAAAACACAACCCACAGAAAGGAAAGAATATATTTGCAAAGCATATATCTGGGAATAGATTTATTTCCAGAATATCCTAAAGCTTACAAAACTCAGCAATGAAGCAAGGAACAAAATCTTAAAATGTGCAATGGATATAAATAGATTTCTCTCTAAAAAAGAGACACAAATGGCACATAAGCACATGAAAACACTCAGCATCATTAGTCATTTGCTGCGATGACTAACAGCACCACCGGGAAAATGCAAACTGCCAGGACCGCACTTCACTAGGGATGCCTCAATAGAGTGACAGTAAGGGCTGTGACAAGGAGCTGGAGACGCTGGAAGCCTCCTACACTGCCAGTGGGCTGAAAAAGGCACAGCCACTTTGAAAAAGTTTGATAGTTCTATAGTTCTTCAAAAAGTTAGAGTCACCACATGACCCAGCAATTCTCCTAACCACACACGCAAAGGAAAACACAGGCTGAATATTCCCACGGCAACCTGGACATGTAACCATGCACAACCCACTATTTGGTATAAAAAGAAAAGAAGCACTGGAATCCGCTACGACAAGGATGAGCCTTGAAAACCAGATGGCTGGGGCACAAAGGGCCACATGGCACAAGATTCCGTGCACATGAACACCGAGAAGCGGAAAATCCACAGAGTCTCACAGTAATTGCCCAGGGAGGCCCGTGGACTCCGCTGAGGCGATGCTTAGGAATGCCTGCTGATGTACATAAGGTTTCTTTTCTTGTCATAAAGTCAGATATATATATATAGAGAGAGGAGAGACAGAGAGAAATATCCTCCATCCAATGATTCACTTCCCAAGTCAGCGCAATGGCCAGTGCTGCGCCGATCCAAAGCCAGGACCTCTTCTGGGTTTCCTACATGGGTGCAGGGTCCCAAGGCTTTGGGCCATCCTCGACTGCTTTCCCAGGCCACAAGCCAGGAGCTGGATGGGAAGTGGAGCTGCCGGGACTAGAACCTGCACCCATAAGGGATCCCGGCACACTTAAGGCGAGGACTTTAGCCATTAGGACACGGCGTCGAGCACGCACAAAAAATTTGTTCATGATGTGTAAAGATGTTTCTAAAACCATGGTGATGATGGCCACACAACCTAACAAATCTCCGAAAAACCACTGACTTGTACCTTTTATGTGAATTCTATCTCAGTAAAGCCGCTCTTTAAAACAAAATTCTTGAGGCTGGTGTTGAAGCTCAGTGGGTTGAGTCACCACTGGAAAACAGCAGCATTCAATATTAAAGTGACAGTTCGAGTCCCAACTGCTCTGCTTCTGGTCTAGCTCCCTGCTAATCTGCCTGGGAATGCAGGGAAAGATGGACAGAAGACCTGGACCCCATCACTCCCTATCACTCAGGTGGGAGACCTGAACAGAGTTCTGGGTTCTTACATTCAGTCTGGTCCAGCCCTAGTCGCTGCAGCCACTTAGGGAGTGAGCCAGTATATGGAAGACAGTTCTTTCTTGGTCATTTCCACATTCACCTGGCTAACTACTTCCTACTTTCCTCTAAGATTCAGGTTGTAAAGCTTCCAAAACCACATTTCTTGATGATTCGGGCTTCTACTGTGAATGTCCCCATTTCACTATATTCACTTAAAGTTCTTCCAATTCAACAGGCTTTCAATATCACTTTCTTCAAACCAAAAGCTTTTGGCCTTTAGACTACAGCAAACTCACATGTTTTTCTCTCTCCTCTTTTGCTTTCAGATAATTTGGAAGCAGTGCTAAAATATTTTAAAAGTATTTTTAAACAGATTTTTTTTAAAGATTTATTTTATTTTTATTACAAAGTCAGATGCACTGAGAGGAGGAGAGATAGAGAGGAAGTGGAGCTGCCGGGATTAGAACCAGCGGCCATATGGGATCAAGGCGAGGACCCCAGCCACTAGGCCATGCTGCCGAGCCCTAAACAGATTTTTAAAATTTTATTTCTATTGGAAAGGCAGATTTACAGAGAGAAGGAAAGACAAAGAGAAAAAGATCTTCTATCCACTCGTTCACTCCCTAGATGACTGCAAAGGCCAGAGCTGAGCTGAGTTGCTCTGAAGCCAGGAACCAGGAGCTTGTTCTCAGCCTCCCATACGGATGCAGGTTCCCGAGGCTTTGGGACATCCTCCACCGGTTTCCAAGGCTACAAGCAGAGAGTTGAATGGAAAATGGAGCAGCCAAGACACCCATGTGGGCACCCATGTGGGATGTCAGTCTTTGAAGGTGGAGGATTAGCCAATTGAGCCATCACACCAGCCCCCAAGATTCTTTACAAATTTTAAGGTAAAACCTAATGTTGAAGTCTGACTTTACCAACTGATTGAGTAGGCCAACAACTTAATTCTTCTCTGCCTCAATGGAAAAAATTAGATGACAGTACCTATAGCACAGGGTTATGACGATTAAATGAGACTGCATGACCAAAGGTTGAACACTACATCATATATACAAGGCACTAAAATATGAGATGCTATTAAATCTTGATGATAAATTTTTTAATATTTTAACAAAATTACAGCAGCTTCTTCCTTTATTTGTTTTCACGTCTCTCAAGTTCATTCATTTGACAAGTATCCACTGAATATCTAATGTATGGAAGAGACTGCAAAGCTAAAATTACATATAAGAGTAAACAAACTTGGGATGATAGCTCAAGTAGGAATTGATCTTGTTTTGACATCTAAATGGGGTACTACAAGACGCCTTGCTCAGGGGCCATGCTAATCTGCTCTGTATCATTCCAATTTTAGCATAGGTGCTGCTGAAGTAAGCACAACTATAAGACCCCTTCTGCCTCATCCTTGGACCTGCTGGGAAAAGATATCACTGATAAACACAGCCACGGTTTATTCTCATTGGCTTCAATTTTTAAAATTGCTTTTTGTATTGCTGTTCTGCCAAGGTAGAGGAGAATAGGCAAGTCCACTTCCATTTATACATTGTGGTATGAACAGAAAGCTCACAGACAAGCGTCCAGTCTGAATTTCACCTTTGAGAACTTCCCAGAAGAGTTCTGGAGTAGGGTAGGTATTGATTGTGGCCTAGAAGTTAGGCTGCTTCTTGCAATACCAGCATCCCGTATAGGAATGCCCTGCTGGTGTTGCTACCCAGCTTCCTGCTAATGTGCCTGGGAAGGCAAGGATGAAGATCTAACTACTTGGGGCCTCTGCCACCCATGTGGGAGACCAGGATAGAGTTCATAGCTCCTGCCTTCTGCTGGCTTAGACCTGGAGGTTGTGACCATTTGAAGAGTGAACCAACAGATGGGACGATCTGTTTCTATGTCTCTCCTTGTTGCGAACTTCAAAGAAATAATTTTAACTTTTTTAACTTTTTAAATTTTACTTTAACTTTGGAGGCAGTGGCTACAAGACTGGGTTGGGGAAGGACCACACACAGCAGCAGCCCGCGAAAAGTACATGGCTGAAAGCGAGATTGTGATGACCTAGAGCTCCTAGAATCCCGAGATACACTGAGAGCAAGGGAATGGTATTCGGGCCTCACTCCACTAATTACGACCCAGCACAAAGCAACGGCCAGCCAAGGAGACTCACACAAGGGGCTGACCAGTACTGATGCCTGAGGACAAGCAGTCACTCCTGCGGAAATCACAGTGAGACACGAGGTACAGCGGATCTGTGCCACCCCCACTTCCACAAACCATCCAACAGTTTCCACCAAACCCCGAGGTCAGCTTCCGCCACCCTCCTGGGGTTTCAAAAGCAGATCTGACAAGCCAGCAGCTGACTTCTCTGAGTCACACGGTCAAAGCTGCCCAGGCACACTGGTGTTGTGGTTTCATCTTCACCAGCTTCAGGTGAAGCCAAGGGCATGGCAGCCTACCAGGGGCCATGGGCCCCTCAGCGGAGGCTTGCTGGTGAAGAAGACCTCACCCAGGCTGCCACACACCATGCCTGCTCGACTTCACCTCCTCCTGCCTGCCACGGGAGAGCTGAGAAACAAGCTCTGTTGCCAGAAATTTCTACCTGCCTCTTCTAAGCATGAAGTCATGAACCTACCTCACCAGAGGGCTGATGTTTTGCTGCCAGCAAATGGGGTAAATTGCGTCTGAATTGAAGATGATCAAAATGCTCATGTGTCTGACTACATAAATAATCACCCCTCCAGATGGCAGCCAGTCCATTATTAAGGCAGGAGGAATGTTCCCTAAGGCTTCCTTCGACTCTACCCCCTCAGACCTGCCAGCACTTCTGAGCATGCACAGTGCTGGAAAGGGGGAAGAACTTTCACACCAGAGATCTCGGGTGAGCTGCACCAACAGAATTCATGGAGTCCAAGGGACTCTCACAGAGCTGAAGGCTTCTCTGAAGGTAACCCATAGCTGAAGCCAACAACTTAAGGACGACCAGGTGGAGAAGAGAGGGTGAGGCAGCCACTTTGGGCCAAGCAAGCTTCCTGAACAAACACCCAAAGGCAGGCACGGACCTGGCCAGGCTGGGCCCTGGCCAGTGGGCAGGCAGTGGGACTGAGGGAGGAGGTGCTCACAGGCGCCTGGCTACTGGGATCCAAGAATGGACGAAATGTTCAGTGTGTTGGGAAACCGCTGAAAGATCAAGAGATCAAGAGATCACTGTGACTCCTCGTGAGAAGTGAAGGTGCGGAGTTGTTGGGAGGCTCGACTGGCAGCTCATGATTTGCCACTTCCTTTTCCCACCCCTTTTTCCTCCTAGTAGAATTCCAACTGCGTGCAAGAATCAGGCTGTGAGAACACGACTTCATGCAGGGCGAGCCGAGGGTAGGTATGTGACACAGTTCTCACCATCGGCATGTGAAGGGAAGGCTTGCCAGGGAAGTTTCTGGGGAAACAGGTTTCCTCAAAGGACTGAAGTAGTTGACCACTTATGCCCTGCCTCCGGTCACCAACCTTGGCAGGAGGACCAAGATGCCGAGAGCTGCCACCGCCTTGAGGATTGGGAGGCCCTGATTGCTAACTCCTGATTGCTAACCCCTGACCCAAGATTACAGAGTGAGCTGCCTCCAGCCTACAGAGCCAGCAGTAGGGTTTTCTGTTTCATATGGTCCAGAGTGATGCCTGGGAACACTCCAGGATCACCTGACTATTTAAAGCGACTCTCAAGATCCTATTCTGAAGTCGCAGCTACAGGATTATATAAAATTACATTTTGTTCAAATTCTGGCTGTGCCATCTTTGGCCACTGGACTCAAGCGTTTGGCTGGTCACACTGGTCACATACTGATCATGTCACCTCTACCGGCTCTCCTCTGATAGCTCGCAGGCTAGGACTGTTTTAGAGTCTCCTTATTCCTCCTCTGAAACTAAGTTTCCAAGGAAATCCCTCATGAGCTTTCCGCTTGGGGTTGGAGGTGGAGGGTATCAGTGTTTTTTCTTTTAAAGCTTCCAGGCTTGGACCTGGCGCAATGGCTCAATGGCTAAATCCTTGCCTTGCATGCGAGAGGATCCCTTGTTTTGCCACCAGTTCATGTCCCGCTACTCCATTTCCTACTCCTTCCAGCTCCCTGCTTGTGGCCTGGGAAAGCAATAAAGGACGGCCCAAAGCTTTGGGATCCTGCACCCACGTGGGAGACCTGGAGGAGTTTCCTGGCTCCTGACTTTGGATCGGTTCAGCTCCAGCCATTGCAACCACTAGGGGAGTGAACCAGTGGATGGAAGTTCTTTCCCTCTGTCTCTCCTTTTCTCCAAGAAAAATAAATAACTCTTTCAAAAAGAAAAAAAGGGGTTGCAATTGGGAGAAGCAAAAAAAAAAAAAAAAAAAAAAAAATTTCCAGGTTTCAAGACGAATGAAGACAAGCACTTGAAATCAAGATTCAAAACAACTAAAAAAGTGAAGATAAAAAAAGAGTATTAAAGCTGAGTTGTGCCACAGATTGGTAAAACAATAATCCTGAATAAATCACGCTGATTGTCGGTCACAGCAGGCACATGTGCAGCTCAAAGGAAGCTGAGGCCTTGGGACTCTGGGGAAAGCAGGCCATTCCTGCACAGAAGCGGGTTATGTGACCACAGTAACCAGCAACGTGCATATAACGCATATGAGAGAAGCTGAAAGAAAAAAGGAAAATACTGGTAAACAGCTAAAGAGAAGAAGAAACATGTCTATAATTACATAATTACTGTAAAAAGCCTCATCAATGTTACGTTTATTGTAACAGGAAGAGCAGCCGGTGCTGTGGTGTACTGAGTCACGCTGGAGCCTGTAACACCAGCATCCCATATGAGTGCTCGTTCCGGTCTGGGCTGCTCCACTTTCTTTTTTTTTTTTTAAGATTTATTTATTTTTATTGGAAAGTCAGATATACAGAGAGGAGACACAGAGAGGAAGATCTTCCGTCCGATGATTCACTCCCCAGTGAGCCGCAACGGCCAGTGCTGTGCTGATCCAAAGCCAGGAGCCAGGAATCTCCTCCAGGTCTCCCACACAGGTGCAGGATCCCAAGGCCTTGGGCTGTCCTCCACTGCTTTCCCAGGCCACAAGCAGGGAGCTAGATGGGAAGTGGAGCTGCCGGGATTAGAACCGGCGTCCATATGGGATCCTGGCGTGTTCAAGGCGAGGTCTTTAGCCACTAGGCCATTGTGCTGGGCCCGCTGCTCCACTTTTGACCCAGTTCCCTGGGAAAGCCGTGGGTATGGCTCTAGTGGGTGATGCAGAAGCAGCAAACCCTGGCTACGGCCTAGCCCAGCTGTGGCCATTGTGGCCATTTGGGTAGTGAATCAGCAGATGGAAAATCTCTCTCGCACACGCTCTCATTAATTCTTTCAAATAAATAAATACATCCTTTAAAAAAAGGGAAGAGACCTATTTCCTGTTTGGTTTTTTTTTCATTCATTTATTTTTATTGGAAAGGCAGATACACAGAGAAGAGGAGAGACAGAGAGGAAGATCTTCTGTCCGATGGTTCAATCCCCAATCAGCTACAATGGCTGGAGCTGAGCCAATCCAAAGCCAGGAGCCAGGAGCTTCCTCCCGATCTCCTACACGGGCGCAGGGTCCCAAAGCTTTGCGCCATCCTCTACTGCTTTCCCAGGCTACAGGCAGGGAGCTGAATGAGAAGCAGGGCCAGAGGGATTAGAACCGGCACCCATTTGGGATCCTGGCATGTTCAAGGCGAGGACTTTAGCTGCTATGCTATCGTGCTGGGCCCTGTTTTTTTTTTTTTGTTTTTTTTTTAAAGCACACCATTAAGGCTTTTCCAATTCCCTTCTAACAGTATCTGAGCAATTTAAGTAATTTATCAGAAAAACTTAGCTACACATTCATTACATCTACAAGCTCCATTAGATTTGGTCAATCCAGATAGAGTATTAGATCATAGGCTGGTGTGGCATTGCTTTCCCCATTACAAATACTTTATTTTATAGAGTTTTTTTGCCCCTTACTAAAAAGGCAGAGTGACAAAGAAAGGCACCCTCCATCCTCTGGCCTGCTCCCCAAATGGCTACAATGGCCGGAACTGTCCCAGGCCACAGCCAGAAGCCAGAAACTCCATCTGGGTCTCCCATGCAGGTGGCAGGAGCCCAAGCACTTGGCCCATCATCTGCTGCCTTTCAAGTTTATTAGCAGCGAGTTAGGCAGAGCAGCCCAAACTTGAACAGGTGTTCAAGAGATGTAGGCATCCCAAAGCATCTTGAGATGATGTCCTATTTCATTCTTTCATAAAAACATTCACCTTCTGCCAAGAACTGGGATGAATTCAGCTTGGTGATCAATACAACAGTCACTTTTCATCTGCTATTGGTGGTTGTATTTGAAAGTTCTAGGCAAAAATATCAACTGAAGCAACCGAGACCTGAAGAATTGGGATTTATCCCCAGGTATGCCAAAATGACTTAACACTTGACTACCTTAGAAACCTATTGGTGTAGGGCCCGGCGGTGTGGCCTAGCAGCTAGGGTCCTCGCCTTGAACGCGCCGGGTTCCCATGTGGGTGCCGGTTCTGGTCCCGGCAGCTCCACTTCCCATCTAGCTCCCTGCTTGTGGCCTGGGAAGGCAGTCGAGGACGGCCCAAGGCTTTGGGACCCTGCACCCGCACGGGAGACCCGGAGGAGGTTCCTGGTTCCCGGCTTTGGATCGGCGCGCACCGGCCTGTTGCGGCTCACTTGGGGAGTGAAACATCGGATGGAGGATCTTCCTCTTTGTCTTTCCTCCTCTCTGTATATCCGGCTTTCCAATAATAGTAAAATCTTTAAAAAAAAAAAAAGAAACCTATTGGTGTAATTCATTTTCATTAACAAATTAACAAGGAAAAAAATGATGATTTCAGATCATGTCGGTGGATATAGGAAAAAGAGTAAATACCCACCTTTTATTTTACAATTAAAAAACAGAACAAGACACTTTAGCAAAAATACTTGTCTAATATAAGAAAGGGCACACACTTAGTAAGCATGGAATGTTAAGTATTTTCTTTGAAATTAGACAGAGACCAGGATTCGTCCAGCACCTTCAAGGGACTCATCCCGACCATGAAATCCACCACTGTGAAGTTTAGACAGTTCATGACAGTTTTGTGCCAAAAGCGCTCCTGTGGTTTCCACAGCATTATCATTAGAATTCTCAGTTTCGCTGGAGAGCCGGCTGGTCTCTCCTGCAGCAGGAACCCAGTGAACCACTGATCTGTTCACCAGCTCTAGCATTTACTTCTCCTAGACGTCAGAATACGAAGAGCAGGAAGTTCATTATGAGCCACAAGTTTACTACAATCACAGATCTTTGTCCACACGGGATAGTGCAAAATACGGAACTGTGCAGGTATCAAAAGAACCGTGTGACAGCATGCCTCACCTCTCCCACCCCCACAGCAGCCAGGACCTGCCTCAGCCCACAGTCCGCATCTGATCATCTTAGCAGGTAATCAAATACAGAATTAGGAATAAGCACTTAATTTTATTGTATTCTCAACAGTGTGTTTTGGATACTACAAAACTTTTTTGGACACTTTTTTTTTTTTTTGGTTCTACACATTAGATTTTGTTTCTCCAGTCTAGATTTGTCTTTCGCCAAAGTTCAAGAAAAGGCAAATTCAAACTAAGTGTTCTCATTATCTCTCAACAAAGGACAAAGTTAAGAAGGGGCCTGTGCTGTGGCACAGCTAGCAAGTTAAGCCATCACCTGAGGTGCTGGCATCCCACATGGGTGCCCATCTGAGTAACAGCTGCTCCATTTTTGATCCAGCTCCCTATTAATGTGGCTGGGAGAGTAATGTGCCTCCTCTCTGTATATATGACTTCCCAACAGGATGTTCCAAGTGGTTGGTCCCCATGCTTATATGGGAGATCCAGAAGAGGCTCCTAGCTTCTGGCCAGAGGTGGGCCAGGTCAACATAGACATTTGGAGAGTGAACCAGCGCACGGAAGATCTCTCTGTGGCTCTGCCTCTGCCTCTCAAATAAATCACAAATCTTAAAAAAAAAAAAAAAAAAAAAAAAAAAGGCCAGGTTAAACTAAGACTATTACTCACATTAGAAAAAAGTAAAAAAACATAAATAAATAAAAACAAATTCATCAGGGCCTGGCGCAGTACCCTAGCAGCTAAAGTCCTCGCCTTGAACGCACCGTCGGGATCCCATATGGGTGCCGGTTCTACTCTCAACACCCCTGCGTCCCATCCAGCTCCCTGCTTGTGGCCTGGGAAAGCGGTCAAGAACGGCGCAAAGACTTGGGACCCTGCACCTGCATGGGAGACATGGAAGAGGCTCTTGGCTCCTGACTTCAGATCAGTGCAGCTCCAGCAGTTGCAGCCACTTAGGGAATGACCGAGAGGAAGGAAGAGTTTCCTGTCTCTCCTCATCTCTGTATATCTGACTTTTCAATAAAAAATTATAATAAATCTTAAAAAAAAATTCACCAGAAATAGATTAACAGCAGAACTGTTCTTTAGAAGTCTTCTATGATGAATATGTAACTATATATTTAGAAAAAAAGTTACTTTTTAAAGATGCAAAATTCTTTCTCACTGGCTTATCTATTTAATACAGTATCAGTCAAAACACCGAAGACACAGAAGAGGAACTGAGGGGGACTTCAAGCAGCTCCACCTGAGACATTAAGATGGCACTAGAGGAATAAGTCATCATAGGGCAAGAGGGTCATCCTATTTGACAAGATAAGAAAATTCAAAGCTTTAATTAGCACTTAATTAAATACATTCCTATCTAATGACCTCTAATAAAACTGTTTTCACACTTCCAATAAAATACCTGTGAATTTACAACGCAATGATTTAAAAGCAAAACAAACACAAATCTTAACAGGACCCACCGCTAAGACCATAGGGTCAGGTACAGAATCAGGGCGCAACCGACTGATGTTAAAACAGGAAAGAAGAGTGTTGCTAGGAGTGCTCAGTGTAATTTGCTCCTTGAAACAGTGATGACCCCTAAAATCAGGTGAGAAGATGTTTTCGTCCTCTCCTCCTACGAAGCCTCCTACATCCCAGGCCCAGAAAGGAGCCTGGAGGCAGCAAGCACGGGAATACGGGAATACGGGAATACGGCTCCCGCGGCTCCTTCCCCAGCACTACTCGGAAAGATGGCAGGTACCAACACAAGCAACACACATCATAAAACACAATCCTAGACTGATGCAAAAGTCTATTTAAAAAAAAAAAAAGCGAAAGTGAGCATTCATTTGATTTGGACCGGAAAACATCTTTCCAAGCAAAAACAAAGGATTACAAGAAAAAAATGAATAAAGGAAATGATTAACAGATTTCAGTGACATAATGTCAATATCAAGTGTTAGCAAGACTTGGGAGACAAGTGCTCTCATGAACAGCTGGGGAAAATAAATTGGTATGTTTCTGAAAGGCAGTCTAGCTGGATGTGTTGAAACACTTTCAAATGTTTATACTCTTGGATTCATTAACTCAACGTCTAGGAATTTTTCCTAAAGAAATAATCAGAGACATATTTTAAAAATGGTTACAGTATCAAAAAACCAGAATGAACATAAATGTTCACTACAACATATGAGAATACCGCAAAAATTCTGTAGGAAATTTGAATTAAAAGACATTTGGATATAAAAAAATTGTTTTTGAAATAGTTTTTTTGCAACAGGCAATTTCCATGCACTTTTTCAAGTACCGACGTATATGCTCAACCACAGAGGACTGATAAATAAGAAATATGTATATATTTTTAAGATACTATCTGACCTCTAAGACAATGTTTAAAAGAACAGCTAGGGGCCTAGCAAGATAGTGCAGCAGCTAAAGTCCTCGCCTTGAACACAGTGGGATCCCATACGGGTGCCAGTTCTAATCCCTGCTTCCCATCCAGCTCCCTGCTTGTGGCCTGGGAAAGCAGTCAAGGACGGCCCAAATACTTGGGACCCTGCACCCGCATGGGAGACCCAGAAGAAGCTCCTGGCTCCTAGATACGGACTGGCACAGCTCCGGCCTTTGCGGCCACATGCGGAGTGAATCATCGGATGGAAGATCTTCTCTGTCTCTCCTCTTCTCTTTATATCTGACTTTCCATTAAAAATAAAATGCTAAAAAAAAAAAGAAGAGCTAAAGAAAAATATGCTCAGAAAATGTTAAATGTACATGATGACCACATTATTTTAACCTGTCAGATGCACACACACACACGCACATACATCTGAAGAGGCATGAAAACAGTGATTTAGGTTACTCTTTTGTGAGAAAAAATCAGGAGTGACTTTAATGATCTGTGACTGATAGCTAAACGAAAGCATGCCAAGTGATAGACCTGGTTAACGTGTACTCAGCATCCAGGACTCCGTTGTCTTACCACTTCCTCAAGGTTCTTCCTCACCACCCCCACATCCTACAGTGGGCGTCTCTCCTCTGCCCTGAACCAGCCTCTGGGCATAGATACAACGACACTCCCTAGACCTGCATCAATACGATCCTATTTGATTCACTACAGCTTAACTATCTAACTAACATCATAACTTGGAAATCTGGGTGTTCCCCTTTCTGTGTTTCCAATGCTCTTCTCTCTGGAATTTAACAGGCCTTCAGGCTAGAATGCTGGACTCATGAGTGACGCTGCGCGAACACATGATTCTCTTAGTTCTACAGACTCTTAAGGAGAGAAATGTTTCTACAGATGAGCAAATAGCAACAGCGGTATCCATTCTTACCTTGGCCAGTAAGCTTGAAACGTGCTTGATTTCAGCATTGGCCTTTAGTAACTCTTGTCTGAGATCAGTGCAAGATAGTTCCAGCTGATCTTTCTCGGCTCGGGCCACTTTCAGCAGTTCCTGGATTTCACAGCTCTCTGCCTTCTGCCCGGGGGTACTGGTGGCTACAGTTTTTTGCTTCTCGCTCTCCAGATGAGCCTTCAAAGACCCATTCTCCACCTTCAACTCTTCCAAGGACACTCTGCATTCTTCCAGAGTTTTCGCCATCACGCTGTTGTTACGCCGCTCCACTTCGAGGACCCCGTTCAGCTTTTCGTTCTCGTCCTTGAGGCGCTTGATGGTTTCCAGAGCCCCCAGGTTCTCCTCCTCCACCTTGCGCAGGCTGCAGGTGAGCTGCTGCTGGATGCTGAGCAGCTTCTCCCTCTCGAAGCGGCCCTGCTCCAGGATGTCCGTGCACTTCTGCTCCAGCTCCAGCAGCTTTCCCTCCTGAGCGCTGGGCTCTTCCTTCTTCACTCGCTCTTGTAAGAGATTGAGGAGTTTCTCATTCTCCTGGCTCAGCTGCTCCGCTCTCTCCCGATGCTGCTGGAAGGATGTCTCCAGCAGAGTCTTCTCATCCACCAGCTTCTCGTTCTCAGCTGTCAGTTCCTGCACCATCTGCTGCTGATCCGACAGTTCTTGCAGGGTGGCCTGCAGCTCTTCCGCGGTGCTGTGGTGGTTTTCTTCCATCTTCTGGATCTTCTCTGTGAGGGAGGCCAGGGAGAGCTCGCTGGCATTGTTGGGGGAACTGCTAGTGGTGGGGCACTTGGAGCTCTTGAAGGGGTTGCTGCTGGAGGACAGGGGTCGGGAGGGGATATCAGCCGGAATATGCTCAAAGTCAGAGGCATCTGGCGACAGGGAGGCCTTGGTGACGTCGCTGCTGGAAGACCCCGACGTCCGTAACGCATTTTCATGGGAGCTTTTTTTATACTCCTCGATGTCACTCGACAGCTCCTGTCCTGTTGGGCTTCCGAAGCTTGACTCTTGAGTTAGGGATGTCGGGCAGCTGCTGTCGCCAGTGTGACTTACTGTCCCTTCTGAGTTTGGAGACTGCTCCAGGTAGGTCAGTCTCTCCTTTAAGGCTCGATTTTCTTCCTCTAGAAAGGCTAGTTCTTTCTGAAAGTCCTTGTTCTTCTCCTCGAGGGCTCTGATCAGAGGTTCTGGGGCCCCTGTGGGGACCAGGGTTACAGCGACACCAGGGTCTGACACACCAGCTCCTTCGGGGCTCAGCGCCCTTTTCTCTGTGTATTTCTTGAGTTCACTTCGCAGCCTGTTGATTTCACTATCTTTGGCTTTGGCTTCCGCCAGAAGTTCTCGAACTTGAGACTCAAGCACTGCCTTCTCCCCACTTTCATTCTCTTGCTTGGGTTTTGTGGAAGTAGTCCTCAGGTACTTGGCAGGAGTAGGGTTGCTGGGAGAAGTTGGACTGGACACTGATTTCTTGGGATTGGAGGGACCACGTGGCACAGACCTCTCTCTTGAAGTTGTCACCGAAAGTTCCCGGGGGGCCGGAATGCCTGTCCGTTTCGTTGTTGTACTAGTCCCTGAAGACAGAAGAAGGAAAAAATGTAAAACAAACAAAGTAATAAAACAAGCAATTTTATAATTTCCAAATGACTTCAAATGTGATTGCCATCCTTCATCGAGTTCTTCCTCCTCTGGATATTTGGGTTTTTGCTTCTCTCCAATTGGGGTTCCTGTCCTGTTTTTCCATACCCCTATACTATTGGAATAAGCCGGCTCAAAGCCTGAGAAACCAAGAATAATCCCACCCCCAGACACAGCTGCTGGTTCAAGGCATGGGCACACTACAAGGTCGAGATCAAAGGGCAAACTGATAAAAGTATCAGTGGACATCAGCAAGAAATCCTGTGAATGTGGGCATGACCACTTCATTCTCAAAGAGGAAGGTAAAGAATGGAGACAGCAGAGCAGAAACAAAGGAACTCAACCTTTACGTCACTGAAAACCAAATCAATGCCTGAAGCTCAGGAGAGAGAAGGAAACTCAACTTCAATCGCATTGTTGAGTTGTTAAACTAAATCAGTGTCTGAAACATGATTAATTGTTGCTGGTCTTCCAGTCACACAAACCAGTGAACCCTCTCCACGGGACAGGCATTTGGTACAGCAGTGAAGCTGCCTCTTGGGCTGCCTGAATCCCATCCCAGAGTGCTTGTGCTTCCGATCTGGATTCACTTACAATCCCAGCTTTCTGCTATTCCAGAACCAGCGAGGCGACAGGTGATGGCTCAAGCAGTTGCATCCCTGCCACCCTGACAGACCTGGACTGAGTTCTAGGTTCCTGTTTTCAGCCCAGCCCCATCTTCTGCAGGCATGGAGGGAGCAGACCTAAATGAGAGCTTTTCCTGTCTCTCTAAATTTCAAATAATTCAATAAACAATAAACTTAAAATTCCTTTTCATGCTCATGTCCTGAGAAAGCAGTAGAGGATGGCCCAAGGCTTTGGGACCTGCTACTCAGGTGGGAGACCTGGAAGAAGCTTCTGGCTCCCAGCTTTGGACCAGCCCAGCTCCAGCCTTTGCAGCCTTTTGGGGAGTGAACTAGCAGATGGAAGATCTGTCTTTCCTTCCCTCTCTGTAACTCTGACTTTCAAGTAAAATAAATCTTTAAAAAACTATATTCTTCATATATGTCATGTAGAGGTGAATCTTCTAGAATCTGCAATTTAATACATCTGATAGCATGGCAACTGAAAATATAAATCCATTGTGCTTTTCTCAAACATGTATTAAAAATCATCATCAACATATTTTTGAGTATGAATTGGATGAGGAAATCAAAAGTGATAACAATGCTGATGGTTATCAGATCTTACTGAATGAAACTTGGCTTTTTTAATCACTTTTTTAAAATATCACTTATTTGGGCCCAGCGCAATGGCTCATTTGGCTAATCCTCGACCTCCAAGCACTGGGATTCCATTTGGGTGTCACTTCATGTCCCAGCTGCTTTACTTCCCATCCAGCTCCCTGCTTGTGGCCTGGGAAAGCAGTCGAGGACGGCCCAGAGCCTTGGGACCCTGCACCCATGTGGGAGTGAATCAGCAGATAGAAGATCTTCCTCTCCATCTCTTCTCCTCTCTGTAAATCTGCCTTTTGAATAAAAATCGAATAAATCTTTTAAAAAATACACACAGAAAATGAGTATATGAAAAGAAGTTCCATATCTTACATCATATTAGTAAACCACAGGATACCACTACACACCTATTAGAATGTTGAAAATCTAAAACATCCAAAACAGCAAATGTTGATGCTGATGAAGACGGGCAGCAGAAAGAACTTGTATTCATTGCTGGGGGGAATACAAAACAGCACAACTATTCTGAAAGACAGTTTTATGGTTTCCGACAAAACTCAGGCTATTGGTACCACAAGATCCAGCAATCACGTTCCTTGGTTTTTCAAGCTTTATTTATAAAACTTGGAAAGAGGTAAGACATCCTTCAGTCGGTAGGTGAATGGATAACTAAACGGTAGTACTTCTAGACAATGGAACATTATTCAGCCCTTAAAAGAAAACACAAGATAGCAAGCTAGGAAAAGACAGAGAAGAACCTTAAACGTACATCCCTAAGTGACAGAAACTCATCTAAAAAGGCTACACAGAATCCTAGGTTTATGATGTTTTGGAATAAGCAAAAATGATCAGGCTTGCCAGGGACCAGAGCTGGGGAGTAAACAGGCAGTGCCCAGAGGGATTTTCTGTCAGTGAAAATACTCTATATCATACTCCAAGGAACTACACAGCCATGGCAGATAACCACACATCCACACACATTCCCTGACTGTAACAAATGTACCACAGGGCCAGCGGGAGGGCCGGGGCAGTGGTGACACTGGGGAAGGCAGGAAGTATGGGAGATAATACTTTGTTGCTGGTTTTGCTGTGCTTAATAAATTGCTCTAAAATGTGTGTGTGTGTGTGTGTGTGTGTGTGTGTGTGTGCATGTATTAATAAAAGGCCAGACAGGCATAATGAAACAGCTACCCTTGAGAGGCAGAGCAAGAAATGGGAAGGGGAGGGTAACAGCAGTGTTCCCTTTCATAATAAGCTCCTCGTCCCAGTTCCTATTTTTTTAACCTGTACATAAATACAGTGCGAAAGCAGGCAATCAACAATACGTTGGTTTTATAGACAGCACTGATCCTTTGGACTTAGAACAAATGAGATAACAGAAAAAAAAATCTGAGGTCATTGTCATTCAGCAAGCAGACACACTGCGCGAAGGAACTAAACCTTAGTTCCAGCTATCAGTTTTTGCAGCCCCACCCCTGACTGTAGTAGAAAGGATTTTTTTTGGGGGGGGTGAGGGTTGGGAATTAACTAGACAGTGAGTAAGAGACCTCTGCTTCATCGTCAAGAGCCTGGGCTGGGTCAGGTCAAGGCTGTAGGTGACAGGGACCCCAAGCACTTGAGCCATAGTCTGAAGCCCCTAAAGGTATACCTTAGCAGAAAGCTGGACCCGAGCACAGCGGGGAGGCGGTTACAGGATGAGGGGTTCTCAAGTGCCCACCCCAAAAAGGGCTTTTTCCACAACTAGCTTGCCCTTGGGGTCCGGTGGAGTGCTTTTCCAGATTCCTATGTATCTCACATCAAAGCAAATATTAGTGTCAGCAATTGGAGATGTTTTCGGTAAAAAAAAAAAAAACAAACAAACAAACAAAAAAAAACAAAAAAACCAAATATTTTTGTATATACATATTTTGCAGAATAAAAAATGAATTTTGCTCACAACTTGCTGAGCAATTCGGCTCAGAATTGAAAACACTTGGAAACCCATCCCCTCTTCTTCCCAAATGCTTGCCCTGTACCACAGCCACTGTGCACAGTGCTTCAGATCAAGGCAGATAATGAAACTTCTGAACAAAAGACCCCTAACACTCAGAACGGTGCTCCGGAGGGACTGCAGGGGAGTGGACACAGTGATCGCTCTGTGCTGGGGTTACAAGCAAGACATGGCAGGACACAAAGCCACACTGTTGAGGAGAAGAGATAGTGGTATGGGCTGACCAGCTTCTTACAGGCGGCCACACAACTGACCACAGTTAGTTACCCCCAGGAGAGGCCAAAACGCAAAACGGCTCTGGAAGGGCATCTCCTGTAGAGTTGTGCAAAAAGAGCAGGGCGGGCCAGGACGCCTCCTTTCCGCTCAAAGTGCACTGGACAGAGGAGTACCTGGTCCCAGAATTCTCCCTGCATTAACCTCCCTGCCCAATTGTTTGGGCCAAAGGAGATCTTGCTGCCTAAATGGAGAATCTGGCACCTTCAAATAGAAATCTCCCAGGAGCCTGGGAAAATAAAGCTGTGGTCTCCCAGGCAGCACAGAAGGGACTAAGGGTTAGAGCGTGTTAGTGAATGGGAGAGACCTGCCTCTCTGTGCGCAGCCCTGCTTTTCAGGAGAGACGGGAAAAGCTCAACCTGTAGGTTTGTGAGGCTCGCTGTAAAACCAGAATGACCCAGACTAGATCACAACTGAACTCTTGACCTCCTAGAATGTACAGAGTTGGCTCAGCTGGAGCTCTGTCTCAGACAGCAACAAGAAACATCCAGGTTTCACCATCATAAGATGGGAAATTCATCTGAATTTCAACAGGAGAAACTGAGGGAATCAGGTGGACTGAATAAGCTAAGTCCCACTCACAAGTACTTTCCTTTGTATAGGAAGTGAAAACAACACTTTACATTCGCACAGGGCTCTGGTTTTCATAACATTTCTATGTAAATGCATCTGAAGCTTATCTCTGAAAAAAGTCGGTCATCAAAAAGAATTATCATCCTTTTGCAGGTCAGCAAACTATGAGTATGAAAGGACTTCCATAGGCCCAAGGGTCACAGAAGAAGTAAATCTGACATCTAAAGAAATACCGTATCACACTGTTTCAGAACTGGAAGAAACACAGAAATCTCATGGCCAAATTTCCCCTCACCAAGTCAAGCCAATATTGTCCTATGTCTTAACTGAATATTTTCAGAAAAAGAGAACGCAGCATTAGATAGCCCTTTACACTGCTAATCCCCTAAAAGAGTTGGGACAATTCTTCTTTGTATAGAGCTGAATTCTATTTTCATTAGCACAGCACACACTGGTTCCAGTTCTGACACAATCTGGAACCACAAAGAACAAATTGCCTCTTCCACATGACATTTGAGTATCTGAGGGCAGCTTTGTTTTCCCTTAGTCTTCTATTCTTCATTCAAAACACTCCCTTTTCTGTCCCCTTCCCCTCAGACCTCACAGGACCTGGGGTCCATTAATTGCATAACCTCCTTGGAGATCTTTCACCCAAGGTTCCTCTGAAGTGGTTCTCAGAATCCCCAAAACGCTGCAGATAATGGTTACTGTGAGTGAGGAGTGCGGCAGAAAACCCAACTCAAAACTGTAACAATACAGAGAAGCATCTGGCCTCTGCAACTTGAGGTCTAGGGTCAGGTGGAGCAGATCTGGCCCAGCAGGAAGATGTTATCAGGGTTAACTTCTCTCCACTCCTTTTTCTGCCAAAAGTCACCTCTGTCAATATGCTGCCTGCCTTTACGAGGGACTGATGGATCAAACAGCTTCAGGCCTCAGATCTGCACATCATCAACTGTGGTGGCAAAAAAACAAACATTAACTCTCCTGTAAACCACACCAAACACCTTCCTTCCATTTCACTCTGAGTGAGTCACTGCCATCTTTGGCTCACTGGGCCACGCTTCCACACACCACAAGTGGGGAAACAGTGAATTAATCTAAGAATCCCTCACCTTTCTTGTCATGATAACAGACTGCCATGATGACAGGAAGGCACTGTGACGCAGTGTGACACTGCTATATAAGATCACGCATACACAGGCACTGTGATTCCGCAACCATCCATCTGATAAGCAAGCGGGTTGCTGAGTGACTGGAGGGCAGTTAGTGTATACGAACACATTTTCTGGAAAAGTGTGATTCATATCCCAGGCAGGACAGGGCAGGACAGGACGACATTTCCTCATGATCCCTGGAATGCTACACAATTTCAAACTTACTTCAGATTACTTCTAGAGCTTGCCATTTACTATTTTTGGGCTATAGCTGACCAAGGTAAATAAAACCACAGAAAGTAAAATCAGGGAATATGCTATGTAACAAAATAGGTAAAAACAAACAGGCTTTAGATTCTAAGCAGGATTAGGCAACAATTTCAAATGAAAAGTATATAACTTTTTGCAAGTATGTGCATAAAAATATATTATGCATTGTTAAATTTAAAAAAAAAACAGTAAACCAAGTTTTAAGACTGTTATGATATCAGGCCAACACTTCTGGATGCAGTGAGCCACTGGGGCTGGCTTGGGAAAGGCTCTTCCAACCAGAACGAAGGCTCTTTCACCCTCTCTATGATACTGTGCACTCAAATTCCAGCTAGCAGAGCTTCCTAACAAGCTCCCCCACACACTCATAGCTTCACATGACCGTTATTTCCACATGATTTTGTGGGTGGATGGGAAATTCGGGAAGAGCCATGCTTTGAAGTGGCTGCAGCACAACTCCAGCTGGGCTGCCCGTCCCACAGGCCCAGCTCCAGGCATCGGGTGGGACTCGAACGGGTCATTCATCACAGCACTACGTGGTGGCCTTCTCCAGCGTGATGGGCTCCCAACAGCTGGGCCTATCAGAGAATGGCTGGTGCTCCTGCAAACAGGAGGAATGTGCACAAGTTTCATAGCCCAGCCTCAGCAGTAACAGTCACCTCCCCTGCTCATTCTACAGCTGAGGTGAGCCCAGGTCTGCCCAGATTCAAGATGTAGCTTTCCTGACACAGGAAGTGGGGAAGTGGTGAGATCATATAGAAGAGCATGTGGGATGGGGGATACAGTCATTATCTGTCTCTGGGAAATATCATTCTGTCACAGCTTAGGAGGCCAACAAAACAGATCTTCATCTTAAAAAAAAATCCAATATGTGCCCCTTTTTCTCATACAGACATTTGCATTATTAGTCTAGATACAGAAGCCTATGTGAATTATACTGACAGCTGGCCAATTCTACAGTAAGACAGCCAAAAAGTGCACTTGATGGTCAACTTGGGAGTCCGGGTATTTCCCTTTTTGAGGTAGCTGGTTCCATTTATTCACTTTAGTGCATGATGAAGAAATATTTTCTTGCTTCACTACATTCTTCAAAATCAAACTCTACATAAAATGGATGGGAATTATTCAGATTTTGCTAAGCACACAAGACAACATCCTTTCTTTTACCACTGACGTAAGCCTGCCGTGGGGAAGACTTTATGTACGTTAACTCATTCAACACCCTGTACAGTAAGAACTGTTTTGCCAAGGAAGAAACTGAGGCCCCCCTGGGGCAGATAACTTGCCCAAGGTTATATTAGTTGAGCCACGGAATGTGGGATCTAAAGTTCCTCTCCGTAATCACCAAACCCTCCCACCCTAGCAGGTACCATAATATATGCTCCTTCTCAAAGCAAAACAATCAAAATCCCCTGCCCACCTGGGATAATCACTTTGACAGCTTTAAATGAATGAGTTCTTCAACATGAACACATATACGTTTTTTGTTTATTACTTGTTTATTTGCAGGGCAGCAGCTTGGGATCACAGCACACACCTTTATAACTTAAAGCTGCAAACAGTCCTTTTGAAATCATAGCCTTCCAAGGAAGTGAAAACATCTAACTTGGCCTTTTTAACAACAAAAATTTTACAAAAATGATGTACTACAATTTGTTCAAATAATAGCTACTAAGGAGGATCCAGAATGTTGCTAGTTTTCATGCATTATCAAAAAAGCACTTCAATCAGCAAACTTTTCCTAATATGCACAATATAGATTTTCTGGTGCTTTTACTTCTAGAGGACAGAATCTTCAAAATGAGCACATAATTTTCAATCCTAACATCCATTGCCAGAATGCCTTCCAAAAAGCCGACAGCTCATTCACAAACTAGCAGCAACATACGGGAGTACATATTGAACATTTCTTATCTTGGAGTTGGGGAGGGGGTTGGAAGCTTTCCTCAAAAAGTTTCTGACTCTGGCACATTTCAATTAAGGATTTCTTCCATTAGTGAAGCTCGAGCTGTAAAGTTTATACAAAAATATTTCAAAATCCAAAATATTCAGAAATAAACTTTTACTTTGTTTCTCTATGTCCTTGCTAGTACTGGAGGGTTTTTGTTTTTTTTTAAGATTCATTTACTTTTATTGCAAAGTCAGATATATAGCGAGAGGAGGATGATTTACTCTCCAAGTGACTGCAACGGTTGGAGCTGAGCCAATCCAAAGCCAGGAGCCAGAAGCCTCTTCCAGGTCTCCCACGCAGGTGCAGGGTCCCAAGGCTTTGGGCCGTCATAGACTGCTTTCCCAGGCCACAAGCAGGGAACTGGATGGGAAGCGGGGCTGCCTGGATTAGAACCAGCGCCCATATGGGATCCTGGCACGTTCAAGGTGAGGACTTTAGCTGCTTGGCCACCAAGCCGGGCCCAGTACTCAAGTTTTTTAAAGAAAGATTGATTTATTTGAAGAGCAGAGGCAGAGTTGACTCCCCTTATGTCTGCCTACAGTATGGGGCTTCATGAGGCTGAACCTGGAAGCCAGGAACTCAATACAGGTTTCCCACATGGGTGTCAGGGCTCCAACTATTTGAGCTATCACCACCGCTTCCCAGAGTATGCCTTGGCAGGAAGCTGAAGCTGGAGTAGAGCTGGGACTCGAACCAGGCACTCTGATATGGGATTCAGGCATCTCAAGAGGCAGCTTAACTGCTGTGTCAAATGCCTGGTTATTTTTTTTTAGTTACATGTCCGATTACTATTGCTACTGAGTATGTTTGTCTTTCGTTTCTCACCATCTGTTCTTATTACTCTCCTGCCCACTGGACTGCACCACCATCTACTTGGATATTTCACTTTTTCATATTTGTTTACAGATGAACTTCAACTATAGGAGTATTTTACCACATTTTCCTTGGAGTACTACATATGCCCAAGTAGAGGCCAGCTGCACCCCAGAATTCCTTCTCTGTTCTCCCTTAGTAAGTCAGCTTTTTGCTGGCCACGAGGGACTAGAAGGACGTTTCCAACCTCTTCCACAGAGTGTGACTGGTGGTGGGTTAAGCCACTGTCCACCGTGCTGGCATCCCATGAGTGCCGGTTTGAGTGCTTGCTGCTGCATTTCTGATCCAGCTCCCAGTTAATACACCTAAGACAGGGAGTAGAGGATGACCCAAGCCCTTTGTCTCCTGTGCCCACATGGGAGACCTGAGTAACACTGCAACACTGTCATTAAAATGGAAGATATGGCAGTCCTTTGGAGCCTGCAGAGGACACCTGGTACCATAACAGAGGATGGAGGACAGAACAAATTGCTCAACCACCCCAGCCAAGAGTTGGCAGTGAATACCTGGGCAAACAGAGACTCTAAGGTGGACTGTGTCAGCCAGTGGATTCTGGAGAGATTTCAACTAGGAGTGGCAAGATTGGCAGCAATTCAGAACTGCTGAATTATAAAAACCACTTGAGCAGGACCCTCAGAGCACGCCCCCACTTCAGGGACCCAGGGATGGTTGGGAGGCTGGGTATGGCTTCTCCCCTTGTGTTTCCCCTTCCCCCAGATACAGTAACAAAAGAGAATGTAAAAATGATGGTCTCACGCACTTTCCTCTAGCCCTTGACCCTTTGCACCCTAATCAAATATGTAAAAAATTATCAAAAACAAAATAAAAATTTAAAAAACACTGTGATTTCATCCTATGAGCATTTGAGAAACTTAAAAAGAATGTTGCACCAATTCACAAATACATATTACTGTGACATTAAGTCAATTTCTAAAATAAATTTTTCCATTGAGTAGATGTTTATGACTTCCACCACCCAACTACTCACTTAATGCTACTTAATCTTTCCAAGCCTCAGTTTAACACCTGCATCTACGACATCATATCCAAAGAAGCCCTGAATTTCTGAAAAATTTTGTCATTCTATAAAATGACTCTATCAAGTAGTCTATTTAAAATTTAAAAAGAATGAAGCTATTCTCATATAGCTTCCATAAACCATATTGTTATTCAAAATAACATTTGGGATTTTTTCTTTAATACTTATTTTTATTTTTTTATTGGATAGGCATGTTTACAGAGAAAAGGAGAGACAGAGAGGAAGATCTTCCATCTTCTTGTTCACTCCCCAAATGGCCACAACAGCCAGAGCTGAGCTGATCTGAAACCAAGAGGAGCCAGGAGCTTCTTCTGGGTCTCCCACATGGATGCAGAGCCCCAGGCTTTGGACCACCCTCTATACTGCTTTCCCAAACCACAAGCAGGGAGCTGGAAGGGAAGTGGAGCTGCTGGCACACAAACCGGCACCCATATGGGATCCTGGCAGCCAAGGAATTGAGCCACCAGTCCACTGTGCCAGACTTATAACATTCAGTTTTAAAAGATTCTTTTTGTGAGATTTGAGAATAAAAAATTTGTTTTTAAAAAAATCTGATATGGAAAGTACTGTCATATCCAGGTTATTGGGAAGAACTAATAACTTTACAATATTGAGTCCACTCCTTCTGAAACACAGCCTAGTTTATTCATTACTTCAGTTCTGATCACAATAAGCTTCAATACTTTTCACTTTATATACTATAATTTTCTAATTAACCCAGATAATGCATGACAACTATGAACTGAACTTTCTCCTCCCACTTGATAGTAGTAACTAGTTACTGCAAAATCATTTCTTTTTATTTATCTTACAGATAGTCATAAATTCACTTTTAATACTTAAACCAAATGTTTTGCCTTATTGCATTAATACCAAAACAATGTTAAATAGTAGTGCTATTATTTCAGACTCCGAATTTTTTCTAGGAACAATTTTGCAAATTTATACTCCCAGAAAAATTACCCATTACATCTAGCTTTTCAAATCCATTATTACAGACTTAATTTTTTATTTCTTCCTTACCAGTAGATCCTTATTTTCCTTTGTTTTTTCCTTTTTCCCTTTAATTTGGAATAATCTCCATTTTTTGCCTTTTCAAAGAACTCACGCTTGTCCTTACTTTTCTACCATCTGATGTTTTCTGTTTCGTTCATCTCAGCTTTTACCATTCATTTCTCTTTTATTCAATTTTACTAAGTTAAACACTTCACTCCTATAAATTTAAGGGTTTTTTTTTTTCTGACATTACTGAAAGCATCTATTGTTACATATTTTCCTGATTATGGCTTTAATTCTAGTCTATGGATACTACTACAAAACTCCACTCTTTTAGTTTATTGCTAGATGGCTGAATTTCTGTTTTGACTTTCTTTGAAGTAGATGTTATTTATCAAAAACATCAAATAAGAGAGCTTTTTAAAAATCATTTTTGCAAATTACCCCCTATTCATATTAACCCTGAATGTAAATGACTTAAACCCATCAATCAAATGTCATAGATTAGCAAACTGGATTTAAAAACAAAACCTGTCTATTTGTGGCCTACAGGAGACATATCTCACCAACAAAGATCAGCAGAAACTGTATCTCATGGATTTTGATGTTCTTTAGTTTCATTTCTTCAAAACAGTTTGTTTCTCATTAAATTCTTCACTGACTCATAGATCATACAGTAGCATCATTTTCTTTAAGAAGGTTCTTAATTTTTTCATTTCTTCAGCAATACACTGATCATTCAGTAACATGTTATTTAACTTCAATGCATTGTAAATTTCTATTTTTCTTCCTGTTGTTATTGTATTGTGGCTTTTCATTTAAGGGGATATATATTGACTGTGTAATGGAGACTATCATATCCAGATGTGAGGATACAATGCAATACGCATCTCTACTTCCAGACCAAAGATGGACTCCCAATGAAACTGTTTACTATATCTTGACAATAGGATGCTGGACTCCGCCACTGTCCATGCCTGCAATGATGGACATATGACTGTGTATCAAAAACTATACTATTGTAGTAATACAGGGTAACTCAGTGTCGGGGAAGGACTTGGAGAGAGGGTAAGGAAATCCCAGGACCTATGGAACTGTATCATAAAACAATAATACTAATAAAAAATGAAAAAATAAATAAAAATCATTTTTCAAACCTCTAATTTCACTGCATTAGGATGACAAGTTACTGCATATAAAGTTTAATTTTCATATTTTAATTTTGGCTTTCTATGACAAAGTATATGATGAATTTGGGTAAAAATTCCCTGGACCTAGAAGAAGAATGTACACTCCCTGTTCCATACATTTGCTTGGTGGTTATAATCTTTTCTTTTTGTTTCAGAGGGTGCAGCCTGTAAACTACAGATATGCTTTGTTTGGCTAGCAAAGTGCTTTAAAATGTATGAATCTCATTGCCTTCAGGCAAGGCGTACATTATACAGTTCACTGTGCAATTCCCATCAGCCCTGCTGTCTTCTGCCCCCTAATTCACATATTCATGCCACCCACTGCCCCCTGTGGGCATCCGATTTGGCAACCTCGGCTACCTGATTTGTCAAATTAGGAAAGACACATAATTAGCACCTCCGAGTTTAATCTGATTTTAAATAAATTCTTGCTGCCTCACTTTGTGTTCTATAATCTTTTGCTACTGAAAAGTTAGAGTTGAATATTTTTGGTTTTTATCAGCATAGAGGAACTCTCGGGTGTCTCATGCATTCCTTTTGTCCTGGCATTTGCCTTTTTCTGATGCTAATGCTGTAAATCTTTGGTCTTGGACAGGTTAATGCAGCCTCACAGTATTTACTGTGCGACTGTTTATTTGGTTTTACTGCTTCTATCTTATTTTGCTTACTGTTTATGAAGTCATTTCATCTTTTTTTCCCCTTCTCTTCATTTCTGGGAAGCTGGCATTCCTTCTCCTTATTCCTTTCTTACTCCTCATTATTATACTCAGTCCCTGCTATTTTGGGAATAATAGATTCTTGTAGTCTGTCGGTGGTTACTTGCCATTCCTAACAGTCTTATCCAACCCTTTATCAAAATTAAATAACTGTGCTCTCTACTCCCTCACCAACAAAGATCCTTAGAGCAATTTTATATTCAAATGCCTTGCATGCTCTTATCCCCAATCCAGGCTTTACTGAAACACTTAAGTCTTTTTAGTTCCAGGCTATTTCTTAGGGTTTTTTTCCCCTGTGGCCTGAGCCTCCGCCTCACGAATCCTTGTTTTATTTACAATCAGACTGTGCATTTTCAGCAGTATCAGCACATTCTATGTTACACACACAACATACATATTAATGCTATACAATGTATACTGTTTATGCACATAACATATAACTTATGTATACAATGTATACAGCTTATGTATGCAAGATTCACTGCTCACCACTGTCAAATATTTGAACCTCCTCCAACTTGATGTTTCCATTTTGATCTAATTACCAATATCTAATGGAACGTTTTAGATCAAAATAGAAATGTCAAATTAGAGGAGGCTAATATATTCAACAAGTGGAATGAACCATTTACTCGTGTGTCACAGGCCGCCCTACCCCTGAGTCACACTGAATGATATCCTGGACAGAGTATCTGACATCTGACACGCCTTGTGACTGCCATCGTCTTTGAACTTCTTCTTTCCTATGCTTGCAAACTTCCCTCACCGTCTAGCTGAAGGAAGCATCTACCTCTTATTAGAACAAGTTGCATGAGCCAGCTGCCTTCTTTGGGGGTGCCAGCTTGAGCTCAGAAGGCCCCTTGACCTTGACAACATTTGCAAGACTCATGCTAGACTTTGATTCAGGAACTAACGTGTAAAGGAGGGACTATGATGAGAAATGCTTACCGGCAGCATGCGTGACTGCTGCGAGATCAAAGTCCCCGCAAGCAGGGGCCAGGGCTGGCGCACGGTGCACAGTGCACGGCAAACACCAGCGGCGCCTGCTGCAAGCTGCACCAGCTACGCCCAGGGACTCGGCAGCTGCGTCCCACCTGGGCCAGGTCTCCAGGAGACCGCAGGCAGCACTGTTGCAGGCTACAGAGCCTCTAAGCCTAGTTTTCTGGCCCTTCTGCAACCCCACAGCAACTCAATATCCTATTAAAAAAAAAAAAAACTTTCTTCGTAAATCATCTAAAATTAGCTTCTGCGGTCTGCAAATAAGACCCAGACTGATATGGCCGAGATGGGAGATTTAAGCTACGGTTTTTCAGTCACAAATCCCTGCACTGTCTTCCCTTGTGTTGTACAGTGGATAAGAAACTCCACATCTTCCCAGCTCTCCTCAAAGCTGACTTACACTTTCCACAAGTTAGTACGGTTTCTTTTATTGCTATACGCCAATACGCCAATAATTAACTCTTTTCAGAATTCCATGAGTCCTTTCAGTCTTAAACACAATTTTTTAAAGATTATTCTTTTTTAAAAAATATTTATTTTTATTGCAAAGTCAGATATATAGAGAGGAAGACAGATAGAGAGGAAGATCTTCCATCTGATGATTCACTCCCCAAGTGACTGCAGTGGTCAGTGCTACGCCAATCCAAAGCCAGGAGCCAGGAACCTCTTCCAGGTCTCCCCAACGGGTGCAGGGTCCCAAGGCTTTGGGCCGTCCTAGAATGCTTTCCCAGGCCACAAGCAGGGAGCTGGATGGGAAGTGCAGCTGTCAGGATTAGAACTGAGGCATTCATTCAATGCCTCACTCCACAAATGGCCACAATGGCTGGAGATGAGCTGATCTGAAGCCAGGAGTATTTTCCAGATTTCCCACATGGGTGCAGGGGCCCAAGGACTTGAGCCATCTTCTGCTGCTTTCCCAGACCATCAACTGGGAGCTGGATGGGAAGTGGAGCAGCTGAGACACGAACCAGAACCCAGATGGGATGCCAGTGCTTGTAAGAAGAGGATTAGGCGATTAAGCTATTGTGCTGAACCCTGACGTATAAAATTCTCCTGGCATCACGTTTTCTATTTGTTTATTTTGCTTTAGTCAACTGTTCTTTCTTCCCTTTCTAGAAATCCTGGAGCTCCTACACTGGTCTTCAGGATCTCAACCTCTTACACCTTCCTATGTGTTTTACCTTTGCGTTTTATAAGTCATTCTTTGAAGAAAACTGATTGTGTTCTTAACAGGACTGCTATCATTGGTATTTCATCTAACACAAACTTTCATTTCTTCATTTACTTTTACACTTGATCTTAGCCAAAAGGCTGAGAAACTATCTTAATTTATTTTTCAATTCCTAGTTATTTTTTTCAAGGGTAAACAGACAGACCAAAGACACAAAGAGCCCATCTGCTCCAAATGCCCACTGCAGTTGAAGCTGGGTTGGGTCAAGGCCAGAAGCTGGGAACTGAACCCAGGTCTCCCACAGTGGGTGACAGGGACCCACTACACGAGCTGCCGCTTTTCAGGGTGCAAACTAGCCAGGTAGCGAAGCCAGGTGCTACAATATGGGAAGCACACATGTTAACTGCTGCACACTCACTCCAGGAGCAGTGACTCTTTGAGTCATCGTTTTATCCTGGTAGATCTTTCCTTCTGTCTCTCTGATTTCAGTTATGCATCCAAGTGTTTGGCTTGATCTCTCTCCCCCCATCCCACCCTCTCCCCACCCCCGCTGGATCACACTACTTCTCTGCTTCAATGGGTTTAGTCCTCAGAACCCAGAGAGATCATAATGCAGAGAAAGACATGTAAGCTTCCATTCCAGAATCTGAAGTGACACATGGGACCTCCTGTGCTTAGACCTGGGGAGTGCTCTGTCTGCCCTCTTACCTCTAAAACATAAATAGAGCTGGGCCGGTGCTGTGGTTTAGTGTAATAAGCTGCCACCTGAGAAGCTGGCAACTCATGCGGATACCAGTTCTGGTGCTGGCTGCTCCACTTCCAATCCAGCTCACCACCAATTCCCTTGGGAGCGTAGCAGAGGATGGACCAAGTATTTAGGGCTTTGTACCCATGTGGGAGACCCAAGCGAAGCTCCTGGCTTCTGGCTTCAGCCCTGATCTGCCCTGGTCATCACAGGAATTTGGTGAATGAACCAGCAGATGGAAAATTCCTGTCTCTTTCTCTCTGGAAAGTTTGCCTTTCAAATAAACAAATAAATCTTTAAGAGAAGGAAAAAAGCAACAGAAGTACCTCTGCCCAAAGGGAATATTCAACAGATTCACAGGTTAGTATTCAGAATAGAGAAAAAATTGGACCTAATGATATAGGGATTAGAGAAATTATGGTACTACCTACAACAGAATTTCATGAAGGTGTTAAGAGTATTTGGGAATATTTAGTTACAAAAATACTACAATATGCTGTTAAATAAGATGATTTTGAATAGTCAGGATGGTTTAAAATATGTATAACACTATTTTTAAATATGTGTAAAACATAAACACACATACTTCAAAAGGTTCATGAAAAATAGAATTAAAGATGCTTATTTTGGTGCAAAATTTTTGAAATCCATGACATAGTTTTTTCATTCTAAATTTCCATAATTTTTTTAAGATCCTTTGAATGCATGGAATATATCTTCCATAAACCTTTTGTACTGCCCTCAAACACATACACAAATGGCTTAATAATGACACCACACAGAAATGTCAACCGATACACGTCTTTAAACTTCATTTTCTTTTTTTTTTTTTTTAAAGATTTATTCATTTTATTACAGCCAGATATACACAGAGGAGGAGAGACAGAGAGGAAGAGCTTCCATCCGATGTTTCACTCCCCAAGTGAGCCGCAACGGACCGATGCGCGCCGATCCGAAGCCGGGAACCTGGAACCTCTTCCGGGTCTCCCACGCGGGTGCAGGGTCCCAAAGCTTTGGGCCGTCCTCAACTGCTTTCCCAGGCCACAAACAGGGAGCTGGATGGGAAGTGGAGCTGCCGGGATTAGAACCGGCGCCCATATGGGATCCCGGTGCTTTCAAGGCAAGGACTTTAGCCACTAGGCCATGCCGCTGGGCCCTAAACTTCATTTTCTAGTAATGAGCATGTACGACACAATCAGACAAAAGGCAAGTATAAACACATCAGGGTGGATGCTTAAGCTGCTGCTTGGGTTGCCAGTACCTTGTCAAAGTGCCAGTTTGAGTCCCAGCTCCTCAGCTTCCAACCGGCTTTCTGCTCATGGACCTGGGAGGGCAGCAGATGACGGCCCATGTTCACGGATCCCTGCCACCCCACGTGAGAGGCCTGGTTTTGGTCTGGCCCAGTCTGGCTATTACAAACATTTGAAGAGTAAATAAACAGATGAAAGGTGTGTGTGTGTGTGTATGTGTGAGGGTGTGTGTGTGTTTCTCACAGGGTTGTCTCCCTCTCTCCTTGTCACTCTTTCAAATAAACAAACTGCTTTTTAAACGTCACCCATGGAATGAGCATTTGTGGCGTGGTGGTTAAACGGCTGCTTAGGATGGCCGCAGCTCCACTTGTAATGCATCCTTCTGCTGATATACATCACAGGAGGCAACAGCTGACTGCTCAGGTACGGAGGTTCCTGACACCCATGTGAGTGATCAGGCTGTACTTCCGGGCTCCTGGCTTCAAGCCTGTCCCAGCTTGGCTGCTGCGGGCATTTGGCAAGTAAAAGGGGGTGGGTAGGAGGGGGTATGGGTGTGTCTCCCTCTGACACTCTGCCTTTCAAGCAAATAAAACATTCAAAAACACCACCACCACCACTGAAACAACTCGACTTGTTCCCTCTCTCAGAATAAGTTCATACTCATTTTCATGCAATCTCTGGTTTTAACCTGCACATTGCTTTGCCTGCCACCCCTTTCCAATATACCCAGTGACCTGACATCATTAATGATTCCTCAAAAATGCTGGATTCTTTCACAACTTGCTTTCTTGGCAAGCGGGCGCTGTATTCTCTCCCTAAAAGCCTCCCCCCATAACCAATGCCTCCTCACCTTTTAAGACTCTGCACAAACGCTTCTTTAAAAAAAAAAAAAAAAGACTTATCTACTAATTTCTTTAAAGTGAAGAATATCAGAGACAGAGAAAAACAAAACAAAATCTTCTACCCATTGCTTCATTCTCCAAACGACTACAACAGCCAGGGCTGGATTGAGCTGAAGCCAGGAGCCTGGAGCTCCAGCCAAGTTTCCCATGTGGGCGCAGGGGCCCAAGCACTGGGGGGTCTGCTGCCTTCACAGACACATTAGCAGGAAGTTGGATTGAAAGTAGAGCAACTGGGACTCAAACCAGAACTCAAAACAGAACACTGACAATACACGCAGCAGTGGCCTAACCCGATGTGCCACAATAGTGGTACATGTGCCCTGGTAATGTGCCCTTGCACTTGGTCTTAAATCTGTTTTCTGTTGTTGTAGCAAAACATGTAGGGCTATGCAATATATAATGAAAGAGATTTGGTTAGCAGTTCAGAAGGCTGAAAACCCGAGGTCAAGAGGCCCAAACCGCCCAATTCTCTAGCGAGAGCCGGGGGCCGAGGAATGACCCCAGCCTGTCCGGAGGCTCACTTGCCCTCCGTGGTGGCTGCAGGCTGAAACTGTTAGGACCAGGATGAACAAGTCGGACCAGAAACACAAGAGCACTTCCTGCCAAATCCAAGGTGTGCAGAACCCAAGAAACCTCTGACTTCATTCTCCACTCTGCAGAGTGAGCCGTGAGCTGGTCTCTCCATCCCATCACAGTTACCAAGGAGGTGGGCAGAGGTCCAGGCCCACTGAGGTCCCAGGAAACAAGCCCTGGTGATGTCAGCAGCAAGGAGTGGATGGGGGTGAGTCAGGCCCAGGGCTGACCACCTGAGTCAGCTAGCTAGCTCTTGTGTGGGCAGGCCTTGTGGTCAGCTGTGCAGCCAACTCCCTGAGAATGAACTTTGTAAGGAAGAAAAGAATAAGTCAATGTTTATTTGTTTTTTTGGGGGGTGGTATCAGAATGTCCCTTTCGGGGTAGAATTCACAAAGAAAATAAAGAGAAAGACCACTAGAAAGGCAAGGAAATAGATGGTCCCCGCAAGCCTCCTATGGCTGATGGGGACAAACAAGAGGCATGACAACTATGCCCCAATCTGGGATTCTGTGAAGAATCAATTTCACTCAAGTTTCCCTGGGACTGAGCCCAGTCCGCTTCCTTCCCCTCCCCTCACAGATACTCCTCCCACAGGCATTCCCACCACGAACTTCCTGCATCCAAAGCTGGGTCTCAGTACCCACCTCCCAGGAAGCCACCAGGACCATCCACTATCACCTCACCAAGTATTTAGTAGCACATTAATTTAAAATGTTCATTTTTACTTTAAACCCTTTAATATAAATTAGATTCAAATATTAGTTGCTGCTTTCTAAATCAAGGTCTAAAATCCAATTTCCTACAGAGCAGACAGGTAAAGCCTGGTTTTGAAGAACAACAACAACAACAAAAAAAAAAAAAACGAAGGAGTTGTAGCAACTGTGACAAGTGGAGAACTCAGTTGAAATATTCTAATCCAAAATCTACTAAGACATTACAAGACCAATGAGTATCCTTTTTCAAAGATATAACTGGGATACATATAATTTTGTACTTGGCTTTGTCCATTTAACTTTATACCAAACATTTCTCCTTGCTGGATATATTCCTGACAGTCATAATTTATGGAAATCAGAAGAGGGATAAGCTCTCATATTCTATGACACAAAAGGGGACTAGATAGAATTAACAGTATTGGGTTGTATAATTCAAAATAGCTAGAAAACAGAATTTTGAGGGTCTGACGCAATAGTTCAATTGGCTAATCCTCCCACTTCAAGCACTGGTACCCCATATGGGTGCTAATTCATGTCCCGGCTGCTCCACTTCCCTTCCAGCTCTCTGATCATGACCTGGGAAAGTAGCAGAGGATGGCTCAAAGCCTTGGGACCTGAACCTGTATGGGAGGAGAATGGAAAGAAGCTCTTGGCTTGTGACTTCGGATACACTCAGTTCCAGCCACTGAAGGCACTTTGGGAGTGAACCAGCAGATGGAAGATGTTTGTCTCTCATCTCTGTAAATGTGCTTTTCCAATAAAATAAATAAATCTTTAAAAAAAAAAAGATTTGAATGTTCTTATCACAAAAAAATGATAAACGTTTTGACATGATGAGTAACTGCAATCTCCCGAGTACACAATATGTGAATGTATCAAAACATCACACTGCCCTCCCACAAAGGAAATAAACAAATGGCAGCCTTTTCAGTCTTCAAATTATTTCAAATTAATTAAATCTTCAAATTATTTAGTCACATTCACTTCTGCTTAGATGGCTAAGCCACTTGGAAACAACCTGGTAACATTTGGGATAATAGTGAACTGGATGTCTTCTATAGTCATCTGTGAACCTAGGTTATTCTTTTTTTTTTTATTATTATTATTATTAATTGAGCTTTTAAGTACTGCTCCTGGTTTATACACAACAAGCATGGCAGTTTTATCAATAAATTGGTCCCAGTTCTCTCAATGTTGTAATAGAACCATTTCAGTATTACCCAAGCCTAAAGATAAATCTCTCTGGGAACAGTGGTCAAAGCTGAGCGTTTCACCTAAATGTGAAATCAAACAGAAACCTTTAGGTCAGCAACCAGTCTGCATTCTTTTCATGCCAGGGCAAAGGCTACACTCTTATTTTAGTTATTGTTTCTTTTTGTTTCCCAGAATGGCTCTTGCATCCTTATTTGGAAGTTTCTTTCCTGGCCTGCAATGGGAAAATATAAAATACTCTGTAGAAATTCAAGGTGTTGGATGTCCAAGGTGTGCAATGGAACTGCTTCTCTATAAAAGTGGAAAGGGACTTCATATGCGTAGTTTCCAGGTTCCCAACATGAAGATCCAATCCGGACCAAGACAGGAGGAGAAATGACCTGAGAGCGCATCTCCATGAATCCAGAATGTGTCAGAGAGCCGGGCTTGTTTATTCAGTGCAATCCTTTTATAATCAAGTCTCACCAGAGGCCTCTCCCATATCAGCGCTCTTCAGTCTAATTGTAGCGTCTTACTTCTAAAACACTCGTATCTGACTCTTGGAGTCTGAGGGGCAAAGCAGATAAGAGCCCAGGAGGGATGACGTAAGCACCCGGGTCAGTGATGCAAGTCTCCAGCCTGCTCCCTGCAGGGCTCTGGCCTCCCTTTCTCCCTGCTGCAGCTGCTTCCCCCGCCTTCCTGGCTGCTCCCTGCTCTCCTCCTCCTGGACATGTGTCCTTACAATGAAAGAAGCCCCAATTTCCCTACTTCCTACACATCTGACTGGATTCAACCAATCCTGAGGAAATCTGAGCTGTTCCCAGGGGAAGAAGGTGAAAGATTTTCCCTAGGGAGGTGACATCTGAGACCTGCAAGGATGAGAAGCGGGATCAAAGTATAATTTATCTTCCAAACTGGGACACTTTTTTTTTTTTTTTTTTTAAGGGTAGGGTAGGAAGTAGGGACACTTTTGACAGGTAAAATACTAAGAATAAATCAACCAGCAAAGGGTTGGGACCTGGGACTTTCCTGGGTAAACTGGGACTTAAGGTCAACCGGTGAGGAGTCAACTGTGGGCGCTGTGAGAGAAACATCCTAGGCCAAGGGAGGCAAGTCCCAGGCTCCTAAGGGCAGAAGGCAGACAAGGAGGTATCGGCGACAGGCCAGGGGGCTGCACTTCTTCAGGGGCTGCTGGAACAGGACAGGATACCTGATCACTCACCTATGCAATACCTTCCAACAGAGGCTCAATGCCAGGGCCATTCAGCTAGGTAAAATAACATCATCAGCCAAGAAGAGGATGTGATCTGCAGAGAGGTTAAATAGGTTCCTGCCGTAAGCTTCATACCTTTTTATTATTATTACAAGCACTTCTGGTCTGTGTATGGTTCTGGCAGGCCTACTGCTGGTTTCCAGGCATGCAAGAATGAATCAGTCAGCAGCAGAGGAGAGGTGAGCAAAGTTCAGAAAGCTGACAAGCGTCTGACCACACTGTGGGTGAACCGCAGCCCCCAAGACCTCCATCTGACCACAGTGCAGGGGGACCGCAGCCCCCCAAGACCTCCATCTGACCACACTGTGGGTGGACCGCAGCCCCCAAGACCTCCGTCTGACCACAGTGCAGGGGGACCGCAGCCACCAAGACCTCCATCTGACCACACTGTGGGTGGACCGCAGCCCCCAAGACCTCCGTCTGACCACAGTGCAGGGGGACCGCAGCCACCAAGACCTCCATCTGACCACACTGTGGGTGGACCGCAGCCACCAAGACCTCCATCTGACCACAGTGCAGGGGGACTGCAGCCACCAAGACCTCCGTCTGACCACACTGTGGGTGGACCGCAGCCCTCAAGACCTCCGTCTGACCACAGTGCAGGGGGACCACAGCCACCAAGACCTCCGTCTGACCGCAGTGCGGGGGGACTGCAGCCCCCAAGACCTCCATCTGACCACACTGTGGGTGGACCGCAGCCCTCAAGACCTCCGTCTGACCACAGTGCAGGGGGACTGCAGCCACCAAGACCTCCATCTGACCACAGTGCAGGGGGACCGCAGCCCCCAAGACCTCCGTCTGACCACAGTGCGGGGGGACTGCAGCCCCCAAGACCTCCGTCTGACCACACTGTGGGTGGAATGCATCCCCCAAGACCTCCGTCTGACCACAGTGCGGGGGGACCGCAGACCCCAAGACCTCCGTCTGACCACAGTGCAGGGGGACCGCAGCCACCAAGACCTCCGTCCTACCACAGTGCGGGGGGACCACAGCCACCAAGAAGACCTCAGAGCACCTCTAGAGTCAGGATTGGTACAGAATTAGCACTGGTACTACTGATGGGCTGAGTCATGAGAAGATTGTGAAAGGAAAAACAATGTCAGGGATACATTAAGGACTATTTTCTGCACAGGGTTCAAGGATATCAAAGCTTATTATATGCAAGGGGTCATTTCCAACATAGAGCTAAATTTCATCATGACCCAATGACACATAACTTTCATTCTGTCTTCTTTCTTATTCTCTTACAGTTACCAATTCATAATTCCTACCAAAGCACACAAACACAAAATAAAACACACAAAAAAAACTGTGATGCAGACAAGTTGCGAGGGAAAGACACACAAGTAAACACACATACACACTTTGTGAACCTACAAGCTACCAAAAAAAAAAAAAGACTGCTTTGTCTCATTTGTGCTCCTGTTTATAGGACATGATCCCATAATGTTTCCAAATTGAGAGGAGAGCAGAAGAGACCAAAAACACAACAGAAACAGGTAATTTTCACAATCCTCTTAGGACCACGGTGAATAGGCTCTTTGTTTATCTGCTGATAGTTCAGAAGGTGGCATGAGGATAATGTCATCTTCAGTTTTTCTATTTTGTTTTAATTTGGCGGCTGATGCTAGAGAGAAAAGCAAGAGCCATTAGGGAAAGAAGACGAACTTTTTGGCAGACAGAACAAAGGAGACTCGTGGGCTGTGGAGGCTGCTGGCGCTACTGTAGTGGACAGAATTTCAGGTCAAAGTTTACAACTTGACTTTTCCAGGTTTATCATAAACCCTACTCTTAACACTTAAATCACATGTAGATCTGATCTGGAACAAGGATAAGAGAAAAGACCAATTTTTCTCCAGTAACTGCGCAAGAGCTAAAGAAAAAAAAATTAACACAGGAAGAATGATATTGGCAAAAGAACATCTATAGGGCTGGCATTGTGGCTTAGTGGGTAAGGCTGCTCTCGGCATCCAATATGGAAGCCAGATCATGCCCCGCGGCTCCACTTCCAATCCAGATCCTTGCTAATAGCCTAAGGAGAGTAGCAGAGGACAGCTCCACTCCTTGGACTCCTACACCCACGTGGGAGACCACAAGAAGCTCCTGGCTGCTGCCTGGCCCCGCCTTGGCTGTCACGGCTACCTGGGAAGTAAATCAGCAGTTGCTCTCTCCCTCCGTCCCTGTACCTGTCATATCAATAAACAAATCTCGGGGGAAAAAAAGCCTCTGAGTAGGTATGCATTATGAAACACAGGAAGTGGGGGTACGCTGACAAGGACAGCTGAGGCCCAGTTTCCTGTGCTCACCCTCAGATCTCTAGGTCCTGGACAGCTGGGTTTTTTTCTCCACTTCCAGCTTAACTACTTGGCCAACCACATTAACTCTGAAATCGTAAATCTATTTCCTCCTGAAACTTCAATAATTTCCTGGAAATATGAAGACAGCTGCCATCTTTTTTTTCCTTGCTAGGGACTCCGCAGTGTTGGTGGACCTGACAAAGGCATCATTGTCTTATGTGCCCGTGACCTCCACCAAAGGTCCTTGATGGCTGAGCAGGACGCCACTGACAGACTGATCAGGGCATAGCAGCCAGGCCTGGGTGGACAACGGTCCTGGGTGCAGGTTTTACAATGTGACAGGAAAGTCTTCATAATGATACCCTGAGCCTTTCAAAATCAGCAAAGTTCTAATGTTGCCTTTATGATCTAGAAATGAATCTGATTTGACTGGAACCACATAAAAATTGTTTTATAAGTAAAATAACTCGGGCCCAGTTTGGTAGCCTAGTGGCTAAAGTCTTCACCTTGCACAAACCAAGATCCCATACAGGCGCCAGTTCATGTCTCAGCTGCTCCACTCCACATCCAGCTCCCTGTCTGTGGCCTGAGAAAGCAGTCAAGGACAGCTCAAAACCTTGGGACCCCGCACCTGCATGGGAGACATGGAAGAGTCTCCGGACTCCTGGCTTCAGACCAGCTCAGCTCTGGCTGTTGCATCTATTTGGGGAGTAAGCCAGTGGACGGAAGATCTTTCTGCATCTCCTTCTCTGTGTATCTGTCTTTCCAATAAAAATGAATTTTTTAAAAAAAATAAGTAAAATAACTCAGACTAAAAATTTCATCTCTCTAGCACATTTAGGCAATATTGCACAAGAGGCGAAAACAGTTCTCTGAGTTGAGTCTAAAAACAAAGACCACAGAATGTTAAAACCAGTACAAACCCTAGAGGCAATCTTGCAAACTCTCCTTTCCTTTGCATTTAAGGGAATAAAATTTAAAAATCAGAAATGGCTGCTCAAAGTTGAAAAATGCTTTATTTGTGGTTTTTTGTTTTTTGGTGACAGTTCGATAATTTGAAATTTTTTACCTTATACACGCTCCCTTACTTTATACTTAAGAAACTAAAGTATCAATTAAAATGTATTTTATTAACTCACTTTTCATGTGAAAAAGAAAAGTTCCAAAGGGGGAATTTAGGAAAAGTTAAGATTTATTATGAGGTAAAAATTTTTCAAATCCATCCAATACCAAAAAAAGAAAAAGAAGTTGTTTTTTTTTTTTTATTGTTTTTTTTATTATTATTAATTTCATTGCATTATGTGACACACATTTTTTTTTTTTGCACTGGTTTTTTTTTTTTTTTTTTAAACAAAGTCAGCAACTATTTCTGATTTAAAATTTTCCTTTCTGGACCTTGCATGATGACTCAACGGCTAAATCCTCACTTTGCAAGTGTTGGGATCCCACAGAAGAGCTAGTTTGTATTCCAGCTGCCCTGCTTCCCATCCAGCTCCCTGCCTGTGGCCTGGGAAAGCAGTCGAGGACAGCCAAAGCCTTGGGACCCTGCACCCACGTGGGAGACCTGGAGGAAGTTCCAGGCTCCTGGTTCAGATCAGCACAGCTTCAGCCATTGCCGCCACCTGGGGAGACAATCATCAGAGGAAGATCTTGCTCTCAGTCTCTCCTACTCCCCGTGAATCTGATCTGCCTTTCCAATAAAAATAAATAAATCTTTAAAATATTTTTTTCTATTTATATGTAATAAAGCGAAAAAGGCAGAGACACAGAGCTCTCTTACCTGTTGGTTCACTTCACAAATGCCCACAGCAGCCAGGTCAAAGCCAGGAGCCAGGAAAAAAACATTCAGGGCTCCCATGAGGATGGCAGAGGGAGCATTAGCAGGAAGCTGGAGTTGGAAGCAGAGCTGGGACTTCATCTAGGCACTGCAATACTACAAGATGCGAGTGTACCAAATAATACCCTAACCAATGTGCCAGTTGTCTGTCTCTATTTCTGATTTTTAAAGCCATAATAAATACTGGGCTTAGCAGTTAAGATATTAGGATGCCTACATCTCAAAAGAAAATGCCTGGTTCAGCTCCCAGCTCCTCACTTCAGCTTCGTGCTAAGAGGGGGAGGCCACAGTTCCGGTTAGTAACATCCCTGCTGGCCCTGTGGGAGAGCAGGGCTGAGTTCTCAGTTCCCAGCTTTGCTCCAGGTCAGCCTGTCACTGGTGGGCACCCGAGCAGTGAACCACTGGATGGCAGTTCTCTGCTGCACTCTCTTTGCCTTTCAAATACTGAATAAATAGTTTTTTAAAGCCTATAATGTATAGGAGATAAATCCTCCACATATCTCTCTCATCAGCATTTAAGTCTCTGAGTATAGGGTTAACGTATCAGAGAGGGACTGTACATTTCTAACTAGGTTTTACATATTTTGCTCATACTGTGAATGGGGCTTTTAATATTAGGTAACATAATTTATAAGTATGCTTAATACAGTACGCTTTATATAATTATATATACTTACATTTTATTTATATTGCCTTTTCTGTTTAGTATGTAAGTATATAAATACATAATTATTTTTAATATTGTATGTTATGTTTATCATGCTATAAACATACTATTACAAATTATAGTGATGTTTAATTATAAGTTATAATTAATGCTTTAATTAATGCCATAAACTACTTTGTATATTTTTCTACATGAATATATACATGCACATATATGCAAACTCAAATATGAATATATATATCCATTTTCCTCTGAATCTCCATTATTTCCTACTGAATTCTCATTAGTTTTAATGATTTTTCAGTTGATCTCCTGAATAACAAAACTACGATTACTATGAATAATCCTGCTATCTCAATTTCATAAATGAATGAACAGTATTTTCGAGAAAATCTCAGGCTGTGACAATGCCACACAGTCCTGAAGGGCTGCACTCTGGGTCCTGACCTTTCTCGGAATGCTGTTAGTTTCCTGTTAAGTATGGTGTATGCTGCTCTCAGATCACTTATGTGTTATCTTAAGAAAGAATCCATCCCATTCCAAGAGGAATTACATGTTTCTGAGACAGATGTTAAATTTTATTATTAAATACATTACTGACAAGATCAGAAATTTTTTTCTCTATAAATTTACTGATGTTGCAATCTGTACAGTAACATATTACATTCTTAGAATAAATCAGTTTTGTTTTGTTGTGTTTTAACCAATGGCGTAATACTTTTAAAAAAAACATAAGATTGGATTGAATCTGGCTTATATTTCAACAGGGCCTTACACAACCAAATGGGGAAAATGTACTGTGGTTCTCCCTGTTGGTGTAACTTTGAAAGGCTTTGTTATTAGGAAAAGCATTAAAACTCTTGGTTCTACTTTTATTTAAATTGCAGTGTTTTCCAGCTTTTCTATGCTTCTGAATACTCCCATGTTCTTATTTTGTCTGTATTTGTATTCAATGGTCCTATTAAGTCTTCAGTATTTTTCTGCATAAACTTAATACTGAATCGCTTACTTCATAACTTAACCTACTGCTCAGTACCAGACCTGCAAGACGCAAGATGCAGTGGAGTAGTTGTCATTTTCCTAATATACTTCCAATTATTTATTAAAACAAGAGATGTCATCTGTATATACCTTATTACACTTTCTGAAACCTCTGGGAAAAAAAGGACAGCATTACTTCAAATAGCACAGATTGTATTTTTCCCATATTTGAAAAATTTACCTATAAAGCCCAGCTAGGTTTAGGGTTATCTCTGAGCTATTTTCCTGTACTTGAGAGTCGGAGAGTGTGACAGCTCTGCTCACCTGGTTCACTGTGCCTGCAGTGGCCAGTCCTGGGGCTGCCTGAAGCGGGAAGCCACTCACTCAGTTCAGCTTACCCACATCAGAGACAGGAATCTAACCACTTGAGCCATCACTGCTGTCCCAGGATCTCAACTTGTGGAAAGCTGTGATCAGGACCAAGAGGAACACACCAAACCCAGGCATTCAGAGATGGGACAGAAGCCTAACTGGCATCTAAGCTACTCAGCCAAATATCCACCCCAGACGACATTAAGACACCTGTGATGTCCTTCAAGCTTTCTATTCTTCACAAATACTTCATTTCTTTTTTTTTTTTACGATTTATTTATTATTATTGGAAAGACAGATACACAGAGAGGAAGAGAGAGAGGAAGATCTTCCATCCAATGATTCAATCCCCAAGCAGCTGCAACAGCTGGAGCTGACCTGATCCGAAGCCAGGAGCTAGGAGCTCCTTCCAAATCTTCCATGCAGGTGCAGGGTCCAAAGGCTTTGGGTCATCCTTGACTGGTTTCCCAGGCCACAGGCAGGGAGCTGGATGGGAAGTGGAGCTGCTGGGATTAGAATCAGCGCCCAAATGGGATCCTGGCACATGTGAGGCAAGGACTTTAGCATCTAGGCCATTGCACCAGGCCACAAATACTTCATTTCTTTAAATCTGATTTTAGTGACTTGGTTTCTTTTTTGAGAAAATTCCATTTTTTAAATTCTAGTTGTTATTTAGACTCCAACAGCTATGATTATATATATATTCTTTCATTGCTTATTTGGGGTATTTGTGTTCTCTTTTTCTTAATTAGTCTTATCTTCACTGTTTTAACAAAGAACGTCAACTAACTTAACCCTCACTTGCAGTGCTGGCATGCCATAAGGCTGCCAGTTCCAGTCCCAGCTGATCCATTTCCCATCCAGTTCCATGCTAATGTGCCTGGGAAAGCAGAACACGGCCCAAGTCCTTAGACACTTGCACCCACATAAGAGACCTGGAAGATACTCTTTGCTCCTGGCTTCGGATCAGCTCAGCTCCAGCCACTGCAGTCATTTGGGGAGTGGCCCAGTGGACAGAAGATGAAGATCTCTGTCTTCATCCTTCCTTTCCTCTGTAAATGTGCCTTTCAAATAAATATTTTTTGACACATTTTTACAGTTTTGGGCAGAAAGAAGACAGAATGACAATGAATAAGTGAGTGAAATAGAGAAAAAAAGAGCAAGAGAGAGAGAAACAGAGAGGTCTTCCATCTGTGGGTTCATTCCCCAAATCAATGCAACATCCAGAGCCGGGCCAGATTGAGGTCAGAAGACTGGAACTCTCTCACAAACGTGGCTGGGAACCAGGTACTTTGACCATCTTCCGTTACTTCCCCAGGTACAGTAGCCAGGGGTCTGGCGGCTAGGGTCCTCACCTTGCACAAGCTGGGATCCCATAGATGGGCCAGTTTTGGTCCTGGCAGCCCCACTTTCCATCCGGCTCCCTGCTTAAGGCCTGGGAAAGCACTGGAGGATGGCCCAAAGCCTTGGGACCCTGCACCCGTGTGGGAGACCTGAAAGAAGCTCCTGAAGAAGTTCCTGGCTCTTGGCTTCAGACTGGCTTAGCTCACTTGGGGAGTGAATCATCGTAGAGAAGATCTTCTTCTCCGTCTCTCCTCCTCTCTGTATATTTGACTTTCCAGTGAAACTAAATAAATCTTAAAAAAAATAAAACAGGATGATCAATAAACTTTGTCTTGTTTGTAATGAAATTTTCTCACTTAGAGCATGTCAATGTTTTAACGATCTATGAACATCCTAGAAAGCTAGCGGTGACTTCTCCCATGTATCTCTTTAAAAGGTTTTGTTTTAGGTATTTCCAATGATTTACTATGTAATATACTTCCACCTTTTCCTGGGTTGTACTTCTATCCATATACAAAGTTCTGTCTCCTTTAAGGTACTTTGTGATGTGTGTTTCTATCTTTAAATGATACTACAGTTTCAGTAGAACAAATGATTCTGTACAGTAGGCAGAGCCAACAGAGAGACCCAGAATCAAATCCCATTTGTCTTACTATTAACACAGACAGAAGAGACAGAACACCTGACAGTGCTCTATCAATTCAGAGGTCTTTGGTGCAAAGTGGGGAAATACTGCCTTTTTTTGGTGCAAAAGAAACACAAACTTTTAATCCAGTGATACATCCATTTGAATGGGAACCGGAGACTTTTAATTATTAGAAGCTATAAAAATAAAATATAACTGGTATAAGGGGCGCATGGGCTTTATAAGCAATTCTTCTTCTTAACCAGCAAGATACCATTCAAAATAACAGAGAAAAGTATGAAATATCTGGGAATAAATCTAACCAAAAATGTAGGAGACTTATTTGAAGAAAACTACAAACTACTTAAAAAAGAAATTGAACAAGACCTCAAAAGATGGAGTAACATCCCATGCTCCTGGATAGGTAAAATCAATATCATTAAAATGTCTATACTGCCAAAAGCAATATATACATTCAACGCAATCCCAATCAAATTGCCCAAAACATTCTTCATGGAACTGGAAACAATGATCCAAAGGTTCATCTGGAACAACAAAAAACCACGGATAGCTAGAACCATCCTGAAGAACAGGAAGTTAGCAGGAGGAATCACAGTTCCGGACCTCTGGACATACTATAGGGCAGTGGTTCTCAAAACAGCGTGGTACTGGCACAAAGATAGAGAGGAAGATCAATGGAGCAGAATAGAAACACCAGAAGGAAACCCACACAGATACAGCCAAGTAATCTTTGACAAAAAGACAAACGACAATCCAGGCAAATGGGAAGGTCTGTTCAATAAATGCTGTTGGGACAACTGGTTAATAGCCTGCAGAAACAAAAAAATAGATCCACATCTCTCACCATACACTAAGATCAGATCTAAATGGATAACAGATCTAAACCTACATCCAGAAACCTTCAAACTTTTGGAAGAAAATGTTGGAAACACACTGGAACACTTAGGGGTAGGCCCTCACTTCCTAAAAAAGACTCCAAATGCAGTAGAAATCAAGACCAAAATAAACAACTGGGACCTCATCAAACTAAGAAGCTTCTGTACAGCTAGAGAAACAATCAACAAAGTAAAAAGGCAACCCACAGAATGGGAGAAGATCTTTGCACACGACATAGGTGATAGAGGGCTGATCTCCAGAATATACAAAGAGCTACAAAACAACCAAAATGTCAAAACAAACAAGCCACTCAAGAAATGGGCACGGGAAATGGGCAAACACTTCACAAAGGAACAAACCCAAATGGCAAATAAACATATGAAAAAATGCTCAAGTTCCCTGGCAATAAGGGAAATCCAAATTAAAACATCAATGAGGTACCACCTAACGCCAGTACGACTGGCCCACATGCATAAAAGCACCAACAACACTTGTTGGCGAGGTTGCGGGGAAAAGGGAACCCTACTCCACTGCTGGTGGGGCTGCAGGCTGGTACAGCCTCTATGGAAATCAGTATGGAGAATATTCAAACAACTCAAATTCAACATACCGTATGATCCAGCAATAGCACTCCTAGGAATATATCCAGAACACTTGTTTTATGAGAAACCAACATGCACTCCTATGCTCATAGCAGCACAATCAGTAATTGCAAAAACATGGAAGCAACCAAAATGCCCATCAACAGAGGATTGGATAAAAAAGCTATGGTTCATCTACTCCACGGAATACTACTCAGCTATTAAAAAAAACAAAATGCAGTTCTTTGTGGCCAAATGGGCCAAACTGGAAACCATAATGCTAAGGGAAATGAGCCAATCACAAAAGGTTAAATACCACATGTTTGCCTTAATTTAAGATGATATGATGTTATGTATAACATGTTATGTTTTGAATGTTATATGTTGTGTATAAACTAAAATTGAAGTATAGGTGAGGTGGTCACAGAAGGTGGCTGGGAACTCGCATTTACTTTTAACATATTGGTTACTCATTACTATGTCAATTAATTCCATAATGATGTAAATTTTTGCTGATGGTATGTTGGAGCTTTCAATTGACTGGGATGATACTCTGCTGGCTCTGTCTTCAGACCAGAGAGGGTATACCTAAGAAGCCGTTGAACTTGACTGGACAATAAGATGCTGGACTCTATGTTTGGTATACGCTTGCAATGGGGGAATCTGAACTTGAGCTGTGGTTATGCAACAAGGTGGAGGAATCCACCATGGTGGGAGGGTTTGGGGAGGGGTGGGAGAACCCAAGTATCTATGTAACTGTGTCACATAATACAATGTAATTAATGAAGTTAAATAATAAATAATTAAAAAAAAAATAAGCAATTCTTCTTGCAACTTTAAAATCTATGCCATTGGGACCTGCGCAATAGCACAGCGCCTAAAGTCCTCAGCCTTGCATGCTGCGGGATCCCATATGGGCGCCAGTTCTAATCCCAGCGGCCCCGCTTCCCATCCAGCTCCCTGCTTGTGGCCTGGGAAAGCAGTCAAGGACGGCCCAAAGCCTTAGGACCCTGCAGCTGTGTGGGAGACCTGGAGGAGGCTCCTGGCTCCTGGCTTCAGATTGGCACAGCACCGGCCGTTGCAGCTGACTTGGGGAGTGAATCATCGGACGGAAGATCTTTCTGTTTCTCCTCCTCTCCGTATATCTGACTTTGTAATGAAAATAAAATAAACCTTTTAAAAAATAAAAATAAATTTGATTTTCAATGTTTTAAGAGTAAACATTAGAGTTACAAGTCACCTATTTACTCCAATTTAAACTGTGTAAATGAGTAATGTGTGATCTTGCGTTTGACAGTGTACATCTACACATACACGTATACAGAGAATATATGAGTCTTTTGGAATATTTAACAGCTACAAATTGTATGCATTAGAATACTAAATGTATATAACCGAAAGTTGGACATGTTTATCAGTCAGAATTTAGCAGGAGTCTAAATATACTAAATTAATAGACACAATTTTAAATGCTTATATATTTTCAACTAGCTGAAAGGCAGAGAGCGGTGATCTTTACCCGCCAGTTCACACGACAAATGTTCACAACAGCCAGCACTGGGACGGCAAGCCCCAGGAGCCTGGCGCTCCATCCAGGTTTCTCCCAGCTGGGCGGCAGAGAACCCGCACTCGAGCCCTCGACCGCTGCTTGCCAGGACGACGCATCGGCAGGAGGCTGGGTCAGAAGCAGAGCAGCTGCTACTCCACCCAGGTACTCGGACATGTTGTGTGTGTCCATAAATACCCCTATTTTCCTGTCTCATCATGGAGGGAGAGAGGCTTTTTCTAATGAGCAGTGTGGCTCATTCAAATCTATTACACCAACAAATAAAAACTGACATTCTTACCTTCTTTTTTTACTATATGTTATCATTTATTTTTGATGTATATAAGAATATTTCAAACAATTCATGCAAACTCCATGAATGAAATGAAAATGCAGGAAAATGAAAAATTATGCGTGGATTTCAAAAAATTGTTTGCACCAATATAAACTTAACTTTTAAAAATTATGTACACATTCATTTATTTACTTAGGAAGGAGAGAGTCTGGCCCAGCGCAATAGTGTAGCAATTAAAGTCCTCACCTTCAGTGCGCCAGGATCCCATATGGGTGCCAGTTCTAACCCCGGCTGCTCCACTTCCCATCCAGCTCCCTGCTTGTGGCCTGGGAAATCAGTCAAGGATGGCCCAAGCCTTGATACCCTGTACCCCCGTGGGAGACCTGGAAGAAGGTCCTGGCTTCTGGCTTCGGATCAGTGCAGCACCAGCCATTGCACTCACTTGGGGAGTAAATGAGTGGGTAAAAGATCTTCCTCTCTTTCTTTCCTCCTCTCTGTATATCTTTGCAATAAAAATAAATAAATGTTAAAAAAAAAAAAAAGGAGAGAGTCAGAGAGAGGTCCCATTTGCTGGTTCAACTCCTCAAACGCTCACCAGCAGCCAGGGCAGGGCTGGGCTCAGCCAAAGCCACTCGTGTCCCTGCCTGACATCTTCCAGGGTGTTCATCAGCAGAAAGATGGAGTCAGCAGCTGCAGCCACGAGCTGAACCCCGGCACTCCAAGGTGGGACACGAAACCCAGCATCTTAACTGCTAACTCAAACACCCATGCCCAAGATTTTTTTGTAAGGATTTATTTTCAGTTGAAAGAATTACGGGAGAAAGAGAGCCATGGAGGGGAAGAGAGAGAGATCTTCCGTCCGTCAGTTCACTCCGCAAACAACCACAATGGTTGCAGCTGACCTGATCCTAAGCCAGGAAACAGGAGCCATGAGCTTCCTCTGGGTCTCCCACGTGGGCGCAGCGTCCCAAGGACATGAGTGATGCTTGGTTGCTCTCCTAAGCCATAAGCAGGGAGTGGAGCCATAAGCAGTGGATAGGAGTGCAGCAGATGGAACTCAAAGTGGTACCCATATGGGATGCTGGTGCCAGAGGAAGAGGCTTAGCCTACTGCACCTTGGCGTCAGCCCCGCAGATTACCTTTTAATCTCCATTGGAACAGGCATCTTGTAGTTCCTTGCGCTTTCTTCATTATTTGGTCAAAAAGGGTACACTTCCCAACAAAACGTCAGTAAAATTCCTACACAGAACATAACAAACTTGAGGAAAATATATATGGTGTAATCCTCTGAGAACTACAATCCATCAAATGACAATAGAGGCACTGATTCCCTGGCTCAAGTTGCCATACACCTCTATTATCCGCTCTTCCAACTTAATATCAAACTACAAACTGCTACAAATAGGCCAAAATACAGGAAAGAACGTCATTTTAAAACAGAAAAGACAGGTGATGAAATTTTTTTTAGATCAATAGGAAAAATCAAAGAAAAGGGGTTAATATGAGGATGCTGAAATATATAAAAGGTTGGAAATAACTAGGAAATAACTCCAGCAAAGGGAATGCAATTTGAGAAAGAGAAAAAACAACGACAAAAAAACGGTCCAAGGGATGAGTTAAGCCAGATTAGAAAAGCAGTCTGCACTAAGTCAGTTTCACAGCTGAAGCTTATCAGGTAACAATCCTAGGAAGCGGTTCTATTACTATTCCTTTTCCACATGAAGAAGCTGAGGTTCCAAGAACATAAATAACAGGATCAAACTCTCAAAGGAAGCGGCAGAATTGGGACAAGAATAGGCAACCTGGCTCTAGAGCCCAAGCTCTTAACCACCACGAATGAACTTGGTCTTTAAGAAAAAATAAAATCAGGGCCCAGCGCAACAGCATAGTGGTTAAGGTCCTCGCTTCGTACACGCCAGGATCTCATATGAGCGCCACTTCTAATCCCGGCGGCCCCGCTTCCCATCCAGCTCCCTGCTTGTGGCCTGGGAAAGCAGTCCAGGACAGCCCAAAGCCTTGGGACCCTGCACCTGCATTGGGAAACCCGGAAGAGTTCCTGGCTCCTGGCTTTGGATTGGCTCAGCTCTGGCCGTTGTGGCCGCTTCGGGAGTGAACCATCGGACAGAAGATCTTTCTCTCTGTCTCTCCTCCCTTCTGTATATTCGCCTTACCAATAAAAATAAATAAATCTTTAAAAAAAAGAAAAAGAAAAAATAAAATACTGGGCCCAGCATGATAGCCTAACGGCTAAATCCTCGTCTTGCACGCACCAGGATCTCATATGCGCTCCAGCTCGTGTCCCAGCAGCCCCGCTTCCCATCCAGCTCCCTGCTTGTGGCCTGGGAAAACAGTCGAGGACGGCCCAAGGCCTTGGGACCCTGCACCCGTGTGGGAGACTCAGAAGAAGCTCCTGGCTCCTGGCTTCGGATCAGCTCAGCTCCAGCCGTTTTGCTCACTTGTAGAATGAATCATCGGATGGAGGATCTTTCTTTGTCCTTCCTCCTCTCTGTATATCTGACTTTCCAATAGTTGGGAGGGCACAGTGCAGTACAGAAGTTGACCTTCCACATGGGACACATATTACGTATCTGTATACCTGGGCTTGGAAGAAACACCTCTGCTTCCCTTCCAGCTTCCTGCTAACGTGCACCCTGGGACGCAACGGGGGATGGCTCAAGTACCTATGACCCTGCCACCATGTGGGACCTCCAGGTGGGATTCCTGACTCTTCCTGGGTTGTTGGGAGGCATTTAGGGAGCAAACCAGAGGAAGGAAGATTCTCTCTCTGAATTTCAAATAAACACTTTAACACAAAGAAACTAGACACTGAGATCAAAGAATCTTAAAGGGTTTTTTTAAAAAAAAAAGTTGTAACACTTGCACAGACTCCTTTACTCCTTCCATTTTAAAGATTTTTTTTAATTGAAAAGTCAGATATACAGAGGAGAGTGACAGAGGAAGATCTTCCATCTGATGATTCACTCCTCGAGTGACCACAACAGCCAGAGCTGATCTGATCCGAAGCCAGGAACCAGGAGCTTCCTCTGGGTCTCCCACCTGGGGTGCAGGGTCCCAAGGATTTGGGCCATCCTTGACTGCTTTCCCAGGCCATAAACAGGGAGCTGGATGGGCAATGGGGGGCTGGGGAGGAGGGCATGTCACTAACCAGCCCCCGTATGGAATCCTAGTGCATGCAAGGTAAGGAGTTTAACTGCTAGGCTACCGCGCCAGGCCCTACTCCTTCCATTTTAAGTAATAGATCATAGACCATAGCTAAGCAATGTAAGTTTATACTACCTTTGTATAAACCCGGACATATTACCTAGCTCCCAGCATATAACACATAAGGGATCCTAATATTTTAAATGCTAGTTTTTAAGTCTTACCCCAGCCTACAGACAATAACGATTCAACAATACTAATTACAGAAGAGCTTGTAAATGTTCCAGCTATGTGAAAGGTTAAGAGGCAGGCTGGGAGCGGTGGGGGGAGAGAAGGCTGGTGCTGAGAAAAAGGCAGGAGAAACCTGGAGGTATCAGCAGTCTTCAACAAGTAACGGAAAATGTGGATTTTATTTTAATTTCATTTTCCACTAACTTCAAAGTCCTCTCGTTTTATATTCTCATTTACCCAGCAGAAAGCCAAGAATATTGTTTAATCTTAGTTAGTCAAGAAATACAGGTGGTAAGAGAAAGTTCCCACATGATTTTAAGATGTTTAAATGAAAATGCTAAGCAGCCAAGCTGAATTTCAGAGTGAATACCTGTATTCCATAACTAAGAGTATTGTATTAACAACAGGTTTAGGGGCTGACACGATGTCTCAATTGGCTAATCCTCTGCCTGCAAGACTTCCATATGGGCGCCGGTTTGTGTCCTGGCTGCTCCACTTCCCATCCAGCTCCCTGCTTGTGGCCTGGGAAAGCAATTGAGGATGGCCCCAAGCCTCAGGACCCTGCACCTGTGTGGGAGACCCAGAAGAGGCTCCAGGCTCCTGGCTCCAGATCGGCTCAGCTTCAGCTGTTGCAGTCATTTGGGGAGTGGATCAGTGGATGGAAGCCCTCTCTCTCTCTCCTTCTCTCTGTCAATCTGCCTTTCCAATAAAAATAAATAAATCTTGGAGGGGGGGGGAAGCAGGTTTAGAACGTTTTGTATGACCTACAAAATGGGGGGGATGAGAGGAATAAACATAGTAATGAAAACACGATTAATTCCTTAGCTTCCACAGTGCAGAGCAGCAGCATATTAAAAGCTAATGCCAAAAAAACAAACAGTTAAGGCGGGAGTAGACACTCTACTGGGCAATTAAGGCACTTGCCTCCTCCCATACAGGCGCGCCCTGGAAGACAGCTGTGATGGCTAAGGAATTATGTTCCTGCAGCCTATGTGGGAGACCTGAATTCCTAGCTCCAGTTTCAGAAAACCATAGCACATTGAAGAGAATTACAAGATAACAACCATTTAAAAAATTCATTCCTGGAGCCCAGCACGATAGCGTAGTGGTTAAAGCCCTTGCCTTAAACGCCCCGGGATCCCATATGGGCGCCGGTTCTAATCCCAGCGGCTCTGCTTCCCATCCAGCTCCCTGCCTGTGGCCGAGAACAGCCCAAAGCCTTGGGCCCCTGCACTCGCATGGGAGACCCAGAGGAAGTTCCTGGCTCCTGGTTTCAGATCAGCGCAGCACCAGCCGTTGCGGTCATTTGGGGAGTAAATCATCGGACGGAAGATCTTCCTCTTTGTCTCTCCTCCTCTCTGTGTATCTGACTTTGTAATAAAAAATAAATATTTTTTTAAAAGTGTATTAAAAACCAAGGTAGAGGGCCCATGAGTAAAGCCTTCATCTTGCATTCAATGCATCCCACGTGGGTGCCGGTTCGTGTCCCGCCTGCTCCACTTCCTATCCAACTCCCTGCTTGTGGCCTGGGAAAGCAGTCGAGGACATCCCTAGACCTTGGGGTCAGGCACCCACGTGGGAGGCCGAGATCAGCTTAGCTCCGGTCATTGCGGTCTCTTGGGTAGTGAACCAGCAGACAGAGGATCTTCTATTGATTGCAGAATTGAAGTGGAACATGTCCAGCCATTTACTATGCAAGTCCTTCAACTTTCCTGATTAAGTTTTTTTGTAACAGAGCTGAGAGTGGTCAACTTCTAGACAAAGACTGCAAGGGCTCAGTGATGTCATGCTGTCCTCTGTCGGGCATTTCCTAGCGCCTCAGTGTCTTTTTTGTGGCCGTGTCAGAGTCTGGCCAGTGGAATACGGATGGAAATGACACGCACCACTTCGAGGCCTGGCTCCTGAGACCTCCAATACATTCCTCCCTTTCCTGCCAACCGTAAGCTGGGAGTCATGCTGAACATCCACTAGCCCGAGTCTACCAACCACCTGCAACCGACTCCACGGTCCCCACCTCAATCCAGACTGCACCATGTGGGAGAAATTAACTCTGTCTTAAGTGACTACTGGGTTTCATCTGTAACCAGTTAGCATCAAGTGTACCCTAGACCAGAGCATGCTGGCTGAAGCTTTTTACTTCTATTGATATCACATGCATGCAAACTTCTAATACACAGTAAGGGGTAGGCCTGTACACCAGCAATCAATAGGCCTACCTCTCACGTTGGAGTGCCCAGCTTTGGGTTGCAAAGCCAGCTCCAGCTTCCTGGCAATGCAGACGCCAGGAGGCAGCATCGACGGCTCAAATGATTAGGTGCCTGCCTCCCATTGTGGCGGACCTGGACTGGGTCTCCTGGTTCTGGCTCCAGCTAATCAACTGTGGCAAGCATCTGGGAAGTGAAGTTACAGATGAACATTCTCTTTCCTTACTCCCCAACCCCCTGCGTCTCTCGCTCAAATTTTGAAAAAAGAAAGAAATAGTAAGCCCATATCCGCCAGTATTGGGCTGGGGAAAGCTTTCTGAGCATCCTTTAGCATACTGGGCACTTTGTGCAAGTAACAAAAGGCAAAATTGCCAGATGGTCCACAACAGTACAGTCCCAGCTGGGGCTCCTTACCCCTTACCCAGATGGGCAGACTGCACAACCATGCCCAGTGACCTTCTCTGACAATACCCACACTGACATCTAGCTAGGACCTCTGCAGGGGTGGAAAACCTTTTTTTTTTTTTCTGCTGTGGGCCACCTGGATATATGCAACAATATTCACAGACCATACAAGATTATCAACTGAATAATTAGTCTGCTACAGATTTACTGAATGTTGGGGTTCCACCTGTGACTGCCTTGGCAGGGCTAGACCGAATGATTCTGTGGGTCTGATAGAGCTCCACGGGCCCAAGGTCCCCTACCCCTGGTTCTAGGGAATAAGACGTGCTCTGCGACATGTTCTCCTGATGCTAGCTGCCCTATTACATGCAGATTGTCACATCTTTAACATGACCCATTCCTCTTATCCATAATGCAATGCCATTTTAACTCACAACGACAACTTGGAGAATCACAACCGCCACAAAACAGGGACCCATGGCTAATTCCCAGGCTTAGGGAAAAAAAAAAAAGTTTTCTGCCTTGTCACGTTTCTGGAACAGACGGTGTAATCCCAATCCTTTTAAGCCTGCAGCCACTTCCCCAACCCATCCAAAGGGTAAGACTTCACCTTTTTACAAATTCGCATTTGCCCCGGATATTGAAGTCCTAGGGCAGCCAGCGAGCAAGTGTGCCACTGGGATCTCCATTGGAGAGAGGATCTGTGGTTCACCCGGAAGGACTGCAGTCAGCTAACAGCCTCCAGCATACCTCAGGATCCTGGCATTCTCTCCCCAGGCAGCTTCCGGCCAACGATTGGCCTTTTCTGCCTGAGGTGGGGGGACCCTAGTGGGCAGCCTCAGCTATGGAGCTGCGGGTCAGGGCGACCACCAGATCTGCACCCTCTGAGGCACTTCCTGCCCACACCAACTGCTCTGCAGAGGTATGGATCTGCAGGCTGGTCTAAAGGCTTTCCCTACCAAACTCCATCTTCTCTCCCCTTTTTCCTGCTCCTGGGTCACCCTCTAGTGAACCTTTCGCAACTCGAATTCTATCAGTGTCTGCTTGAAGGACAACAGCGACACAGTTCTAGGGAACCAGGCATGAGTATTCCTCTCGCTTCGTCCAGTCCCTCCCTATGCCTCCCCCTTTAACCATCATTGGATCCCTTGCTCTGACCCACTCACACATTCTTGGAGATTCTAGTCCAATGCACCACCACTACCGCCAGGAGGCCATCCATTTTGTCCCAGACCCCTCCGTGGTAAAGCAGATTATCTTTAGTACAATTCTAATTTCCAAAATCTTACTCATAAATTCTACAGTGTTTCATCACAGTGTTAAAAGAACTGCTAAAAATTAGACTCCTTCGTTCAACCAATGACCTAACGGCATTTAAAATCTTCACCAAGATTTCCTTATCAAGTTCTTTATTGACGAGTCAGACATAAGCCCTACTGTGAAATTACACACAACTCCAAAAAATGCAATAAAACAAGTTACTGGCCTAAACATAATCCTTTTTTACTTCCTGCTTTCAAAAGTAAAGTCGCTTAGAAATCAGAACACATGCAAACAATGTTTAAAAGCTCCAACCAGTGCTAGTCTTTTGATAATTTGAACACAAAGGGAGTAGCACCACAGTGGTTTGTCACAACACCTGGGCAGAAATGTATTCATGAGCCTGAGTTCTGAAAGGCAAACAGATCCTCTAAGTTTGATCAACAGGCTGTTGAAAACCAATAACATTCTTTTTATTTCGAATATCTGGGTGGACTGCTGTGTAATTCAAGACTTGCCCCTACGCAATGAAATCACTCCAACGCACAGACTGTCAAAGTTTTCACTCCTGCCCGCTGCCCAAGGAGGCGCCCGTCACCACCCAGTCCCAGGGACCTGCCCAAGACTGACAGCTCAGGGACCGGGAAGTGAAGAAGAGTTATGGGCTAAGACGACCAAGGTGTTAATTATAGCACTGCTCCTGCGTCCAGGGATAAGTCATTCGGACAAGCCGTGTCCTCTCTCAAGTCTCAATTTCCTCATTCAAATTAAAATTTAAAACTTGAAGGAGACCTATGTCACAGAAACACTCGCTTCCCGGCCGCAGGTCACACCCTCCTCCCCTAACCCTGGGAAGCTGGCAAGGTCAAGCATCTCTTTCCAATCAACCAGGGACGGTAATTTCGGAGGCTAAAATGCCATCATTCACCTCACCTGTCAGCACAGAAATGTTGTTTTGTTTCTACACGCACCCCGTGTGGATCGACAGCTCCCGGTGCCCATGACTGACCAGGAAGGGGGACAAGGGACAGTCCTAACACAGCTAACTCTCTTCAGAGAGTTTGCTTCGTTTCTGAGGACATGACCAGAATCTGACAAGCCTGAGGAGTTTCTGGCACCCCAGAATCAGCACCGATTATTTGAGGGGCGAGAAAGAAACATTCATAAGCGAGCCGTGGGGTCACCCTGCCACCCCCACCCCAACTCCGGCGGGACCCAGAAAGCGTGCGCTCTTCTGCAAACGACGCACCGATAGTTCTGGACAATGAACAACAACAACAACAACAAATCCACTGTCGAGTCACACTCTGCGTGGCAAACGCCCAGAAAAGTCTGCAGGAACCCGTCTGCTCCCGCAAGTGGGGGAAACGACCGGGAGGGAGGCAGGCAGGGGTAGGGGTGTGGTGTTTGTAGGGGGGGATTGGAGAGAGTGGGGGTCCAGTCGGACTCGAACCCCGCGGTGCGTGCCGCCCACCCTCCGCCACCGCCAGGCCCGCCCCCCTCGCCGGCCAACGGGCGCACCCGGGGCTTCCAGGTACGTGTTCTCGAACAAAGTGGCATTTCCTGGTCCGTGGAACACGCACAGGTAATTTCACAACCCCAGCAGGCGCATTCCTGAGGTAACAATCACATCCCGGGAACTTCACCTTCCCCACTCCGGCCCCACTCGGCGCCGCGGGGCAGCTCGGCGGCCGCCCGCCCGGAGGCGGGTGGGGGAGGGGAGCTCTCGGGGAGAACCCCCCACCCCCAAACCGGCGCCCCAGACAATCACACGGACCTGCTCCGGGATCTTCGGGCCGCCCCGAGTGGTTGCCCATAACTCGGCCGGTTCGGGCAGCGGGGCCGCTTGGCCGACCTCGGACACCGAGCGTCCACCGTGCCGCCGGCTCCCGCGGGCGAGGCGGCTGCGTCCGGCGGGTTCGCTCCAGTCAAAGAAAGGGCCGGGCGCCTTCCAGTTCCCGGCGGCTGTCGGCGCGGCCGCTGCAGCGCGCGCGGGCGGGTCACGCCCACTCGTTTGCATAGTGCCCGCCCTCCCCGGGCTCCACGCTGGCCGCCGAGCGAGGCCCGCCCACCTCATCTGCATTTCGCCGCCCACTCGTTTGCATATCTCGGGGCTGCAGTCGGCTGACCGACTTCAAGTCTCCACCCGCAGACGCCGCGAACTGTAGCTGGACCAGGTTGACTGGGGGAAAAAAAAAAAAAAAAAAAACAACCACTGCGGGGAGGCGGAGTGAGGCCAAATGCCTCTGGAGAGGCAAATTCCTGTGCCTGTGAAACCAGATCCATCAGGACAAGAAAAACCTGGAGTTGTCACAGGACAGGTGATCAATAAGTTGTGTTTGTTTTGGTTTTGTGTCTGTGTGTGCCTTTGAGTGAATGAACAGAGGATGAAGAAAACTGACAGACTATCACTAACCATAAGAATGCATGCATGCCAATCACGAGTCGAAATGGTGGTGCTGCTACGGGAGGGGGGGGGATTAATTTATGGAAATTGCCTGAGCAACTCGGATCCTTCATCTTGCAGTGGAAGCTCTTAGGAGAAGCCAAGTCTTGCAGTCAGACTTACTTTGGACTATTAAAATCATCAATGGAATGACTGATCTTTAGAAAGACATTGTGACCTAGAAGGTCAGCGAGCACAGGATTACAATTGATTGGATAACATTTGAATGAGAACAGTTGAGTGAATGAGAACACTTGGTGGGATATAAAAAAAGTACGGAAACCGCTGATGGGTTTGGTTGATACGCTCAATACCTCCTCCCTTATCCCATATGATCCTCGTTGTATAAAGTCTGATGCCACTAATAAACTTCGGCTTTCGACCACCAGTCGGAGTCCACGCGTGTTATTATCGGTTCCGCGCCCCGAGTCCATGGCTGCGGGACAGCGACACTGATCTGTCTCCATCACTTGAACATGATGGTCCATTCCCAACACTCACCCTTCCCTTCAACATCTCAGGACCCCGGTGCTGAGGACTCAGAGCCTCAAAGCAGTGTATATGCCCTTGGTCTGCAGCAAGCTACAAGCTCCTGGATTCCTGCCAAACTCCCTCATTTCAGGCCCTTCCTCATCTGCTTGACCTCTGACCTCCAAACCCTGTTTTGCCTGAGAGTTCAGTAACCTCATCCCGTCTCCATCCACTGTCTTGACCTTTTACCTACCAATTGTTGGCTCTTAAGTCAAGGTGCCATCTGTGTATCTCTGACTCGCCATGTCTTCTGCTCTCCAGATCCATTTACCCAACTACCTTCTTGACAACTCCACACAGGCATCTTACAGCAAAATCCAACTTCACCACAACAAAATGAAGTCCTGATTTGCTCCCCTGTACTCATGTCTCCTATAGTCTTTCCGTCTCCATAAACAGAAACCTTATTCATCCAGTGACTCAGGCCAAACATTTCTACTCTTCTCACATCCCATCTAGTCCATCAGCAAATCCTCTCAGTAGATAAGGCCATGCATCACTTAACTACAGAAATACATTCTGTGAAATATGTCATTAGGTGATTCTGTCATTGTGTAAACATTATAGATTGTATAAATTACAATGGTTACAATGTTGCTAGACAATATGATCATATGGGAGAGTCCACCGTGTATGAGGTTCACTGTGGATGGAAGTGTCATTATGTAACATGTGATTATACTGGTATGCTGTAAATACCACCACATCTCAGTACTTCTCACCTCCTCCACGGTCACACTGCTAGCACCAGGTCCAAGCCATGGTCATCTCGCACCAGAATGACTGCCACTGCCTCCCAAGAAGGCTTCTTTCTTCTGCCCCGGCTATTCTCCACAAAATGGCAACAGTGATGCTTCTAGAACCTAGTTTGGATCATAGCATGACTCCACTCCCAATGCTCCCACATCTCTCTCATTTGGAAGAAAAGTCAGAGAGGGTTTTTGACAATGGCCTCCCCATCCCTAAATAACCCCTGCATGTCCCATCAGGGGAGTCACCTTTGCTGCCTCGCATTCCCTTTGCAACACCTGCCTCCTTGTTATCCCGCAAATAAGCCAAGCATAGCACGGTCCTTCCTAAGGGCCACTTCACTTGCTGTCCCCTCTCCCTGGAACACTGTTCTCTGAATTACCTACACTGTCTGTCTAGCTCGATGGAGGAAGAAGCGGTACATAGTTCATAGATACATAAATGCACACATACACAAAATATGACTCACTTGCTATGACTCTACTCAAACACCACTCTATTAGCAGAATTTTCTCTGATCACACCATATTACACAGTAAACTAGACCCTCAACACACGCTCTCCTTACTTCATGACTTCTGTGGTATGTGTCAACTGTGTGTTGAAGACATTATCTCCTTCCACCGAGAGGAGTCTTCGTAAGATTAGTAACTCTGAGTTCATGAGCACATTTATACGCTTACCATATACAAATCAACATTTAATTACACATTACTTACTTCTATTGGTAGTACCACAAGTTAATGTTCTCCGACAAAACCAGTTTATCCAAGACAGGAGCCATGGCTTCATTTATGTAACCTACAAAACCCAGCACAACACTGGACATATGGAAGCAAATGGACTAAAATGAGTTAAGCTGTATGGTACAGTGTTAGGTCAGAAATGCATGAGATCACGGTCAAATCCTCTGCCCTCTCCCTTTTTCTTAAAGGTGAAGAATGAACCCAAAAAAATGATGCTTAACTTCCCCCAAGTATTTCTGAAATCACAGGTGGGGCCTGAGCTTGTAAACTGTGAGAATGGCACAGCATCAGTACAGTTGGCATATTTTCCATAGAGTTTTGGGGATTGATGAGTCATCTTATTTATTCTGCAAGAGACACAGCCATTTAATGTATCTCTGGAAAACAGACAAGGAAGACACGCACCCAGCCCAGACCCCCGTAGCTCTCTCAATCCCAGCATCCAAACTACCTCGTCAAGTCCTCATGTGTTTCATCTCCTTGACGTTTTCAGATTTGGGTTTCTCTCATTTCTGCTGACTCTGCTTCTATCGCATACAAGGAAGCATTGGCTTCTCCTCTCAATTGCTGCTTCCAATTTTGCTCAGCTCAAATTGCTTCTTCACCCAAGTCACCAAAAATGGACATCTGACCATTATTACTAATCCTGGCTAAAAGCTTCCACCAGGGCCCTGCGCGGTAGCCTAGTGGCTAAAGACCTCGACTTGAACGGACCAGAATCCATATGGGTGCCCGTTCTAATCCTGGCAGCCCCGCCTCCTGTCCAGCTCCCTGCTTGTGACCTGGGAAAGCAGTAGAGGACACCTCAAAGTCTTGGGATCCTGCACCTGCATGGTAGACCCAGAAGAGGCTCCCGGTCTCCTGGCTTCGGATCAACCCAGCTCTGTCTGAATTTGAATCAACAGACTAAAGATGTTCCTCTCTGTCTTTCCTTATCTCTGTGTATCTGACTTTCCAATAAAAATAAAGTAAAAAATACATCTTTTTTTTTTAAAGATTTATTCATTTTTATTACAGCCAGATATACACAGAGGAGGAGAGACAGAGAGGAAGATCCTTCGTCCGATGATTCACTCCCCAAGTGAGCCACAACGGCCGGTGCTGCACCGATCCGAAGCCGGGAACCTGGAACCTCTTCCGGGTCTCCCACGCGGGTGCAGTGTCCCAATGCATTGGGCCGTCCTCCACTGCTTTCCCAGGCCATAATCAGGGAGCTGGATGGGAAGTGGAGCTGCCGGGATTAGAACTGGCGCCCATATGGGATCCCGGGGCTTTCAAGGCGAGGACTTTAGCCGCTAGGCCATGCCGCCGGGCCCAAATCTTTTTTTAAAAAAAGCTTCCTCCAAGGCTTGTAATCCAACCCTGGAGATTCCCAGATCCTCACCAATGACTATCAGTGTAGGCACCAAGGACTACATCAAGGAGACCATGGGGAATTGGAGTGCCTTTGGAGGCCGAGAACTCTGAGGTCATCCATCATCCACTCCCATTTGGATCTACCACATGGGATGGAAGAAGCCCAAATCCTTCCTGGCAGGATCCAAGGTCACCGGAACAACAGCCAGGAGCCCTGAGTGGCCCGCAGAAACAGAAAAAAAGAGTAAACTTCCTTCAGATCTCGAGAGAGGAGTTTTCTCTGGTCCTTACTTAGCTCCAACTTTGGATCCCCACCCTCTCCTGCAATGACCATCAGGGTCGCTCCAGAGCCCCCCCTAAAATAAATACAAAAACAAAAACAATAATAAATTAGAACAGATAGACAAAGAACAATAAGGAAACCTTAGAACTAGACAGGAAACGGTCAGCGTGGACTCACACGTACCTTACTAGGTGGGACACAAAGATTAGTTACTCCCCACTAAGGCATTGAAGATTTCTCTGCACACCCCTCCTGAAACTGTTCTGTACCTCAACTGTTGACATATGCCCTGTTAGAGTTATAAGCCAGTTTAGACTACCCTAAAATCTGCCAAGTTCAGTAAAAATAATGCTTCAACACTATAAACTGCTAAATACTAAAATGATAACAGACACAAGACAACTGAATAGTACCCTATAGCCATTTTAAGGTGTATAGAAGCTGGTTGTATATAAACTAAAATTGAAATGTCAATGAAGTAGTCACAGGATGTGGTTAAGAACCTGCAATCTTTTAACATATTGGTTACTCAATACCATGTCAATTAACTCCATAATGTTGTAAATTGTTGCTGATGTTATGTTGTGGCTTTTAATTGGTCGGGATGATATTCTGCCAGCTCAGCCTTCAGACCAGAGATGGTCTCCCCAAGAAACTGTTGAATGTATCTGGACAATAAGATGCTGGACTCTATGCTTGGCATATGCCTACAATGAAAGAATCTTGGCTGAATTTGAACTGTAACATTGCAACAAGGTGGAGAAAGCCACCATGGGGGGAGGGTATGGGGAGAGGTTAGGGGAATCCCAGAGCCTATAAAACTGAACTGTAATCAATAAAAAAAACCCAAACCAACAGAAAAAAAAAAAGCTTCTGGGGCCCGGCGGCGTGGCCTAGTGGCTAAAGTCCTCACCTTGAAAGCACCCCGGGATCCCATATGGGCACCAGTTCTAATCCCAGCAGCTCCACTTCCCATCCAGCTCCCTGCTTGTGGCCTGGGAAAGCAGTGGAGGACGACCCAATGCATTGGGACACTGCACCCGCATGGGAGACCCGGAAGAGGTTCCAGGTTTCCAGCTTCGGATCGGTGCAGCACCGGCCGTTGTGGCTCACTTGGGGAGTGAATCATCGGACGGAAGATCTTCCTCTGTCTCTCCTCCTCTCTGTATATCCGGCTTTCCAATAAAAATGAATAAAATCTAAAAAAAAAAAGCTTCCTCCAGATCCCCTCTACCTTTAAGATAAAGTCCTTTTTTTTTTAAGATTTATTTTTATTTTAATTGGAAGTCAGAGAGATAAGGAAATGCAGAGACAAGGAGAGACACAGAGGAAGGTCTTCCATCCAATGATTCACTCTCCAAGTGACTGCAACAGCCAGAGCTGAGCTAATCTGATCGGAAGCCAGAGACCAGGAACTTCTTCCAGGTCTCCCACGCAGGTGCAGGGTCCCAAAGCTCTGGGTCATCTTCAACTGCTTTCCTAGGCCACAAGCAGGGAGCTGGATGGGAAGTGAAGCGGGGTCAGTAGGATTAGAACCAGGGCAAATATGGGATCCTGGTGTGTGCAAGGACAGGACTTTAGCCATAGGCTATCGTGCCGGGCCCAAACTCTTGGTTCTTAAGTTTGGTACATAAATGTCCTCTGTAATTTTCCACTCCAACTCCACCCCTTACTGTTTTAGCTTCATCTTAGGGGAATACTGCATACCTTTCCACTTTACATTCCAGCCCCAGGAAGCCAGTTTTATCCTATTGTTTCTGACTTCTATGCTTTTATATCTGGCACATTCTCTTTGTTTCAATGACTTCTCCGTAACTTGGATGCCTGGAAAATGCCTGTTGATCTGCTATGAACTAAACTGTGTCTCCACCCACCATTCACTTGTTGAAGTCCTAACCCCCAAAGAGCTCATATTTGTGGTTTAAAAATGTTGTTTATTTGAGAGGCAGAAAGACATATACCACGGGTTCATTCTCCATCTGCAAGCCAAAGGTAGGAGCCCATGTGGATGGCAGGGTCTCAACTACTCGGGCTACCACCTGCTGCCTCCCAGGAACACATTAGGAGGAAACTGGAATAGAGATCCAGGGTTTGAATTCACGTACTCCAGTATGGGGTTGCAGGTATCCCAAGTAGCATTTCAACCACTGGGCCCAACACCAGCCCCGATGGGATGGTCCTTGGAAATAAGGTTTTCAGCAAGTGATTGAGGTGAAATGAGGTTGCAAGGGTGGGGCCCCAATCTATGGAACTGTTAGCCTTTAAATAAGGGGTGGGGGACACAAACACCCCAGCCAGACCCAAAGGCAGCTATCTGTAAGCCAAGAGAGGGCTCTCCCCAGAACCTGCATCGGCAGGCACCTTGAACTCAGACTTTCAGAAAGCAAACATTAGCTGTGTGAGCTCCAACTCTGTAGTATTTGCCTTTGGCAGCCCCGAATTCTTCAGGCATCATCGCCTCTGGGGAGCATCTGCCTATTCATATAGAATTAAATACTCTCCTGGAAAGGGACATTGTGACCCTAGAAGGTCAGCGAGCACAGGATTACAATGGATTGGATAATACTTGTATGAAATCAACTGAGTGTGTACCATTCGTATAGCTACAGGGATGTCATTTGTATGAGAACAGCTGAGTAGACAGCATGTGCATGAGAACACTTGGTGGGTTATACAAAAGAGTTCCAAACAAAAGTATGGAAACAGTTGATGGGTTTGGTTGATAAGCTCAATACCTCTTCCCTTATCCCATATGACCCTTGGTGTATAAAGTCTCATGCCACTAAAAAACCCGGGCTTACGACCATCAGTCAGAGTCCACGCGTGTTATTATCAGCTCCGTGCACCCAGTCTATCGCTGTGGGACAGCGACACTCTTCCTCACGGTGCCTTTTGCACCCCATTACTACCTGTGTCTCCCCACATATTGACACTACCTCAGCCATCCTCCCTTATGAGGCAGTGGCAGCGATGCTGTCTTTGGGTAGCAGTGAAACTGTTTCATTCATCTTTGCATCCCTAATATTAATTATACAGTAATTTAGTAAATATTTGCTTATACAACTAAGGCACTCACTTCTCCAAAAACAGCAAAAATCTCTAGTGTTGATTTGAATCCCTGCTAGCCAGAGACCTTCTATTACAATGAGACTACTATTAAAATGTTATGTCTGTCCCATACGATTTTATAATTTTTAATTTCATTTATATATTTTATTTGAAAGGAAAAATGACAGAAAGAGAGGGAGAAAAAGATGAGAGAGAGAGAATCAGCCATTGGTTTATTGCTTGAATGACTGCAACAGGCAGGCACCGAACAGGCCAAAGAAAGGAGCCAGGAACTCCATCCTGCTCTCCTCTGTGGATGGCAGAGTCCTAAGTACTTGGGCCATCCTCCACTGATTTGTCATGCGCATTAGCAGAGACCTAGATAAGAAGCAGAGCAAAAATGTCCTTCTTACATGGGATGCCGGAATCTCAAGCCTTAACCCACTGTGCTACAACACTGGCCTGCCCCCAAGCTGTAAATTTTTTTTAAATCCAAATCAAACAAACTTATTTTGTCTATCCCAGAATTTACCTAGAAGAATAAAGGCACTGTAAAAATCCAAGAGAATTTGAAAAGACAAAGAAGAGAGATCTACACTGTTAGAATGAAGAATAAGCTATATAAACAAATAACAAAAAAATGCTATAAAATTATATAAAACCTATGGTTATGAAAAAATAAGAACTCCCCAAAAAGTAAGAGAATTTAATATAAAATATTTTAATTTAAGTAAAATTCCTATCTCAATCTTTACACCAAAATGAATCACTGTTTAATGTAAATTTAATTATAAAATATAAAAATTTTAAAAGGCCCAGAATTCTTAAGTATGGATGAAATATTTTTATACTATTGAAGGGAAAAATCGTTACTTTTGGACATTTTTAGATTCATAGGAAAGTGTGACAAAAACAGTACATGAACAATCACGAACAGTACATAAACTGCTATATACAGAACAGCTTCGAAGAGTGTGGAAAAATGGAATTGAAAGATAAGTTTAGGGCCTGGCATCATGGCCTAGTGGCTAAAGTCCTCACCTTTTTTCATCAGGATCCCATATGGGTGCCAGTTCTAATCCCGGCAGCCCCTCTTCCCATCCAGCTCCCTGCTTGTGGCCTGGGAAAGCAGTTGAGGACGGCCCAAAGCTTTCGGACCCTGCACCCATGCAGGAGACCTGGAAGAGCTCCTGGCTCCTGGCTTTGGATTGGTGCAGCACCGGCAGTTGCGGTCACTTGAGGAGTGAATCATCGGACAGAAGATATTTCTCTCTGTCTCTCCTTTTCTCTCTCTCTCTCTCTATATATATATATATAAAACTTTGCAATAAAAATAAATACATTTTTTAAAAAATGACAGAAAAAGGATAAGTTTATGGTCAGCATGATGGCATACCAGGCTAATCCTCCAGCTGCAGTGCTGGTTCCCATATGGGCTCCAGTTCTAGTCCTGGCTGCTCCACTTCCAATCCAGTTCTCTGCTAATATGCCTGGGAAAGCAACAGAGGATGACACAAGGCCATGGGGCCCACATGGGAGACCCAAAAGAAACTCCTGGCTCCTAGCTTTGGACTGGCCCAAATTTGACCATTGCAGCCACTTAGCGAGTGAACAGAAGGATGCAAGATCTTTCCCTCTGTGTCTGTCTCTCCGTCTTTCTGTGTGTGTGACTCGACTTTCCCCTCAGCTGTAGGCAACTGCCTAGATAAGTGTTACACAGTTGGAAGAAAAGCAGTCAATAGCTGGTGAGTATCCTGGGCCTGGTTAATGCCAAATCTGCGTAAACAATACCAGTGGTCAGCACAGTTGCCTACCCTTAAAACAAAAAAGCACAGGGAATTCTGGGCGCAGTGCGGCACGAGGTGGAAGATGCTGAGCCAGACATGCTGTCCCAGCCCCCAGGCACACCTCGTGTTGCTGCGTGGCAGGGGAGCTGTAAATTTCCTGGACAAGGAGGTCTGGGGCTTCCACCGACCACCTGCAAGCAGGCAAGGGAGTTGAGATGGGGCAGTTTGGTGGGGGAGACCAGAGAACATGTCTGGCTCAGGCAAAGCACCTGCCCACGTTGGAGATCTGGGCTAGGCTAAATAGTAACACCTGCCACCTACTGGCACTCACAAAGGCTGGGGCTGGGCGGGGGAGGGGGGCATGCCTGACTGAGCTAGGCCACAGTACCTGCCCTTGAGTGTTGGAGCAGGGAGTGGACTATGTCAGGCTGGGCTGAAGCATGAACCAGAACTCTAGAGAACTGGATCTTGGGGAAGATTCTATAGGATAATTACTGGCTTGCCTTTGTGGGACTGCAGTACCGTCTGGTTGGCACTAGAGTTGGGCGTGGTGACAGGCTAAGCCAGGCTGCACCGTAGAACTCACCAACACTTGTGGGAACCTGGGGTTAGGAGGAGACTGAGTTGGGTCACGCTGCAGCACCCCTGGTTCACACAAAGGCCAGGACTGAGGGCAGACTGTGCCAAGCAGGATTGTGGCACCTGCTGGCACAAGTGAGATCCAGAGCTGGGAGCAGACCTGGTGGGGAGATTTGGAAGAACTTCCCTGCTAGGCCAAAGTTAATGCTTGGGAGCAGAAGAGCCAGGGCTGGGGGTGAGCCAGGACAGGTAAGTCTGCTGCACTCGTCAGTACATATGTGGGCTGGGTCTAGGACAGGCCAAGGTGGGCCAGGCCTCAGTACCCACTGGCTGGTGCGAGAGCCTGGATGGGGTGTGTATTGTGCCAGGCTGGGCTAGGCTGTGACATGCACTGGAGAGAATTGACTGGGCAGTGGTCATGATAGGCTGGGTTGAAGCACCTGCCAGTGTGTGCAAGATCTGGGGTTGGAAATGGGCCTGGTATGGAAACTTTGGGGACTCCTCTATTAGGCTGCAGCTCCCACTGGTCCAGTAAGGGTGCAGGCCAGGTTGAGCTAGGCAGCAGTATCCACCCGTGAGTGCCAGGCTGTGGGCAGGCCATGTCAGACTGGGTTGCAGCATCTGCAGGCACAGGTAAGATCTGGGGCTGAGAGCAGGTCTGGTAGGGGAACTTGGGGAACTCCCCTGCTAAACTGCAGCTTCCACTGGTGAGTACAAGAGCTGGGCCTCAGTGCAGGCCAGACCAGACTATAGTATATGTGGGCTGGGTTCAGGGGCAAGCTGGGCTGACCAGTCTGCAGCACCTACTAGCACAAGTGGGAGCCAGGACAGAGTATAAGCCATGCTGGATTGGACTGCAACACTTGCTAGTTCATGTGAGGGCTGGGGCTGGGGGTGGGTTTGGTTTGGCTAGGCTGATGCATCTACCAGCGAAAGCCAAGACTGGGGGCGGGCCATTCCAGCCTGGGTAGCAGCACTCACTGGCACTTGCAGGGCTGGCACATGGGACACCAGGAGGAAGCTCCTGACTTCTGATTTCCACCTGGCTGTGCCCCAGCTTTTGTGGCCATTTGGAGGAGTGAACCAGCACACGGAAGCTTTCTCTCTGTCTTTTCCTCTCTTTCTTCGTAACTCTGCCTTTGAAATCAGTAAATCTTCGAAGTATCCTCTTATCACCTGCATTTAACGGATTTTAAAACTTTTAAGGCATTTGCTTTTTACGACTCCATTTGAAAGTACACCGAAGGCATCATAACTTTCCCAAACACTGCCATCCTCTAAGACACTCTCCCACAACACCTTAATATTTCATGTAAAGGTCATATTTTCAAAATATCACATAGCATACACTCCATGGTTAAATTTCCTTGCCCCCAAAACTTCTTCTACATACCTTAGGAAAAAATGCCACTAGGATCCACTCAATATTAAGTAACGTCTGAGGGAGACACATTTTGAGATAACTTTGATCAATGATAGGTTTGGAAGCTAATAAATTGCCTAACAACAATATTTTAGGAGGTAGATATAGTGAACATACCCATAATAGTCATTATTCCTAGGAGTATGAACTCACAACTGTAAGAATTAGATATTACCATACAGCAGTTTAATAGTTTTTTTTTTTAAGATTTATTTTATTTTTATTGCAAAGTCAGATATACAGAGAGGAGGAGAGACAGAGAGGAAGATCTTCCGTCCGATGATTCACTCCCCAAGTGACCACAGTGACCGGTGCTGTGCCGATCCGAAGCCAGGAGCCAGGAACTTCATCCAGGTCTCTCACATGGGTGCAGGGTCCCAAGGCTTTGGGCCGTCCTCAACTGCTTTCCCAGGCCACGAGCAGGGAGCTGGATGGGAAGTGGAGCTGCTGGGATTAGAACCGGCGCCTATATGGGATCCCGGCGCATTCAAGGTGAGGATTTTCACTGCTACACTATTGCTCCAGGCCCCATCCATATTCTTAACGTATACTCCAGGTAAAAATGTTTTCAGGAATCTTCAGTGAGTGGAATGATTTCCTTATATTCAAGCATGCACAATAAAATAATACAGACATACTTCTGTTCTGTTTTTAAAATTCCATATTCCATAGCCCATACTGGTATACTCAGAAATAAATTTGGACATAATAGATAATAAATCATTAAGAACATTGGGGTTGATATTTAGCCTGGTGGTTAACATAGTAACCACAATTCTGTTTCCCAACTAAAAAAAGTTTTAACAATATTTCTTATTATATAGAAACAGGATTTAATTTTCCCTTTTGTCAGATATTAATTAATTATTGATTTCTTTCAGCATAATTTTTTTTTCTTAAAGGCTTCTTTGAAAGAGAGGGGAAGAGGCAGAAACAGAGACATCCTCCATCCACTTGTTCTGTCTCCATATGTTGCAATGACCAAGGCTGGGCCAAGCTGAAGCCAGGAGCCAGGTACGCTATCCGGTCTCCGACAGGCTTGGCAGTGGCTCAAGGACTCAGGCCTTCTTACTGTTTTCCTACGAGCAGCAGGAGGGGGCTGGATCATAAGGAGAGTAGCCAGGACTTCCAACCAGTGTCTAGATGGGACGCTAGCATTGCAGACGGAGGATTAACCAACTCACTACGCCGCTGCAGGCCCCTGACTCAGCCTTGGCACACCTCCATCCATTACCAGAATGCCTGAGCTGGAGTCCTGAGGCTCTGCCTGTGATCCCAATGTCCAGTTAATACGTACCACCTCATGTCCCAAAGACTGGGGTCCCTACCGACCACATAGGAAACCCAGCTCCTGACTCTGGCCTGACCCAACCCCAGCTGTTTGGGGGTATCTGGAGAGTCAACAGGCAGGTGGAAGATCTTTCCGTATGTTTCTTTATCTCTCTTTGCCTTCCAAATAAGTCTATTAATTTTTAAAAATTGTCCACAAAATAAGCTTGAATTTAAAGGTACACCAGGAGGGTCCAGTGCAATGGCTCCATTAGCTAATTCTGCCCCTGCAAACACCAATACCCTACATGGGCAATGGTTTGTGCCCCAGCTACTCCACTTGTGATCCAGCTTCTTGCTTGTGGCCTGAGAAAGCACTGGAGGATGGCCCAAGGCCTGCTCCCACGTGGGAGACCCAGAAGAAGCTCCTGGCTTTGGATCAGCTCAGTTCTGGCCACTGTGGTCATCTGGGTCCGAGATGTAAGATCTTTCTCTTTCCCCTTCTCTCTGTATTATCTGCCTTTCCAGTGAAAATAAATCTTAAATAAATAAAAGGAACACCATGGAACAGGTACAGCATTCTTTGTGGAGTTCCTATTCACCATTTCTCGTTTCATCCTTGCCCCAAAAATTGCAGGAATATGACCCTTATGAGAGATTACCCTATTCTTAGCTCATGAGCGAATCTGAATGACACAGCGATTGCATTTCTTTTGCCAGTGACTAGGTTAGCAATGCTACATGATCCAGCTCTGACCAATACCTCCGAGGGGGAAGGGTGCTGCTCAGACAGCTGGGGTGGGGAGGAGGCTCTCTTATACTTGAAGAGACATAACAGAATCTTTCTTATACCATGAGACTCTGTCCCGTCTGCCTGAAGTCACAAGAACCAAAAACGATAGTAAGGGAATCAGCCAGCGAGCCAAGCCAGCATGATCCTGAGGCTGACCAGGACAGCGGCATCACTGCACTAACTAAAACAATCTCTGAATCATTAACCTTTTGTCCGTGATACAAGGAATGGTACATTTTCCCTGTGTGGAAACCCAGCTGGATCAGATATGCTCTGACCTACAGCTGTTCTTTTTTCTCCTCTTACAAACCAGGGGCTGGAGTGCAGAGAGATTAGGCTATCTTGCCCAAGGTTGTACAGATGAAAAGCAAGGGGGTGGAATTTAATCCAGGCCTGTGGCCTCCAAAACAATTCTTGCTCCCAGATACAACTTCAATGGAGGTTTGGCGCAGATGCCTCAAAGAGAAGCCAGTATTTCGAGATTCAGAGTAAAACAAAATGATTTCTTGCAATGTGTAACTATAAACAGTGAATGGAAACTTTATGGAAAAAAAAATCTTGAAGAGAAATCCTTCCTAAATTAGGACACATTTTTATCTTCATCAGGGCTTAAAGATGAATAACATTGCTTCAATCTAAATGCAAAGAAGACTGATATAATTAGTACTATAAAGCCACACTCCAAAAAATCCCCAGGCTTAGTATTTATCTCAATCACTGACTCATTTAGATTATACTATTTGGGACCAGTGCAGTGGCTCAACAGGCTAAACCTCCACCTCCCAGTGCCAGTTTCCAATGTGGGCATTGATTCATGTCCCAGCAGTTCCACTTTTCATCCAGCTCCCTGCTTGTGGCCTGGGAGGGCAGTGAAGGATGGCCCAAAGCTTTGGGACCCTGCACCTGCATAGAAAATCAGCTCCTCGGGCCTGGAGGCGAGGCCTAGCGGCTAAAGTCCTCGCCTTGAACGCCCGGGGAAACCACATAGGCACCGGTTCTAATCCCGGCTGCTCCACTTCTGATCCAGCTCCTTGCTGTGGCCTGGGAAAGCACTCAAGGACGGCCCAAGGCCTTAGGACCCTGCACCCCTTTGGGAGACCTGGAAGAGGTTCCTGGTTCCCGGCTTTGCACTGGCCATTGCGGTCACTTGAGGAGTGAATCAGTGGACGGAAGATCTTCCTCTCTGTCTCTCCTCCTCTTTGTATATCTGACTTGGCAATAAAAATAAATAAATCTTTAAAAAAAGAAAAGAAAAGAAAATCAGCTCCTGGCTTCAAATTGGCTCAGCTCCAGCTGCTGAGGCTGTTTGTGAAGTGAATCAGAAGATGGAAGATTCTCTCTCTGTCTTTCTATAAATGTGTTTTTCCAAGAGAAATAAATAAATCTTGGGCCCAGCGTGGTGGCCTGGCGGCTAAAGTCCTCACCTTGAGCCCCGGGATCCCATATGGGCGCCGGTTCTAATCCCGGCAGCTCCACTTCCCATCCAGCTCCCTGCTTGTGGCCTGGGAAAGCAGTTGAGGACGGCCCAATGCATTGGGACCCTGCACCCGCGTGGGAGACCCGGAGGAGGTTCCAGGTTCCCGGCTTCGGATCTGCACAGCATCAGCTATTGTGCTCACTTGGGGAGTGAATCATCGGAAGGGAAGATCTTCCTCTCTGTCTCTCCTCCTCTCTGTATATCTGACTTTGCAATAAAAACAAATAAATCTTTTTTTAAAAAATCCTAAAATAAAAAGTGATGCTGTCTAAGCTAGCCCCTGAGTCTATGAGAACCCTTAGAGCTTGGTGCAAACAAACACAAGTCATCATTGGTCTTTAAGATTTTAATGTTCACTTTATATGGAAGGAAATGCATAGACTAATAGCTATGTATAACATAACTTCAAAAAAACACAGTGAAGCAGCAAAAGTGAGACAGCAGCATGCCACCTCAGAGCACTGGTCAAGTCCTGGTGCGCAGCTCCTCCTCCAGCTCCCTGCTAATGTGCCTCGGAAGGCAGCATCTGGTGGCACAAGCGTTTGAGACTCTGGCACCCATGGAGAAGGCCACGACAGAGTTCCTAGCTCCTGGCTTTGCCCTGGATCAGCCCTGGCATTGAAGCCGCTTAGGGGAGTGAACCACTAGATAGACAATCTCTGTTTCTGCCTCTCCCTTTCTCTATCACTCTTTCAAAATACATGTGAGAAAAACATTTTTAAATGTTTGCATAAAACTAGAATAAGAAGATACATTTATTCTGGTAGAAGTAAATTTGAAATCCACAGTTTTTTCATAATATGTATTCTTCATGAATTTTTGAAGACCCCCTGTATTCATGAACTTCAAAATTCTTTTGTATCAAAATACACTTATCTTATAATTTCATTTTCTGTGAACTTTTTAAAAGAAGATTTATTTATTTTTATTGGAAAGTCAGATATACAGAGAGGAGGAGAGACAGAGAGGAAGCTCTTCCATCCGATGATGCACTCCCCAAGTGTCCGCAACAGCCGGAGCTGAGCCGATCCAAAGCCAGGAGCCAGGAGTTTCTTCCAGGTCTCCCATACAAGTACAGAGTCCCATGGCTTTGGGCCGTCCTCAATTGCTTTCCCAGGCCACAAGCAGGGAGCTGGATGGGAAGCAGGGCTGCCGGGATTATAGCCAGCGCCTATATGGGATCCTGGCATGCACAAGATGAGGACATTAGCCGCTAGGCTACCACAATGGGCCCACTGTGAACTTTTTGAATCTCTTCCTATTTTGTGCATTCTGTGTCTGCCTAAGCTATACAAGGCCAGGGTGCATACGGGGCCAGAGCAAGAATGTTCACAGCACTAAGCAGTGTTGCTGTGTTTCTGCTCATCATTTACTGTCCCCGCTGTTTCTGGGTGTCTCAGGAGGGTATCACCTTTTCTCAAAGCAACAACATTTAAGCAACAAAGGGCTAATACTCTTTGTGCCCTCTCTTCCACTGAACACCCCCGGGAAGCCCAGCTGTGGCAAGCCAGGTCCCCAACCACTCCTCAACTGCATGAGGAGGCCTCCCCAAGGCCTCTGCTCCCCACACTCGCACAGTGGGTGCCGGATCTGCTCCACAGCCCCGAGCCCACCATTCGTCCAAGGCTGCTGTGCCCTCTGTGCTGTGCCCCTGCTCCACCAGGCCTCCTTGCCAAGGAAGCCGGATCTACACTGGGATGCGAGTGTGTGCTGGGACAGTGGGTCAAGCTGCCGAGAAGCATGTCTGGAGACACAATAATAGTTCAACAGCAGTCCCTCCTAAAAGGTTGCGATTTGTACTTTCCTTCTTTTTTTTCCTCTATCCTTTTTTCATTTTATTTTTGATGGTGGTAAATAGCCTGTCATCGCTGCCCTTTTAAAGTCGTCACGTCAGTGGCACTGAGTACACGCACCGGGCTGAGCGGCCATCACGAACACCCACGTCTGAAACTCTTTGATCTTCCCAAACTGAAACTCCATTCCCACTGCTCTGCATCCCCCACCCCCTTGCCCCTAGCACGCACTGTTCTGCTTTCTGGTCCAAGCCTTTGACCACTGTAGAAACCTCAAAGGTGAAGAATCCTACAGCGTTTGTCCTCCGGTGACAGGCTTACTTCAGTCAGCGCAATGCCTTCATGGTTATTCATGCTGCGTCATGTGGCAGAACCCCTTCCTTTTTTATAAGTCAACATTCATAAACATGTTAATCTACATGAAAAGATGAGTGACACAGAAATAAACAGAGCGACAGAGACAGACAGATCTTCCATCCTCTGGTTCACTCTCCACACTCACACAACGGCCAGGGCTCAGTTAGGCTGGAGCGAGGAGCCAGGCACTCTACCCTGGTCTCCCACACGGGTGGCCTGCAGCCCAGGCACTTCAGACATCATCTGCTGCCTCTTAGAATCCATTCCTGGAAAGTCAGGGGCCAGCACTGCAGCACAGAACGGGCAACTGGGTTGAGTCCTTGCGGTCTGTTTCCAATCTAGTTCCCTGCTAGTGCATGGCTCAACTGGTTGTGCCCTTGCTACCTACGGGGGGGGAACATGAGCCAGTATTTGCACAATTCTTTCACCCTGTAAATAGTGTTCAGTTTTCTGTTTTGTGCATATTATTCAAGCTTCAGATTCCATGAAAAGGGGAGGGGGGCGGAAAGGCCAACTTTCTTTGTCAGCTAAAGGCCAACCTGCTAAACAGGGACTAGGTTCATAAAATAAAGAAAACCCAGAGAAACTTACACCCAGGGAGGAAAAGTAAAAGAGGAACTAAATTGGGAGAGCGGTTCTTTAATGGCACAGACTGAGTCTGGAAGACTCTCCAATCATGGAGAAGTGGCAGGGAAATGCAGGCAGGATCTGGAAGGATAAAAAGCAGATTAGTACTTGTCTGGAGCTGGGAGCAGAAACAGAGATTGACTGCAAACAGGCACAACGGATGTTCGCGGGGAGTGACAGAAACAGTCCAAAATCCACATATGACGATGGTTGTAACTCAATGCACTAAGAATCACTGGACTGCACATTTTAAGTGGGGGCATTTTATGATGTGCCGATTGATTGTTCCACAATCTCCCCCCTTTTTTATGTCAAGAGAGATGAATGAGAGTCTTCAAGACCTTGTGCATTATTTCCAAATTAAAAAGAGTCCCCCCTACCCCAACACACCCCTCCGGTCGGCACTCTGTATTAGCATGACTGAAGCCTGGGGCAGCCCAGCGCTCTGGGAATAAAGGCTAGAAAAAGACAGGCTTTGAAGATGAGATGAAGGGGGGGCTAGGGAGAGGCATCACCCACGCTGAGGAGGTACTCGCTTCCTTGAATGTGCACCAGCAGGTGCAGCCAACTGGGTTCAATTCAAAGCGACCCAGACTTTTCAGGCAGGAAGGACAAGCAGGACGAGGCGGGATGAGGTGCCACGGAAGATTTTCAGACCATGCTACATGTGAGCTGGGCTTTTCACAGTCAACAACATTTCCATTTCCATCAATGTCTGCAGTGGCCGGGGGCAAGGAGGAGGAATGTGTCGTGTAGAAGGGGCAGTGGAGGGGGGCGCCTGGCATGGACATGCGCGTCCTGGACAAGCAAGGCCCTGGCTGCAGAGAAGCGTCTTTGTTTCCCAGAGCGAACAAAGGTTGAATTGTTGAAAAGTCACGATCAAGGTTCCAGTAGCAGAAAAGGCTGCAGTGGCCTCATGCCTAAGCAAGACTTGAGGTTTCCTTACCTTGTCGGGGTGGGGTTGGAGGTGTGACAGTTTGAGAGCAGAGAAAGCTGTGGTGCAGGAAGATGGCTCTGAAGACACACAGCTGCTCTCTCGTACACTCTCTACCCCACGGTTTACAGAGAATCATTCACAGCACCCTTGGCACAGAGATATTTGGCCTGCACGTTTCTTCCTAGAACACTGGTACCCTTCTGTTCCCAGCCATGGATGGCCTGTGCCCTGAGGGGCAGGTGTATTTGTTCACAGTACCTGTCAATGGTTCTTATACAGTGATTTCTATTTATCTGACTTAATTTTGCATAAGCCAGTGAAACATGAGTACAAAAAAAGAGAGATGTCATTTTTTCAAAAGCAGTACTGAATTATTAGTTAAGACTCAGAGAAGTCACTAAAAAAGATAATAAAATCATAAAAGAATAGAGGAATATTAATAAACATATCAAAGGATTCTGTATTTTGTTTTTGAAAAAGTAATTATGGGGCCCGGAATGGTAGCCTAGTGGCTAAAGTCCTCACCTTGCACATGCTGGAATCCCATTAGTGTCAGTTCTAATCCCAACATCCTCACTTCCCATCCAGCTCCCTGCTTGTGGCCTGGGAGAGCAGTTGAGGACGGTCCAATGCCTTGGGACCCTTAGCCTTTGTGGGAGACCTGGAAGAGCTCCTGGCTCCTGGCTTCGGATGGGCACAGCACTGGCCGTTGCGGCCACTTGGGGAGTGAATCATCGGACGGAAGATCTTCCTCTCTGTCTCTCCTCCTCTCTGTATATCTGACTTTGCAATAAATAAATCTTAAAAAAAAAAAAAAAAAAAAGATGGCGTGATGGGGGTTGCCAGAAGCTGGAGACAGAAAGAGAGATTTTCCATTTACTAGTTCACTCCCCAGCTGGCTGCTATGGCTAGCCAGGAACTCCAGCCATGTCTCCACTCCCTTCCCAGGCACATTAGCAGGGAGTTGGATCAGAAGCAGAGCAGACCGCATTTAAACTGGCATCCTAATATGGAATCCCAGGGTTGCAAGCAGCAGCTCAACCCACTGTGTCATAACACTGGCTCTGTCTTCTTTTTTTCTTAGATTAATATTTTTTTTTAATTGGAAAGGCAGATCAGATTTATAGAGAGAAGGAGAAACAGACAGAACAATGATCATTGATCCCCTGGTTCATCAATGGCCAGAGCTGAGCTGATATGAAGCCAGGAGCCAGTAGCTTCTTTTGGGTCTCCCATGCTGGTGCAGGGTCCCAAGGCTTTGGGCCGTCCTCTATCGCTTTCCCAGGCCATAAACAGGAAGCTGACAGGAAGCAGAACAGCTGGGACTCAAATCAGTGCCCATATGGAATCCTGGCATTTGCAAGGCAAGGATTTAGCCACTGAATCATCGTGCTATGCCCAGCCCTTTTTTTCCTTTCCTTTTTTTTTTTTTAGCCTTGTATTAAGTACCTATTTCTTGTTCATATTTTAAAAGAACTGAAACTAGAAACCACAGATAATATATTCATCTTACACATGCAAAGAGAGGTTAAGGAACACCAATCAACAGGTCCACTGTAAGAAAATGTCATGGCCCTTGTTAAACGCAAATGCTTGAGGCCGATCAAGGGATCTCTGAAACAAAACGGCTTATTGAGCTGTTACAGAGGCTGGCCAGAAAAAGGACCAAGTCCTGGGACAGCAGGAAAAATGTCCACCGAGCCTAAAAGCCAACAGTATTTTTATTTAGTTATTTATTTTTATTGCAAAGACAGATATATACAGAGAGGAGGAGAGACAGAGAGGAAGATCTTCCGTCCGATGTTTCACTCCCCAAGCGACCACGATGGCTGCAGCTGAGCCAGTCTGAAGCCAGGAGCTAGGAGATTCCTCTGCGTCTCCCATGCGGGTGCAGGGTCCAAAGGCTTTGGGCCATCCTCGACTGCTTTCCCAGGCCACAAACAGGGAGCTGGATGGGAAGTGGGGCTACCGGGATTATAGACAGTGCCCATATGGGATCCCGGGGCGTTCAAGGCGAGGACTTTAGCCGCTAGGCCACGGTGCCGGGCCCCAAGCCAACAGTATCTTAATGATGAAAATTTGGAGAAGGAAAGCATCAGTTGTTCACATTGAAGCTGCACTGGTTTAAACGAAGGTGGCGGGTGAGCTTCAAGCACAGACAGTGTTAGAAGGACAGCCTTCCTAATGGTTGCTTCTGGATTGGTTGGGGCTGTCAGCCCAGAAGGGCAGGGTTTGGTACCCGGCAGTCAACTGAGATAGGATTTATGTCAAAGGTTCCACATACATTCAGGAAAGCGAGAGGGTCTTCTGTCTGTTTGAGGTCCAAGCCGCTAGCTGATTCACTTCCCTGTCTCCTCCCCTCCGTCCTCTAGGCTCGGAAACTAAATTTAGGAAAACTAAAAATGCTTTTCTTACCATCTAAAGGTCCGTGAAGGATGCACACTTATTCATCTTCCATGAAAAAAAAAATGTTCAAAGTATATATGCTTCCTTTAAAATAAATCCCCCAATTTAATAAACTTTTTCCATTAAGTGAACAAAATGTCCCCAGTCACACAGGACAAGAGATGAGACACTAACTAGCAGTTGGCATGCTTTAAGAAGAGATGTTGAGCACGGTTGGGAATAGAAAGGGAATAAAAAGAAGAGGCCGGATGTGATTGCTGAAGTTCCTTAGACAGGAAGCTTGTAAAGATAGTGCGAGAATTTAGCCGCGCAGGAAAAAAACAGTCACTTCAGTCAGGATAAGTGCAGATGCCAAAGGAAGCAACTCTACAAGCAGGATGCTAAGTTTAGTTTAGACAAGCTGGGAATATAGTATAGAATCTGCAAGATCGGGGATTTCCATTGTTCTGTTCATTCCTGCAATCCTAGCACCCAGATGACTGGAGCTAAGTACTGTTGAATGAATGAGAACACATGTAGCACACCCATGACAGACGCAAGCACTTGGCACACAGGTTGGGACATCACTTGGGGTGTCAGGGTCTTGTATCACAGTACTTGGTTTTAATTGTGGCTGACTCCAAATTCCGGCTTCCTAAATGATGCGCATGCTGGGAGGCAGCCAGGATGGGCCCAAGTCCCTTGCAGCCACATCCCTTGTGGGAGCCCTAGATTTGGACTGACCCAACTCCAGTTGTAATAGGTTTTTGGCAAGTCAATCAGCGGATAAGAGGTTCTCTCTGCTTTTCAAACACATTTTTAAAAAGGTAATATTTTGAAATATTTTCATCAACCAGCTGAAGACACATTTCTGGAGTAGAAGGGGCAAATGGGGACCACAGACACAGCTTTGAGAGGCATCAGGGACCTGAGCCTGGAATCGGGTCTGCCACATGGAAGTGACAGACACAGGGCTAGCGAGGAACTGGGCACTGCCAGCATTCGTGTCCCTTGTGTACCGCCCAAATCCCATCCATGCCTGTGCAGATGCAACTGCCAAGCTGGGACCAGCTAGAACTCCCCAACATGGCTGCAGACCCAGCAGACTGACTTCCTATCACGCACTTGAACCTCACACCCCACCATGCACCATCGGCCCACCCTCTCCCACCATTGACCAGACACCATGACACCGTCTGCATTCCAACACGTACGCTGCAGCCCCATGTGCTTCCTCATCTGTAAGAATACGCCCCTCTCTGCTCCAGGCTCCTCTCATTGGCTTTCATCTCAAAATCCACAGAGCCGGTTACTCTGGAGCGCTGAGTGGTGGCAATGCTCTCAGAGCCAGGATGTGGCAGACGGGCGAGAACAAAGCCCTGTCTGTTCCCTCCCTTCAAGATGACTTTTCTTTTACAAAGAGTCTTCAAAAACACTCATGGCAAATGCATACCATGAAAAAAACAATGCATGGATTTAAAAAAAAATTTTTTTTGCATCAAACAAATCTATCTTTTAACTCCACTTCCCACACACGTTTTGAGGTGCAGTCATGGTCTTTGTGCTACCACAGTCTTGTGTGCCAATTTTATTTCTTGTTTCTGTAGTGTTAACTCTATGGTTCTTGATGTAATATATTCTACATAGATATTCTACATATATGTTGACTGAATTCATCGTACATCTTTTGGCTTCATGCTCCCAAACTAATTCCCACAGCATATTCCATCAAAATAGCATTGACAACCTCAGCCAAATTCCATTGGAAAGAGGTGAGAATATAATAGGACGTATTTTTACCTGACTACGTATACTATAATTTGCTTAGGAAAAGCACTTTGCTACAATGCTAACCTCATTTTTAAAGTGGGAATCAAAACGCAAACAAAGGCAATTCAATGTCAAACTGAATAATCCAAAGGAACTTTCAGCAAGAGAGACCAGAGCACTGAGAATCTACTGTGTGCCAGCCGACAGGAAAAGCAGCATCAGAGATCTGATCATGTTTTCCACTGAGGAACTTGAGCATTTCAGAAGGTCACAGCCAAGTTCAAAGGCTGGAACTCTAGTGTTCTAGTAAACCCCCGATTTCCCTTCGACCCGATGTGATGATTATACAGAACCAAAAAACCAGAACATTCTTCTGGAACATACACGACAATTCTATAGGGGACTCCACAATTCTTTTCCCTCTCTCCTCTTCCACCAGGAAGCCCCCGGGGTGCTGGCACCAGGCCACCGTGTTCTGACCACGGGCCAGCTCAAACCAAGAGGTAACACTCCAGATCACTCTCAGGAAAATCATAAATTGGTGCAAGCATTTAGAAGAAGCAGGTCCTACTCAAGGACTTTGGTTGTGGGGTTCTAACAGGAAGGAGCTGCAATGGAAAACTTCCCCATCTTCCATCTTTTTTTTTTTTTCAAGATTTACTTTTTAAGAATTTATTTCAAAAGTCACATGGAGAAGAACATTTTCTGTCTACGGGTTCACTCTCCAAACGGCCACAATAGCCAGGAATAGGCCAAAGCCAGAAGTCTGGAGCTTCTTCCGGGTCTCCCACATGGATGCAGCATCCCAAACACTTGAACCATCTTCCACTACTCTTCCAGGCGCATTGTCAGGCAGCTAGATGGGAAGCTTTCCAGCCAGGACACAAACTGGTGCCCATAAGAGAAAGTGGCACTGCAGACAGAAGCGTAAGCTATTTATGGCATGGGTGCACTGCCCTACCCTGCTGTTGCGTCATTCCAGGGTACCGCCAGGCCCCACTGTGGCATCACTCTGGCACTCTGCACTGCCTTCTTGCCTGGCACAGGCATCACCTGGTTCAACACACAGGATCTAATAGCAATGCCATGTGTTTTATTCATGCTGAAGTGGGAGAATAAATGGTAATGAAACAGAAAATATTAATCTATTGGAAAATGATGGAGTGTTTAGCCATTTTATGTGTATCTTATGTAATAGTTTTTAGTTGAGTCCCTTTCAGATTTCCATGGGGGACTTCTTTTTTTAATGTTTCTAAAGCAGGAAAGGTCACATGTTTTATTAGTAACTGGCTCTTTTTATCTGGTCACCATGAGTCAGGTTTCCCTCTTTGGCTTCTGAGAAACTCAGAGACAATCCAGTAGCCCAGCAGTGCACGGAACCTTACTACTTCTTTTTCATTTTCCTATTTTTCTCCTTTTTTCCTTGTTTACAGTCTATTCATATTTTCTTGCATGTATCCCTCTAAAACTTTCCAATTTTTTTCACACACATACACATACACCACTAAACAGCTCATTCTCCATTTTTCTTAATGACTATGTTGAAAAAAAAAAAGCAAACAAACTTCTGAACCATTCCAATTTTATTTATTTGAAAGACAGGGAGAGACAGACAGACAAATACAGAGAGAATGTCCATCCACTGATTCACTCCCCAAACGCCTGTAACACTTAGGGTTTGGCCAGACCAAAGCCAGGAGGCAGGAACTCAATCGGGCAGCAGGAACTCAAGTACCTCAGCCATCACCTGCTGCTTCTCGGGGTACACATTAGTAGGAATTCTACCCCAAGCACCCCAATGCAAGTGGTATCCTACCCACCGTGGCAAATACCCACGGGATATACATGAGTAGGAATTCTACTCCAAGTACCCTGTTGCAAGTGGTATCCTAAACACTGTGGCAAATATCCACGCACACTAAAGTCACCATTAATTGACTGCATAATACATCCCCTGAAGAAGGTAGGCAATTAGCATAGCGATGAGGCCAATCCTTGGGCCACTTGCATCCCAAGCTTGAGGTCTGCTTCTGCTCTGATTCCAATTTCCAAGAAGGTAGCAGGTGATGTTCCAAGACATGTTCCCACATGGAAGACTGAGACTGATTTCCTCGATCCTGCTTCCACTTTTGGCCCAGCCCCAGTTATTGGGACATTTGGAGACTAATCCAGAGGATGGGAGATTTCTGTATCTGTTTATTTACTTTCAAACAAAATAAGTAAAAGTTTTAAACGAAACAATGAAAGGGCGAAGTTGGTAAAGCCACTACCTGCAGTGCCAGGATCTCATACGGGTGCCAGTTTGAGTCCCAGCTATTTCAATTCAGAGCTAGAGAAAAAAACAACTTTAAAATGGGAATTCCTGGAGCATAGCAAATTAAGCCACTGCTGGGATGTTTATGCTCCATACAGGAGTCCCGGCTTGAGTTCCCGTAACTCTGCATTTGACCTAGCTCCCTGAGTTCCTGTAACTCTGCATTTGACCTAGCTCCCTGCTAATGTGCCTTGGAGGTGCCAGATGGCACCTGAAGTACTTAAGTTCTCATGTCCCATTTGGGAGACCCAGATAGAGTTCCTGGTTCCTGCCTTCAGCCTGGCCCAGCCCTAGCCGATGCAGCCATTTGGGGGAATGAATTAGAGATGAAAAAAAAAATCTCCTTTTTCACTCTCCCTGTCTTTTCTGTCATTCTTTCAAATAAGTAAATATTTTTTAAAAACTCAAAAAGAATTGATAGTGTGAAACATTCATCTAGTATTCCACACACTATGAGACAGATATGAGTACCATTTTTTTTTAAGATTTTTTTTTTTAATTGGAAAGGCAGATATACAGAGAGGAGGAGAGACAGAGAGGAAGACCTTCTGTCTGATGATTCACTCCCCAAGGGGCCGCAACAGCCGGAGCTGCGCCAATCCGAAGCCAGGAGCTAGGAGTTCCCTCCAGGTCTCCCACATGGGTGCAGGGTCCCAATGCTTTGGACCATCCTCGACTGCTTTCCCAGGCCACAAGCAGGGAGCTGGATGGGAAGTGGAGCTGCCGGGATTAGAACCGGCGCCCATATGGGATCCTGGTGCACTCAAGGCAAGGACCTTAACCACTACACCATTACGCTGGCGCCCCTCTTTTTTAACTGTCATAATTTCTAAGTAAGGGATTCTATTAAGAAAGATGACTCAAGGGGGCAAATAATCATACTTTGAAAAAATACCCACATTTCAAGCTCTGCTACGTCATTTCTGTTAATTCTCACAACTCTATGCGTAAGACTAGTTACACTAATAGTGAATCAAAAGCAGAAATTAAACTGGAAACAAACAAATAACAAACCTGAGAAAAATCAATGCAACAAGAATGCTTGTTCTTACGAAGATCAATAAGATCAGCAAACCTGTAACAAGGTTGATAAAGAGGGCCCGGCGCCGTGGCCTAGCGGCTAAAGTCCTTGCCTTGAAAGCCCCGGGATCCCATATGGGCGCCGGTTCTAATCTCGGCTGCTCCACTTCCCACCCAGCTCCCTGCCTGTGGCCTGGGAAAGCAGTTGAGGACGGCCCAATGCTTTGGGACCCTGCACCCGCGTGGGAGACCCGGAAGAGGTTCCAGGTTCCCAGCTTCGGATCGGCGCGCATCGGCCCATTGCGGCTCACTTGGGGAGTGAATCATTGGACAGAAGATCTTCCTCTCTGTCTCTCCTCCTCTGTGTATATCTGGCTGTAATAAAATGAATAAATCTTTAAAAAAAAAAAAGGTTGATAAAGAAAAGAGAGGCAGTTCAGATTAAATGTCAGGAATTATTACAGACCCTGAAGACTTCACAGGATAAAATACAATTACGAAGAAACAGACCACTGCCTAAAGATCACAACTCACTTAGTATGAAAGAAAATACAAATAGCCCTGAAGCCACTACCGAGATATTGAATTGATAATTTTGAAAATCCTGGGGGTTGCCATGGTGGTGCCGCGGGTTAAGCGGAAGCCTGTGACACAGGCATTCCCAAGTGGGCGTTGGGTAGTCTCAGCTGTCCCATTTCCTTTGCATCTGTCTGGGGAAGCTTGGGCCCAAGCCACCCAAGTCAGGGATCCAGAATGGGTTCCGGGTTCCTGGTTTCACTTTGGCCCAGCCCTGGCCACTGCAGCCATTTGGGAAGTCAGCAGATGGAATATCTTTCTCTCTGTCTTTACCTCGCTCTATGTAACTCTGCCTTTCAAGCAGCTATTAGAATAAAGCAAAGGGAAAAAAAAAAATACAGTCTCCATGAGGGGCCTGCACGGTACTAGGCCTGTGGCTATGGTGTCAGCAACCCGTATGGGCACCGGTTCATGTTCCAGCTGCTCCATTTTCTTTTATTATTATTAAAGATTTATTTATTTTTATTGGAAAGGCAGATATACAGAGAGGAGGAGAGACAGAGAGGAAGTTCTTCCATCTGATGGTCAAGCGACTGTGACAGCTGGAGCTGAGCCAATCCGAAGCCAGGAGCCAGGCACCTCTTCCGGGTCTCCCATGTGGGTGCAGGGTCCCAAAGCTTTGGGCCATTCTCCACTGCTTTCCCAGGCCTTAAGCAGGAAGCTGAATGGGAAGTGGAGCTGCTGGGATTAGAACTGGTGACCATATGGGATCCCGGCGCGTTCAAGGTGAGGATTTTAGCTGCTATGCTATCGCATCGGGACGTTTAAATCCAGTTTCCTTTTTATGGCCTGAAAAAGTAGCAAAGACTGGGCCAAGTCCTGGATCCCTGCACCCACATGGGAACCCCAGAAGAAGCTCCTGGTTCCTGGCTTCACGCAGGCACAACTGTGGCTGTTGTGGCCATGTCGGGAGAGAACCAGTGCATAGACTGCCTCTCCTTCTCTCTCTAACTCTGTCTTTCCAATATAAATAAATAAGTACACATTTTTTTAAAATTCATGAACCACATACACAAAACACACACACAAATATCCAAAGGCTTTCAACAGAAAACTACCAATGTGTTTACATCGGTTAATTAGTGAATTAATTTGAGTGGCAGAGAGATGGGGAGTGAGGGGGAATGCAGAAAAAGAGAACGATAGATTTCCCCTCTGCTGGTTCATTTCCCCAAATGTCTGCGACTGTCTAGGCTTGATGAGGCTGAAACAGCAAGCTGGGAACGCAAACCAGGACTCCCACACAGGCGACAGAAACCCTATCACTGGACCATCATCATTGCCTCCCAGGATCTGCATTAGCAGGAAGCTGGAGTGAGAAGTGGAGCTAGGTATGAAATCCAGGTACTTCAGTGTGGGACGGGGGTGTCTTAAGGGCCAAACACCCACCTCCCTACCAAAGATGTCACGAAGAATGAACACCAGCAGTGCATAATATCTTTCAGAAAACAGAATTGGGAGCACTTCCCAGTATTATCTTTTTTTTTTTTTAAGATTTATTCATTTTTTTTTATTATTACAGCCAGATATACACAGAGGAGGAGAGACAGAGAGGAAGATCTTCCGTCCGATGATTCACTCCCCAGGTGAGCCGCAATGGGCCGATGCGCGCCGATCCGAAGCTGGGAACCTGGAACCTCTTCCGGGTCTCCCACGTGGGTGCAGGGTCCCAATGCATTGGGCCGTCCTCAACTGCTTTCCCAGGCCACAAGCAGGGAGCTGGATGGGAAGTGGAGCTGCCGGGATTAGAACCGGCGCCCATATGGGATCCCGGGGCTTTGAAGGCGAGGACTTTAGCCGCTAGGCCACGGCGCCGGGCCCCAGTATTATCTTAATATCAAAATCAGACAAAGGAAGGAAGGAAGGAAGGAAGAAAAGACATACAGAGAGAAAGAAAGAAAACTAATGGGTCTCTCACGTAAAAAGCTCTGAACATATTCACAAACTGAACTTAATACACACACAAAGACACACAAATGTTCACTATACCCAAGTGGGGTTTAGTAGGTATAAGAGAGGAGTTTCTAAACTTGACATTAGAAACACAATTCATGAAGGGGAAAGTTGATAAGTCAGCCTTTTATCATCAAAACTAAAAAGCTCGGTCCTGTGAAAGACCCTGTTAACAATAATGAAAAGACAAAATAGATACTGGGAGAAAATATTTGCCAATCACATAATCAACAAAAGCACTAATATCTAGAACATAAAAAAATACATGAAACTCAACTGTGGTCATGTTATCCAACTAAAAAATGCACAAAATGCGCATATTTCACAGAACAGAATATACAGAAAGTAGACACAGAGAGCTGTTCCATGTCATTAGTTGTTACAGAAACACAAGTTAAAAGGATGGTATGGAAGAGTCTCTGCACACCTACCTCAAAGGTGAAACACACACACACACACACACCAGCAGTGACCACACTGAATGCGTCAAGGATAGGATCACTCATACATTCCCGGTGTGTATGTAGAATGAAATAGCCACATTGGGACCACAGTTGGGCAGATTCTTTAAAACATGAGCATGTTGAGCTGCCTCTTGAGAAACCAACAGCTCATATCAGAGTTCCCTTTTGAGTCCTAAAAGTACCACTTCGAATTCAGCTCCCTGCTAATGCTCCTGAGAGCAGCAGATGACAGCCCAAGCACTTGGATCCTAGCTGCTCACATGGCGCAGGAGTTCCTCACTCCTGGCTCTGGCTCCTGGTTCCTGATTCTAGCTCCTGGCTCCTGGCTCTGGCTCCTGGCTCTGGCTCCTGGTTTCTGACTCTAGCTCCTGGTTCCTCACTCCTGGCTCCTGGCTCTGGCTCCTGACTCCTTGCTCCTTGCTCCTGGCTCCTGGCTCCTGGATCCTTGCTCTGGCCTGGACCCACCCCTGAAGCTGTGGCCATCCAGGCAGTGAACCAGTAGATGGAAGATGGATGACTTTTCCTGTGTCTTTCCCCTTTCTGTCACTGAGCCTTTCAAATAAATAAACTGTATTTTAAAATAATGAACATGCAACTTACCAAATAACTCAGCAATTACATTCCTGAATATTTTGCCCAGAGAAAATTTCCCACAAAATTTTCTACCTCAAAAACGTGTACATGAATGTTTGTAACAGCTTTATCAGTAAAGCAAAAAGCACTGGAAACAACCCAGACTCTATGGGTGAACAGGTAAACAATTTGGCACATTCGTGCCATGAAATACTACAAAGAAATGAAACAGGAACAAACTAGGGATGCAACCTGTACAGGCGCCCACAGAGTAAAATGTGGAGTGAAGAAAAGCCCGTCTCCAGCGCTCACCTGCTCTATGGTGTCACTTTGATAACGTGCTTGAAACAACAACGTGACAGACATGGAAGACAAATGAGTGATTCTGCCAACGGTCCAAAGAGTGTGAGACAGGGAAATAGGTGTGTTCTAATGCACAGCCTGAGGGATGCTCGCGGTGATGGGCAGTGTTCCACAGCCTCACCTTATCTATGTCTGTGTCCTGGGTGTGACACTGCACCACGGCTTGCAAAAAACACTTTCACTAGCGGCAACTGAATAAATGTACAGGGGAACTTTATGTGGGTATTTTTTTGGGGAACACTTTCATTATTTGTTATTATTTCAAACAGAGAAGCAGGCAGGTGGAGAGAGATCTTGGATCTGTTGGTCCACTCCCTAAGTGCCTTTAATAGCCCTGAGAAGTAGGGACCCCAGCACCTGGGCCATCACTGCGACCCACCAGGCTGTGCACAAGCAGGAAGCAGGAGTGATAGCCAGAACTTGAACTGGGCACTCTGATACGGGATGTGGGTATGCAAAGTGACAGTCTAACTGTTGCATCAAGCGTGCACCCTTACCATATTATTTCTTACAACTGTATGTGAATATATGATAATTGCACAATGATAGACATGTACAAGATATGTAAATTAAAAATGATGATAGACATGTAAAATACATGCAAATTAAAATTGATGAAATAGCTCCAGACTTCATATTAACTTCAATGTACAAGTTGAAGAAATTAATCTAGAAATGACATTCTTCAGGGAGCATTGCCGTGCAGGGCAGACAGAGTCACAGCCTGAGGCACCAGCATCTCATTTCGGCACTGGTTCAAATCCGCTTCTGATCCAACTCTCTGCAAATACACCTAGGAAGCAATGAAATATGGCCAAGTCTTTGGCCTCTGCATGGATGTGGGAGATCCGGAAGAAGTTCCAGGCTCCCAGCTTTGCAGCGGCCCAGCTCTAGCCATTGTGGTCATTTGGGAAGTGAACCAATGGAATAAAGATCTCTTTCTTTTACTCTGCCTTACAAGTAAATAAAAGAATTACACACTTTAGGGCCCGGCAGCGTGGCCTAGTGGCTAAAGGCCTCGCCTTGAACATGCCAGGATCCCATATGGGCGCTGGTTCTAGTCCCGGCAGCTCCACTTCCCATCCAGCTCCCTGCTTGTGGCCTGGGAAAGCAGTTGAGGACAGCCCAATGCATTGGGACCCTGCACCTGCGTGGAAGACCCGGAAGAGGTTCCAGGTTCCTGGCTTCGGATCGGTGCAGTACCAGCCGTTGCGGCTCACTTGGGGAGTGAATCATCGGACGGAAGATGTTCCTCTCTGTCTCTCCTCCTCCTCTCTGTATATCTGACTTTGTAATAAAGTAAATAAATCTTAAAAAAAAGAATTATACACTTTAAAGTACTTTTCCATATGTTTTTCATTTCTGAGATAAATTATAGCTGGCAAAGTAGTAGAGATGAGAAAATATTAAACTAGAACTTAGGGGGAAAAAGCTAAAAGGAAAAAAAAGAAATTTAACCTAACAAAATACACATATTATTGCTAAAAAATAAACAATGAAAACGAGTAATAAAATTATTGTCTTTAAATACAAACCTAATAGGTCATCTAAAATCTGTAACACATGAACAGCCTTTTCCAGGCTATTCAGTGACCAATCAGAGAGCCCTGTGAGCAAACAGTGAGGCCGCATTTGTACTCTGGCGCCATGCTTTGCGTGTCCCGGGTTTGCCTGTTCCCATTTCTTACATATCAGCAGGTGTAAAAGTGGAAAACTGCTGGTAATGGACTTAGTGCAGAATCTAGCTCTGTTTTACACAGAAACACAAGATAGTTTTTACCGAGTATTGTTATTTTACACTGATTTTTCCAGGAATGCAACTAACACATAGATCAAGAGTCACACTTGTTTTTATTCAGAAGTTTAGTCTGAATTCTTGGCAACCTAGGAAACCAGGTCTTGACTTGGCTGAAACTGTTTTCCTTTTAGTTTTTCTTTAGATTCTTGGCTTTTTCCCGATACAATATTTAGATGGATGAATTCCATCGCCAGCTACTGAAGGGCATAACACAAAATCAGTATGCTAACCAAGGGCAACTGGACCACCAGGTTGTGACCTCAGCAGTGGGCACGTTAGAACATTCGGGTGCTCCTATAAGATTGACCGTGTCCCTCTGGAAGGCCACACAAGGGAAATCACCATGGCCGGCTGAGATCAACGGCCCAAGCCATGGCCAGTTTCAAGGTCAGTCACACAAGCAGGAAGAATCAACAAAGCCGGCCTAAGCGTGTCATCAAAGTAACAACAACAAAAACCCCCAAATCGCAAAACTCTCAGTCTCAGCGTCTCCCCCATGCTCATCCCGGCAAATGCCAAAATATGTGCCCTTCTTCCTTCAGCTGGGCAGAAAACACCTGGCCTAATACCCACATTCTCTGCAGTGGAATCCACATTTCAACTTCCAGTTCTAGAAAAACCCAAGCTGCAAAGAGAAACTGCTGGATCTATCTGGAAAGCTCTGGCAGTTCACAAAAGGTGACCATCTGAGGAGTGCAAGAAAATATACTCGTGTGATACAAAGCTAATAGAGGAGATAGGAAGTTTTAGAAGATAATTTGTATTCTCAGTGAAATTCAGGAAGATCTGACAGTAAGAAAACAGAGCAAGTCATAACGAAAAAATCTGCAATCAAAGAAATCAGACGAACGATAAAAAACATGATAGTTGCAGTAAAGAAATGCAAAGCACACTGGGTGATTTTAAAAAGTCAGGGATGATGAAAGTGATTGCAAGTGTCTAAGAAAATACGTGACATGGAACAAATCGTGTCCCTAGGACACCAAATACATACACAGTTTAATTTCCTGAAAGAGACTCGAGCATAAAAAAAAAGGGGGGGGTGAGCCATAATCAAAGCAATAATAAGATGCCTGGAAGGCATTTGATAAAATCCATCGCTCAATCCAACTCTAAGTACAATAGGAAGAGAAGGGATTTGACATGTAATCTCCTGCAACATATTTAATGGTGAAACGCCAACTGCCTTGCAGCAAAGTGTCACTGCTATTTAATGCAACACAGGTCACACACTTTGAAAGCAGCAGGAGCCAGAACTACCGAGAGCAGTGGGGGAGACACAAGGCATTTTCATCTGCAGCCGACCTCATCGTCCGCTCGGAAAACCCATGGGAGCCAACGGAAAATCCTTAGCACTAAGAAGAGAGAATCCTAAAGAAGTGAACCATTGCTAATTAAATATTTAAAAGCTACCTAATTTTAAAAAATTATAATGAGCAGTCTGGATAGGATTTGACTCCCAAACACTTGATAGACATTTAACCCCCAAAGTCAATAGTAGCAAGAGGATGGAGGCTTCAATCAATTACATTGTTTAGGAGGTCCCTGAGGTCACTGGAGGCCGTGTCCTTGCAAGGTGGTTCTCACAAGAGGGCCGGTTACGGGCCCGGTGCCATGGCCTAGCGGCTAAAATCCTCACCTTGAACGCGCCTGGGATCCCATATATGGGCGCCGGTTCTAATCCCGGCAGCGTGGCCTAGCGACTAAAGTCCTCGCCTTGAACATGCCAGGATCCCATATGGGCGCTGGTTCTAGTCCCGGCAGCTCCACTTCCCATCCAGCTCCCTGCTTGTGGCCTGGGAAAGCAGTTGAGGACGGCCCAAAGCCTTGGGACCCTGCACCTGCGTGGGAGACCCAGAGGAAGTTCCAGGTTCCCGGCTTTGGATCAGCATAGCTGCGACCGTTGTGCTCACTTGGGGAGTGAACCATCGGATGGAAGATCTTCCTCTCTGTCTCTCCTCCTCTCTGTATATCTGACTTTGTAATAAAAGGAATAAATCTTAAAAAAAAAAAAGTTTTGTATTTATGGAGAGAATATTTAAAGTGTTCCTTTCAGGTTTTTTTTTAAAGATTTATTTATTTATTCAACGGGTACGAAGATTCAATAATGTAAGGCAAGGAAGTTCTGCCCTTCTGCTGGGTCACAGTGTGCCTGGTGTCAGACAGCATTTACACTTCAGTTTTACTAAGGCACACACATGTACACACACAAAAATCAAGGCACAGTAGCTCAACAGACTAACCCCCCACCTGCTAGCACTGGCATTCCATATGGATGCTGGTTCTTGTCCCGGCTGCTCCACTCCACATCCAGCTCCTTGCTTATGGCCTAGGAAAGCAGTCAAGGCCGACTCAAGTCCTTGGGATCCCACTTGGGAGACCCAGAAGAAGCTCCTGGCTCCTGCTTCTGGATCAGCTCAGCTCTGGCTATTGCAACCAGTTGAGGAGTGAACAAACAGATGGGAGACCTCTCTGTCTCTCTCCTTTCTCTGTAAAAAATCTGCCTTTCGAATAAAAATAAATACATCCTTTTAAAAAGAGAATGAATTAAATGTAGAAGAAAATGAAAAATTAAAATACCAAGTCTGAAATGATATTTATTGTAACCCAAATCTATTCACTAATAAATGGTCCTTCTGAAATAGTGAGAACCACCACCACCGATTTGTTCCTGGCATTCTGTGATTTTGCAAACTCTCATCTTACAGACAGACCCAGGCCTGAGCCCTCCATCTGCCTCCCCACCTTCCCTCAGAGCTCTCTCTCTGGAGCCCACCCCACACACTGAGCCATCCGGGAATGGCTACCCCATGGTGCTCCACTCTCAGCAGTCTTTTCAAGCCTGTTTCTCACCGCACCTGAACCTCCACGAGGGGTGCCAGGTGTCCCCCCCAACCCAGCGTCACTTTCCTCGCGGTTCTCAGTAGACACTGTCGGCTGTGAAGTTCATGTGCCGTGGCCACCCTCAGAGCCCTGCGCCTGCTGGCTACTGACCCCACCTGTCTCAACTCTCAGAGCTCCTCTTCCTGTGGCACTGAGGACTCACGCGACCCCCTCATTTCTTCGTTTTAGGACCTCTAGCACGCCAGCATCCCCTCCCACCCACCGCCCCATCCCACCTCAGCAAACCAACCTACCCTTTGGCTTCCTTCCGCTTCTTAAACTGCCAAGCCCTGGTCCCAAGAGTGACCAGGCACAGTCAGTCTGACACAGGCTGCTTCACTTCTTCAGGCCTCAGTCCCCTGAACTCTAAAATGGGAATCATAATGATACTACAGATGCTCTTCCACTGAGAATGTCATTACAAAACAAATAACACATCGTGATCTGAACATACCATGAGCGGAAGAGGCACCTTGCACATCAACCCTACCACACACCCTAGCTCAGCAACACAGCATGTGGTAGGGCACTGCTGGTTTCCTCTTGTGACCGCATTTGCCACCGCCCAGTTTCACCAGAGAGCTCCGGGCTGCGTTAGTGGTCTGGGGAAAGATTATGTTGAAAGTTTGCAATACGGTTCCTACAGAATGTGTGTCGCTTTTACAGCAATACAGAGATGGCAGGCTAAGTTAAGCCAATGTGGGACATGGGCTGCAGCAGTCATTCCAGCCAGCTGTCTACCGGCCAACTATCTCAGCCCTTCTATAAAGTTCCAGGAACACAGGGATCTTTGTTGTGGTCAATGCTGTTTCTCTTCTGCCCAGCACAGTGCTGGGTGCACAGCAGGTGCTCAAAGCCGCTGAGACCCTCTGCGGGATGTGGCGCTGGCGAGGAAGGCAACAGCAGTGCCTTGGACAAGACTGCCACCTGGTGGCTGCTCTGCATCAGTGCTCTGCGAGGAAGTTTTCCCTGACATTCCATTTGACCTTGAGACAAGCAATTCAAGGGACAGGTAGGAACTACTTTTGGTTGCTCACAAAGACGACTCCTTCTCTAAAGCCTACACCTATTAGGCAAGCAGAGCCATACACAAAGAGCACCTCAGGAAGCGGAGAATGAGAACAGGGCTGTGACTCAGAAAGTAAATTCATGAACAAGAGTAAACACCCAGCAGGATGTGGGGATACAAAAGTGACTTTTTTAAAAAAGATTTATTTATTATTATTTTTTTTATTACAAAGTCACATATACAGAGACGAGGAGAGAAAGAGAGGAAGAGCTTCCATCCGATGATTCACTCCCCAAGTGAGCCACAAACTCCTGTGTCCATTTTTCTTTTTTCTTTTTAAAGGATTTATTTATTTTTATCACAAAGTCAGATATACAGAGAGAGGAGGAGAGACAGAGAGGAAGATCTTCCGTCCAATGATTCACTCCCTAAGTGGCCGCACTGGCCGGTGCTGAGCCGATCCGAAGCCAGGAGCCAGCAGCTTTTTCCAGATCTCCTATGTGGGTGCAGGGTCCCAATGCTTTGGGCCGTCCTCTACTGCTTTCCCAGGCCATAAGCAGGGAGCTGGATGGGAAGTGGAGCTGCTGGGATTAGAACCGGCGCCCATATGGGATCCTGGCGTGTTCAAGGCGGAGGCCTTTAGCCGCTAGGCTACCACGCTGGGTCCTGTGTCCATTTTTCATGGCTGCACCAATTTAATTCTTCCCAAAATATCTCTCTATTCAACCCACTCACACACTTCAGATGTATCTAAGATTTTACTATCATAAATAAAGGGGCAGTGAAACACCTTACACATACATACTGGCATCATTTCTCAAGTAAATCAGTAATGATGAGTGTGAAATAGTAGAAACGCTTGGACAAAGGTTACATATCCCTACAATCTAGGTAAAAATCGCCAGATTTTGCTTGCACGTCCATCATGTGTGCTGTGCCGGCTCCTCACAGTCTTCTTTTCTTTTTCTTAAGGATTTGTTTATTTTTATTGGAAAGTCAGATGTACAGAGAGGAGGAGAGACAGTGAGGAAGATCTTCCATCCGATGATTCACTCCCCAAGTGGCCGCAACTGCTGATGCTGCGTCGATCTGAAGCCAGGAGACAGGAGCTTCTTCTGGGTTTCCCACGCGGGTGCAGGGTCCCAATGCATTGGGCCGTCCTCGACTGCTTTCCCAGGCCACAAGCAGGGAGCTGGAAGGGAAGTGGAGCTGCCGGGATTAGAACCGGCGCCCATATGGGATCCTGGTGCCGGGCCCCAGCTCCTCACATTCTTAACAGCACCCGAAACCATTTTTGCTAATCTGTTACGAGAAATCACATATCTAATGATTGGGTTTTGATTGGTTTATCTGAAAGGCAGAAAGAGAGAGCTCCACATGCCCACACAGCTAGGGTTGGGCCAGGCCAGAGAAGGCAGCCAGGAACTCAGCCCAAGTCTCCCACGTGGGTGGAAGCGACACACGAGGCCAAGGGCCTGGCTCTGTTTGGATCTCTGTATCTTTAACCAGAAGTAAGGCTTTGCATCTTTCTACTGCCATCTATGCTTCCTTCTCGTGAGAGCTACGCATGTTTCCACTGCATTATTTTTTTTTTCTTCTTCATTTTACACACTCTTTGTCAATAAGTCCTTGGTTATAGGTATTTCAAACACTTTCCTCTTTTGTGCAAAGCAGCTTTAAAGAACTTTCATGCAATGGCATTTTCATCTTCTATGGCTTCTAGAAGCATCTGTTCCTATGCAGAAAGGCCCTTCCAAGACCAAGACGGCAAATTAATACTCAGATATTTTCTCTTTACACTTTGATAGTTTCATTTTTTAGCACTTGAATCTTTAATCCATGTAGGTTTTCTTTTTTAAGCTTATCTTTAACTTTGTCTTTTTTTTTAATCTGTGCGACTGGTAGTAGCAGAGTGCGGTAGGCTGTCACTCAAGACACCAGCCACCCACATCAGAGCGCTGGTTTGGGTCTCGCGGTTCTGCTTCTGATTTTGCTAATGGTCCTTGGAAGAGGAAAACATAGCAGGATTTGAGCCCCTGCCTCTCACACAGGGAGACCAGGATGAAATTTCACGTTCCTGGCTTTGACCCCGCTCCTGGTCCAGGCTTGAGTGTTGAGGTCATTTGGAGAGTAAGCCAGCAGATGGAAGATCTTTTCTCTCTCTCTCTCTCTCTCTCTCTCTCTCTCTCTCTCTCTCTCTCTCTCTCTCTCCTCTGCCTTTCAAGTAAAAAGCAAATCTTGAAAATTGAATATATATGTTTGTATGTATGTATTTGAGATCCAGCATGCTGGTTCACTCCCTGTGTGCCTACAATAGTTGAGGCTGGGTCCCTAAGTGTTTACAACAGCTGGGACTGGGCCAGGGCCAAAGCCAGGAGGAGGAAAGTGAACCCAGGTCTACACATGCATTAGCAGGAGGGTCGGAGCAAGAGAGTTGGAGCAGGGACTCACACACAGATACTCTGAGATGGGATGCAAGCATTTTTGGGTGGGGAAAGCTTTATTTATCTGAAAGGCAGAATTAGAGAGAGAGAATCTTCCACCGCCTGGTTCACTCCCAGATGGTCACAAAATCAGGAAGCCGGAACTCCATCCTGCAGAAGTTTAACCCACCTCACCACAATACAGTTTCAGGATGCAGGCAGCTTAATCAGCATCACCTGTTAGGCTAAACACCCGCCCCGGGACTTGCAACGAAGTGCACATCCTGGGCCTTGGAAACTGTTCAGTAGCGCTGCCTGGGTTGGAGGGCTGGGGTCAAAGCACTTGGCACGCCGTGCCCCCCTCACCCCTGACAACCACTGTCTTACATACACTATGACTTCATTCATGTTTCCACCCCATTCCCAACTGCATTTGAAAAGAGAGACAAATGAATGGATAATTTAGACACTTTTGTTACACTGAATCTTACGCTTTTAATTCTGACCTTTATTGTATTTTATCTTTCTATTCCAAACGATATATACACTTCCAGTTATAAGACTTGTCTTTCAAAAGTATTTTATGACTTTTTTTTGTAATATAGTATCTTGGTCTATTCCTGGCTCCTATACCTTTTTCATTACATTATAAAGGAGGCCACTGAAACGTCACTGCTAAGAAAGCTATGGATACTTCACATTTTTCAAATAGCCATACACCAAATTATTATTGTCCTGAGAAGATATTCAGGATGTTCGACATTTCCTACAACCATACAAAATTCGGTACACTTGAGGCATACGACGGTGCTCGTGTCGACAGTCACCATTTCATTCTCTCACTTCCAGTATTTATATACCTTTTTAAAGGTTTATTAATTTTTTTATTGGAAAGTCGGATACAGAGAGGAGGAGAGACAGAGAGGAAGATCCTCCGTCCGATGATTCACTCCCCAAGTGGCCACACCGGCCAGAGCTGAGCCGCTCCGAAGCCAGAAGCCTCTCTTCCGGGTCTCCTGCATGGGTGCAGGGTCCCAAGGCATTGGGCCGTCCTTGACTGCTTTCCCAGGCCACAAGCAGGGAGCTGGATGGGAAGTGGAGCTGCCAGGATTAGAACCAGTGCCCACATGGGATGCTGACACGTGCAAGGCGAGGGTTTTAGCTGCTAGGCTGCCACGCCGGGCCCTATTTATATGCTTTTATCTCTCTCTCTTGTCTAATAGCCTTGGGTAATACTTGAGGAAATTTTGCATAACAGTGATGATTCTTTTTTTTTTTTCTTAAGTCTTATGTATCTATTTGAAAGACCACTGGATGCAAGGCCCCACACATCTGGGTCACCTTCTATTGCCTTTTCAGGTGCAGTAGCAGGGAGCTGGATTGGAAGCGGGGCAGCGGGGACCTGGACCAGCACCTGTATGGGATGACAGCATCATTGCACCATCGTGCCAGTCACAGACCTAAGCCGTGCTTGACTGATGCGAATACTCGTAGGGTGTCACCATTAAACATGACGCTACCTTTGATTTGAAATACTACACATATTTTCTATCATCCAAGAAATCTTCAGACTTTTATAGCCAACTAAGAACTTGCTCAAAAATCAGGAAGTCTGTTCATTTGTGTCAAACGCAGCTTCCATATCGATTAAAACGAACATGTCGTTTTCTTTGGCCTATTAATAGTACAGTATAGATTATATTGTCAATTCTTGTGTGGCGAAGATCCACTTGGTTACGATGTGCTTTATTAATTAGCTTAATGGCTTTGTTAATATTTGTTAGTATCTCACATATTTGCATCAATAACTGAAGGTTATTTTTACAAAATACTTGTTCATTTTTATTTATATGAAAGAGTGGACACAGAGAGAAACACAAAGAGAACGAGAGAGATTCAGTCTGCTAATTCACTCCCCAAATGCCTCCCCAAATGCCTGCAACACCCCCAGATGGGGCCATGCATAAGCTGGAGCTGGGAACTCAATCCAGCAAGGACCTAAGCACCCAAGTCATTCCCACTACCTGCTAGGCTCTAGAAGGAAGTCAGAGTCAGAACCCGGAATGGGAATCAAACCCAGGTTCTCCACTGTGGGATGTGAGCATCTTAACCACCAGGTTGCTCCCTGGAGCTCATCCATAAAACAGCAAAACCAGTATATAGGAATAGATAGTGGCCGCATACAACCACTTACGGCCACACAGAACCTTCACAGATGCAACTCCTTAAAACTGAACAAATTCAATATATATCTTTGGAAAGGTAGAGTGTGATGTTTTATGAAAAGTCCAGATATCATCCGTATACAACACTTCGAGGCCTATTAGACATTAGTACTGATACATTTTTCGCTAGTGTCTCATCTTAAACAATTTAGGAATACACTGAGGGCTACCTTGGAAGTCAGATCACGGGAAAACCCAGCTCTCAGCTATAAGCTCAAAACCAGAATGATATGAATTATTTGAGTGGCCAGTGTTAAGCTGCGGCCTGTGAGGTTAGCATCCCTTTCTGGAGCTCCAGTTTGATTGAGTCTTATCTGCTCTGCTTCCAATCTAGCTCTCCGCTCACGGGCCTGGGAAGGCAGTGGAAGATGGCCCAAGGACTTGTGGGAGACGAGGATGGAGTTTCTGACTTGTCTTTCTAGCCTGGCCCAGCCCTCACTATTGCACTTTCATTCTCTCTCCCAGTAATTCTTTAAAATCAATAAAACAGATCTTTTAAAAAAAATCTGAATTCTTTTAGTTATCTGTGTTTCCTAGGCACTGAACTCACATATATAATGGTTTAAGAACCCGCTTCTGATCCTCAAAACATGAGGGACCCTGAGAGTCTACAGGTTCCAACGGCCACGGCCACTTCGGTGTCGGCCCAGTCACCAGTGCTGAGAGCAGCGAGGACTTTGCCATTCTCTGTAGGAATCAGGACAGACCCCGCACCCTGCCACCTCTGCCAGGGACCCACAGAGCTCACTTGTTCGCCTAACACATTTCACATCAGGGTGGCCCCGGAACCCTCTGGAACATCCACCACCCTGCCTGGATATCAAGAGAGACACACACACAGTGGGATGGAGGGCGGCCAATCACAACACTGGGTCCCCATTGCCTTTTTGCTTGTCACCTGCCTCTGCTCCCTCTAGAATGTGCCTCACACTGGTCCTGGCCAGCCCAGGGGAAGGGCTCCACAGCATCTGATGAGGGGGCCGGCCTACCTGGGTGGCTCCTCAGCCGGCTCTCGGCCAGCTCTGAGATGGCTCCGGACGTCGCGGTCTTCTTCAGTCTGATGGCCCCAGAAGTGCTGCCTCCTCCTGGTTTGTTGAGCATGTCCTCGCTACTGGCTCTCTTGAGCTGAGAGAGAGACAGAGAGAACACAAGGAAAGAAAGATAAAGAGACAAGCTTCCAGCAGGGAGTGCTGCCAACCCACCAAGCCTTGGCACAGCCCTCTCTCCCTGTGCCTAACGGTTCAGACACGACAGTGGCCCTGTGTGGTGAAAAAAGTGGTAAAGCTGTGGGCAAACGGAGACTCTATGATGGACTATGTCAATCAGTGGATTCTCCAGAGATCGTATTGTGCTTGGAGTGGTGAGAGTGGCAGCAATACAGATCCTTTGAAATGTCAAAAACACTCTGCCAGCTCTACCTTCAGACCAGAGATGGTCTCCCCAAGGAACTGATGAACTTATCTGGACAATATGATGCTGGACTTCATGCCTGGTAGATGCTTCCAATGAAAGAATCTCAGCTGAATTTGAACTGTGCTAACGCAACAGGGTGGAGAAGTCCACCATGGGGGTGGGGCTGAGGGGCTTGGGGAGGGGTGGGGGGAATCCCACTGCCTATTAAACTGTGTCACATAATGCAATGTAACCAATTAAAAAAAAAAGTGGTAAAGCTGGGCGAACATGTTCCTGCCATGAACATGTCAGAGCTAATGGAATTCACTGGAACAAGCTTCAAGGATATGTTCCAAGACCCCCAATGGGTGCCTGAAACCAGCTAGCACCGAGCTCTGCATATGCCACGTGGATACTGACGGTCAAGTTTAATTTATAAATGAGGCACCGTAAGAGATCATCACCAATAGGATAATCAGAACAAAATTGTGCAAATGTAGTCCCCTTTCCTTACTGCCCTCAGAGATGAGATGATTCAGGGCCTGCCTGAGCTGATCCAGTGAGGTGAACAGTGTAGGCACTGTGCCCTGGCACTAGGTGGCTAAGTGAGGGTTACTTGTACACACAAACACTCCGATATGCCAGTAGTGAATCTGATAACCAAGTGACTGATGCGTGGGTAGCATCTGCAGCGTGAAGACCCGGGACCCAGCAACGATGCACATCCCAGTTGGGGCAGAGACGGGAGTGTGAGATTTTACCACCCTACTCAGATGTGCGTGCGGTTTCAATCTCGGGAACCGTCGACTTCCGAAATTTGCCACTGAATGTTTTCAGACCATGGTGGATCACAAGTAAATGAAATGGTGGAAAGCGAAACTGTGGGTAAGAGGAGACTCCTGTAATGAGTTTAAAAAGAAATCTGCTTTCTTGGTGCAAGGGGAAGAACGAGAGCTGTGAGGTGCACAAAGGCAGGCTGGAGCGAGGCCCACAGCAAGGTTCAATGACATCTGTGAGGAGGACAGTGTGTCTGAAAGCAAGACTCAGCGTGTCAGCTCACACTGAGAAGTATGTTCCAGACATGCTCAAAGGTAGGAAAGGCATTTTTAAAAATAATATTAAAAAATATTTATTGGATTTATTTTATTTGCACAGTAGAGAGACACAGAGGAGAGACACAGAGAGGTGTTCCATTTACTGGTTCCCTCCCCACACAGCTGTGATGCTTGGGGCTGGGCGAGCCCAGAGCCAGGAGCCAGAAATGATAACCAGGTCTCCCACACGAGTGGCAGCAGCTCAAGTTCATGGGCATCTTCGGCTGCTCTCTTTCGGGGAATGGACAAGAAGCAGAGCAGCTGGGATCGGGACTGGCACTTCTAGGCTGAGGCTTGACTGGCTGCACCACAGTGCCAGCCCCTGAAAACTTTCTTGGAGGCCAGAAAAAACCCACAGTCAGCGGATGGTAGAAAGGAGAACCTGTCCACTCTTTTAGAGGGGTGTTTGCGTGTGCGTGTGTGTGTGTGTGTGTGTGTGTGTGCGTGTGTGCGTGTTTCCTTCCCTGTCATGAGAAGGGTAGGACAAAAAGTGTTGAGAGGTAGCAAAGTCTGAGAAGAAGGACTGCAAAAATGAGCTCACATTCCTGGCCCGGGCAAATCACGTTCACGGTCAACAAAGAGAACCCATAAAGAAGTCCTCTCGGCCACACTGCAGTCTTCACTATGGTTTCAGTCTGTCCCCAAAGGTGCAGGCGCTGGAAGTTTGGTCCCCACTGTAACAATACTAACAGGTGCTGGGACCTTGAAGAGCTCAAAGGGCCTGGTAGGAGGTGCGCTGGTCCAGACTCATCCGGTAAAGGGAGTACCGCTGATCTCACAGGAGTAGAGCAGCTTCCACGAGAGTGCGTTGTTGTGAAACGGGAAGACAAGGTCCTCCCATGCGCTCCTGCTTGTCTGCTCCTATGTGCCCCTTCTGCGCCTCGCCAGCTCTCTTCCCACAGTCGGACCCCAGCGCCACGCTGTTTGGAACCGAGACGTCATTGTGTATCTCATTTCTTTACAACATAACCAGCATCAGGTAGTCTGTTGTAGTCAACGCAAAAGGACAGAAACAATCTGCAGAATACTTCATGGAGATTAGGAGCAAGTGCCAGAAGACTGGAGACAGGCAGATGCTCAGAGCCATTACTAACACCTCGTGTTAAAAACAGCACAGTAGCCTAGTGGCTAAAGTTCTCATCTTGCACACGCCAGGATCCCATATGGTCACCAGTTCTAATCCCGGCGGCCCCACTTCCCATCCAGCTCCCTGCTTGTGACCTGGGAAAGCAGTGGAGGACAGCCCAAAGCCTTGGGGCTCTGCACCCGTATGGAAGATCTGCAGGAAGCTCCTGGCTCCTGGTTTTGGATCAATGTCTACACCCGCTCACAGCCCTCCCCACAGGGGATGAAGGTTCCAGTTGCTCCACAAGCAAAACACCTGGTATTGTTCTTTTTCAAGCCATTCTCCAGGGAGGTTGTGGTTAGACCCTTAAATGTAAATGATGCAAAAGCAGACAATTGCTTTAAATGGTACAAATATTTAAACTTATAATTTTCAGAGTCTTTTAAAAAGATTTATCTATTTATTTATTTATATTGGAAAGTCAGATATACAGAGAGGAGGAGAGGCAGAGAGGAAGATCTTCTGTCCGATGATTCACTCCCCAAGTAGATGCAATGGCTGGAGCTGAGCCAATCCAAAGCCAGAAGCCAGGAGCTCTTCCAGGTCTCCCACGCGGGTGCAGGGTCCCAATGCATCAGGCCGTCCTCAACTACTCTCCCCGGCCACAAGCAGGGAGCTGGATGGGAAGTGGGGCCGCCGGGATTACAACCGGCGCCCATGTGGGATCCTGGCACGTGCAAGGCGAGAACTTTAACCACTACACTATCCTGCCGGGCCCCAGGTGTAGGATTTTTAAAGTTTGTTTATTCTTTTTTTTCTTGAAAGGCAGAGAAAGACTGAGTGGGTGAGTGGGAACTCCCACTCTCTGGTTCATTCCCCTAATGCCTACCACAGCTGGGCTGGGCCAGTTCAAGGTCAGCAGCCAGGAACTCTTCCTGGCTCACTCACGTGGGTGGCAGGAACCCCCAAGCAAGTCCTCAGGCTACCACCTGCTGATTCTGAAGTGTGTATTAGCAGAAAGCTGGAACAGAGGTAGAGCTGAGAGTCAGTGTGAGGGCATCCCAAGCGGTGGCTTAACCCACTGTACCAAATGCCCACACCTACACAGCTATAGATTTATGTAAAAAAAAAAAAAAACCCGCCTTAAGTGGGGCAGTATTTGTTCTAGAAGATACCCACATCGCATATCACATGCTTGTGTTCAAGCCTCAGCTCTGCTCCCAATTCCAGCTTCCTGTGAAGGCAGGTCCTGGGAGGCGGCAGGTCATGCTGCAAGTGGTTTGGTCCCTGCCACTCATGCCAGAGTCCTAGATTTTGTTCCCAGTTCGTGGCTTTGGGCCAACCCAGTCATGGCCACTGTGGGCATCTGGGGAGTGAACCAGTGAATGGAAGCTCTGTGTGAGTCTGCCCAAGAAAAACATACATGCGCAGCACAGCCAAGATCATGACTTGACCTATATAAAGTGTGTCGTGCTTCGGGAACTAAGAAAAGGAAATTCGCGGCTGGGGAAGTTGCCATGCAAGCAAAGCCCTGGGCTAATTCCTCCAAAGGCTGGGCTGCTTTTCAAAAAGTATGTTTTTATTGAAAAGAAATGCTTTCATTGTAGTTAAAGCAAGCATAGCATATAGCTTACCGTCTAAATCACGCAATTCAGTGGCTTTAATACATTTGCAAGGTTATATGGCCATCACTTCCATCAACTTCCAGAAAATTTTTATCATTCAAATGAGAAGCTGACTCATTACACACTAACTCCCACTGCCTTTTATGAAGAGGGATGCTGGCACAAGCCATAGCATCAGCCAAGAAACTCTGGTCCACATTTCAAATGAATTGTTCATTTTTAAACAAATGATTAATATTAAAATGATGCTTCCAGTTACTCAATGTTAGCGTGACCACATTTTCTGGATGATGGCATAGACCCTCACTTTAGCACCGGACCACATCCATCCCTAAGACTCGTTTATTTTTATGTTTTAAAATTTATTCTATTTACTTGAAAAGCAGGTTACACACAGAGATAGATAGTTAGAGAAAGAGAGAAAGAAATGTCTTCCAATCTTTCCATCTGCTGATCCACTCCTTGAATTACTGCAGTGACCAGGCTGGACCAGGCTGAAAGTGGAAGCCAGGAACTCAATCCAGGTCTCCTACATGTGTGCAGGGGCCCAAGCACTTGGACCACCTTCTGCTGCCTTTCCAGGCTCATTAGCAGGGAACTTAATCAGAAGTGGAGCAGCTGGGACTCAAACTGGTACTCAGACGGGATGCCAGTTATCATCGATAGTGGCTTAACCCACGGCACCACAACGCTGGCCTCACCACTGCCCTTTTCGCTGAGACCCCGTAGTTGTATTGCCACCTCCTATTTTTGCAAAAAGAGGGTCCCTTTATGCAAACCCATCAACCCCTGCAACCGCTGTAGTGTGTGTATAACCCTACATGACGACAGTGGATAATGTCGGCAGCTTCTACGTAATAGGAAACAGACTCCCTAAATGATCATAATTTACTCTACCAAGAAGCATGCCCAGGTGCTCCTCCCAGGTTCCCTGAGGAGAACCAGTTCTCATTTTAGGCTTTGGAAATTCCCTAGGTGACTCTTCAAATGAAGAGGCAGGATCGCCTTAGCCAAGGGGATTCCAAACGCAGAACTGCCAAGGATATACACACGTGGTTCTGTTCTTCCTCCCTCTGATTCTGTGATCTGGCTAGAAACGGCAAATTGACTCAAAGTGCGGAATGACTAAGTTTACCTCAAAAGGCCCAGAGAGCAAGGGCTTGGTACATAAGCCAGAACAACCCATTACAGCACTTGGCTCTGCCCACAGGAGGCACAAGCGATGATACGAACTACAGGGGTGACAGCAGTGGCAGTAACTTAGAGGAACACCCCAGATGTTCAGGGCTGGCGGGGCTCCAGTTAGGAAGTGGGGTACCTTAGTGTTTTCACTTGCAGGATGGTGACAGAGTGGGAAACGCAGAAAGAACACTCAACAATGGGATCTCCATGTAGCGGGTTCGCAGCGATTGTCTAAGTGATGTTAAAGGGCATGTGGGGGACAGATGCCACCCCACCTGTGTGCCATGTGACTGGGAGCTATGCTGTGGTCCCTCAACTCTGTCCCAGAAAAAAAAACAATACACACATCTCTAGGATTGCACCCTTAAGAATTTAACGTACTTGGGGCTGGCTCGAGTCCCAGCTGCTCTGTTCCTGATCCAGCTCCCTACACGTACACCTGGGAAAGCAGCAGAAGATGGCCAATCATCTGAGTCCTTGCCACCCATTTGGGAGACGGATGGAGTTCCAGGCTCCTGGCTTCAGCCTGGCCTACCTTGACCTTTGTGGCCATGTTGGGAAGTAAGCCAGTAGATGAGAAATCTTTCTGCATCTCTCCTTCTCAGACGCTCTTCCTTTCAAATAAAAAAAGAACTTAAATTAAAAAATCTATCCAATGTAAATAAGAGTACATTCAATGCTAGTGGTATGTCCTACTACTTAAACGAGATTGTCACTACTGGGTTTAGGGAATGTACTGATGAGTGTTACTGCTCACTATATGAATGTATACATTATCCTCACATCACTGACAAGGACGGCTATCACACCTTGAAGATCCTGCACAAAGACTGCACCTGTCACCCCTATCTGTTTTTGAACTCTCATCAAATCACCTCCCTTAAATCAGAAAAACTGGGGCTGGCGTTGTAGCAATGCCTGTGACACTGGCATCCCATATGGATGCTGGTTTGTGTCCTCTGTGCTCTAGTTTCGATCCTGCTCAATGCTAATGAGCCTGGGAAAAGCAGCGGAAAGACGGTCCAAGTACATGGGCCTCTGCCACCTACGTGTGAGACCCGGATAAAGTTCCTGGTCTTGACTTCTGCCTTGCCCAACCCTAGCCAATGCAACCATCTGGGGAGTGAACCCACAGATGGAAGACGTCTCTCATTTCTCCCTCTTCTCTGAGGGAGAATAATAATTCTATTTTCAAATAATTAATCTTTATATATAAAAAAGAAAAACTGCACAATGAAGAGTAAACATCAAGTATCATAGGAATTAGCTGAATGTAACTTCCTCTTCAAAAACACTGAATTTTGATCATTAACCCAAAAGCAGACATTTATTCAAACATTGTGAGGAACAGCCTCATTTGTCCACTGAAAGGCTGAATCAGACTCAAGAGGTGCAGCAAAAGTGAGATTTTTAAATTTCCGATCTTGCATTTTATCACCCATTTTGCTGGGGGGTTTGCAACAAGTTGTTTCCTGACACTCAGGTCCCTCCTCCCCAGTTCTTCATTGCCTGAATATTACGGAGACGACCATCTCCTGGCACTCACTGCATCTGTTCTGGACACTCCGAACATCCTGTTTGCCTAAGAACGTGCCAGCTGTATGTAACCCAGCCGTCACACTAGCTAGCTGCTTGTAACTTCCCACACATCCACAAAGTGGATCCACCAGCTCTTTGTCCACTTAGCAGTGAACGGCTGACTGTGAAAATGAACCCAGTGTTGACTTCTCAAAATATGAACAATGCCACTACTACCCAACCACCCAAGGCTGTTTATGGTAACATTTCACCCCTGCAAAGATGCCTGGCAGGGAGGCTTAGAGAGAGTACCCTCCAGTCTCCCTTGCCCTTGGGTCATTGTCCAATGCCCCCCCCCCAATGCCATACCTAAAACCTTGTTTTGGCCTAAGGAGGGCACCCACAATACCGGCTGTTATCAACAGTCTTTCATCTAACCATAAAGTGAGACCAAGCCCAGATCTGAGTGCCAGGAAGAAGAGAGCGGAGCACCTGGGTCCTGGAGAGTCTTCCTGTAAGGCGTTGTGATTCCAGCGTGCCTAGAGCAGCGCTGCACACAGACACGGGAGCCAGAGGGGCTCTGGCGGGGGACAGAGCTCCAGGAAGTGCTCCCCCTCTTGCCACTGTGTCAGGTTTGCCTCCGTGGGGGCATGTGGCGTCTTGGTTGCTGCCCCGTCTACTCTGGACATAGCCCGTAATGAAGTTAGATGTTCAGTGAGAGCCTCCTAGAGGCTGGGCACACATCCTTAGTATATGGAGCCACTTCAAAAACTTCACAGAAAAATGAATGTTATGGAAAAGCTATCCATGGATTTGTTGGCATCAAAACAAACTTCTTTTGTTTAAAAGATGATTTATTAAAAAGGAAGCATTAGAGAGGGAGAAATAATCTTCCATTTGCTGACCACTATAACCCATGGCCAGACTGAGCCAAAGTCAGGAACTTGGTGCTCCATCTGAGTCTTCCACATGGGTGGCAGGGCCCCCAAGCACTTGGGCCATCTGCTGCTGCTTTCCCAGGAGCATTAACAGAAGTGGGGCAGCTGGGACTTGAACTGGCGCTCATATGGATGCTGGCCTTACAGGCAGACTAACATTCTGCAACACAATGCAGTCCCCAAATAAATCCATCTTTTAATTGCATCTTTCCATGAACTGCTTGAAATATATACTCAGCACACACTCATGCCTTGTACGTAGCTTGTCTCACCTGCTGAGAGTTGCACACCTACAGAGGAGCTGGCTTCTGTACAGCTGTGCATAATATATCACGACAGTGCTAAATTGCAGGAAAACAAAACGCTGAGTCCTAAGAACTCACGGAGGTGATGATTAGCTTTTCATCAGTCAGAAGACAGGCTGGGGGAGCGTTCTGGAGAGGCAGCTGTGTGCTAGAGGGTAAAGAATGGCCAGTGGCAGTGGGGGGCGCAGTCACTTGTACCAGGAAGCCCAACAGGTACAGAGGGGGCTCCCCCACTTTCTGGAGCGCAGCGATGAGGGATTTGGATGGGAACACCCATGTGTGCTACACTCAGGCACAAATGGATACAGAGGAGGGATGGCTGGAGGGAGTGTTGGACAGGACAACGAGAAGAGAACTCCCCACCCAGGAGGCAGCGGGAAGGCAAGGTGGAGGCTTTGTTTTGAAGAGAGGAAGACAGACTGATTTCTCCTCCTTAGGAGAAAGGAAGGGAGCCGACGAGGGCATCCCACGGCCGGCACCTGTGGATTCTTCAGGGCCCTTTTCTTGAATGTTCCTTTTCAGCCCTTCCACAACTCTAAAAGGAAAATAAGTTGCTCCCAACTGCATGCGTGAAGCAGAGCTGGCATTTAACTCCCAAACCAAGTTAAAGACAGTAGGAGGAGACAGTGTGATGGCTCAACTGACTAATCCTCCTCCTTGCAGCACTGGCACCCCATAAGGCACTCCCAACTGCTCCACTTTTGATCCAGCTGCCTGTTTTGGGTCTGAGAAAGCAGTTGAGGATGGCCCAAGTTCTTGGGTTCCCTCACCCACGTGGGAGACCCAGAAGAAGCTCCCGGCTTTGATTGGCTCAGCTCCAGCCTTTGCAGCTATTTGGGGAGTGAAAAGGTGAATGGAAGAATTTTCCCTTTCTCTCTCTCCTCTCTGTAAATCTGCCTTTCCAATAAAAATGAAGAAATCTTTCTCCTTTTTTTTTTTTTAAGACAATAGGGGACACCTAACCGTCTCACAGGTGAGGAACACCATGCATTCTGGTGTAGCAGCACAGGCTAGTAGCCAAGAACTTGGGCTGGGCTGGCTGTGGCTCTCGGTTCTGTTGGTGTGTGACCTTGGGCAAGTCCCTCACCTCTCTCTACCTTGGCTGATTCATCTTATAAAAAATGTTTATAGTAAAGGTACTTTATAGTGTCACTCTGAGGATTAAACTACATGGAATGTGCTTGTATTAAAAACATCTGACAGGGCTGTATTCATCAGCTTTTTGTAACTGTGATCAAATGCCCAAGACAAAGCTCCTTATGAATCAGAGTGGTTTATTTAATCTCACAGTGTCACAGATTCAAGTTCAAGATTAGGCAGCCCCATTGGTTTGGCATTTGGCAAGGGTCGGGGTTGGCAATGGAATACGCAGAAGAAGGATCGCAAAGTGAGCCAGAGAGTTAAGGTTCTACTCCGGCTTACACAGCTTTGTCATCTTACAAGAACTACCTGCCAAGGACAAGGCCCCAATGGCCTGAGCATCTCCCGCTAGGCTACCACCTCCTGAGGGCTCCACCACCTGCCGAGAGTGCTGCCCTGGGGACCAAGCCTTCAACACACACATCTTTGGGAGCGAGCATTCAGCACATGAACTAATTTTTAAACTTTATCAATATGCATTTATTCAATATGCATTGAATAAATGTATGCTAAAGTCACAGCCCCCCCAAAATCATAATTTTTCTTATCACAATACCTTGTTAATGCTAAATTCAAATGAAGGCAAAGAAGAGAGCAGTGTATTATTAGAACACATCAAAGCAATGCCAAGGGGATTCCAGCAGGCATAAAAGAACATCAAACAAGTCATTAACTTCCCTTGATCTTACGCTCTTCAGCTGATAAATCCATCTAACAACAGCAGCCAGTGAAAAGGTATATAGCGTGCCTGCCTATGATGTACCAGGCACACTGGGAAGAACAATGGATGCCTCTGGTAAGAACTGGAAGTGAAGTACAGAAAACACCTTCCTCCACAAAAAATAACCACTCATAAAAAACATTGCTACTTCAGCCATCCATACAACGGCTCATACAGACGCCCACTCCAAGTCCCTTGTTTGCCAGGCACACCCAACTCCCTCTTCCTCGTCTGGGTCTCTGACATCTCGCTCTGTACTGTAGATAACCTAACCCTGTGCTTAACAGGGATTAGGATAAACAGCATGCACTCCAGGCCACACACTGTAGACAATATGGGCGCTTCCCATGGGAACACTTGATTCCTTCTGTACCTTTTACAAAGGAATTCCGTTCGAGAAAAACGGAGTGGTTAGATGCTTTCCCAAGAGGCAGGGCACCTGTCCCTTTCCTGTCCTCTGAAATAAACAGCTGAGACGACTCCTCCTTTATCACTGTGTTGTAGTTTTTGAGGTTTTATTATCATTTTTTTAATGCAACATGAAATGAGGAAAGCCAGTAGTCTCAGTTACCAATTCCTGTTCCTTCTGTATTCATACTTGCATTTTTGGCCTTGTTTCCTGGCCACGTTACAGGACAGCCCTGGGAAGGTGTATGCATTAGCACTCCTTGGATACGTTTAATAAGTATTTTCATGACATGGTATCACTGACATTCAAGCTGCCAAGCACCGGCACATGAAAACTTGCAAAAGGAAAAATTTAAACACTGCACAGATTAAAGTCACTCAGAAATCCCTCTCAGTTCCACAAAAGTGAACAGGAAAAGTCCAAAGCTGAAAATCATCAGATAAAGCACTCCTGGTTCTTTGGAGGTAGGTAATATGTTAGGGCTTGATAACGGTTCTCCTACCAGCAGGTATCAGAATCTTGGAGAGGGCTGACTTAAATGCAGTCTGCTGGGGTCAGCATTGTAGTGTAGCATGTTAAGCCACCACTGGCCATGCCAGCATTCCGTATGAGTTTAAGTTCTGGCTGCTCCACTTCCTATCCAGGTCCTTGCCAACATGCTAGGGAATTCAGGGCAAGATGGTCCAAGCACTTGGGCCTCTGGTACTACACGGGAGACCTGGATGGAGTCGCAGGGCTCTGGCTTTGGGCTGGCCTAGCCCTAACCATTGTAGCTACACAGGGAGCAAATCAGCACATGAAGGGATTCTCTCTTGATCTTTCTGTGTAACTCTGCCTTGAAGAAATCAATCTTTCGTAAAATGCAATCTCCTGCCTCCACATCCTCTGAGCCCACTACCAGTGCCAAGTTTCTAATTTCCTAGGTCTGGGGCAGGGCCTAAGAATGTGCATGTATACCAAGTTTTTGCATGATGCTCATACTGCTGGACTGGGGACCATGAAGGTTTAAAGGAACAGGGTCTACAGAACTATGACACAAGGAGGTGTGGTGGCTCAACAGGCTAATCCTCTACCTGCAAGCACTGGCAACTTATATGGGTGCCGGTTCATGTGCTGCCTGCTCCAACTCCATCCAGCTCCCTGCCTGTGGCCTGGGAAAGTACAAAAGGATGATCCAAGTACTTGGGACTCAACACCTGCGTGGGACCTGCGGGGGAGACCTGGAGAAAGCTCTTGGCTCCTGGCTTAGGGGAGTGAACCAGTGCATGGAAGATCTGTCTCTCCTTCTCTCTGGAAATCTGCCTTTCCAATATATACATACATATATATATAATACAAGCAACTTATATGATCTTATCATGCATAGCAGCCATATTAGCAAGTAGAAATAAAACAGGTCAAAGTAATTTTAATGACATTTTTTCTTCAACCAAACACATCTCAAACCACTATAAAAGAATGTGATGTGTTCATCTGACAACAGGGAAAGTGCCTTCTTAAGCCAGTTTTGTCCTGGTGCCAACTTTCACTTCAGGTTTTCTGGCCTTGCTTTTATATTTGCAAATCAACCTTTTACTAAGAGGATCTCGGTGAGGCAGAGCTGGCCCCACAGGGGTTATGATCATAAGACCCATGATGTCAGTTATCTCCTCAGATAGCATCTTGATGTCCGGTCTTATTTTTTTTTTTTATTTGTCCGGTCTTATCCTAAGGGTTGTTGCGGAAATGCCAGGCGTTGAGTGTGAAAGTCACTGTCACCAGACTCACTGAGAGCCAATCATAGCATCATCAAAAGATCCAAAAGAATATGATATTACTGACCAATCAAAGGGAGGGCTGCAAGCCTTGCAGCCCAGCCACACCCCGGGACACGAGGTAAACCTGAATCCCTCAACTCCAATTTCAGTGTCTAAGCATCTATGTCCTTAAGCACGCAAGCAACTCAGGAATAAAGCGACAGCTGCCAGGCTCCCTGCTCTGTTCTGCCCAATAAACACCTTTTTTCCCACAGCATCCCAACGTCAGCAGTTGGGTGAGTAGTTCAGGTTTTTGGGGGGCGAGAGGCGGGGGGATCCACAACAAGTCCATGACACACCTAGGTTTTCTTGATATGAAACAGAACCAAGGGCCACGGTGAACAAAGCGGCGCGGGGTTCCATTTAAGCACAAGAGACAACGATGCAATCCAGATGTGCCGTTAACACAAGAGACGTGAGGCTGGAGCCCGTTATCACTGTTGAACAGAGCACTTCTTAAAATGAGTACAAGGAATAAAAGGCTCCAGCTGTTTGTATCATTATCAAAGGATTATGTACTGAATATAATTATATAATAATATAGTATACACTATACTTTTTAAAGGTCTCTACGCCAACATCTCAGGCACATCTGAGTAAGGCCTTGCACTGTGTGTTGGGATGGCTACATGATCAAGCACCAGAATCTCAAGGAATGCCCTTCATTATATGCAGTCGGTCCTTGAACAAACATCATTGTGTGGTACATGATTATACAGCATGCCGTCATGCCAGCCTCTTCACCACTGCTTTTCAAAGATATTTCATGAATTACAGAAACTAATGATCTGTCCCTGGTGGAATATACATATTTGTTCTTTAAGATTCTAAATTAAGGGCCCGGCAACGTGGCCTAGCGGCTAAAGTCCTCACCTTGAATGCCCCGGATCCCATATGCGCGCCGGTTCTAATCCCAGCAGCTCCACTTCCCATCCAGCTCCCTGCTTGTGGCCTGGGAAAGCAGTTGAGGACGGCCCAATGCTTTGGGACCCTGCACCCGTGTGGGAGACCCAGAAGAGGTTCCTGGTACCTGGCTTCGGATTGGCGCAGCACCGGCCGTTACGCTCACTTGGGGAGTGAATCATTGGATGGAAGATCTTCCTCTCTGTCTCTCCTCCTCTCTGTATATCTGACTTTGTAATAAAAATAATAAATAAATCTTTTTTAAAAAATCTAAATTAAACATGTAGCATTAGGGGAAAGAAAATAGAAACAAATTTGATGGAAATGATGGCTGAGTTCATGGTAAGAGGATAAATCAAATAGCATGTGTGGGACACATGGTCCATACTGGTTCATCACAGCAAATAAGGCACCCCCTTGTCTCAAAGCCAAGAAAAGTCTCAGGAGAGCTGAACCACGTGGGAAGGGCCAGAGCCAGGGTTCGACCTCAGGCCAGTGCCTGACACCAAGCTCCTCCAGTGCCATCAGATGGCCACTCCCAGAAGGCTGACTCGGGCACTCACTAAACACCCAGGGGACAGATGTCACTGCACATTCGCTGCTTGTGACACCCGCATTCCATAATCAGAGTCCCAGCTACTCCATTTCCAATCCAGCCACCTTCTAATGTGCCTGAAAGGCAGCAGGTAGCTCAAGTACTTGGGTCCCTTCTATCTCGATGGGAGACATGATGAAGTTCTTGGCTACTGGTGGCCTGGCTTAGTCCTGGTTATTGAGGCCATGTGGGGAGTGAACCAGCAGAGGCAATCTCTCACTCTCTGGTTTCTCACTGGCAGTCTCTTTCAAATGAATAAATACATACAAATCTTTGAAAAAAAAAAAACATCGTGTGTTCACAGATAGCACATGCTCTTTATGCACTGGAAACATACCTTTGGCTCTGTGACACTAAACCAGCAGGTGTACGGGATGAGATTAAGAGCTGGCCAGATAGACAGATTGTAAACATGCCTAAGGGGAGCTTCATGCCAGCCTGGTGGGAAATGATGGCTCTGTTAAGACACTCTCCAGTCACGGGGAGCGTCTAACAGACCTATTGCACAGGAGTGCATCCGGCACATCTCCGTCACCAGGACACCATGTGGCCAGCGCTGCAGGGCGAGGGCACGGGGACCCAACGAGCCAGGAGAGAAGCGATGTGTGGCCGGGTCCTGAGGGCACCTGCGACTTCGCTTTTCACTGCGCTTGACGGGGAGAGCCACTAGAGGGCCTAAAGAAAGCACCGAAGGATCATTTCTTGTGTGTTAAAGCGCAGCTCAGGCTCTGCTGAGAAGAGGATGTAGGATGTAGGGTGCAATGACAAATATGGGGAACTAAGAGTGACCCTCCCGCTCCCCCCCCCGCCCGCTCACCCACACACCCAATCAGCAGGTCTCAGGAAGGTGGCAGGAAGAGGAAGATCAAAGCGGCAGCAATTCAAGATGGGTCATATTTCAGGACAGCCTGAGTGCTGTGAGACCAGGGCTCTGACCTGAGCCACGGGAAGGATGGGCTGGCAAAATGGTACAGTAGGTTAAGTTTCTGTTTCTGCAGTGCTGGCATCCCACATGGGCGCCGATTTGTGTCCTGGCTGCTCCACTTTCAATCCAGTTTTCTGCTATCGAGCCTGGAAAGGCAGTGGAAAACGGTCCAAGTGTGCACCTACGTGGGAGACCTAGAAGAAGCTCCTGGCTCCTGAATTCAGCATGGCCCAGCCCTGGCTGTTGTGACCATTTGGGGAAGTGAACTGGTGGCTAGAAGATTTCTTTAATTCTTTCTTAGTAATTCCACCTTTCAAACTAGGAGCAGCTTTGGGATGAGGAAGCTAGAAGGGAAGAAATCTTGATTTGTTTGGGACCTGCTACAAGACAGGTGGCGTTTGGACATCCAAGCAGCAAGGCCGCAAAGGCAGCCGCAGGGACCCTGGCAGGAGATGAAATCTGGGCATCATTCACTTAAGCCGTGATGGCTGTGAGAACAGACATTCTGCTGGTGCAACTGTTCTCAACAGGGACAGCGCTGTTCCTCGGGGAAAGTGGGAGACCGAAGGGTGCATTTCTGGTTGTCACCCTGCTAGGATGTGACATGGATACTCCATGAGCAGGAGGTTGAGAAATCCACACGTCTTACAATACACAAAGAACCCACACAATTGTCACAGCCACTGCAGATGTCTCCTAGAGACAGCGCCTGTTGTCCCGTCATCTGAGCCTGAAGTCTCCCTTTACTGTTGTTTATGTGACAAGACACTCCTTGTGATACACCGAGCTTTCTAAGTGATGACTGTGACCAGCGTCATAACACAAGGAAGGGAAGCCTTCAGAACCTCACCAGGAGCATTCGCTTCATTTCAAAAACATCACATGACTCTCCCAGCAGCCTCCTTCCCAACCCCTGAGTCAGGGGCATGACAAACTGGATTCACTCTGCAGTGTCAGGAGCACAATGGGTCCTCAGGCATAGCCAGGCTCAGCCTTTAAAAAAAAAATCTTTATTTGAAAAGCAGAATGAGAAAAAGGGAAAGATGCAGAGGGGGAGGGGGAAGAGACGGAAAAAGGATTTTTTCATCCACCGCTTAATTCCCAAATGGCCATGAGAGCCAAGTCTGGGCCAAGGCTGAAGCCAGCAGCCAGGAGCTCCAACCATATCTCCAACTGGAATCAAGTGCTGCCTCCCAGGCACATTAGCAGGAAGCTGGATTGGAAGCACAGTAGCTGGGACCCAAACCCACATTCTGACATGACATGTTGGCATTCCTAGTGAAGTCTTAACCCACTGTGCCACAGTGCCTGCCTTAAGTCATCTGAGATGGAAATGTACATTATTGAACACTTTCCCTTTTATATTAGCATTGGAAGAGCACATTGATTTTTCCATAGTATTATGGGACTTGGAAAAGTTAATGGGAAAAGGGAATTAAAGGTAAGTCTATCGGGCATGGTGCAGTAGCCTAGTGGCTAAAGGGATCCCCTTGCACGTGCCCAGATCCCATATCACGTCTTGGTGGCCTCGCTTCCCATCCAGCTCCCTGCTTGTGGCCTGGGAAAGCAGTCAAGGATGGTCCAAAGCCTTGGGACCCTGTACCCACGTGGGAGACCTGGAAGAGGTTCCAGGCTTTTGGCTTCAGATAGGCGCAGCTCCAGCCATTGTGGTCACTTGGGGAATGAATCAACAGAAAGAAGAACTTTCTCTCTGACTCTCCTCCTTTCTGTATATCTGACTTTCCAATATATATTTTTTTTTATATCTAGCTATAGGGCCCGCGGCGTGGCCTAGCGCCTAAAGTCCTTGCCTTGAACGCACCAGGATCCCATATGCGTGCCGGTTCTAATCCTGGCAGCTCCACTTCCCATCCAGTTCCCTGCTTGTGGCCTATGAAGGCAGTTGAGGACGGCCCAATGCTTTGGGACCCTGTACCTGTGTGGGAGACCTGGAAGAGGTTCCTGGTTCCTGGCTTCGGATTGGCGCAGCACTGGCCGTTGCGGTCACTTGGGGAGTGAATCATCGGACGGAAGATCTTCCTCTCTGTCTCTCCTCTCTATGTATCTGACTTTATAATAAAAATAAATAAATCTTAAAAAAAATCTAGCTATAATATTTTTGAAATCCATGCACATGAAGGTTTTTAAAAAGTTCATGTTGTGCATATCACAGAAATACCGCACACGGTCACATTCTTCGCCGAGAGTCACCTGTCTTCCTGTGTCACTATGCATGGGCTGTGCCCAATGCTCACAGCTCTGCAGGCCAGCCCTTCACCACGTCTTCACAGTGGCCTGGAGCTCAGCCACCGAGCTGGACACCCATGTCTTCCTTGTACAGGCTCCAGAATCACCCTGGAGACCCACAGGTGCCATCAACCACAAACAACCTGGGGCTCCACGCCTCCTGCACCTCCATTGTAAGCAACTAGATAGTGAACCAATATATAGGATCTGTCTCTCTCTTTTTTGCTTCTCAAATAAATACATTTTTAAAAATCTGGTACCCTCAAGCTATGCATGGATTTCAAATTTTCTTTTTGCACCAAAACTAAACTTACCTTTCAATACAACTGCCCATGAACTTTTTGAGGTACCCTCATATGCATGCAAGCAGGCGATATTTTCTATGAATCTCCTCTCAGGGTGGCAAAGGTGCTGTCGGATGCAGCATGAAGGAGAAGCTCCCACACAGACAGTGGATGCAGCTAAAAAGATGAGCCCAGGATGGTGCCTGGCCCCACTGCACATCAGACAATAACGGATGAGAGGGGGAGAGCAAGCAAGAAGAGATTCCAACAGCTGTTGCTGTCGATGCTGCTGCTGACGGATCAAACGAGGATGTCAGCGCCGGGAAGCTCCTGGGTGACTTCACCCACGCCCCCCACCCCCAGGGAGAGAGCGGTGCTGAGTGTGACACAGCCTGGGGCATCCACGTAACCTAGGACAGAGGTGCTTATTTACTGACTTCAGTATCTCCCATCCCCGAGCCACCTGCTACCACCCTGAGGCCAGCACCTCAGCTCCTTGAGGCCAACACCTGCTGAGGCCCCTGGAATTCTCCTTCCCTGTCTTAAGAGCTCACTCCTTTACTAACTTCCCTCTCCAACCCTCCCAAGCTTTTGGAGGCACCCACAGCCCTGCCCTGGGCATCGTGGTCTCTACCTTGCTGAGCCGGGACTCAAAGGCCAAGGAGGTTGAAGACTTAGAACTCTTCAATCCAGTTGAGGCTGCAGAGAGGGGGCGTGCCCTGCCGGGGCCATGGCTGCCCACTCGGACCACAGGACTCCAAGGCTTGGTTACGCTGCTCCTCGTGTTCATCCTCGTGGGGCTGTCCTTCTGTGGAAAAGCAGAAAGGAAAGAAAAGGTGTGTCTATGACGTGCAGGCTGCCGCGTGACCTCCCAAAAGTCTGACCCCCACGCTCCTCACTCGCCACTGCTGTGATAGGAAACAGCGGCTGACGGTGTGGCTGTAACGAACATTCAATGTTTTCAAGATGACATCTTTGTGGTAGATTGATTTTTCCGACCCTACAGCAGCTTCTTCTCTCCCTTTTATAATGATTTTTTATTATGGTTTTATGATACGGTTCCACAGACTCTACACAGCAGCTTTGACCAAATTACTGTCATGTGTGTGTGTCAGAGTGTTGGTTATCGGACATTTTGGCAGCAGACATGTAACACAGCATTACATCATGTACACACACACACTTACAACAGTACCTTAAAAAGTCCATGAGGTCAGGCAACTGGCACAGCAGTTACAACATCCCATATTGGAGTGCCTAGGTTTGAGCCCCAGTGTCACTACTGATTCCAGCTTCCTGATACAGCGACACCCTGCGAAGTGGCAGGTGACAGAGCTCTGCCACTTGTGTGGGAGACTCATCTGAAGTTCCTGGCTCTTGGCTGCAGCTGAGTCTAGCTAGCCCTGGCCGTTAAGGCTTTGGGGAAGGGACCAGCAGACAGGAGATCTCCATCTGTCTTTCTTGGTTTCTTCCTGTCTCACTCTCTCTCAAATAAGTTTTCTTTTTTAAGTTTGTGGGAAAATGAAATAAAAAGCTAAATATATTTTGACACACAAAAAAATTGAAATCCATGCATACGTTTTTGGGGGATGTATTTCCACAAACTCTTAAAAGATGCCTCATAAATCACACGTACAGATTAGCTTGAGTTCAGACTTAAAATGTCCTTAAGCTTTGCAGCTTTGGGGCTGGCAAGCTTTCGGGTAGGCATAAATGAATTACTTGCTCATTAGATTTTACAGAAGCACATGACTTCTTTCTTCTTCTAGATAAAAATGGATGCCGTTTAAAAATCAAGGGTAACATGGAGGACACCCATGTCACAATGCGCCCTCTCTCAAATAATATAAGAAATTCACATTTAGAGGCTGCCATCAGGGTGTAGTGGATCGAGTCACAGCCCGAGGCATTGTCATCTTATATGGGGTCCAATTCAAGTCCTGGCTGCTTGCAGCGCCTGCCAACCATGTGGGAGACCAGGATGGAGTTCTTATTTCCTGGCTTCAGACTGGCCCAGCCCTAGCCACTATGGCAATTTGGGGGGTAAACTAGCGATGGCAGTTATCTCTCTCTCTCTGTAATTAATATATATATATCTTAAAAAGAAAGCCACTTTAAAAAGCACAGCTGACAACCAAGTCCAGTGGCTGCTGTCATCCCATCCCCACCCACCACGGGGGGCCTTAAGCCTACAGTGGGGTCAGGTGGGTACCTCTTGTCCCTGCTGTGTCCCAGGATAGTTCATTAGGGCAGGCAGCTCCCCAGCCTGTCTTCACTGTCAAGAGACGACACAAGGTCTCTTCCCAAGGGCCATCCAGTTCCTGTTTCTGTCTAAACAAATGATTTGCTGGGGGCACAGCCAAACAGCGACCTGGAACCCACCGTGCAGCACCAAGAGAGAATACTCTGTCCAGGACTTCAGAATTTGCTTATATTCCATACTATTTACATGATTAGCTTAGAGCTGTATTCATCTCAGCTTGGTCCCAGGTATCATGATTTTTTAAAAATTCTGTATTTCAGAAAAGCAGCTTACTTCTGGTGCATTTTATCGATGTTTAGCCCTGATCATTTTTCTTTTTTCAATTTGTGAATTGTACCTCTGGTTTCCACGGCAATAATGAAAAAATGCCTAGGTTAAGATCTAGGCAGTAACTAATTCATTAGGGATTCTCTCCCCAGATAAAAACTAGAAATGAGTGGTTCTTGATGAGATTTGCTAATGAATTTTACTTACCACTCACTAGAGAGCCAAGAGCAATATGTTAGGCTGACTTCAGACAGATAAAGTAGTTGTCTAATCAGGGTACTATTTTATGTTATGATCAGCACTATTTACAACTGACTTGCAGGGCTTGTGTTATGAAAACACAAAAAGATTTTTGCAAACTATACATTTTTCAAACTTTACCAGGCAGCCCTTGAAATGGAAAGCCTTTTATAGTTTCCCTTCCAAAAAAATTGTCCATGTATATTAATTTTGCTGTAAATACAGTGCTTTTTTTCGAAGTTTGTTTCAAAACTTGGTCAAGTAAGTAGCTAAGAATTATACACTACTGGAGTTGGTTCTGAGGTATAGCAATGTTAAGCCTCAACCTGCAATGCTGGTATTCCATATGGGCACTGTGCAAGTCTCAGCTGCTCCACTTCTGATCCAGCTCCCTGCTAATGCACCTGGCAAAGCAATAAAAGATGGCCCAATTGCTTGGCCTCCTGCACCTATGTGGGAGACCCTGATGAAGCTCCTGGCTTTGGACTGGCTCAGCCCTGGCCATTACAGCCATTTGGGACAGTGAACCAGAGGATGGAAAATCTCTTTTTCTGTCTCTTATTCTCTCCGCAAATCTTACCCCCCCCCAAACAAATAAATATTTTTAGAGAGAATTATACAGTACTACAGTTTTATTTTGTGTCCATTTTGAAACTTACATTTCATGAGTGCAGTTGAACATCTTTTCATGTTATCATTGTTTATGCCCCTTGCCTGTTTTCCTGCTGAACTCAGGGATTTTGCTTTTTGTTTGTTGAACTCTTTAGTTGGTACAGCATGAAATCCTTGATTACACTGTAAGTTTAAAATGTTGTCTCAAAAGAATTTTTTAAATCTTATATAAACTTTTTTAAAAATGATAACCAAAAAAACAGCAATAAGAGGATGGGAATCTTCCTTGCCAGACTTTTCCCGATGCTTCGAGAGTTTAAGTCCTTGGTGGAACTAAAGAGAAAGAAGGGGGGTCTTCCTCTCTCGAAAAATCCTGATGCTGCACAGGAGGTTCTCATTATAATATCTTTAACAAAGCTTGCTTTGAAAAGATAAGAAAAAGTGGAGCCATCTTAACCAAACTTTAAAGATCTAAACTGCTCTCTTAACCACTGGCCACAGATCTGGTGATCGTCTGCAAAGTGCGCCTGAAAAATGTTTCTTTTTCCTGAGAAACAGAGACAGAGCTCCCATCCACTGTTTCATTCCCCAGTTATCAGGGCTGAGTGCGGCTGGATGCTCAGAGCCTGAAACTCTCTCTGGGCCTTCCTCATGGGTAGCAGGGACCTAACGCCCTGAGTCCTCACTGCTCCCTCTCAGAGTGTGCAGTAGCAGGAAGCAGGGATGGGATAGGAGCTTGAGTGCATCATCAGATGCAGGCACTCTGGTGTGGGACACAAGTGGCTTAGCCATATGCCCAACACTTGCTATTAGCCATTTTTCAAAGACTTGCTGGCTCAGAGGCAAACCTCCATGGGTCCCTTGATCACATCACTTCCTTTTTTCTACTGTCCTCTTACCTCCCACCCCTTGCTTCTAAACCTAACCAGATGACTCCCACATGAACGCTCTCTCTGAACTCTTCTTATCAAGACCCACTGCCTCTTCTAAGTGCATTCCCCAGGTGTGCATGTGCTGGGAGGCTGGCTCCAGGGTGATGGTGGTTAAGAAGTGGAGGAACTTGGGCCCGGCAGCGTGGCCTAGCTGCTGAAAGTCCTCACCTTGAACGCACCGGGATCCCATATGCGCGCCGGTTCTAGTCCCGGCAGCTCCACTTCCCATCCACCTCCCTGCTTGTGGCCTGGGAAGGCAGTCGAGGACGGCCCAATGCATTGGGACCCTGTACCCGCGTGGGAGACCTGGAGGAGGTTCCAGGTTCCCGGCATCGGATCGGCACAGCACCGGCCGTTGCGGCTCACTTGGGGAGTGAAACATCGGATGGAGGATCTTCCTCTCTGTCTCTCCTCCTCTCTGTATATCCGACTTTGTAATAAAATGAATAAATCTTTAAAGAAAAAAGAGTACTACTGTAATAAATGAGATAGGAATATCAGTGTGTTAAAATTTGAGATAAAAATGTGAAGAGGAAATAACTTTGAAAAAAAAAAAAAAAAAAAGAAGTGGAGGAACTTTTAAGATGGGAGCCAGGTGGTTAGGTCATCTGGGGACATGATCTTCAGCAGAGATTCCCGCGGTTCCCACTAGGCTCGGCTAGTTCCTGCGAGGGTGAGACAGCACAGGAAGGGCAAGCCTGGCACGCGAATCCCTCCTTCGTCTTGTCCCACCAGTGACTGCTCTCTCAAACATCTGCTCCCACCACGAGGTCCTCTGCTGCGTTGTGACGTAGCTAGAGGCTCTCACAAGACCCTGGATCTTCCACCCTCAAAAAGGTGCTAAGAAGACTTTTTTTTCCTTCGTGTACTCCTCTGCCTCAGGTCTTTTGTTAGAAGAATATAAAAGAACATCTTCACCCTTCTTGGACACTTTGTGTTCATCCAGTCCCACCTTCTTTCAGGATTCAGAGTATACAAGCATGATGCCACAGATGCCTAACTCACGGCAACCAGGAAGAGCAGCCGACGGGATAAGCCGGAGTGACCAGGACAGGATGCCGCACACCACAGACAAGGACCTGGGGACTGGTGTGTGAGTTTACAGAGCTCTCCCTGCACACGTGGCTCCTATTAAACATCGACTTGGGCTGCTCCCAAGTCCAGAACACAGTCCTCTTGGTGTTTTTTGGAGATCGCTCTCTTACCCTCGCTTGGCCCAGCCCCTGTCCTGGTTCTTCTGGAACGAACCCAGAGAAGTGCAACCTTGAGACCCTCACTGTGGCCCTCACAGCAGAGGAACAGGCATGTCCTCGGGCCCCCTCTCATTTTCCACACATTCCATGCAACCTACCTCTTCCCACATCTGCTATCCTCCTCTCATTTCCCACCTGCTGGCCTGGCTCTCCATAAATGCTGTTGTGATGTCAGGGAAGCTACGCCATTCCCTCTCTGAGCAAGTAAGGCCCTGCTACATTCTCTACATGGATGGATCACTGTGCAATCACTGTAACCGCCTCCTGTAATCTGAATATTTGTGCCCCTCCCTGAAATTCATACGTTGAAACCCAATCCCTCCAGGTAATGGTATTAGGAAATGAGGCCTTGGGGCAATGAAATGAGAAGGTGTTGGGGGGGGGCGAGCGATCAGATTAATGTCCTTGCCCGCCTACTCCACCAGAGGAGGTCACATTAGGATGAAGCTATCTATGGACTAGAGAAGTCAGAATCCTCTCCGGACTGACGCAAGACCTTAATCTGTGACTGTAACCTGCAGAACTGTGAACAATGCATTTCTGTTATCTGCAAGCCAGCCCCGTGGTGATATTCCCATTAGAGCAGCCTGAATGACCATCCCCCTCTCCTACAGCCGGGGAAGATTCATCTGGCTCACGAATGTTAAATAAGCACCTGCCTACATCACAGAATTGGTCTGGAGTCAAGATTCAAACCAAGCGTAAATCAGCTCCCACATCTACCAACTTCAACAGCAGCAGCGGATGTGGCCTCTCTGAACGATGTGAACGGGAAGCAGTGAGACTCGAAGATCCAATGCACGGTCCGAAACCCTGCCGCACTGCCGACTCAGTGAGCTGAGCCAAGTTCTGCTTTATGTTGTTGTACGAAGTTAACCAATTTGAGAGGCACAGAGGCAGGCACAGAAAGAGTTCACTCCTAACTGCTGGTTCACAGCCCAAACACCCAACAATGGCCGCCAGAGGGGCTGAAAGTCATGAACTCAATCCAGGTGACATCCGTGGATGGCAAGAACCCAGCTCCTGGAGCTCTCGCTGTCTCCAGGCAGCTGGAGTTGGGAACTGGAGTCAGCAATCCAGTGCAGACACTTCCTTGTGGGCTGCGCACCTCTTCACTGCTGGGCACACTTCTGGAACACTTTGTGAGTCTCAGCATCTTCAGATGGACTTACACATGCAGAAGCTCACAGACCTCTCAGAGAGCTGCACATGGCAGGTGCCAGGCACACAGTAGGCTCTCAACAAACACAAGCTGTTGTCAAACAGACAACTACTCTGCTTAACTCACTCCCACAACACACAGGGATGGATCGGTTGGACAAGGAGGCAGACATACATACCAAAGTTGAGATGGTTGCCTCTTAAATCAAGAGCAACCTATGTTTATTTGGAAATGCCAAAGAGGGAAAGAAATAAATGCGGAGGGTGGATGCCTTAGGTCATTGGAACTGGTCCTGCCTTAACAAATCTGGGCTTGGGCAGGATAAACACAGGTGGGAATGCCGCTTAGATAACAGTTTTCTGATGAGTAAGAAATGGTAACGTAGAATAAGTAGATGGGCTCCAGCCAAGTGCAAGACAGTAAAAATAAAGCTCCAATTTTAAAGAAAGATAGATTTATTTATTTGGAAGGCAGAGAGAGAGAGAGAGAGAGAGAGAGAGAGAGAGAGAAAATACATTCACTGGTTCATGCTCCACTTTTCAGGCTGAATCCAGGAGCCAGGAACTCCGAGTCCTCCATGTGGGTGACAGGGTCACTTGGGCTAAACTCCATCGCCTTTTCAGGTGCACCAGCAGGGAGCTGGAGTGGAAGTGCAGCAGCTGGGACTCACACTGGTGTGGATGTCAGCATCACAGCGATGAACTTAACCCATTTGCCCCCAAAGGCTTCTATTTTGAAATCCTCATAAACATTGTAGAGGATCAACTCTATCAAGAAATTATCGTTGAATCTAGAATCCACTCCCACATGTGATCTTAACATTTTACATTTTATTTTGCTACCAAACTTCTTTCCTCTCCGTAACAGTATAAACTTTCAATTTGAATTTTAACTCATAAATTGTACACCATGAAGTCTATTTAAGAAAAGGAAAGGAATAGGCATTTGGCCTAGCAACTAAGGTGCAGGTTAAGAAGCCCATGTCCGGGGTCACTAGATGGTTCACATTGGCTAATCCTCTGTCTGCAAGTGCTGGCATACCATAATAGGTGCCAGTTCATGTCCTGCCGTTCCCATCTAGCTCCCTGCTTGTGGCCTGGGAAAGCAGTCAAGGACAGCCCAAAGTCTTGGGATTTTATATCCACATGGGAGACCTGAAGACGGTTCCTGGCTCCTAGTTCCTGGTTGTGGTCATGTACAACCGTCTCTCTGTGAATCTGCCTTTTTATTAAAAAAAAAAAAAAAAAAAGTCTAAAAAAAGAAAAAAGCTCATATACCCCACAAGTTCAAATCCTGGCTCCTGTTCCAGAATCCAGCTTCCCACCAGGGCAGACCCTGGGGAGGCAGCAGATGACTACTGAGGCAGCTGGATCCCTGACAACCACATGGGAGACCTGGATGAGCTCCTGGCTCCTGGAGCCTGGCCAGGGGCAGATATTTGTGGAGTGAAACAGCATGAGGGAGTAAGTTCTACCTGTCTCTCTTTCCCAAAGAAAGAAAAAGGCAGGAAGGAATAAGAGAAGGAACAGCTGTTTTCAGAATATAATTAGGTGCTTGGGCTCCAGGGAAAGTCAGAGCCTGAAGGCACGTTGTTCGGCTACCAAATCGGCGCCTTCACAGCCCACATCGGAGGGGTTATCTCAGGGCCTCAGCTTCTTAGCCTTTTAAGGCAAGAAAACGGGAAAGGCGATTGAGAAACCTTGCTGGATGGTTGGAAAATAATGAGGAGTCTCTGAGAGTGAGAGGGGGCATTCGGGTCTCGCCCACGAGTACAATCAGCACTGGGAAGCGGAAAGCGAAGGCATTCAAGTCTGAGAACTAACAAAAGAAATATGTGCACATAGTTCAATTACCATGGGACTCAGCAGGAAGTGGAGTGTAAGTGAACAGCATGTTGAAATATCCAGCTAGAGCTTTTCAGAATATGCCTTGAGTTTGTGTGTGACCTTGTGGTCTTCAGCTGGAAGGGAGAGGGAAGATAACCCCAGAGGGAGCAAACGGCAATGTGTGGGAGGCACATTTTGTCACAATTTCGGGGTGCTACTGTGTAGAAGATGCTGTTAGACACGGTAAAATCCCAGAGGCAGCCTCACAAGCAAATAAATACCTTGCCGAAAAAGTCAGCAATGCTAAGGCTGAGAATGAGCTAGAATGAGAGGGACCAGCGGGATAAGCCGCCACCTGCCTTGCTATCATCCCATGTGAGTGCCAGCTGTTCTGTTTCTGATCCAGATCCCAGGTAATGCACCTGGAAAAGCAGCAGGAGATGGTGCCAGTGTTTGGGGCTGACATGGGAGACCCAGAGGGAGTTTCAAGCTTCTGGCTTCAGCCTGGTCCCAGCCCCAGCTGCTGTGGCTATTTGCGGGAGTGAACCAGCAGATGGAACAAGTCTCTCTTTCATCTAAATCTGCCTTTCAAATAAATACACAAACGAGAGTCCTTGAGCAATGGTTCCTGAACAGTTATACAATGCACCTGGTTAGTTTGCTGTCTAGCAAGGAGGATTTGACACTGGAAATCTGCTTGGGAACAGCTCAGGGAATTCCTGATTTCTGCAAGCAGCTGCAGGAAATGCCTCACAGATGATTCTTTCTTGTGGTCTCCAGATGAAAGATCATTCCAATACCCTTAGAATCCTTCCTGGTAAATAAAATGAACAGATTTCCATACAGCAGCAGCAGGAAAAACTGCAAACTAAACTTCAGTGGTTCCCTGCTGAGAAGGCACTGGGACAAAACAAGAACCAGGAAGTGATCAAAGCTAAATGGTGGGGCCCTCATTGTGGTGCAGTAGGTAAAGCTGCCATCTGCAAGTCTAGCATCTCTTATGAGCACCAGTTTATGTCTAAGCTGCTCCACTTCGAATCCAACTCCCTGCTAGTGCACCTGGAAAGCAGCAGAAGATGGCCCAAGCACTTTGGTTCCTGAAGCCATGTGGAAGAACCTGATAAGGCTCCTGGCTCCTGACTTCAGTCTGGTCCAGCTCCGGCCATTGCGACCATTTGGGGAGTGAACCAGCAGGTGGAAGCGCGTGCGCTGGACTGTGGTGGCCTGCCTTCTCTGAAGCTGAACCAAGAGGCCGACATCCCTAACCGCTGGATGACCACTCTGACAGTTCTTTCCTATAATGTGGCTTCACATCAAAGAACGGAAAGTGACTGTGGTAGGAAAGGAGATGGAAATAAAATACGTTCAGGGCCCTTTCTTGAGGAATAGTCGGATGGGATCTATTGCAGAGAAACAGATGCATACTTACAGGTAGTAAGGGAAGGAGACTTTCTGTGAAGGCTGAAGTATCTATAGCCATAGCTGTTCAGCCCGGGCTCTGGGTACCTCACGTATGCCTGGGTTTACCTAGGTGCATGCTGGGAGGTAAACTGAGGCCAGCTGAGAAAAGAACCACTCAAAACAATGAGTGTGGGCAGGGTCTGGAGAGGAGACAAGGGAAGCTGCAGAAAGCCCAGGCTGGGATTCTTATATCCCCCAGCGGAGAGAAGGAGTTACAACCACGAGGGAGTTAGACTGGGATTTATATATATATATATATATATATATATATGAGATATATAGATACATATAATTTATTATTTTTATTGGAAAGACAGATTTACAGAGAGGAGAGACAGACAGAAAGATCTTGATCCACTGGTTCACTCCCCAAGTGGCTGCAATGGTGGGAACTGAGCCAATCTGAAGCAAGGAGCCAGGGGCTTCTTCCAGGTTTCCCACACGGGTACAGGGTCCTAAGGCTTTGGGTCGTCCTTGACTGCTTTCCCAGGCCACAAGCAGGGAGCTATAAGGGAAGTGGATCAGCCAGGATACAAACCTAGCACCCAACAGGGATCCTGGCACATGCAAGGCGAGGACTCTAGCCACTACACTATCGCACCAGGCCTGGGACTGGGATTTAAAGCTGGAAAAGGAGACGCCTCCCTGTCCCTCCAGTCGGACAGCTGTGCTGCTTATAGACTCAGAGGAAGGCTCTGGAGCACAGGTACTGTGTCTGCAGCAGTTGCCCTGGCATAGGGCTGCTGAGCGGGACAGAAAGCAGGACGTGCAGGGGTACAGGTCAAGCCTGGTAGACTCCAGCCTGGTCTTGTGAGTAAGTGCAAGCCTCTGCCAACTAGAGAACCTGCCTCCAGCCCAGGAGGGCCTCTCCAGGGGCCCCTGTGCCATCCGGCCACTCACCTGCCAGTAAGCCCTTCCAGGGACCTCAGGCCACCTGGGTATCCACTGCAGGCACACAGAACAGACCCTGAATAGGCAGCTTCACTCCTGCCCTGCACCCCCCACTGCCGGCTTCTCCTTCACGTCATTAACAGGCCTTTCTCCTCGGTCATCGGGTTGTTCCCCAGGGCTCCCATTTCTTACATTCCCAGCACCCAAACCCTGACAGCTCTGACTCCGTTGCAGTGTTTCCTGTGGGGCCCTGCGGCACAGACTTGGGCGGAGGTCCCTTGGGAGCTCCCATCTTCCTGGTTGCTAAAGAACCAGCTGAAGTTTGTCGCATCCTGTGTAAAACCATTCCTGTTACTTTGTTTTTAAGCTACCATTTACCAACACAGACTACGAGTCAGGCACAGTGTTTGGTCTTTGCTTCTGTCTTTCACGCACTTGACAACATCACGGGAGGCAGCCGCCATCCTCTGACTCCAAGGAGTTTGTTAACTCCTCAATGCAGGTGCAGGCAGCACCCATACGTGACCTTGAGCCCTTTTCCTCATCTGAGCTGTTCTAACAGTATACCTCAGGCCAAATATTTTGTAGAGGAGAGGAATTTTTGGCTGCCAGTTCTGGAAGATTCCATGTGTGGCGAGGGCTTGCTCTCTGCTTCACAGACTGAGCCTCCCTCCTTGCTAAGACTCACAGGGCAGAGCAGGCCAGGCAGCTACCACAAGCTTATTTTCTATTGAGTCCAACCTCAGTCATGGGGGTGTGGGGAGGGGCTCATGACTCACTTTCAAGACCTCACCTCTTAATTCTATCACATCATGCTTTGGGTTTCAACAGGTGAACTGTGGGGGAACAGTAACATTCAGACCACAGCACTTGCCAGACTACATGACTTCCTTGCCTGAGTTCTGCCAATCAGTTCGCCTGCAATTACCCCAAACTTTACATCAAGACTATTCTAGCCCTTCCTTGGAGGCTTACACCAATCGAGACCTTTTATCTATTTATTTTCTTAAAACAGCCTTTCTGATGCTCCTAATTTTAAACCTCCAGAAAAGTCTGTTTCTCTTCTGGGACTTCGTGTCTGGGACTACCACTGGCTCCCTCAGGATCACCCCTGCCTCTCACTTGGATGTTGCAGTCCTTTGACCTCTGGTTCCTTCCCTTCTTGCCCAGTGCACAGCCAGAGAGGTCTCTGAAAAACATCATGAGCTGTTCACTTGAAACGGCAACGATAAGGGAGCCTAAATGGTATTCATGCTGCTGCCTACAATGTCGACATCCTATTTGCGCACCAGCTCAAGTCTTGGCCTCTGCATTTCTGATCCAGCTCCCTGCTAAGGTGCCTAGCCAAGCAGTAGAAGTCAGCCCTAGTACTGTCACCAAGTGGTAGCTGCGGTTAGATTTCTAGATTTCTAGCTCCTGGCTTTGGCCTGGTCCACCCAGCCTTGGCTGTTGTAGCCAGAGGGTGGGAGAATTCTCTTGCTCTCTCTGTAACTGTTACTTTTAAAAAATGATTGAAGAAAGTAAATTTCATATGATGTGAAATTCAAAGTTTTTGAAGTTATTTAAAACATACACGCACATATCAGGTCATGTCAGGCCTGTGTAAAACCCTGTACTGCATTTGAAATAAAAATCTAAGCCTTCTGCCATGGCCTTCAAGGTCCTCGACAGCTTGGTTCCTGTTCCTTCACTTGGATGGTCCTCCCTGCTCTCAGTACTGCCCGGAAGCCTCCCCCAGAGGTCCTTGGGCCCTGTCCAGCTAGTTCCCAGCCCTCAGCTCCACACTACTGCTCCCTTCACTCAAAGCTCCTCCACTGGTAATGACATGTGGCTTCCTCTCTGCTCAGGAGCCTGCCCTTCATGAGGCCTTTCCTTCCCACTGTCTACAACAGCCTTCCAGCCCCACCCCAAGTCCCCAGTTGACTTCTTCAGAGCCTGTCACCAAACTAGAGTGATCACAGCCACTGATGTCCTCTCTCCCTCCACCACGGATGACGTGTGTGACAGCCGGATCCTGTCCCCTCTAACAAGCACAGTATTCCTGGCCACGGTAGCTCCCCAGTAAACCTGAGAATGACTGCATCCTGACTTTCACTGAAGGCATGCACGTGGGTGTCTCCCTGCCCCTTCCCCACCAGGCAGGGTGCTCCTAAAATGTGCACTGAGTCTTGTAACCAAAGGACTCTCACTAAGTAGGAGCTGAACTAAGGGGCAAATATAATACAGGACTAGAAGGGAAAAAGACAATCATTTTCTCTGAGACTGAGAAATGTCTGTGAGCAAGTGGGGGAAAAAGGTCTTCCAGTTTGGGCCCAGCGGCGTGGCCTAGCGGCTAAAGTCCTCGCCTTAAAAGCCCCGGGATCCCATATGGGCGCCGGTTCTAATCCCGGCAGCTCCACTTCCCATCCAGCTCCCTGCTTGTGGCCTGGGAAAGCAGTTGAGGACGGCCCAATGCATTGGGACCCTGCACCTGCGTGGGAGACCCGGAAGAGGTTCCTGGTTCCCGGCTTCGGATCGGTGCGCATCGGCCCGTTGCGGCTCACTTGGGGAGTGAATCATCGGACGGAGGATCTTCCTCTCTGTCTCTCCTCCTCTGTGTATATCTGGCTGTAATAAAATGAATAAATCTTCAAAAAAAAAAAAAAAGTCTTCCAGTTAGCTTCCAGGAGGAGAACCCCATCAGTGAGGACACAGGACTAGAATCTTCCAGCATGATTTCCTTGAAAACAATATTCATGTTGAGGTGTAAGAATTAGCATTTTAAAAGGCAATCTCACTAACGCATGGCAGTGCAGAGGAAATAACTCCTAAAGTTATTCAACACCAAAGCTCTAAAATCACCTTCTGCTTCATCTGCTTTTTCTGAATTTATTCCTGAAAGATGGCTTTTCAAAAACTTTTTGGTGTACAATTTTAGTTGCCCAGCAATAGTAAATAATACTTAACCAGATGTCTTCATAACAACAGAGGACATGAAGTTAGGTAGCTGCTTTGAAAAGTGGGAGCCGATGGTGCCCACAGATGTAGGAAACCAATCATTTCAATGTCAAGTCTGAGTACCTCAGCAGGCACCCAACCTTTTCTGCTTCTCTCTCCCTATCTGGGACTCCTATGTCAGGTGGGACAGGGGCAAAGTCTATGCTGTCAGTGGCACGGTTTCCGAGGCAACGGGTAGGCCAGCTGTGTCTCATTCTGCTTCATTTCCTCCAGGAACAATGTAAGAGCCACAGGGCATGCTGCTCCACCCACCCAGCTAAAACCAACATGCACATGAACTAATGACACCCAGCGCAGGAAGGGCAAGACCTCTTGCCCAACACCACTGAGTCTGGATGTGTACAAGTGCCCTCTGCGACAAGAGCCCCTGCCCATGGCTGGAGAAGTTTGTCCCCTCACCACATCTACTGTTTACATTGGTCACACTGGCCAACACCCCAAGGATGATGCCAGTACCTTCTCTGCACACTCAGGAACATAGCCCACCCACATGCCACATGCTACACACTAGCTATCCTGCAAATGGGACCCAGCACAAGAAACCACAGGGAGTAATGTCACACATCCCCTTGCTGGCAAAGTGGCTCAGTAACCCAAGAAGGCAAGGACATGTGGAAGAATCCCACCTGTGCCCTCACTTTCAAGATTCATTTATTTGAAAGGCAGAGTTACAGAGAGAGGGACACACACACACCATCTTCCATCCACTGGTTCACTCCCCAAGTGACCACAACAGCCAGAGGAAGGCCAGGAGACTGGAACTCTAACCAGGTCCCCCACATGGGTGGCAAGGGCCCAGGCAGGCTCTTGGGCCACCTTTCACTTCTTTCCCAGGCACATTAGCAGGGAGCTGGATTGGAAGTACACTAACCAAGACTCAAGCCAGTGCCTAGACAAGGTGCTGGCATAGCAGAGGTGTTGGCTTAGCTTGCATGCCACACAAATCCCACTTCTGACTCAGAAGCAAGGGCTCTGGTCTCACCTCTCCCACCATGGCAGTAACAAGGCCTCCAGCTACTCAGTGAGCTCACTGCCCCTTCACATCTTTAATCACAACCACTCTGTTTTTCTTCACCTTTGAAACATACCCACACATCTCTGCTAGTTCCTAGTCACTTATTATATGCACCATCAAAGGTAAGATGCCAAATGAGGCACACCCAACAAATGCCCAAGCCATCGTGACTAGTTTCTGACAGCACGTACGTGCGTGTGTGTGTGTGTGTGTGTGTGTGTTGGGAGGGGGTGTTGGAAGCAGACAATAATGCAAGAAGTCTTTGAGCTCGATGCAAAGGGAACTTTAGGAACAAGGGAGCTGCCTCCCATTCTCGTTTCCTGCTCCAAGATGGTGCCTCCTTCAGGGTCCCACATCGTCTTCATGTCTTCACAAAGGACTGCCCAGGGCAGAAATGCTCCTGCCATGTCATGCACCTGTGATGAGTTCAGAGGATCAAGGTCTCCAGTGTACACCAACCCAGCAGAGTGCAGTGCAGCGGGCCTAGGTGTGTCCCTGGAAGCCTGTGGGGACAGCTCCCAGCGGTCTGCGTATCTAGGAACTGAAAAAGAATCTCTTGGGACAACTCTGAGGCCTACAGGAAGCCAGGCAGGCAGAAACAGGGCCATCAAGGCAACTCTGGAAAATTTAATCTCTCAGGAAACTCTGAAGCCTGCCACCTTCCAGGACATGGGGCCTTCCAGGGGAACCTAAGTCTTGAATTTAGGCTAGACGCTTTCTAAGGTGGAGGCTGCAGATGGTGCTCCAACATCTCCCAGCTACCAAGCAACATGGCAGGGGCAGTGTCCAGGGTGGCAGAGGTAGCTGTATGCCAGGGGTGGGCACCCAGGGTCTGCAGAGTGGCAGGTAGCAAACCCCCTGAGCGCAGGGCATACAGTGGCAGCGGCCACCCTGGAAAGTGCCCTGGGGAAGGCCACACAGCGGCAAAGTCTATTTGTGTTCACTCCTTGACAAGAAATGAGAACTAGTGTTTGCAAGTGCAGTGGATGAAGGACCCGAACCTGGGTTTGCCTCTCGCTGGGGACCCTGTGGCAGCAAGGCACTCTCACTCCATGGAGCCAGGAAGGTCTCTAGCCCCAAGCGCATGCACGCTGTATGTAGTCCAACGCTGTTTAGAGCCCTGTGAGTTCTGGCTTTCTTTATTGTTACCGGCTTACGTTAAATCACTGAATGCAGCTGATTTTTTTTTGTTCTCACATTCCTGAAATGTTCCTTCCTAACCCCCAGGCTTTAGCTGTCTTTCCTGCAGTGCCAGCTGGCTAATGACAGCCACTGCTGCGCTTGGCAGGGTTAATGTATTCAGTGCCTACTGCAAATCCGCCCCGTGTCTCCTCAGTTTCAAACGCCACCAGGATGGTGTGTCTGAAATCTACACGAGAACCACAAATGCGGGGGAGCATCTCGCAGCCCGCTCCTGGAGCTACCTTTGTCATCACACGCTCCGTGAACAGTCCGCAGGAGTAGAGCTACAAGGAACAGAAAGTACAGCAGCTGCCGTGTGATCTGTTCCCAGAGCGGGGGATAGAAACAGTTATGTAACCACACGGAGCTCTCCACTCCTCGCTGTGACTGGGCTATGGAGGCTGCAGATGCAACTGAACGACAGGGAAGAAGGGCAGTTCCCTCCTGGCTGCTGGAGAACCGCCATCACAGAGCCTCCTGCACCTGCTCCTCTGTTTTGTGCGAAGGCGCTGAGTGCTCCCTGTCTGGCCGGTGGCTGCTCTCCTCTGCGCCATCCTGCCGTGGCCTTGGCATTCAGAGCCTTGCTTGCATGCCAGATGCCCACCGCTGTGAGTAGCAGGACCTGTGCTCTCCACCTAAAGATCTTCCCATGGCCACTCCAAGTCCAGGTGACAGGTCCTGCACACGACACGGCTCGCTACTCCTCTCCTCCTGTCCTGTAAAACTCAGCTCACAACCCCTTTACCTGCCAAGTAGCTCTGCTTCCCCACCATGATGAAGACCACAGTATCCCATCCTGCCCTCAGTGACCTCCGACCCCTGCCTCTCAAACAAGGGGAGGGACTCTGTCTCACTCCCCACTGGTCACGCAGCTCTGTGTCTTGAGTCTGGTCCATAATATATGTCAATGATGAAGTCCGAACCCCAGTGTGCCCCCTTAAGACTAGAAAACTTGCAGGGCAAAAAGTTCTGTGATATGGAATTAGATAAAAAATTTCTTCAGTGCAACACTGAAAGCATGAGCTACACAATAATTTTTTTTAAAAAAACCTGATAAATTAGAATTCACCAAAATGGGGCCCAGCACAATAGCATAGTGGTTAAAGTCCTCGCCTTGCATGCACCAAGATCCCATATGGTTGCCGGTTCTAATACCAGCGGCCCTGCTTCCCATCCAGCTCCCTGCTTGTGGCCTGGGAAAGCAGTCGAGGATGGCCCAAAGCCTTGGGACCCTGCACCCATGTGGGAGATGCAGAAGAGCTCCTGGCTCTTGGCTTCTGATTGGTTCAGCTCCAGCCGTTGCAGTCACTTGGGGAGTGAATCATCAGACGGCAGATCTTCCTCTCTCGGTATATCTGCCTTTCAATAAAAATAAATAAATCTTTTTTAAAAATTCACCAAGATGCAAAACTTCTGGTCTTCAAGAAATATCAAGAAAATGGGTCTTCAAGAAATATCAAGGAAAAAAATACACACGCAAAAACCCCAAGGGGTTGGCACTCTGATACAGTGGGCAAAGCCACTGCCTGTGATGCTGGTATTCCATACGGGCACCAGGTTCATGTACTGGGTGTCCCAGTTGCAATCCAGCTTTCTGCTAATCCAGTCTTCTGGGAAAGCTGCAGATGATAGCATAAATGCCTAGGCCACCCACATGGGAGATCCTGAAGAAGCTGTGGCTGTTGTAGCCATCTGGGCAGTGAACCAGCAGGTGGAAGATCTCTTTCTCCCTCTCTGAAAGTCCAACTTTCAAAATAAACAAATAATAATAATAAAAAGAGAGAAAAGAACAAAGCACACACCAAAGGGTACATCTGTAGGACACAAAATGATCTGTAGGACAGATCAAAGGATCTGTCTCATATTTAAAAGGAATTCACAAAACACAATAACAAATAATCACAACAACAACATGCAGATCCAATAAAAAATGGTCAAAGATTTAAGCACTACATCAAAAGCATTTTTTTTTTTAAGTATCTGAAAGAAAGCCAGTGTTGTAGCATAGCGGGTGAAGCCACCATTTACAAAGTCACGACCCGTATCCTGGTCTCAGTCCCAGCTGACTCTGCTTCTGATCCAGCTTCCTGTTAATACGACTGAGCAGGCAGCAGAAGATGGTCCAAGTACGTGGTCCCTGACCCCCATCTCAGAGATCAGGACAGAGTTTCCTGGCTCTTGGTTCTGACCTGGCCCAGACCTGGTTGTAAGAGCCACTTAGGGAGTCAAGCAGCAGATAGAAGATTTCTCTGTTACTCTGCCCTTCAACCTGCTGGTTGACTCTAAGACTATGGGCATCCCAGGTGGCATCCCTAACAACCGTACTAAACACCCACCAAAAATATCCAGTTGGCAATAAGTACATGAAAAGAAACCTAATATCATCATTCATTAAGGAAATGCGTGGAAACCATAGACAATATTACTACACACATATTAGAGTGTCTAAGATTTAAAAAGTGTGTAGATAGATGCATAGGGTGCAGACAAGGCACATCAAGGCAGGCATTTGGCACAGCGGTTGACATGGTGTTTGGGAGATGGGCATGATGGTGCAGTGTGTTAAGCTCCCACTGAAACACTCACATTCCATATCAGATTGTAGGTTCAAGTTCAAGCTACTCCACTTCTAATCCAGCCTCCGACTCTGTATCCTGATGACGTGCTAAGCAGACGATGGCCCAAGTACTTGGGTTCCTGCCACCCATGTGGGAGAGCAGGATGGAGCTCTGTGCTCTTGGCTCTGGCCCTGGCCCTGGCCCAGTCCTTGTAGGCATTTGGCATGTGGGGAGTGAAGTAGTGCATGGGAGTCCTTTCTCTCTCTCTCTCTCTCTCTCTCTCTCTCTCTCTCTCTTTGCCTATCAAATCAAATAAAAAAGCATTTAAAAAATCTTTTTTTGCCTATTTCCAGAAACTCAAAATGGATAATTTGATTTGAATGATGTAATAATAAATGCTTTTAAAAATGGCTATGACCAAAATGGGCAAAAAAAAAAAATTCTCTGGAGGGAATCCCCATACACTGTTAGTGGAAGTGTGATAAATGTGATTTAGCACCATCAGTATGGGGGTGTCTTACAAAATTAAAAATAGAATTACTACATGATCCAGAGCAACCCCACCAGTGCACACAGAAAGAAACCGAAACCAGACTGGTAAAAAGCCATCTGTACTTCTTTGTTTACTGCAGCACGGCTCACAATGGCCAAGACATGGAGTCTACCTACGTGTCCACCAAGAGATGAATTTATTTTTTTAAAGATTTATTTATTTTTATTGGAAAGGCGGATGGTTCACTCCCCAAGTGGTCGCAACAGCTGGAGCTGAACCAATCCGAAGCCAGGAGCCTGTAGCCCCCTCCAGGTCTCCCACGTGGGTGCACGCTCCCAAGGCCTTGGCCGCCCTCGACTGCTTTCCCAGTCCTCAAGCAGGGAGCTGGATGGGAAGCGGGGATGCTGGGATTAGAACCAGCATGCATATGGGATCCCGGCGCGTTCAAAGCGAGGCCTTATCCACCATGTTATTGAGCCGGGCCTGAACTGATTTTTTTTTAATGTGGTATGCATGATGCACATGAGAGAACACTTGTTATAAAAGAATGAATGGAATCCTGCCTTTCGTGGTGTTGTGTGTGAACAGGAAGGACGTGATGAGAACTGGAGAATGCTGGAGATTAAACTGAGTGAGCCTCTTGTTAAGGGCTGAAGTGTATGTCTGCGCCCCCCCTCCACTCCCATCCCCAGTATCTCAGGATCGGACTCATTGGAACTGGTCTTTACAAGGTGAATTGAGGTGAGACGAATTCACACTCATTGGCTTGCTACTGCACAATCGGGACCACGTAAGAGGAGGTTAGGACGTAGACACACACAGGGGAGGACGCAAGGTGGCGGCGGCCAGCTGCGGGTCTTCCAAGGAAATCACCCTGCTGACACCTTTGACCTGGGGCTGCTGGCTCCCAGCATTGGGCAGGCATTCATTTCTGTTGTTTAAAACTTGCAGTCGGTGTTACTTCGACTCAGCAGCCCTAGCAGATGGGCAGGACTCTACCGGATGGGGAGGACATGGTTAATCCAAGGGACCTGGAAGGGTGTTCTGTGGGAAATGGGCCCGGGGCAGTGCCAGAGGGGTAAGTAGCTCAGTTTGGCAGCAGCAGGAGGATACTATGGGAATTCGTGCAAAGCAGTGCTGGAAAATGGGTTTGGCAGGTATGGGGATTAGACTTTAGTGTGTGGGCAAGAAGGCTTTTTCCCTGTGTGACTGATGGAAACTCCGTGTTATCTGGAACTCAGGAAAGCAGCAGGCGTCAGGTCCATAGGGCAGCTGCGCACATACAAGCCTGATGGCCAAAGGGGGCGCTACATGGAAGCTCCACTCCACGCACCTGAAACAGCCCAGTGGGATCCTAGGTTGGGTTTCAGAGACGGCCAATGCTTGCTAAATGAAGAGCCATTTTTAAATGTTAGCATGGAAAACTCAGGGTCAGTGTGTGACATGCAAGGGGACCCGGGGTGCCCAGAATGACCAAATCCCAGAGGCAGTACAGCCAGGACAAATCCAAAATCCACCTGCACCTAATTCATCACTGTCTTTAGGCACACTCCTCTCCCTCAACCTGAACACTCCCTTCCCCGGGCCCTCATCTCTTCTGCTTACACCATGCTTTGCTGACCCTGGAAAGGAAGTCGTGGGAATTCTCTTATTTGCGCCAACACTTGGGGACTATTTCATTTGTTCGTTCAATACACATTTCTGGAGCTCCTCCTGAATCCCTGGCATGGCAGAAGATCAGGACATGGGGGTAGGAGGGACCAATACCAGCCTCCTCCACCAGACACAGTACCATTTCTGGTCTTGAGGGTCCTCTGGTGTGGGGACAGCTCCCACATCCAAAGCCAGGAAGATGGCCTTTCCACACACTCAGACCTGCAGGCACTGGGCACCGGAGGGATTCGCAAGGCCTGAGCCCAGGAGGCAGACTGACATCCAAACGCATCCCCTGACTTCTCATCCTTCATCTGCTGTCCAGCCAGTTAATTCCTGCACCAGCTCACACACATGGCCAGGTGAGTTGCCCACCGCTCTTTCCCAGCACCACCTACTGCAGACAGGTGTGGCTCCTCCCTTTGGGAAGCTCCCACACTTTGCCTCTGGGGTCCCTCAGAGTCCTCACCCTTGACAACTGTTGCCAGCTTCCCTCCCTCCACCTTGTAATTGTACAAAACAGCTCAGTTCCCTGCGGGTTCTCCCTCTCCCCCGCCCGGCTGAATTCGCTGACAGTGGAGTCTTTTCTGCAAAGTAACAATCCAGACTAATACATTTCCTTCCTAGGTAAATGGTATTTCTTTGTGATCAAAGCAACACCATACGAGGGAGGGTACTTCCAAAAGTTTGTGGAAAACGATATTTAAACATGGGCTTAGTTGGGTGCAAGAAAAAAAATCACCTGATCTGCATGTACAACAAGGGGTCTTCAAAAATTCATGGAAAATGCCTATTATGAACAACCTACATGTCGAATCATTTTTGTAGCTTTGATGTTGTGGTGCATCAGGTCAAGCCACCATTTGGGGTGTCAGCATTTCACATCATAGTTAGGGTCCTGGTTGGTCTACTTCGCATCCAGTTCCCTGCTAATTCCCCTGGGACGGCAGTAGAGGGTGGCTCCAATCATCAGGCCTCTATCACCCACGGAATTCCAAGCTCCTGGTTTGGAATAACCATAGTAGTTGGCAGCCACCTGGGATGATCTTTCTCTCTAACTCTCCTCCCCAGCTCCCTGTCACTCTTCCTTTCATAATAAATAAGTAAACCTTTAGTCTGAAAAAAAAAATTCTTACCCCAATAAACTCCTTTTTATTAATTTTCCCATAGACGTTTGAAGGCACCCTCATATAAGCCTTCTAGATTATTTCTGCTTTCACTACTGATTAGTGCTCATGTTAGTTATTTATTTATTTGGAAGGTAGAAGGATGGAGAAAGAGACATAAAGAGATCTCTCCGCTGGCTCATGCTCCAAATGCCCACAACAGCCAGGCCAGGTCAGGTGAAGCCAGGAGCTGGGAACTCAATCTGGTTCTCTTGCGGGGTTAGTTGGGACCCAACCACTGAAGCCATCACCTGCTCCCTCCCAGGTTGCACATTAGCAGGAAGTTGGAATTGGGAGAAAAGCCAGGACTCCAATATGGAGTGAAGGTACCCAGGGGGCACCATTTGTTTTTAAGACTTATTTACTTTTATTACAAAGTCAGATATATAGGGGCCCGGTGCCGTGGCCTAGCAGCTAAAGTCCTCACCTTGAACGCACCTAGGATCCCATATGGGCACCGGTGCTAATCCCAGCAGCTTCACTTCCATCCAGTTCCCTGCCTGTGGCCTGGGAAAGCAGTCGAGGACGGCCCAATGCTTTGGGATCCTGCACCCGCGTGGGAGACCTGGAGGAGGTTCCTGATTCCTGGCTTCGGATAGGCGCAGCACTGGCCATTGCGGTCACTTGGGGAGTGAATCATCAGACAGAAGATCTTCCTCTCTATCTCTCCTCCTCTCTTTGTTTTTCTTCTTTTTAAGATTTATTTATTTTTATTGCAAAAACAAAGTCAGATATACAGAGAGGAGGAGAGATAGAGAGGAAGATCTTCCGTCCGATGATTCACTCCCCAAGTAGCAGCGACCGCTGGAGTTGAGCCAATCTGAACCCAAAAGCCAGGAGCTTCTTCCTGGTCTCCCACATGGGTGCAGGGTTCTAAGGCTTTGGGCCGTCCTCAACTGCCTTCCCAAGCCACAAGCAGGGAACTGGATGGGAAGTGGGTCTGCCAGGATTAGAACCAGCGTCTATATGGGATCCTGGCGTGTGCAAAGTGAGGACTTTAGCCACTAGGCTACCATACTGGGTCCACCCAGGTGGCATCTTAAATTGCTATGCCACATCCCCATTTTTCCCTTTAGTTTTCAAGCTCTGGAACACTTGGAGCCAATATTTAGCCTGTGGGCACACCTTGGGAGACAACAGTGATAGTTCAGGTAATTGGTTTCTATCTGTTTTAAGGGAGACCCGGATTGAGTTGCTGGAGGCTGGCTCTCGTCTTGCTTTGCTGCAAGTATTTGGGCAAATGAAATAACAGAAGGGAGTGCACTCTCTTTTTCGGCCTCTCTTCCTCTCAAGTAAAAATGGCATCATTCTGTTCTCACTGTGTCTCACTTACAATAACTCACAGGTTTCTTCCAAAAAATTTGGTAAGTACAGCAACAGTTACGGAGAGAGGCATTCAATCACCCAAATCTGAGAGCCGGCGGTCCCAGTGAAAGGAATGAAGACAGCACTCGGGGTCCAGAGAAGGGGATGATGTGGGCGAGAATGGAGTGATGATGCAGTGATGGAACTGGCATAAAGTGAGAAACGACTTGGTGGGGGGCGGCCCAGGTGGGAGCCCCAGGGAGGCTGTGACAGCCCCTGCAAGGCCCTTTCAGTCCGGCTGCAGTTAGTGCCTCCTGACTTTCTGCTGACCACCCGTCACAGCCCATCCTTACGACCTCCCCCTCTCTCTGGCAGCTTCAGAGCCACCGTCCCATTGCTAATGCTGATCCCCAGTGTGTCTACTGTTCTGTAGGGTGAACTCCCTTAGAGACTCCCTCTCCAGCTCACCCCGGTCTCCCTAGGCCCTGGCACACTGCCTGGCCAACACTAGATGCTAGATATTTGCTGGGTGAAGAAGTGGGTGACGGGCTATTTGAATAGAGGCGGGCCAAGACACAACAACCTCCTGAGTGTCATCCAACCACCCGCGAGGGGACAGAACAGCACAAAGCCTAAACAGGGACGGCAGGTGGGAAGAAAGTCAGTGCCCATCCATACAACACGTTGTCCTTCCGCTCTTTTTGGGTTGAGTTTCCTCCATAAATTCCTCGCTGCTGCCCCCCTAAATCTAACTTAAAATCTCCAAGGAATTTTAAAACATTGCTGTGCGAGTGTTCGCTTGTCCAAAAATGCATCATCCGCTTTCCCAGCCCTGAGCTTCTAACGTAACATCTTGCTCCCCACAAATCTTCTCATTCATGGGCCTCAGGGTGGGGAGGAGATGCTCATTTATTTGTTTTTCACAAATATATAAGCAGAGGCTCATTACAAATTTAAACACAGAAGTAACTCTAGCAAAAGGAGAAAGTGACCTTACTCTGATGCAACTTTCTTCTCCAGAGATGCAGCGAACAGCTTGACATCACACATCCAGTACATTTTTTAAATGAATATTCTATGCTCATACTCAGAAATACATAAGGTTTCTTAACATAAATATGATTATGTCATTAAATGCCAACTTTAAAACATGGGGAGTATTTTTTTCTAAGACCAGTCAAAGCTACAGTGTTTTAAAAGTTTTTCATGATGAGAGAGTGTGGGATAGCGTGTGCCAGACCAAAGCTTCCAGCCAGGAATTCCATGCACATCTCCCACAGGGGTGGCAGCGACCCAGGTACTCCAGTCATCCCTTGTTACCTCCCATGACGCGAATTAGCAGAAAGCTGGAATCAGCAGCAGAGCCAGGACTCGAACCCAGGCACTCTGCTACGGGATGGAGCCATCCCAAGCTGTGTCATAACCTGTTAGACCCAATACTCACATCCATCGTTTGCGTTTTCCATATTTGTTCCTGCTAGCTGGGATCACCAGTGCTTATATCTGTATATTCCCTTTCACTGGATGTTATTTATGTTTTCATTTTTTTTTGCCAATCTGTTTCAGAGCAAATGCTATTTCATTAGCATTGATTTTGCATTTCCATGACCATGACTGTGGATTACAGTACAAATTTATGGGCCTCCTATATTTCTTCTGAGAATTTCCTGTTTACAACCTTTGACCATTTTTCTTTTGTTTATTTTTGGCTAATTGGCTTGGGAAAATTCTTCATTTATTACTTAACAGTAACCTTTCTGGTATGTGTGTTGCACATTCTTTCTTTCTGTCTGCCATCTACCTGTCTTTCAATATGCCAGGGTTTTAATGTAGATAGAATCAAACGTGTCATTCTTTCTCATCATGTCTTAACACAACCTTTCGTGTAATCTTGGGAGATAGGGAAAATTGTCTTTAGCCATAATGAAAAAGAATGACACATCTGACTCTGTAATAAATACACATCATGTATATTAATGTATATAAAATACACAGTACATTTCAAATGTTCTCTATCCCATATATAGAATCCAGTACTTTCTCTCTGTGTGTATTTGTTTTAATTTAGTTGTAACTGCCACACCTCAGCAACCTTACGACAGACATATGCTGTTATAATACCCATCTTGTAGATGACAAGACTAAGGGACAGAGAAGTTAAGCCTCAGTAATCTACTTTTCATTAACAACTCTAACCAATGCCTTATCTTGACCAATAATGACTCCATACAACTATTTATCCCTACATATTATAAAAGCAACAGAATTTACCAGAGTATGGTAACAGCACAGAAATAACCTCTGTACATATAGTAGATTATCCATAAAAGTCACATAAAATAGAAAAACGGAATAAAAGGACAAAAATCATAAAATGTTATAGAACATTAAAAAATTAGAGAACACAGGATCACTTATAAATGGTTCTGGGAAAACCTGATAGGATTATTTTTGGGGGTCAGCTTAAATCTACTTGCCACCTCATACACCAAATTAAATATAAAGAGCAGAATTTAAATAAGAATAATGAAAAACAGATTTGATCATATGAAATACAAAACTGTAATATTTATTTGAGAGTTAGAAAAACAAACAGATAGCTCCCATCTGCTGACTTATTTCATAAATTCTCACACTGGCCCAGGCTGAACCAGGCCTTGCACCAGGGGCCTTGAACTCCATCCAGGTCTCACATGTGACACAAGTTAGGTCCCTGCCACCTCAAGGGAGACCTGGATGGAGTCGGGCTCCTGGCTTCACCTGTCCCAGCCCCAGCTATGGAGGGCATTTGAGGAATAAACCACTGTATGTGGAATTTTAGCAGCTGTTTTAGGGTACAGGATTGAGTCACTACTTTCTCTCACTTCCAAGTTCACTGCAATGTTTATCAGAGCTTATGTCATACAAGCCCTGGGTTGAGAGTGACTAGAGTTCCAATCCTGGCGGCACCATCTACCTGCCTGACTTTGGCCGAGTTCCCAGTCTCTCCAGGCCTCCTTTTCCTCACCTGTTAAGCACAGCTGGCTACACTCCTCTGGCTACTGAGAGACTCAAATAAGGAATATGTATAAAGAATCTGACCATTGTACTCATCCACCTAAGGAACACCTGAAAATATTATTTCATCACTGAAAACAAGTAACATACTTGAAAAGTAAAATCGAAAAGAGGGAAGACGATATTTCAGAAGCAGTGTGTTCTTTCAAAGTCCAAATTTTCACATCAAAGTTTGGTACGGTTGGCTTCGCACTTCCCCTCTTACTTCTGGAGGTTTCTCTGCGTAGCCAGCACTGACGCATAACCTCCTTTGGCAAGGGAAAAATGAAAGGAAGTGAAACGCGGTCACTCTTTGGAAAGAAAAAATAAAGAACTACATAAGAACAAGACCCTGGAAGTGAGTTGTAAAGGAGCCACATGAGTGAGCAGCACCACACACTGTCTTCAGCTTTGCCTTGTAAGTGAGGGTGAAGGGACCACATTTCTTGGGTCCACTTAGAATACAGAGCTCCTGTATGACTTGGCAAAGCAGTTTACCCCAACAAGTAATTAAGAGTCAATGGGAAAACAAATTAAAAAAAAAAACCAAAAATGTAATTTCTAGAAAACAGAGTGGTTAAGAGAGACGTCAAAATATCGCGAGCCTTTTGGGGAGTTGGGGTGGGTGGCGGAGGCGTGAGAGAAGCAGTGTCCAAACAGAAACCACATCACAGATAACTGCCCAGAAAAGCCTGTGCCTCTGTCACATCGTTGCAGCTCTGCCTTCTGGGGCAGCACGAGAGCCTTGTCTCGGTGGTGGGCACCGGGACATCAGCAGACCCTCCACATGCTCATCTGCTTCTGGGGAAAGACCCATCAGGAACATCCAGGGACTGAGAACCAGGCAGGTGTGTGGGTGGTAAACTTGCCGCACTTGGCACTTTGAGCCTTTACACACGGATTGAAAGTCAGCATGCATCATCCTCACTTGGCAAGCCAGAAAAAAAGTGAGTTGAGCAGGACTGCATTCTCAAGACGTCAGAAGGATGAGTTGCAAATCCACTTTCAGCCCCCAAAGCATCGCATGCAGCGTTAGCATCGCCAGACCACGCACTGCCAGAGAAAGTATTCCACCGCCTCCATCCAATCAGGCATTACCGGGGTCTGCCAGACCTGGTCCCACAGCGGTCAAGCTCTCCCTCCCATAGTCTCCCTCCCCAGACTTTCCATCCCTCTGAAAGAACAACCAACTATGTACTCACTGCAAAGCCCGAAGCCTCTTGTGTGTCTCCAGGGCTACTGACCGTAGCCAGGCCAGTCAGCTGTGCTATTCTGGGTTGGGTGCTGCCCTGGGAGGAAACCCACACTCTGAGAGCGCTTGGGCAAGGCTGCACTCAGGAAGCAGGCGGGCTCTGCTCTCCACGCCTCTCCCTCTCGTCTCCCGCCTCCTCTCTTTCTCGTTCTATATCTATCTCTCTTGCGCACATGCACACATGCACACACGCCAAGTGCAAACGAGCACTTCTGACTAGGTGCGGCGTCTGAACTCCTGTCTTTCCAGAGCTCAAGAATGTAAAGCTGGAGGCTTGTTAGCTTCTTGCTGATTGCTCCCGAAGATAGAAAACGGGGGGAAAAAAAACAAAACAAAAAAAACACAAGCCAGTGTGCCTTTCAGAGGTGAAGTCTCAGGGCTCCTGGTTCCAGGGCTTTTATGAACTGCAGAGTGTTCTGAGTGGGGAAGGGAAGTCAAGTTCCAGGCAGGACGTGCTGTTAAGGCAGGTGGATCTGTTGAGCCCATCCAAGGGATGGGAGAAATAGAGGAAGCCTTCAGTAATGTGTTAAAATGTTTTTGCATACTCACTCTAATATGGGCATCCCCACAAAACCTGGGGTATAGTGCCCTCTTGCTATGCATGGTGCACAGGCAAAGACAGGACCTGCTGCAACAGGGAGCAAAGACCCTGGGCACAAAAGAGCCGGGAGAAGTTTCATGAAAGGAAATGAGCTCCGGGTGCTCTGAGAACGCTCAAAGGAGGGCCTGGCTCAGCCCAGGCACTGCCACAGCTGAGGTTTTTTTTTTTTTTTTTTTTTTAAGATTTATTTTATTTTTACTGGAAAGTCAGATATACAGAGAGGAGGAAAGACAGAGAGAAAGATCTTCTGTCTGATGGTTTACTCCCCAAGTAACCGCAACGGCCGGTGCTGTGCCGATCCAAAGCCAGGAGCCAGGAACTTCCTCCAGGTCTCCCACACGGGTGCAGGGTCCCAAGGCTTTGGGCCGTCCTCGACTGCTTTCCCAGGCCACAAGCAGGGAGCTGGATGGGAAGTGGAGCTGCTGGGATTAGAACTGGCGCTCATATGGGATCCCGGACGAGTTCAACATGAGGACTTTAGGCGCTAGGCCACGGCGCCGGACCCACAGCTGAAGTTTTCTCTGTGATGTGACTGGAGAAGAGGAGGGAAGGGCAGCAGAGCAGCTCTATGGCTCGGGTGTTAGGGGCAGACATGAGAACCGAACTTATGCAGGAGAGAAAAACAGTGCATGATGCTAGGATACAGACAAGGGAGGTGGCCATGACCAGAATACAGCTCTGGTTCAACAGTGCTTAAGCGATATGGCAAAATTAACAGCTCAATTAGCCAACTGGAGAATTCCAGTTGCCTATAAACCAACCACACCTTGGGGTTCAAACGACATCCACCGAGATTACTGTTTTTAATCTCCCCTCAGATCCATTTTCCCATTGGTGTCACTCACACACAGATGTTTTGGGGATGGAAAACCTTTTTCCCCAAATTCGAGGTTGTTGAAGTTCTCCGACACAGAGGAGACCGCCCCCCAGAGAAGTGCTCCACTGGGCAGGAAGGCGGGGAGGGGAAGCCTGGGTGAACAAAACTACAAATTGTCACTCAACAGTACCCTGGAGCATCAAGTCTTCTGTGTGATCCTGTAAACTCATAAATAGAGGGAGACACACTCAATATAAGCAGTGTTCATTCCTCAGCTTGTAGGTCATTTCTTTTTGAAACTCACTTAACAGCCCTGAAAATTTCTAAAATATGAACATTATTAGACAAGTTACTTCATGTGCAAAAATCCCACTTACGAGAACAAAAATATTTAAAGTATAAATGAGTAAGGTATATTGAGAATATTACAATCACCTCAAAAAAATTAGCAACATTTTACAGAAAGGCAAAAATGACTGGATGAAATAACATATATCGGGCCTGCATGTTACCCTAGCGGTTAAAGTCCTCGCCTTCCATGCACCAAGATCTCACACGGGCGCTGGTTCGAAACACGGCAACCCCCCTTCCCATCCAGCTCCTTGCTTGTGGCCTGGGAAAGCAGTCGAGAACGGCCTAAAGCCTTGGGACCCTGCACATTTGGGAGACCTGAAAGAAGCTCCTGGCTGCTCCTGACTTCGGATTGGCTCAGCTCTGGCCGTTGCGGCCACCTGGGTACTGAACCATTGGACAGAAGATCTTCCTCTCTGTCTCTCCTCCTCTCTGTATATCTGCCTTACCAATAAAAATAAATAAATCTTAAAAAAAAAAAAATAACATGTTCTGGGCCTGGCGCCGTGGCCTAGCAGCTAAAGTCCTCGCCTTCAACGCACCGGGATCCCATATGGGCACTGGTTCTAATCCCGGCAGCTCCACTTCCCATCCAGCTCCCTGCTTGTGGCCTGGGAAAGAAGTCGAGGACAGCCCAAAGATTTGGGATCCTGCACCCACGTCGGAGACCTGGAAGAGGTTCCTGGTTCCTGGCTTCGGATCGGCGCAACACCGACCTTTGAGGCTCACTTGGGGAGTGAATCATCGGATGGAAGATCTTTCTCTCTGTCTCTCCTCTCTGTATATCTGACTTTGTAATAAAAATAAATAAATCTTTAAAAAAAATAACATGTTCTTCCAACCAATGAAATATTCACACCCTACTAATCTATAAACATGTTGTAATTCTAATAAAAATTCAGGCAGGATTAGAAGTGTGGAGAAAATTCTTTATAGAATTTTTCTAAACTTCGCCTGGTAGGATAGCTGATGTTTCTGTCTAGGATAGGAAGTCTTGGATAACTGGTTCTTATCTGTAACAGAAAATTCTTTTAAAAAATGAAAGAGAACTTGTACTATACCAAATATTAAAACAGACCAGAGACTTAAAATAATTGCAACAGTATGGTTCAGGAGTACAAAGTAGATCAGTTCAATGACTCATGACACAGTGCAGAAGTAAGAATTTATGACAAAAATGGCATTACAAATTTGAGAATAAGGGACTAATTTCTTTTCATTTTATAGGATAATATATATCATAAATGAACAAAAAATAAGAGTTTTTTTTCTAGTCTTACGACCTCATAATCAGAGGAAGAAAAAACAAAAACACAGTTAAAATGGATTTTTTTTTAAGACTTATTTCATTTTTATTGCAGTAAGATATACAGAAACGAGGAGAGACAGAGAGGAAGATCTTCCATCTGATGATTCATTCCCCAAGTAGCGCAACGGTCGGTGCTGCGCCGATCCGATGCCGGGAACCAGGAACCTCTTCCAGGTCTCCCACACGGATGCAGGGTTCCAAATCTTTGGGCCGTCCTCAACTGCTTTCCCAGGCCACAAGCAGGGAGCTGGATGGGAAGTGGAGTAGCCGGGATTAGAACTGGCACCCATATAGGATCCCAGGATGTTCAAGGCGAGGACTTTAGCTGTTAGGCCACGGCGCCGGGCCCTAATAATAGTTTTTTTTTAAAAGATTTATTTATTTTTTTAATATTTAATAAATATGGGTTATTTATTTAAAAAAATTTATTTATTTTTACTGGAAACTCAGATATACAGAAAGGAGGAGAGACAGAGAGGAAGATCTTCCGTCCGATGATTCACTCCCCAAGTGACCGCAACGGCTGGAGCTGAGCCGATCTGAAGCCAGGAGCTCTTCCAGGTCTCCCATGCGGGTGCAGCATCCCAAAGCTTTAGGCCATCCTTCACTGCTCTCCCAGGCCACAAGCAGGGAGCTGAATGGGAAGTGGGGCAGCTCGGACACGAACAGGCATCCTTATAGGATCCCGGTGCGTTCAAGGCGAGGACTTCAGTCACTAGGCTACCGCTTTGGGATCTAATAATAGGTTTTTGTTTTGACCCCTCTTTTAAGTTATTTTGGGTATATACCAAGAAGCAGAAGCACTGGGTCATAATGTAATTTAACTTTTGGATGAAGTACCCAACTGTCTGTCATACTGGTTACCCGTTTTGCATTTCTCTAAGTGTACATGAGAATTTAAGTTCCTCACATCCTTGCTATCTCTCCCCCTTCCCTTCCTCCTTTAATGGAGTTGTTTAGTTATTTGAGAGGCAGAATAACATAGACAGAGAAATATCTTCCCTCTATTGGTTCACTCCCTAAATGGCTGCAACAGCCAGATCTGGCCCAGGCTGAAGCCAGGGGTCAGGCACTCCATCTAGGTCTCGCACACGGCTGTCAAGTGCTGCTACCATTCCAAGTGCCTTAGCAGGAAGCCGGATCTGAACCTGCACAACAGTAAGGCACTTTGGTGTTGTAATAAAATGTGGCTTTAACCTGCAGCGCCACAACACTGGCATCTGGTACTGCCTCTTTCTGTGCCTATGGCTTTCTTAGTAGATACTGAAGTGGTTTCTCCTTGTGGCTTTGAACTGCATGGTGTCTACTGATTGAGTTCTCTAATGCCTGATGATATTGAACACCTTTTGGCATGCTTTTTGGGCATTTTTTGGCCAAAATCTATTCAGATCCTTTGTCAATGTACTGTTAAATTTTTTAATTTATCTGTTCATGTATTTGGAAGGCAGAGAAATGACTCCCATCTGCCTGTTCACTCTCCACATGCCCACAGTAGCAAGAACAGTCCAGATCGCCCATGTGCTGGGCAGGAGTCCAGTTACTTGAACTACTTCCCAGGGTCTGATTTTTTTTAAAAGATTTATTTATTTTCATCAGAAAGGCAGATTTACAGAGCTAAGGGGAGACGCAGTTCTTCCATCCACTGGTTCACTCCCCAAATGGCCACAACAGCTGGAGCTGAGTCAGAAGCTGCTTCTTGGTCTCCTACGTGCAGGTGCAGGGTCCCAAGGCTTTGGAGCATCCTTCATGGCTTTTCCATGTCATAAGCAGGGAACTGTATGGGAAGTGGAACAGCTGGGACACGGACCAGCACCCATACGGAATCCTGGCATTTGCAAGGTGAGGATTTAACCATTGAGCCATCACGCTGAGCCCCCAGGGTCTGCATTCACAGGAAAGCTGCAATCAGGGACTGAAGCTGGATATTGAACCCAAGTCCTGTGATAGGATATGCAGGTGTCTAAATTGGTGTCTTAATTCTTAAACACCCACACCGTTTGCCCATGTTTCTATTTTGGACTAGATGTGGTTTTAGTATTGAGTTATAATAGTTCTGGAAAATAGACTGTTGTCAATTAGCAAATATTTTCTCCCATTCTGTGGATTTTCTTTTCAGTTTCTTTTAAATTTCTTGAATCACAATCAGGTTTAGTTGTCTTTGCTTGCTTGCTTATGCTTTTGCTGACATGTGTAACACGATGGGATCCAAGGCTGTGAAGTTTTGCACCTGTGTTTTCTCCTAAGTGTTTTCACTGTAGTTCTGCTTTGAGGTAGTTTTTCTACACAGTATAAAGTAGGAGTCTAATTTCTTCCCGTTTTTTGGCATGCGAAAATTCCCTTAGCCAAGCACCATGTACTGAAAAAAGCAAGTTTTCCCGTTGAGTTGTCTCGGCATCCTTGTCAAAACCAACTTCCTGTAAATGCGTTCATTTCTGGACTCTGAATTCTGGCCTACTGATCTGTTTGCCAATACCACAATCTCCATGGTGGTAGCTTTGTAGTCAGTTTTGAAACTGGGGAAATGGTGTGTCTTTCAACTCTGTTCCTCACTTTTTAAGATTATTTTGGCTTTCTGGGCCCTTGGTTTTTTTTGTCAATTATAGAACTAGCTCGTCAATCTCTATAAAAAACAGAGGGTGTGGCCGCGGGGTGGCCTCGCAGCTAAAGTCCTCGCCTTGAATGCCCCGGGATCCCATATGAGCACCAGTTCTAATCCCGGCAGCTCCACTTCCCATCCAGCTCCCTGCTTGTGGCCTGGGAAAGCAGTTGAGGATGGCCCAAAGCTCTGGGACCCTGCACCCGCGTGGGAGACCCGGAAGATGATCCTGGCTCCTGGCTTCAGATAGGCATAGCATCGGCTGTTGCGGTCACTTGGGGAGTGAATCATCGGACGGAAGATCTTCCTCTCTGTCTCTCCTCTCTGTATATCTGACTTTGTGATAAAAACAAATAAATCTTTAAAAACAAAAAACTATTATTAGCCAAAGAATGTGTGTGGGTGGAGGAGCTGGGTACACGAATGTTCAGCAGACAAATGGATAAATAAAAAAATAGAGTTGTTGTAGGATTGCACTATTCACCAGTAAAAAGGAAGTAACAAAGGGGGGGATGAAGAAGTACCAATATATACCACAGCATGAATGAACCCTGAAAACATGAAGATGACCCAAGAAAAGCTTAACACAAAAGGTCATGTATGGCACAATTCCACTCCCGTAAAACGTCCAGAAAAACAAAGCCACAGAGACATAGACTGCGATCGTCACAGAATGAAGCAAGAGTTTCTTTTTGGGGGGTGACAGAAATGTATTAATGTTTTTGGAAATTTGAAGGTGGTGACTGCTTCATAGCCTTACAAATATGCAAAAACATCACATCATCATATACCTTCCAAGTGTGAATTTTATGTCTCTATTTTTAAAAGACTTATTTGAAAGGCAGAGTAACAGAGATTTGCTGATTCACTCCCAAATGTCCAGAATGGCCACAGCTGGGCCAGGCCAAAGCCATGAGTTCTGAAGCCCATCTAGTTTTCCCTCATGGGAAGCAATCATCCTCTTGCTGTCTTCCCAGGCGCATTAGCAGAAAGGTCGATCAGAAGTGGTGCAGCCGGGGCCAGCGTGACAGCCTAGTGGCTGAAGTCCTCGCCTTGAATGCCCCTGGATCCCATATGAGCGCCGGTTCTAATCCCAGCAGCTCCACTTCCCATCCAGCTCCCTGCTTGTGGCCTGGGAAAGCAGTCAAGGATGGCCCAATGCATTGGGACCCTGCACCCGCGTGGGAGACCTGGAGGAGACTCCTGGCTCCCGGTTTCAGATAGGCTAAGCTCTGGCCATTGTGGCCACTTGGGGAATGAATCATTGGACGGAAGATCTTCCTCTCTGTCTCTCCTCCTCTCTGTATATCTGACTTTGCAATAACAATTTAAAAAAAAAGTGGCACAGCTGGGACTTGAACCAGTGCCATCTCCATAAGGCTGTGGTTTACCAACTGCATCATAATGTCTCTTATCTAAAATTTTAAATGATACTGTAAAATAGTTGATGACATAAAACACTGATGACAATATATATAGTGGACTGTGTTGGAAATGATGTGTTTAACCAAGAACTCATATTGACATTTAGGCATGGGAAAAAGACTGGAAAAAATCCTTTGTTAGAATGGTTACCTCCGGGCAGTGATGCAATGGGAAATTTAAATTTTCCTTACGCATTTTAAGTGTCCCTGTAAATGAAACCTGGGACAGTTTCACAATGTTAACAATTCTACTTAAGCCTAACAGCAATTAAGTTTCTTGTCAGCCTCACGCTGTGTCACATCATGGTACACACTGCTGAAAATTCAATTCGATTGGATTATTTCTTATGGAAATAACTAAACCCTGTATGCAACTTCTTTCACAGTCTGCGAAACCTCACCTCCTGGGCTCTGTATGAACAGGATAAGACAATTGCGGCAGGTGGAGGTGCTCCTCTGGTGCAGACCCAGGGCCAAGAGCTGGATGGGTGACTCCAAACTTAAGGCTCTTCACTGTAGGACGCCTCTGCACGGGCTGAGTTCCTATGTGCTTTTGTGGGCAACCCGCCAGCTCCCCACAGAACAAGAATTTCCTAAACCCTCACCAAAAATCAAAGCTTGCAAAAATGCTCGCTTTTGCTCTTGGAAAATAAATTTATCAACCCTAAAAATAAGGAGGACAAGGCAACAGATGAAAGAGACTCTGAGTGAGCTTCAAGCAGATGTTGGACTAAGTTCGGCAAACGCTGTCACAGGAAGTCTTCAGGACTCCTGCCCTATAGCCTGGCCGTATCCAAGAGAACCAGGAGGATTGCAGGATCAAGGGCACACTTCCGGGGAGGACAGGAGGAGGAGGTGAAAACCCTCATGGGCTTCTGAGTTTCTCCCAGCCGGCAACAGATGCAGTGTTTATTATTGGAAAACGGGTACAAGTACCGACTGTTTATCTGATGGGCTAGCTCAGCATAATAAACACACTGAAAATAATCTGCAATTTGACTCAAGGCTATGACACAGAAATATGAGGGGGTCAGCATTGTGGCATAGTGGGTTAACCCACTGCTTTGAATGCTGGCATCTCCTATAAGTGCTGGTTCAAGTTCCAGCTGGGCCAATTCTGATCCGGCTCCCTGAAAAGCAGCAGAAGATGAACCAAGGACTCGGACCCCTACACCATGGGGAGACACAGATGAGGCTCCTGGGTCCTTGCTTCGGTTCTTTCTGGTCCTGGAAGTTGCAGCCATCTGGAAAGTGAACCAGCAGATGGAAGATCTCACACTCTCTGGTTCTCCTTCTCTCTCCATAATTCTTGCTTATAAATAAGTAGATTTTTCAAGAAATAAAGATGGTTGTAACTAAACAAGACGGTTTAAAAATATGAGTATACTGAGCTTCTCTGTGATGTATAAAGTCTGTCTGTAAATTCTCATTCCTTCTAACGAGGGGTGGATGTCTATGATAACCAAACCTCTGCTACAGATGACTTTTTAAGTTTTGTTCTAAAACATAACATTTCACTGTAGGAAATTACATAGAGAGGACTAATTATAGAGCAAAACACACTACACTGGGCAGTGGTTAGGAAAGCTGACCCTCCCATGCACCACAAAACAAGGTTCATCATGTCCTCCCTGTGAAAATAGAAAGGCGAGACTCCTTCTGCAAACAGCAGGGTGAGGACCGAAACGTTGGTCTGTGCTCAGGTCACAGTATGCTAATGAATCTCATACGAAAAGTACTGCTATCGTGCCAGGTCATACACAAGGATCTCACAGTAGAACCTCAGAGGCCACCTAAGGACAAGCTTGGTGTGCCAGCTCCAGCTCCTGGGACAGACCCGCTTGGTGTTCTCCCGCTCTGGCACTAACCACCCCCTGCTTCTAAGGCTATACACCTGCCACCCACACCGTACTTCCCTCCAGGCTGCATAGATTTGCATTTGTTTAATTGGCCAGGAATGGGAAAACAGCCACCCTCTTGATTCCAAAGCAGATGTGAAACTAATTTGGGGAAAGAACAAGAACCCCAGAGAGTGACTCAGTCTTAGTGCCCCTGCATATCCCCTCACTGTTGGCAATGTGCCCATCCACTTGATTCTCCTGCCACCAGGACTGGGACTGTGCAGTGCCCTTTGTGATCTGCTGCTGCTGCAACAACTGGGTCCCCTTCAGGCCTGGTTCATCGGCTCACAGCAAGCTCCAGATTCGCCACAGATTCAGCTTCCTTCTCCTCCCCCCGCCCCCGCCATTCCTGTTTATTCCCCCACCGAACCCCAAATCACCTTTTTCCACCAAGCTGGCCTCAGACAGCCTCCATCTGGGGGCTGCCAACTCACTCATTTTATTTTCCTCCCAATCTGGGTTTCCAAATGAAACCTCCCATGAGACCATTTGGCCCTCAGTGTCTCTGAGCAACTGGTGAGACCTCCCATAGCATTTATTTCAAGAATTTCTTGGTTTAACTCAGGGCGGGGTGACAAGTAGGAGGGCACCTCAAAAGGCTTGTGGAATGGGATTAAAAATTGACCTTGGTGCAAACATTTTGAAATTTATGCACAATATTTTGGTAATACTAAGTACTGTGAAAGCCTTTTGTTTTGTTTTGTTTTGATGGACAAAGCAAACACAGAAAGAGGTCTCCCATCCATTGGTTTACTCCCTAAATGGAAGCAATGGTTGAGTCTGGGCGAGAACAAAGCCAGGAGCCAAGAACTCCATTCTGGGTCCAAGTACTTGGGCCATCTTCCACGGCTTTCCCACCCAGGTGCAGTAGCAGGCAGCTGGATCAGAAGTAGAAGAGCTCTCACTTGAACCCGGTGCTCTGACATGGGATCCCGTGCTGGAGGCAGCGGCCGTACAGTGGCCACCCAAACCCTTTGTATTTGTTTCAAAACTTACTTGCACTAGAATACATGTTTAAGACAAGTATCCACAATTTTTTTTTAAAGGACTTTCATATCTTTGAGCCTTTACTATCTCCAGTGCAGGAAGGGTCTTTCTAAGCCCACAGAAAGTAGGAAGAAGAAATGAGTAAATAGAAAAACAGCAATTAATGAAACAGAAAATGAAAAAAAAATGTCTTGGAGATTTACAAAACTTTGTCTTTAAAGGATTAACAAGAACTTCTGACAAATCTAATCAAGGAAAAAAAAAGAAAGTATCCAAATTAGAAACAAGAAAGAGGACATAATTACATATATGGAGTCGTAAACTAGGCAAAACAGATAATTTTCTAGAAAAACATAGATTACCAAAATTAACTAAAAAGAAGAAACAAACATTCCAACAGAAAACAGGCAATTCACAAAAAGAACAAGCCAAATGCCTAATAAACATACAGAAAGACCTAGCCTGTCTAGTACCCAGCTAAAGCAGCAGAATATTTATATTTTTGTTTTATTTTTATCTGAAGAGCAGAGCCATAAAGAGACAGAGAGACACAGAATTTCCATTCATTGGTTCGCTCCCCCAAATGCCTGCAGTCAAGGGGTCGGGGTCTGGGCCTGGCCTGGCCTGGGCCAGGCTGAAGGCAGAAACCCAGAATTCCATTCCCATCTCCCACATGGTGACAGAGACCTAAGTACCCAAGGCGTTCCCTGCTGCCTCCCAACACACCCACTAACAGGAAGCTGGATCATCGGTGCAGCAGGAATCTGAACCCAAGCACTCCAATGTAGAACTCAGGTATCTCAAGTGATATTGGTTGTTGAGAATTTTTTTAAAAGTTTTAAATGTTCATTTATCTATTTTCATCTGCTTGAAGGAAGAATAATAGCCAGAGAGAGTGAGAGCAACTGCTAAAAAGAGAGAGAGAGAGAGAGAGAGAGAGAGATCTCTTTCATCTGCTGTTTCACAATCAAAATGCCCTCAATACCCAAGGTCAGGAACTCCATCTGAGTTGCAGGGGCCCATGTGAGTTGCAGGGGCCCCGGTACTCAAGGCATCATCTGCTACATGCCAGGAAGCACAGACAGGCAGCTGGGCCAGCAGCAGAACAGGTGGACTAGGACAGGCATCCCAAGCAGGGGTAAGGGGCTGTACCATGCATTAACTGTGGTACCACAGGTATTCCTATAGGACTAGTGTTTTTAAAAGAAGTAATAGCGTTAGTAAAAATACAAAAAAATAGCTATTTTCTTACACTTGTGTGTAAAGCAGGATCAATTGAGGTGGAAATTTTAAAGAGAGATTTCATATTTTATTCCTTTTCTGTACTTTAATTTTCACAATAATATGTTGTATAACTGAAAGGTTTTAAATGGAATTTTTAAGTCCAGATACATAAAGATGAATACAACAACTGTTATTATATGTTTCGGTTGGATAACAAAATACCTTGAAATGAGGGCGTTGGCTTGAAACAGCTTACGGGTTTGAAATGTAAAAGGCAAGAAACAGGAGACATGGCAAAACAAGCAGTAAAGCACAGACCTAATACAAGGGAACTCCCCACACCATAAACACTCATTCTCTAAGGGCAACATCACTGTTCCAGCTTACAGGGAGCCTGGCATCTAGCCAGCCCTAAATAAAGGCTTGTTGAATAAATGAAAGACAAATAAGGTAGAGGCCAATAATTTATAGCACACATTAGCAAGTGCTGTGTGATCAGCATCCGTCAGAAATCAGTCTCCTGGAAGCCACTGTTCAGCCAAGGAGCATGACTGATGGCAAGGTACTTGTTCATAGCAACTGAAGAGGTTAAGGTTCTCAAATACTGTGCCTTTAAGTGCTCTCTCTGGCGGCTGCGGATCAGGCTGGCCTCTGCCCTGATTCTTATCAAATGACCACCGACTGCTACCACGTTGCTCATGCCTGGGGGACACGCGGAGACCCAGGAAATACATCAAAAGGCATGCTAGGAACTTTTTTTTTTTTTAACCGCATATCAGTTGCAAGGATGAAGGCCATTGTAAGCCATCACACTGTCAGTACAACAGAACATGTCAGCCTCACTCTGAAGGAATACAGTTGTAGGGAAGGAAGAAAACGAAGGCGCCTCTGGTTGAACAAAGGCGGGGACACTGAAAGGACCGGTGGCCATGCGCACCATCTGCAGTCAGGCACAGAACATGACGGAGGGGTCCCAGCGGGTGTGGGCTGCTCGCTTCCCTATTAGCTCGGCTATGCAGGAGAATGGGTCTCTTGGAGTGAAAAATACATCTACAGGGGTTGGTTTGTTCAATATCTCAGAATCAGAATGACATAATCCTTGAAGAAAATGACATTAAATTCCTTTCAAGGTGTAATTGCTTTGATTTAGCAAGTCACAACAGTTGAACAAGAGGGAAGCAGCAGAAAAAATGCTGAATGAAAAAGATCATTTAGCAGGCTGCTGAATAAAACTCACGAGTACCATAAAAGACCTCTCCTGAACAACAACAGCAAAAAGAATAATCTTGGAAATTTCTATTTCAAATAAAACAATTTCGTTCATATACATTTCGCAAACTTGAAAAATTTCACTGGAATCTGCCACACTTCTACCACAAGTATTGGTCGTTTTGGGCACCTAACTTTCAGACAAAAGGCTGCATATTACCTTGGCAAGTTTGTTGCTGCTTTTTCATAACATAATCATATGAGGGTATATTAAAAAGTTTGTGAAAACATGAAATTAAAAGGTAAGCGGATTTTGGTGAACAAGATTCTGAAATCTCTGCAGCTTTTTGATAATATGTACTTTTCATGAAATTATTGAAGATTCCACCCTTTATTCGTATGCTGGGTGTATAACTTATATGCACAATTTTCCTCTTTTTTTATTTTGTAGCATTACATTGGCTCAGAAAACTTGGTATAGCAAAGCGGTCTGATAAAATCATAGTGAAAGTGATGAATACACTTCTCTGCTCGCAACACCGACATCTTTTATCAGAGTGCTGGTTCAAGTCCCAGCTGCCCCAGATCTGCTCCCCAAATGACTGAAACAGTTGGAGCTCATTTGGGCTGGTCTGGAGCCAGGAGCCGGGAGCCAGAAATTTCCTCTGAGTCTCCCAGGAGCTGAAGTACTTGGGCCATCCTGCCATCCTCTGTTGCTTTCCCAGGTGCATTAGCAGGGAGCTGGATTGGAAGGAAGGGGAACTCCCTGAGCCTATGGAACTGTATCGTTAAAAAAAAAATTTTTTTTTAATTAAAGAAATGAAGTAGAGCAACCATGACTGAAACTGGCACCCGTATGAGTTTCTGGCATCGCAGCTGGCAGCTTTACCCATCATACCACAACTCTGGCCCCTAAGGCTGACTATTGCACAGGAATCACATGCAAGCTATAGTGACATCACCACATGCCACACGATACGCCATTCAGGCAGCTAAAAAAGGGAAGGGCCAAAAGGAAGTGCAGTGGCAATTATTTTAAAATGGAATGTCTCCAATCATTGATCCATTGGGTTCTATGGTGAGAGCACTCTATAAAATTTGTATTTTCTTTTTTACTTATTTGCAATTCAAAGGCAGCGGAAAAGAGACACACAGAGCTCTCCCAACTACTGGGACACTCCCCAGATGTTAACAACAACTGACGCTTGGTCAGGCTCAAATCAGCCACCTGAAACTCAGCCTGTCTCCCTCTGCCCGGGGCAGGGACCCAAGTACTTGAGCCATCAGCTAATGCCTCCCAAGGACTGCCTCACAAGAAAGCTGGAACGGGAAACAGAGCCGAGACTCAAGCTCACACACTCTGGTATGGCACACAGTGTCCAAGCTAGCGTTGTAATCATGTGCCAAATGCTTACCCCCACCCTTTTGTTGTGTTGTTGCTGTTGTTGTTGTTTTTATGAAGATTCTGAAAATACTAGGTGAAAACCACTTGAGCATTCCATAGCACTTTCCAACAAAGTACAATGGCCTCTTTGGTAAACCAAGTTCTTCAAAGTCCAAATCACGTTTGTCAGTGCAAAATGATGAGATTCATAACCTAAAGGAAAAGTCCACAACTACAGAGCCATTATTTAAAATTGCACTCACAAGAGATGACAAAACACAGGTACATGTTTGTGGGGCATTTTCAAGAACAGATCCAAAGGTATAAATGCTTCAAGCAAAGAGAAAACAGTACAAGATATCAGTGAAATTTCTCTATCAAAAAACACACTGACCATCAAGGAATATTAACATCATGTCACATGGGAAAAGAATCAGTAACACATGTGCAGACCAGCAGATAATTTTCATTTACCATTGAAGGAGAACTATGCAGCGCATGATTCAGTACCTTTCAGGGTCAAAGCTCAGATACAACGGAAAGAGACCTGGGATCTCAACTGATGGAGGGCAAGCAAGAAAAAGAGCTGCTGTTCAGGACAAAACGCACTGCACCCTGCGGGTGTGTGAGCCCCAGGGGTGGGGGATCTGGTCATGCTTTGGATGCCTGACCCCGGTACTTGGACTCACCTGAAAGAACATGTCCTACTTAATGAAGGAGAACATGGCAGCACACTTGGTGCCATAGCAGAAGAAGGAGACCAGAACTAACTGGACAACTACCCCAAACAAACGATGACAGCAAAACACCTCGGTGAATGGAGCCAATGGACATTGGGAGGGTGACATCATCCTTGGGTTGGTGAAAACAGCAGCATTTCAGAACTATCCAAACCACTTGGACTTCTGTCCCTCGGACTATGTATACACATTGAGACTCTGGGTTGATATGAGGTGGTAGTTCCTCATCCCTGGGTACTGGAAAGTCATAAGTGGTTTTCCCTTTGTTTCTGCCCTTCCCCCTGGAACAACAAAAAGAAGTAGCAAATTTGGAAGCAGTGAGTTCACCCGATTTTCCCTAAACTTCGATCCCTCCCACCCTGATCAATCATGTAACCATTATTTAAAAATATAATTTACTTTTTAAAAAAAGCACAACACCTAATTACAGCCTGCACCTCCGAAGTTTCCTCAGAGAAAAGCTGTAGATCAACATAAACTAACCTTCACTCACTACAGCTGGTCCATGGGTTCAGCATCACTGAATCAGCTGCAGTTCAAGAATATTCTTTTTTTAAAAAATTACACCTGGACTGAATATAAACAGATTTTTTTTTGACACTGTGAGCTAACAATACAGGGTAATAACTGTTTAGATAGCATTTTCACTGCATTAGGTTATTCTAAGTAATCCAGATAAGAGATGATTTAGAGTATGTGGGAGTAAGTATGCAGGCTCTAGGGTATTTTATAATAGACTTGAGCACCCAGGGATTTTGGCATCCTCAGGGGTTATGGAGGGACAACTGTACTGCAACAGGAATAAACATGTAAAAACAAACTGTAGTCAGGCACAACCTGTCCTTCCGATGTACAGTCTCCAATGGACAGTGGGAACCACTAAAACACAGTGGACACCAAAGAGAATGATATTCAGTTCATGTGACTAGTTCAAATGAGGGATGCTGGGAGTGGATGTTCAGCCTAGAGGTTAAGATGATGGCCAAGGCATCTGTGATTCATGCTGGAGGAGTTAAGTTCGAGTGCCAGTCTGGCTTTGACCCCAGGGTTTTCCTAACGCAGACCTCGGCAGGAAGCAGTGATGGCTCGTGTCATCAGGTCCCTGCCACCCAGGTGAGGGTCCGGATTGAGTTTTCAGGTCCCAAGGCTTTGGCTTAGCTTAGTTCCAGCTGTTGTGGGCATTTAGGGAGTAGTACATCAGTGGATGGACATTTTCTCCCTCAACCTTTCTGTACCTCTTAGATAGATAGATAGGACGACACCAGGTCAAGCATGCCACCTGTAACACCAGCATCCCATATCAGAGTGCAGGTTTAAGTCTTGCAGCTTCTGATCCAGCTCCCTACTGATGCTGCTGGGAGATCAGCAGTAGAAGACTGTCCCAGTGCTTGGGCTCTGTAACTCCACGTGGGAGACTCAAATGGAGTTCCAGGCATCCGGCTTCAGCCAGGCCCAGCCCAACCTTTGTGGTCAACCTTTGCAGGGTGAGCTTGTGGGTAGAAGATTTATTTCTCTGAATCTCCTCCCTCTGTCACTTTGCCCTGCAAATAAAACAAATCTTTAAAAAAAAAATAAGTAAAATATTTTCATATAAATAAGCAAAGGAACAGATTTTTCTAAAAAGTTTGTGTCAAATCACACAAAATCATGTCTATTTTGGTCCAAAAAAATCTTTGAAATCCATACAACTTTAAAACAAACAAACACATTTCCATGAACTTTTTAAAGACTCCTCATTTAGTGATCAATATATAGAGCGTCCTGAATATCATTATTTCCTTTTTTTTAGATTTATTTATTTTTATTGGAAAGTCAGATATACAGAGAGGAAGATCTTCCGTCCGATGATTCACTCCCCAAGGGACCACAACAGCTGGTGCTGCACCGATCTGAAGCCAGGAGCCAGGAATTTCCTCCAGGTCTCCCACATGGGTGCAGGGTCCCAAGGCCTTGGGCCGTCCTCCACTGCTTTCCCAGGCCACAAGCAGGGAGCTGGATGGGAAGAGGAGCTGCGGGATTAGAACTGGAGCCCATATGGGATCCTGGCGCACCCAAGGCAAGGACTTTAGCCATTAGGCCACCGCGCTAGACCCAATATCATGATTTCTAATCCTAAGATGTCATGGTAAGATCATGATACAAACAAATTGCAATGTAGACAGCTGAAATTTCAGTTTGACTTTCCTAGTGCTTGTCAGTTTTCTTCACAAGCTAAAGAAATATTGTTGATACATTTTTTGGCATGTTTTAAAATGACACTGAAGTGCTGTAAAATGATATAAAGAGACATTTTCCAGAGTCAAATGCAGTGAAAGAGTAAACTGGGAATTCACTCACCATTATCTACTACACAGAAACACTCAGTCTGCCAGCCTTTAAGTGTGATATGCTTGTTAACTTGACAGCTCACAGAATGTGGAAAGCAGTTGTCAGAAGAAATTAACAATGTCTGCATCCATTCTTGCCCTAAATGCCCTAAAAGCCAGAATGCTTTCCACTATCCTGATTGCCTGCGATTCTGAGCTGGGCTTTCTGTTTCAATGGAAATAAAGATGTGGGAAAGGTTTTGGAATTGGTCTGAGGCTATACACAGAAAAGCAGTGAAAGATGATAAACAATGTGATTCCTCTTATATGAACAGGAAACAAAATTAATTTTCTTATTTTTTATTTTATTTTTATAACCAAGTTGGAGAGACAGAGAGGAAGATCTTCCGTCCGATGATCCACTCCCCAAGTGACCTCAATGGCCAGTGCTGTGCCGACCTGGAGCCTGGAGCCAGGAACTTCCTCCAGGTCTCCCATAAAGGTGCAGGGTCCCAAGGCATTGGGCCGTCCTCGACTGCTTTCCCAGGCCACAAGCAGGGAGCTGGATGGGAAGTGGAGATGCCAGGATTAGAACCAGCGCCCATATGGGATCCTGGCGCATTCAAGGCGAGGTCTTTAGCCACTAGGCCACCGTGCCAGGCCCCAAAATTAATTTTTAAACCCTTTATTTGAAAGCAGAATGACCGAAGCAGGAATGGGGTGAGGAGAGGGAGAGGATGAGAGACAGAAAGATCTTTCATGTGGCAGTTCACTCCCTGAGTGCCTGCAACATGCAGGGCTACACCAAGCTGAAGCCAGGAGTCAGGAGCTCCACCTGGCTCTCCCACACGGATGGTAGCAACCTAAGTACTTGAGCCATCCTCTGTGGCATCACTGCATTCATCGGAAGCTGGACTATCGGCGCAGAGTTGCCAGGACTCGAACCAGGCACTCCTACATGGGATGGAAGCAGTGACCTAACTTGTGCCACAACACATATCCCAGGTTGTTTATTGTTTTAAAATCTCTGGTGAATATTTGTGGATTTCTGCTCTAAAACAGACTCGTTAACTCAGAAATGAAGCAAGCCAGGGTTTTTCCAATGGAAGAACCAAAGAACCATGCCTTTTTTTTTTTTTTTTTGGTTCCCTTTTAGAGATGCCATTAAGCATCTGAGAAGGAGTCCCAATTTCTTCTCTGTCCCAGGCTCAGATCTGGGGTTCAGCAGGAAACGAGGTAACATAAATCCCAGACACATCACTGCTCCTCTCAGAGTGCAATCCTCCTGAAGAGGCGCAGCCCTGGGCAGGCCCTGCAGCCACACTGCAGGGCACCAAGCCAAGTCCCACCCAACATGTCCAGGGGTGTGTGACCAAGAAGGGCACAGAAGCAGCTTGGCACAGGCCTGCAAGTCCTACAGGAGTGTCACAGTTAGGAAGAAGGCTCAGAGGAACCGCCATTGAGAAAAAGAGGGACACAGACGACCCGGAGAGACCAACAGGATCGTTTCAACAACCAAGCAGGACTGCGTGGGCAGGGACCTACACTTCCATTCCCAAACGGCGCTTTGCCGTCACTCCTAGAGAGATGACGACTAAAGAGAGACATGAAGCTAAGTGCAAAGTCACACGGGGGCGGTGTGCTGTGATATAATGCCTAAAGCCACTGTTTGCAACACCACCATATCACATGCTCGCCGGTTCATGCCCCCAGCTGCTCCACTTCCAATCCAGCTCCCTGCTAATGCTCCTGGGAAAGCAGTGGAGGATGGCCCAACTGTCTGGGCCTCTGAAACACACGTGGAAGATCCAGATGAAGCTCCTGGATCCTGGCTTTGGCCTGGCTCAGCCCTGCTCATTGTAGCCATCTGGAGAATGAACTCCTGTCTCTGTCACTCTGTCTTTAAATGTGTGTGTGTGTAAAGTTTTCAAGTTTTGTAGACTACAAGGTCGGGGCTGTCATTATGACTCACCAGGTTAACCCACCACCTGTAACACCAGCATTCTATATAAGCACCTTTTTGAGTCCCAGTTGCTCCACTTCCTATCCAGATTCCTGTTAATTCACTAGGAAAGCAGTGGAAGATGTTTCAAGTGCTTGAATTCCTGTTACATACACGAGAGGCTAGAAAATAGAATTGATGGCTTTGGTCTGGCCCAGCCCCACTTTTGCAGCCATTTGGGGAATGAATCCATGGATGGAGGATTCTCCTCTTTCACTCTCTCTCCTTCTCTCTCTGCAACTTTGTCTTTCAAATAAATAAACCTAAAAAAATCTACAAGTATAAGACCTCCTATAGAGGCAAATGTTGCAGTTCAGCAAGCTGAGCTTACCCCTTGGATGTCCATATCCCACTTGCGGGTGCCAGTACAGTCCCAGCTGTTTGACTCCTGATCCAGTTCCCTGCTAATGTGCCTGGGAAAAGGCAGATGAAAGCTCAGGTACTTGAGTCTCTGCCACCAACATGGGAGACCAGGATGGAATTTCCGGCTGCTGGCCTCAGCCTGGCCGAGCTCCAATTGTTGCTGTCATTTTGGAGATTTAAGTAGAGAGTGAAATATCAGTCTCTTCTCAGCCCTTTGGCTAAGATCAAGTGTGAGAATGAAATATCAGCCTTGAGGCCAGTGCCACGGTGGAGTATGCTCAGCTTCCAGTGTCAAGTCCTGGCTACTCCACTCCCCATCCAGCTCACTGCTAATGGCCTAAAGAAGCAGTGGAGGATGACCTTGGGCCCCTGTACCCACGCAGGAGACCCAAAAGTAACTCCTGGCTCCCAGCTTTCTATCATATCTCAGCTATGAATGATGTGGTTGTGTGGAGAATAAACCAGTTAATGGAAGATCTCTCCATCTCTCTCTGTGTGTAACTTTGCTGTTCAAATGAAAACAAATAAATATTTTAAAAAATAAATAAATAAAAAGACTGTGCCCTGTTGTGGTAGTGTAGCAGCTAAAAGTCCTCGCCTTGCACACAGTGGGATCCCAAAGGGCACCGGTTCTAATCCCAGCAGACTTCCCATCAAGCTCCTTTCCTGTGGCCTGGGAAAGCAGTCGAGGATGACCCAAAGCTTTGGGACCCTGCACCTGCGTGAGGGACCCAGAAGAAGCTCCTGGCTCCTTGCTGCAGATGGGCTCAGTTTCAGCCATTGTGGCCACTTGGGGCGTGAATCATCCGGACGGAAGATCTTTCTGTCTCTCCTCTCTGTATATCTGCCTTTCCAATTAAAAAAAATTAAAAAGACCAATTTTGGGCTGGCCTCATCGCATAGTAGACTAAAACTCCACATGCAGCAGCAGCATTCTTTGTGGGTACTAGTTTAAATCATGGCTGCTCCGTTTCCAATCCAGTTCCCTGCTTATGGCCTGAGAAAGCAGTAAAGGATGGGCCCAGCACTATGGCTCAATGGGCTGATCCTCCCCTTACAACCATCAGGATTCCATACGGGGGCCAGTTCCTGTCCTGTCTGTTCTACTTCCCATACTGCTCTTTGTTATAGTCTGGGAAACCAGCAGTGGATGGCCCAAAGCCTTGGGACCCTGCACCCACACGGGAGACTAGGAGAAAGTTTTTGTCGCCTGGTTTCAGATCTCTCTCCTCAGCTTTGGCCGTCGCGGTCATCTGGCAAGTGAACCAGCAGATGGATGATCTTTCTTTGTAAATCTGCCTTTCCAATAAAAATTAATATTTTTATTTTAAAAATTAAGCAATAAGAACAAAGTATGAGGGCCCGGCAGCGTGGCCTAGCGGCTAAAGTCCTCGCCTTGAATGCCCCGGGATCCCATATGGGTGCCGGTTCTGGTCCCGGCAGCCCCACTTCCCATCCAGCTCCCTTGCTTGTGGCCTGGGAAAGCAGTCGAGGACGGCCCAATGCATTGGGACCCTGCACCCACGTGGGAGACCCGGAGGAGGTTCCAGGTTCCCGGCTTCGGATCAGCGCGCACCAGCCATTGCGGTTACTTGGGGAGTGAATCATCAGATGGAAGATCTTTCTCTCTGTCTCTCCTCCTCTCTCTATATCTGACTTTATAATAAAAATAAAAAATAAAATCTTAAAAAAAAAAGAACAAAGTTTGAGATAAGCAAGATAAATAAGCCCCAGATCTCTGCCGAGTCATCAAGGATGTATTGCCCACTGAAAAATTTGCTAGCACAGATCTCATGTTACGTGTTCTTGCCACAATAAGATGACTTTAAAAAATCAAACTTCTTAAGAAATTAAGAAAAGCACCATGACCAACAGCAAAACAGATGAGCAGAACATAGCTCCTAACCTAGTGGGATTCTTGGTCCTATTGAGAGAGACATAATAACTGAAGGACAAAGAATTATAATGATGTGATTGTAGCAATCACAGAGACGCACCCTGGGAAAAGGAAGACGGAAAGCCTATTAGAGAGTAGAGAACGCCTCGGAGGATTGGTAAAAGCCTTCCAACCACAAAGAGAACTTGACACATGAAGGCGAAGAAACGGGAAAAGCCACAGCAGATTCCAGCAACCACTGACCATTTCCAAAAGCTAAACTCCCCACCTGGTGAGAGACAGAGATGGGGCTGGAAAACAAGGCAGGGATCAAGCCTCAAAGACCTTAACCTGCACTACTAACAGATTTGTAACTTGAGCACTTTTGAACAATGAAAACAATTTTAGCAGAGATGATGATCAAATTTGTACTTTAGAATGTCTGCCTTGGACCCAGTCTGGTAGCCTAGTGGCTAAAGTCCTTGCCTTGCATGCACTGTGACCCCATATAGACACTGGTTCTAATCCCGGCTGCTCCAGTTTCCATCCAGCTCCCTGCTTGTGGCCTGGGAAAGCAGTCAAGGATGGCTCAAAGCCTTGGGACCCTGCACCCATGTGGGAGACCTGGAGGAAGTTCCTGGCTCCTGGCTTTGGATTGGCCCAACTCCGGCCATTGTGGCCACTTGGGGAGTGGATCATCGGATGGAAAATCGTCCTCTCTGTTTCTCCTCCTCTAGTATACCTGACATTGCAATAAAAATAAATAAATCTTTAATTTAAAAAAAAAGAACAGGACTTGGTCACAGGTTGGATATTGGGGAAGAAAGGAGTTGCGTGGTTTGGTTACAATTCTGAGATTGAGAAAACAGAAGGTTCCCTTCGTGTGCTGGTTATCTATTACTGTGTAACAAATCACCCGTAACATTGATCATCTTCTTGATCATCTTCGGACAGCAACCTCCTAGTCTGTATGGTTTAGGAACCTGGGACAGGCTTAGCTGACCGGTGCCAGCGCAAGGTTTCTCATGAGCTTGCAGCTGGAATGTCAGCTGGAGGACTCACATGCCCACCTGGTTGTTGGCAGCAAATCTCAGTTCACAGTTACTAGGCATCTTCTCAATGCACAAGTTGGCTCTCCACCAGAACAAGTGATCCAAGACCAAGAGGCCAGGCAACAAAGGAGCAATAACATGCAGGACCTAGTTCCGTAAGTATCAGAGAATCACCTCCATCTTATTCTGTTAGAGAGGAGTCACTGAGTTCAGTATGAAACAAGAGGGGATGAAACTCCACTTGTTGAAAGGAGGAATATCTAAGAATTTATGGATATATTTTTAAATCATCACATTACGCAAGTGGATTATGAACTCAACTCATGCTGAATTTGAGATTCCCGAGACATGGGATTGAAGGTGTGGACACAGGCATGTGTGAGCAAACACACAGATGACCACTGCTGTCTCTAGCAGGAACAGAGAAAGATCACAGAATTGAAAGGAATTTATCACCAAGGTCACAGAATTAAAGTGGAAATGAAAGGAAAAAGGAAGGCATTGGAGTCAGGTTACTAGGCCATGGAAGCAAGTCATCTATTACAGATCAGAAGAGAGTATTCAGGTGCCCTTGTTTATTTGTTTGTTTTAAAATAAGAGATATTGGCCTAACGACTAAATTCTCGCCTTGAACGCCCCAGGATCCCATATGGGCGCTGGTTCTGGTCCCGGCAGCTCCACTTCCCATCCAGCTCCCTGCTTGTGCCCTGGGAAAGCAGTCGAGGACGGCCCAAAGCCTTGGGACCCTGCACCTGTGTGGGAGACCTGGAGGAAGTTCCTGGCTCCTGGTTTCAGATCGGTGCAGCATCGGCCGTTGCAGTCACTTGGGGAGTGAATCATCAGACAGAAGATCTTCCTCTCTGTCTCTCCTCCTCTCTGTGTATCTGACTTTCAAATACAAATAAAATAAATCTTTTAAAAAATAAATAAGAGATATGTGAGCATACTTATAGGTAGCAGGCAGAAATCAGTAGAAAGAACTAGAAGATACAAATGACAAAGGTCAGAGCAGCATGCCGTACCCACTGACTTGGGGCGAAAGCACAGACACACCTGTTTCCTGGAGAGAGAAGGAAAAGAAGAGGTGCCATTCAATGTGGCTCTGTCTCTAGGGAAAATGGATGGGTAACCAACTGTGTGTTGGGAACACAGATGCAACTTTATATTGAGAAACACAACTCGAGTCAGGTGAATTGTAGCCTGTGTGTTTCTACTTTCTCTTAGTATTGTATGCAGAACCCTGCTTTGTCTCTGAGGCTGGCTCCAGGTTTCTGCCTCCTGGTTCATCTGTTCCCATGTTCTCTCACCTCTCCAGGTCCCTGTACCTTCTTGGAAGGGCATCTGATTGACTCCAGCTTGGTCTCAGAATCTCCTTTACGCGTATCAGCAGCAGTCTGGCCAGACTCGGCATCTTGGGGCTGTTCCTGCCCTCAGCCCGAGACCTGCAGAGTCGTAGCCTGGATGCCTAGTAGCACGGACAAGGGATTAACTTGCCCATGAACCGTGTTACGTGTCTAGAACCACGTCTATGTTCATATTCCACAGTGTGGTACAGACGAAAAGACAATGATACTGTGATGATTGACTTTCCGTTTTAAATGTTTCCTCTGCTGATTACAAGACATCCACATTGACTACATTTTAAAAGAATTATTTCCTTTGTACCACTTGATGGCCCGTAAAGACATTAAAGCTCAATTGCCAAAAAGGCTGGTGCTTTTGATCTAGATTTCAATGTATTACTCTCTTGACCTACTAAAACATGTTTCAATATGCTGTTCAACACAAATTTATTTTTTTAGTTTTTTTTTATTTTTAAATAATGATTACATGATTGATCAGGGTGGGAGGGATCGAAGTTTAGGGAAAATCGGGTGAACTCACTGCTTCCAAATTTGCTACTTCTTTTTGTTGTTCCAGGAGGAAGGGCAGAAACGATGGGAAAAACCACTTATGACTTTCCAGTACCCAGGAATGAGGAACTGCCACCTCATATCAGCCCAGAGTCTCAGTGTATACATAGTCCGAGGGACAGAAGTCCAAGTGGTTTGGATAGTTCTGAAATGCTGCTGTTTTCACCAACCCAAGGATGATGTCACCCTCCCAATGTCCATTGGCTCCATTCACCGAGGTGTTTTGCTGTCATCGTTTGTTTGGGGTAGTTGTCCAGTTAGTTCTGGTCTCCTTCTTCTGCTATGGCACCAAGTGTGCTGCCATGTTCTCCTTTTACAACAGGGCTTGTGTTTACTGCTCCACCTTTTTCATTAAGTAGGACATGTTCTTTCAGGTGAGTCCAAGTACCGGGGTCAGGCATCCAAAGCATGACCAGATCCCCCACCCCTGGGGCTCACAAACCCAGCACCTACCTCATAGGTAGGCGCTAAGACCCAGGCCAGGCAACCTGAGCCTGCCATATCCCCCACCACTGGAGTTCATGATACCAATACCCACTGGGGTTCATGATACCAATGCCACCTCAAGATCTGGGCTAAGCAACCCAATCCCCACCAGTTCCCCCATCCTGGGGGCTCACTAACTCAGCCCTCACCACATAGTGGGCCCAGGACCTGAGCCAAGCTACCCGAGCCCTGTCGAATTGCCCTGTCGCTGGGACTCACATACCTGGCACCTGCTGGGCAGGGGCTGGCATGACTTGCCTCACCTCAGCGTCCACAATCTTGTTGCACACCCTGGCCTAATCTAGTCTTCCCCCAGTTCCAGCTCCTGTTGGTGGGTGGTACAGCCTAGCCCAGCCCAGCCTGATTGCTGTCCCGGTCCTAATGTGAACTGGCTGGTGTTGTGGCCCATCTGGCTCCTCCTGCCCCCTGACCTGGTTCTCAGATCTGCAAGTGGGTATTATGTGCTGGCCCCGACTGGTCTGTCCCCAGACCTGACCCACATGTATGCTGCTGGGTACTGTAACCTGGCATGGTCTGGGCTGCTCCTTGCCTTGCTTCTTGTGTTCTCCTGCAGGGTCTGCATCCCAGTGAAGGAGTTTCCCAAGCTCCTCCATTGAGTCTCCTCCCAGTTAACACAAATTTAGAACCTTTTTGTTATTTGCTACTCAACAAAGTTCAGCCAAAAGTAGATGAACATTAAGCTACAACAATTCATGGAAATGAATAAACTAATATCAGCAATTCCTCCTTTTCAGCAGTTACCATGGTGACAGCACGCTTGAAAGGCTACGTAAAGGATATTTCTTAGGGTGGCATAGGGTATTGAGCCACTGTTTCCAGCACCCACATCACATCCTCTATGAGTGCTGATTCAAACCCTTAACGCACCTGGGAAAGCAGCAGAAGACAGTCCAACCAAACTATTACAGGTTAAACACTCTCTAGGGTTCTTTTTGTTTTTTGCTTAGATTATCCCATTTAATCTCAATCAACCACTATGAGCCAGTTACTATTTTTCCCCTTGAGGATGGTGAGGAAACTGGGCACCAGAGAAGTTAGGTGCCTTGCACAAAGCCACACCTCATGCATGTAGGTAACCTGAGATGCTCACAGGATCTTATCCAGTCCACTTCTTTCCCTTCACCCCCTTCTACTTTTCTAATAAGTGGCAACTGGTATCAGACATAGCTATATTAACACCCTTCTCGATCTTACTTCTAAGATGATTCACAGTCACATCACTCACTTTCTCCATAAGAACTGATTACAACCTGAGATATTCTTATAGACTGCTGATTATAAAATCAACCAGAACAACCTCTCTTTGTCTGCTTTGTTCCCAGTGATATCAGTACCTAGAACATGGTCTAGCATAGAGCAGGCCACCAATAAGCATTTGTTGACAGTGTCCATTTGTATAGCAGTTACAATATTGCTTGGATCATCAACCCCTCATATGGGAATACCTGGGTTTGAGAACAAGTTCTGCTCCTTTTCCTAGCTTCCCACTAATGCGCATCCCAGGAGGCAGCAGCTGATGGCTCAAGGACTTGGATCCTTGCTCCCCATGTGGGGGATCCAGATTGAGTTCCTAACTCCTGGCTTCAGCCTGGCTCAGCCCCAGCTGTTGTACTCACTAGAGTGATCCAATGGATATGAGATCTCTACGTGGGTGTGTGTGTGTGTGTGCGTGATCCAACGGATATCTCTACATGAGGAGTGTGTGTGTAAGTGTGTGTATATTTCTTTGTCTCTTTGACTTTCAAATAAAAATAAAATAAATACAATGCCAGGGGGAAAGGTCAGTTTCTTCAACAAATGCTGACGGGGCAACTGGATATCAAATTGCAGAAGTAAAAAAAACAAGACCCCCGACTTTCGTCTTATACAAATATTAACTCTAAATGAATCAAGGAGCTAAACCTGCACCCAGAAGCCATCAAACTATTAGAGGGAAACATAAAAATCCCTCTACTAGATATAAGTGCTGGTAAAGACTTCTTAGAAAAGTCACCAAAAGCACAGGCAGTCAAAGCCGAAATAAACGAAAAGGTCTACATCAAACTAAGAAGCTTCTGCACAGCAAAGGAGGCAACCAATAGAAAGGCAGCAAATCTTTGCACACTACTTAACAGACAGGAGACGAATTCCCAGGATGACAAACAGCTTCGGAACCTCAACGACAACAAAACAAACGACCTGTGAAGAAAGGGGTGAAGGATATTTTTCAAAAGACCAAGTTCAAATGGCTGATACAGATATGGAAAAATGCTCAGGCTCTCTAGCTATTAGTAAAACACAAATCAAAACAACACTGAGGTCCCACCTAACTCCAGTGAGAATGGCCAACATTCAAAGATCTACCAATAACTCCTGCTTGTGTGGAGGTGGCGAGAAAGGTACCCTACTCCACTGCTGGTGGGAGTGTAGGCCAGTGCAGCCACTATGGATGTCAGTATGGAAAGTACTAAGGAACTGAAAATGGATCTACCATATTACCCAGGTATACCACTCCTGGGAATGTATTCAAATGAAAGAAAATCTGTATATGAAAACCAACATGTAACCCTAGATGTACAGCATCACAATCCACAAGAGCAAAGAGAAGGAAACAATCCATACTCCTGTCAAAAGAAGAAACGGGGTCTGGCACCGTGGCCTAGCGGCTGAGCTCCTCACCTTGAAAGTGCCGGGAACCCATGTGGGGTGCCGGTTCTAATCCTGACGGCACCGTTCCCATCCAGCTCCCTGCCTGTGGCCTGGGAAAGCAGTCAAGGACGGCCCAAAGCTTTGGGACCCTGCACCAACATGGGAGACTCAGGGCTCCTGGCTCCTGATCGGCTCAGCTTCAGCCTTTGTGGCCAGTCGGGGAGTGAACCAATGGATGGAAGATCTTTTTCTTTTCTCTCCTTCTCTCCATGGATAGGCCTTTCTAATAAAAATAAATAAATCTTTTTTTTTAAAAAAAGCATCTGACAAGCTCAAGATAGAATGCAAACAACATTAAAAAGCAGTCCAACGCTTATTTGCTACATATAGTGTCATAGTTCTCCACCCACACCATTTTCAATAAAATAGGAAAACAAAGACATGCTTCATAATTCTGAAATTATACTTAAAGAAGCTACTCTTTACCAGCTCAGGTACACATTAGTTTAAAATGAGTAGTAATATGTGGGCTGTAGCTGGGGCACAGCATGCTGCTCTTGTACTTGTGGTGCTAGCATCGCATATGGGTGCCGGTTCGAGTCCCAGATGCTCCATTTCCCAAAACTCCACATCCCGGCTAAGGGCCTGGGAAAGCAGCGTAGGATGAATCAAGGTCTTGGGCCCCTGTACCCACGCAGCCGACCAGGAAGAAGCTCCTGACTGCCAGCTGTGGACCAGCTCAACTCTGACTGTTGGCATTATCTGGAGGATAAACCACAGCATAGAGGCTCTCTCGCTCCATTTTCTCTCCCTCTCTGCGTTTTTAACTCTTTCAAGTAAAATACATAAATCTTTTAAGAATGAGCTGCAACTTGTTTTCCTCTAGAGATTACTCACGGCTGGTTTATTTAATAAGGAAGATGCTTCATAAGGTGAAAGTTTCAAATGTGAGAACCCAGCTGGCAGCTAATTAGTGTCTATAAATCGTGGAACACAACAACCAATTCTAACTTCCTCTGATGATTTCACCTGCAAATTAGCTTCCAATATCGCCGGGAAGCCAGAGAAAGAGAAAATACATCAACCAGCCGAGCATCCTTACTTTCAGCAGCAAAACCGCATCAAGGCAGGTAAGTGACCGCATGTCCTAGCAACGAAAGAGTATGTGAAAGAACTGTCTAACACATCTTATTGTGAAGACACTACTAAAATCTTCTAGTAGGGTTCTTGCAAAAATAATTTGATTGAATTAGCACTTAGAAATGCTTTGGGCCTAATTTTTAAGATTTATTTATTCACTTTTAGTTATTTGAAATGCAGAGAGAAAACAAGACGCAGGAGACCGAAACACAGAGAGAGGGGAAAGAGAGAGAGAGAGGAGAAAGAGAGGTCTTTCATTTCCGGGCTCTCTCCCCACATGCCTGTGACAGGCAGGACTGGGCCGTCCTAAGTCCAGGAGCTAGGAACTCCATCCACGTCCCCCCTGTGAGTGTAAGGACTCAGTACCTGAGCCATCAGCTGCTGCCTCCCAGGACGCCCCTTAGCAGGAAGCTGGATCAGAAGGGGAGGCAAGGGTGGGACTCAAACCCAGGCACTTCAATATGGGACTGTGGCTGCCCAACCAGTGCCTAAGCCTGCTGCACTGTGACAACCACCTTTACCCCTAGATCTTTATAAGCTTGATACTGAGGCCCAATGGTTCAGTGGTTAAATCCTCATCTTGCACGTGCTGGCATCCCATATGAGTGCCAGTCCGTATCCTGGCTGCTCCATTTCCCTTCCAGCTCGCTATACTTGTGTCCTGGGAAAGCAGTCGAGGACAGCCCAAAGCCTTCGGATCCTGCACCTGCATGGGAGACCCTGGAAGAAGTTCCTGGCTCCTGGTTTCGGATTGGCTCAGCTCTGGCCATTGTGGCCACTTGGGGAGTGAACCAATGCACGGAAAATCTGTCTCTCTTTCTCTCTGGAAATCTGCCTTTCCAATAAAAAATAAATCTTTTAAAATAAATAAATAAAAGTTTGTACTGGTAGGTAAAGAGACAAATAAATGAATGAAGTAAAAAGTTAGATCAAAAAAATTCATGAAAAAGCTCATATTTCAAAAGAAGCAAGACAGTGTTGAGATGGAGTATAGACAGTGTTGAGATGGAGTATAGACAGTATGGAGTATAGACAGTGTTGAGATGGAGTAGGCGTCTAAGGAAAATACAGCTGCCCTGGGAAAGCAGTCGAGGACGGCCCAAAGCTTTGGGACCCTGCACCCGTGTGGGAGACCTGGAGGAGGTTCCTGGTTCCCGGCTTCGGATTGGCGTAGCACCGGCCGTTGCGCTCACTTGGGGAGTGAATCATCGGATGGAAGATCTTCCTCTCTGTCTCTCCTCCTCTTGGTATATCCGCTTTTCCAATTAAAATAAAATCTTTAAAAAGCAAAACAAAACCAAACAGTTCACACACACACACACACACGAGATGCTCAAAACTCACTTTAAATAGAGGAAATGCAAATTAAGGCATATATCTATGCGAATGACAAACATTTTAAAAGTTCAGTGCATCAACATACTGGTAAGAGTGTGAGCAAACTGCATTTTTTAAATGGGATGCATATTGATATGGGCTATGCAGAACAATTTAGCAGTATATTTATTAGTTGCACATATGTACATATTCTTTAAGAAAGCAAATCCACACTGGGAACACAGACGCTACAGATTCTTTTTTCTGCCAAGGGCTGGGAACTGGGGACTCAGACCAGAGGTGGAAGACAAACTTCCTTTTCCCCTTAGGACACGTTAAGTTTTATATACTGTCATGCATTACTTCTTCACAATGTAAAAATTTTAAGCTATATAACCGAGAGTTATTATAAAATAAAACATTTATTTATTGTCATCTTTCGTGAAGATCAAAATAAGCGGGGTCGGAATTCTTCCTACAATGAAAGCAGAGAATGGCTTCGGCTGGCCAACAGAGGCAACCTCTCCCACAGACACGGATTTGCTGAACAAAACTGGGGGAGGGTCAGGGAGCTCTCAGAACTGACAACCCCTTCTCTAGATCTGGAGCAGGCTACAGAGTTCTCAAGCAGAACCGGGGAAGAGCTGGCCGAAGCTTTGTTCTCCATTGAAGAATGGATGCTAGTTCAAGTCCCAGCTGCTCTGCTTCGGATCCCACTCCCTGCAGAAACACCTTGGAAGGCAGCAGCTCACGGCGCTGGCGCCTCTTCAGCCTCTGCCACCCACGTGAGAGACCCGAAGGAAGTTCCAGCCTCCTGGTTACAGCCTGGCCCTGCCCCAGCTATTGTACCCGCATGAGAGACCACCAAAAGTACATGATTTATAGGCATAGTAGTAACTAATAAGAATTAAAATCACACAAGCGCATCTACCAGTCAAAAGATGGGAGGAAGAGAAATACCACAACATGCAGGAAAAAGTGTGAATTCGTTTCTGGGTGAACATAAGTGTGTAAGAGTTACCCTGCCGCAGCCTCTTCCGTGAGTCTCTGACCCAAACAGGACAACTGGCCGAAAAGAAAGGCATGATTGAGATGAAGTAAGAAAACCGTCGCAGTCCTAAGCCACACACGCCATGGGCACATACCTGCCCAAGTCGGCCACATCCTGGTGGAGCTGAAGAAAGATGCTGAGAGCTGGGACGTGCCAACTTAGACATCCTGCAGGATACAGATGTCCCCTGAAGGAAGGGTCACCATCTCCAAGGGCACCTATGGCACCAGTTACTACAGCCACCATCTGTGAGCCACGGACCGCAGTTAGAAAAGGGGTGGGGAGCAACCAGCCAAGGAGATCTGTTTTCCCCAGCAGCCTGTGGGGAGGCTAAGGGAGGTGGAGGGAGAAACCATGGCAACCAGCTATTGTTCCTGTGGTGACCCTAGGAACTCTAAAGTCTGACCAATCAGAGCTCTTCTAGGACAAAGCCCCTCCCTCACTAGGGAAACCTCCAAACTGAAGTGGACAGGGAGAGGAGGGTCACAGTTAGGAAAAGGGGGGGGGGGGAAGAGACACAGCCAGTGTACCCTAAAGCTCAGAGTCATGGTTTGAACATTTTGCGAAAACAACAGAAGAGAAAACCCAGGAGGCTCAAAGCTAGCAAGGCTACCCTGACCCTCCGTGTTCTTCTGGTCTAAGTGACAGCAACGCAAAAGAATGATGTCAAATGCCACTCAAACTTAGACAAAAAAAAGAATGAGTTGGCTAATGTTCCCATACACAACAGAGGCATGCCAGGAAGATAGGCTCACAAACGATGAAAACCAAAACCATCTATTTCTAAACAAGCTCAAAGCCACGAAACCACATATTGAAAAGGTTTAACATGCACCTGCAAAGTAAAATCAGAGTGACCAGCACACACACACACACACACACACACACACAGAATGCTAGTAAAACTACTAGAGATTAAAGACAAACAGAAGAAAATCCTTTGAGCTTCTAGGCAAAATAACCAAGTTGCTTATTCTGGGAAAAGTTAGATTGTCCTAGACTTTGACAGTAGGAAATAGTACGTGGTTTCCTTCAACTACCAAGGGAGACCTGGACGGAGTTCCTGGCTCCTGGCTCCAGCCTGGCTCAATCCTGGCTTCGGGGCCATATGGGAAATAAATCTGCAAATTGAAACAATCTCTCTTTTGCTGTGTCTGCCTCTTTCTATGTCATTCTGATTTCATGCAAATAAACAGGTAAAACTTAAAAAAAAAAAAAAAAGCTATATTCTTGCTACAAAAAAAAAAAAGGTAAAATTCTTTGTGGCCCCAAACACCATAAACAAATTCAAAAGACAAGCAACACACTACATAAAAAATATATGCAATACATATGAGGAACAAACTGTTGGTTTCACTCTAACAAGCACATTATTTTTGTTTTAATTTTTATTACTCTACAGAGAATACATTTTCAAAGTGTTCTTGAAATCAATTTTTTTAAAGATTTATTTATTTTTGTTGGAAAGGCAGATTTACAGGGAGAAGGAGAGACAGAGAGAAAGAGCCTCTATACGCTGGTTCACTCCCCAAGTGACTGCAACAGCCGGAGCTTAGCTGACTTGAAGTCAAGAGCCAGGAGCTCTTCCGGGTCTCCCACGTGGGTGCAGGGTCCCAAGCCTTGGGCCATCCTTGACTGTTTTCCCAGGCCACAAGCAGGGAGCTGGATGGGAAGTGGAGTAGTCGGGATATTAACTGGCACCCATATGGGATGCCAGCGCTTACAAGTGGGGTGGATTTAGCCACTAGGCTATCACACCAGGCCCCCCCAGAATCAATGGTTAAAAACAAACAGCCAGCTGAAAACTGAGAAAGGGACAGATGTTATGGCACAGCAAGTTAAGCCACTGCTTGAAACACATAGTATCCAGCTTTGGCACAGTCTGGCCCACTTCTAGGCTGGGGAGTGAGCTAGCCGATGAGATGGTAGCTTGCTCACTCTTTGTCTCTCTAGTTCTCAGGAAAAAAAAAAAGGCAGAAGATTTGCCATGTAGCCAAAAATGGTAGGCATTGTAGCACAGTGGGTTAAGCTGCTGCTACATTGGATACTTGGAGTACCCAGGTTCGAATCCTAACTACTCTGCTTCTGATCCAGTTTCCTGCTAATGACCAGGCATCAACAGGTGATGATTCAAGCTGTTGTTATGTACATGGGCAACCAGATGAACTTCTGGGATCCAGGCTTTGGGCTGGCTGTCCTGAGCATCTGAGTGTGAACCTATAAGAACAAGGTTTCTCTCTCTCTCTTTCTGCTCAAATAATCTTCCAAAAATAACTACACTAGAAAATAAAAGTTTCAACTCTGTATCCACCTAGAACTTATTTTGCTATATTAGCAGATTTATAGGAAATTCTGGCATATTAACAAAACTAAGCCTTAAAAGTTGGCAAAAATCTTAAATATCCACAGTTGTCTCAGTAACTCTGCCATCACACAAAAATCCTACCAAACTGAGTACATAAGGGAACAAATACAGACACACCGTGATTTTTATGGCAGCCCTGTTGATAACTGCCAAAACAAGAAATAATCCAGATGTCCCTCATTGGGATATTGGCGTATCCACAGAATTTAACCACCAAAGGAAATAGCTGTCTACGTTATGACATAAAAGATGCATGTTTTGTGAAAATTAAACCAAACAGCAATTAAACATGATTATGTTAATATGGACAAATTCCTCAAAAAGAAAAGAAAAAGAAAAAAAGAAGAAGAAATCTAGAGAACTCACAGAACTCTCAAAGAATACAAAGCATGCACAGTAGTTGGTACTGGAAAATATTGACAAATTCACTAAATTACAGTGAATACTACAGGTATTCAGAAAGTCCAGGGAAAGTGCCCATTATGCAAAAAACTATCCATGCATTTCAAACATTTTATAAGCATTTTATATTATCCAAGCATTTCAACATTTATAAACATTTTATATTAAAAGAACAACATCTTTTAATTTCATTTTCCACAGACTTCTTGAAATGCCCTTGTATACTGTTCACAATCTTTGCTCTAAGCTAGAATTAATTTTCAAATAATAAATTGCATTCAGGAAACAAAACATTTCTTTAAATTTTTTTTAAAGATTAATTCACTTTTGTTGCAAAATCAGATATAAGGAGAGGAGGAGAGACAGAGAGGAAGATCTGCTGGCTGATTCACTCACCAAAGTGGCCGCATCGGCCACTATGAGCCCATCTGAAGCCAGGAGCCTGAAGTCTCTCCCGAGTCTCCCACGCGGGTGCAGGGTCCCAACGCATTGGGCCGTCCTTGACTGCTTTCCCAGGCCACAAGCAGGGAGCTGGATGGGAAGCGGGGCTGCTGGGATTAAAATTGGTGCCCATATGGGTTCCTGGTGTGTGTGTGCAAGGCGAGGACTTTAGCAGCTAGGCAACCCACACCAGGCCTCTAAATTTCATATTTAAATTAAAAATGATGAAATAGAAGTGTTCTTCCTATTCATGAACACACACACCATTTATTTAACAAACAAATTCATTATTTTAATCTTTCCTTTTGGATTCTGTTCTTTCACTCAAAATTCAGGTTATAAATAAACCTTTTCATGTGTCTTCTGTCCAAACTTCCTTACAGTAAACTGAGACAACTACAGCTTTGCAGTCCAGTATCATTATAGTCTCAAAGCCACACTCAGCCTGGAGCTAGCCTTTCATTTGGCACTGTTATTAACATGCCAGACGACAGACAGCCCCTTCAGGTCAAAACAAACTCCAGGATCTGACATTACGCTTCCTTTGTTGCGACTCATAGTGACTAAGTTCTGTGCTTCCAATACATCTTTTATTTAATTACTACATGTCAAAGGGGTTTATAAGTTTTTCTCATCACATGTGAATCCAATTTGTTTCAGATACGGGCACACTCTTTTTCCAGATGAAAATGAGGAAAAGAAATTGAACAACTGGGTCCTGCGGTGTGGCCTAGCAGCTAAAGTCTTCGCCTTGAACGATCCAGGATCCCATATGGGCACCGGTTCTAATCCCGGCAGCTCCACTTCCCATCCAGCTCCCTGCTTGTGGCCTGGGAAAGCAGTGGAGGACGGCCCAAGGCCTTGGGACCCTGCACCCGCGTGGGAGACCTGGAGGAATCTCTGGGTTCCTGGCTTGGGATTGACACCCCTGGCCATTGCAACCACTTGGGGGGTGAATCAATGGACAGAAGATCACAGGAGGAGGCTTTTATCCCAATCCTGAAGACTCCCAGATCCTCACCAAGGAGCACCGAGGACTACATCCCTACTGCCAAGGAGACCACGGGAAAATGGAGTGCCTTCGGAGACCAAGAACTCTGAGGTCAACTACCCCCATTTGGATCTACCACATGGGATGGAAGAAGCCCAAATCCTGACTAGCAGGTTCCAAGGTCATCGGAATGACAACCAGGATCCCTGAGCGGTCCACAGAAACAGAAGAACATTAAACTTCTTTCGGGACTAGGGAGAGGAGCTTTCTCTGGTCCTTGCCTGCTTCCAACTTTGGGTCCCCACCCCCCTCTCGTAATAACCATCAGGATTGCTCCAGAAACCCCTCAAAACAAACAAACAAACAAAACTACAATAGATAGAGAACAACAAGGAAAGCTTAGAACCAGACAGGAAACGGTCAGCGGGGATGCACTTATAACTTACTGGGTGGGACACAAAGATTAGTTACTCCTCACTGGGGTATGGAAGATTTCTCTGCACACCCCTCCTAAACATGCTCACCTAAACTGTTGACATACATCCTGTTAGAATTATAGAGTTAGACCACCCGAAAAACAGCCAGGTTCAGCGAAATCATGCTTCAATGCTATAAACTGCTAAAGACTAAAATTAAAATAGGCATGAGACAGCTGAATAACAACCTAAGCCATTCTAAGGTGTATAGAATATGCTTGAATGTAAACCAAAATTGAAATGTCTATGAAGAAGTCACAGGTTGTGGTTGAGAACCTGCATTTTCCTATTAACATATTGGTTAATCAATACCATGTCAATTAATGCCACAATGTTGTAAATGGTTGGAAATATTATGTTGGGGCTTTTAATTGATTGGAATGATACTCTGCCGGCTCTACCTTCAGACCAGAGATGGTCTCACCAAGAAACCATTGAACTTACCAGGACAATAAGATGCTGGACTTTATGCTTGGTAAATACCTCCAATGAAAGAATGTCAACTGAATTTGAACTATGGAAATGCAACAAGGTGGAGCAATCCACCGTGGGGGCAGGGTTTTGGGAGGGGCGGGGGGGAATCCTAGTGCATAAAAAAATGTATCACATAATGCAATATAATTAGTTTTAAAAAAAGGAAATGCAATAAAAATATATGTTAAAAAAATGGCAAGCCAAAAAAAAAAAAATGGACAGAAGATCTTCTTCTCTGTCTCTCCTCCTCTCTGTATATCTGACTTTGCAATAAAAATAAAAATAAATAAATGTTAAAAAAAAAACTTCAGAAGATATCCCAAATACTTGGGCCTTTGCCACTCACACAGTAGACTAAGATAAAGCTCCCAGCCGCAGCCATTGTGGTCATCTGTAGAGTAAAATTGCAGATACAAGCTTTTCTTCCCTACCTCCCACCTTTCAAACAAAACCAAATAAAATCGAAAGAAGAAAATGAATAATAATCAAAGAAAGAGTGTTGAGGATAGAAGCAGTTTTACTATCTTATTCCTTTGAGACTGTGAGCAGAGAGAAATGGGGTTTTTGTCTACATGGGGTAAGGTGTAATCAGGAAAACGGAATTTATGAGAGGCAGCTCACTAGAGATGTAACATGGCAGTAACCGCAAGGCCTTGGGAAGCGCTAAGGAGCTGATCACAACACTGAGCCAAGCCAGAGGTGAGCGGCAGTGGGACGCCTCTACTTCCCAAAGGCTGGAGGGACAAGGCAAGGCGGGGGCGCTGCCGGAGTGGGCCAGGGTCCTCTGCTGCAGCTGGGACTACCCTGCAACACTGCCCAATAGCAGAAAACGGGAGACAGATACATCTTCTCCCTTCCTCCCATCTGCCAACCTCCTACTAGCGCCTCCCACTGGCCACACTGGGCCAGAGGCAGCTGACAAGAATCCTCTGCCTCTGAGAGCAGAAAGGTGGGGAACACCCCGGAGGGCGAAGGGGCAAACAACCCAGATACTGCTGCATCTGTCTTTGTGTCACCAGTGCCTAACACACTTGGCCTCTGCCGAAGGAAATCAAGTCAGCATTGACAGAGACTGAGAAATCCAATTGGAACGTCAGAATGAAATATTACAGGACTAGAAGGAGAACGCCTTGCTCCACAGAAACATAAAAGACAGCAACAGAAAGGTGTACAAGTGATAAGCAGGGACTTATCAGAGAAAGCCAGGCGCTGAGAAAGCCAGGCAGGAAAAACTGCACAAACCAAAGGCAGGAAAACTACAAATAAGGCTGGTAAGAAATAACCAAGAAAAAAAAAAAGAAGTTGAACTCCATCAAGGGTTGTCTCAGAATCTCTCCAGATGATTATACAAATTTCCCCTTCAGTCTGCATAATGAACAAGTATTAAACTAACATACAGCCTAACATTAAATCATCCAGGAATCCCTGGGATAAAACTCATTAACTCAAAATTGATTCTGCTTTTAAGGCTCTGCTAAACTCATAGCTATTTTATTCAGGATATTTGCAATATACAAGTGTATATGCCAAAAGCCTTAAAAAATTGAATTAAAACATAAAAGTTCATGAACCCGGCACAACAGCCTAGTGGCTAACACCCTTGCCCTGCTGGCGCCAGGATGCCAATGGGCACTGATTCATGTCCCGGCCACGCGACTTCCATCCAGCTCCCCACTTGTGGCCTGGGAAAGCAGTCGAGGATGGCCCAAAGCCTTAGGACCCTGCACCCACGTGTGGGAGACCTGGAAGAAGCTTCTGGCTCCTGGCTTCAGATTGGCTCAGTTCTGGCTGTTGTGGTCACTTGGGGGTTGAACCAGTGACAAAAGATCTTTCTGTCTCTCTCCCTATATGTCTGCCTTTCTAACAAAGATAAATAAATCTTTAAAAGTTAAAGTTTATTGTAGTACAAAACATGTTGAAATTCATGCACATGAGGGATTTTCAAAAAGTTTACGGAAAATGTGTATTTGAGAGATTAGCGGTGTTGGGGTAAAACAAGTTAAGCCGCTGCTTGGGGCGTCCAGATCCCAAGTCAGAGCGCCTGAGTTTGAGTGCCACCTCTGCTTCCCACTCCAGCTTCCTGCTAAGATGCAGTAAGCATGTAGGTGATGCCTCAGATGCTCGCTCCCCGCTTCCCACAACAGAGACTCAGATGGACCTCCTGGCTCCTGATTTCAGCCTGATGTAGGTCTGGTTGTTGTAGGCATTTGGGGAAGTGAACCAGTCCCTTTCTTACACATGCATTCTCTTGTTCTGCTGTTCTTTCAAATAAACACTTTTTTAAAAAATAAAGATTTATTTATTTTACTGAAAAGTGAGATTTACAGAGAGAAGGAGAAGCAGAGAGAAAGATCTTCCATCTTCTAGTGCACTCCCCAAGTGGCCACAACAGCCAGAGCTGAGCTGATCTGAAGTCAGGAGCCAGGAGCCTCCCTCAGGTCTCCCACACGGGTGCAGGGTCCCAAGGCTTTGGGCCATCCTGGACTGCTTTCCTAGGTCACAAGCAGGGAGCTGGATGGGAAGCGGAGCAGGCAAGACAGGAACCAGTGCCCTAATAGGATCCTGGCACATGCAAAGTGAGGACTTTAGCCACTGGACCACAGTGCTGGGCCCTCAAATAAATACTTTCTTAAAAAAAGAAAAGAACTTTGGGCCTGGTGCACTAGCATAATGGTTAAGGTCCTCGCCTTGAACGCACTTCCTCCTTCACTTTAGATGGTACCTTCTAGAAAGTCTTATCTGACTTGTCCGGGTCTCAACCCCCTCTGCCCAATTCTGACCTCAGCCCTGCTATCCTTTTTGGGAACTGCGTGCTTACCTGTATGTCTCCCCACCCACGCATTAAGCTTGAAAGTCGACATTTTTTGTCTGGTCCATCACTATAATCTCAGCACTTAACCTATACGAGGCACTTAATAGAACGTCACAATTTCACACCTTAGAAATGAGAAGGAAGAAAAAATAAGACTAAAACTATGATTTGGGGCACAAGTACACACACGAACTGCTGCCCAAATCCAGAGCCAATGAAAGGCAGGCTTTCGTTCATGCTGACATGGCTGTGGAGGCCCTGAAAAGCTGTGATTGCTGCACGGTCCTTAACAGAGCAGGTTCTCAAATCCTCAGGGTACAGTTGTCACGTCTAGGCAATCTCACTAAGCCATACTTTTTCTCTGTGCATCAAAATAAGACACGAGACTATCGAAAAAAGGTTAAAAATGCCTTCTTACTGTTGAAAGCGGATGCATACAGTTGGTTGGTTCTCTGGGCCGTCGTCTGCTACCTTCCCGGGTGCGTTAGCAGGAAGCCGGTTTGAAAGCGAAGCAGTGGCAACTCACACCAGTGCTCCAACCGGGGACGCCGGCACCCCAAGCAGCAGCTTGACCTACTGAGCCATAAGGTCACCCCCACTTGCACTTTCTTCATAATATGTATTCTCCATGAACTTTTCGAAGACCATTCATATAGGTTTAAGATTCTTTCTGCTTAAAAATACGCACCTTCCCGTTTCACTTGGCACAAACTTTTCAAAGTGCTCTAGTACTCATGGTGATGCTGGTCTCAGATACAGCACGCACTGCCATGCCCTCAACTCTGGCTCCACTCACCCCGCAATTACACCGACACATCATTCCTGTGAACTTCATCACAGTGCTGGCTTGGGGCTCAGAGCATCACTTCACACACAGCAGGTCCTTAATTCAAACAACTATAAGGGTCAGGAGGTCAACAGAATGACCTTGGCAGGGAAGGCCAAGTCTTCTTTACAGAAGGAACTCACAATTCAGTGACTGCAGCCAGCACGGGAATACGTTCTACGGTTTCAAAAGAGGCTAAAAAAAAATATCTGCATTTGTACACGAAATGCCTTGATTATTAAATGTCGTCAATCAACACATAAAAATTAAACTAAGTAAGTTCACCAAAAAAGTACACATTTTATTTTGTGGTATAAGGATAGATTATTTGGGCCATACAATTAAGGATTTGTATTCGGCAAAGATGCCAACAACGAAGTTAACAGACCCATAATATATTAGAAAATTTCTTCTAATATGCACCTCATTTATAAATCAAGAAGTGGTTAACATCTGAAAATCTCTGATTAGAAATCTCGATGGAGGAGCTCATCCAATGGTCCAGCAGGCTGAATCATGACTTGGGCTGCCAGCATCCCAGTATTGTTATCCCAACTGCCCTGCTTCTGATCCAGTTTCCTGTTAGTATGCCAGGGAGAGTAGCAGATGGTGGCCCAAGGTTTGGGCCTCCTGGATCCATGTGGGAGATCCAGATGGAATTCCTGCCTTCTGACTTGAGCCTGCCCAAGCCTGAGTGCTGTAGCCATTTGGAGAATGAAGCCGGGCAAACTGTCTAATGTTTCTCTCTCTCTCTCTCTCTCTCTCACACACACACACACACATTGCCTTTTAAATCATCCTTCAAAAACAAAACAAAAATAAGTCCTTATGGACATAAAGGCAGAGTATAAACAGGCAATTTCTACAAACAGAAACTTAAAATGGTAACACATAGATAGTTTCAAACTTGGTAGTAAACAGAGAAAGGCAAATAAAAAGAATGCAGATGTTAAACTTTTTTTAAGATTTATTCATTTTATTACAAAGTCAGATATACAGAGAGGAGGAGAGACAGGAAGATCTTCCGTCCAATGATTCACTCCCCAAGTGAGCCGCAACAGGCCGGTGTGGGCCAATCCGAAGCCGGGAACCTGGAACCTCCTCCGGGTCTCCCACACGGGCGCAGGGTCCCAAAGCATTGGGCCGTCCTCGACTGCTTTCCCAGGCCACAAGCAGGGAGCTGGATGGGAAGTGGAGCTGCTGGGATTAGAACAGGCGCCCATATGGGATCCCGGGGCGTTCAAGGCGAGGACTTTAGCCGCTAGGCCATGCCGCCAGGCCCAGATATTAAAATTTTTAAAAACTCGGGCTTGGCAGCGTGGCCTAGTGGCTAAGGTCCTCGCCTTGATCCCATGTGGCTGCTGGTTCTAATCCCGGCAGCTCCACTTCCTCTCTGTCTCTCCTCCTCTCAGTATATCTGACTTTGTAATAAAAATAAAATAAATCTTTAAAAAAAAAAAATTTTTAAAAACTCAACAATGGGGGCCCGGCGGGTGGGGGTGGGAGATGGAGCTTTCTGTCTGAGAACAAGCTGGTAGGACTCGCTTATGTTAACTACAGGCACCTGTGGTGACATGCAATCCTGCTTCTGAGTTTCAATCCCCAAAAGACTCTCACACAAGTCTGGAAAGGTGACACAGATGAGAATTTCACTTCAATACCGTGTGTGGCATCCAAGAGTAGGAATCTGTGTGTGTTCCCTTGCCCAGGAGAACAGAGAGGCAAAACTGGGGGGGGGGGGGCGATAAAGACCCAGTGTCACCAAGCATGTGGTGACACTAAGACATGGAAGAAAAAAGCAGGCATTCAGTCTGGAAGAGAAGACATCCGCATCCCACATCAGAGTGCCCGATCTGACTTGCAGCCCCAGCTCAATTCCCCATCAGGGCAGATCCTGGGAGGCACCGGTAACACTTCAGGTAACTGATTTCTTCTCACCTTTGTGGCAGACCTGAATGGAGTCCCCAATTCCCAGTTTCAGCCTCAGCCCGGTCCTGGGTACCATGGGTACCATGGGTGTTTGGTGCATTGGCACGATTTATCTAAGCTGAAAACACATACACACAGAGTACACAGTTTTAAGTATTAATGCAAGAAAAGCGTGTCCATGAAATCCTGTAGAAATACTGTCTGTAGAGGTTAAGTGAATGAGAGTGGGATATAGGGATGAATTACAGGAACCAACAAACACGCAAAACAAGAGAGAGGTTGGCATGGATGATTGATGCTGAAGTGTTAAGAGCAAGGGCACAGGGACCAGTGCCATGATGCAGCATGCTAGGCCTCTGACTGTAGCACCAGCATTCCATATGGATGCCAGTTTGAGTCCCAGATGCTCCAATTCAGATCCAGATCTCTGTTAATGTGTCTGGAAAAGCCACAGAGGATGGCCCAAGTACTTCAGTCTCTGTCCCCACATGGGAGATTCAGATGAAACTCTTGGTTCCTGGCTTCAGACCAGACCTGCTCCGGCTGTTGCAGCCATTTGGAGAGAGAACCAACAGATGGAAGATCTTTTTATTTCTCTCTCTCTGTCTCTCCTTCTCTGTTTGTAACTCTGCCTTTCAAATAAAATACTTTATAAGGAGAGAGAGAGAGAGAGAGAAAACACCAATTTAGTTAATTCCCCCCAAGAGCGAGGTCTAAAAATTATTGGGAAACACAGGAAATACTTTGACTACCAAGTACGTAGCCTGTAGATTTAGGTAGAAGAGATTACTTGACAACCTAACCCACACTCAGGTTCAGTGACCTCAATGTGCTTTTCAAACTAAACCATTTAATTATACCAGCTGCTGCAGACAGAACTCAGACAACCTGAGCAGTAAATGTCAATTTGCTGCTTCCTCCTCAGCAAAGAGCCAAAAAATCAGCTACACATGAAGCAGAAACAAGGAGAGACTGCTTCCTGCTTCCTTCAAGCTGTTCTTTCTACAAAGAATAACAGGCACCAGGCACAAGCATGCCATCCTGCCAGGCAGGCACAGGGTGTATTACCAAGTATGACTTGCTGCTCTGTTCCCCCAGGAATTCTGTCTTGTAGATCAAACTGATACAAACACAAAGTGTTATAGTTTTGGGTAACAGTTTGTTATGTTCCCAGAGGCCCATGTATTGAAGGCTTGTGTCCCAAAGTTTCATGCCAATGACTAGCGGATTAAAGTTAATGGTCAATGGATTAAAGGCAGAGACTTGATGCGATCACGGTATCTAGCAGGTGCAGGATCTAGCAGGGGGCAGGACCTTGGAAGGGAGTTCTTGCAAGAGGACTGGTTGTGTGGGCCCGGCGGCGTGGTCTAGCGGCTAAAGTCCTCGCCTTGAAAGCCCCGGGATCCCATATGGGCGCCGGTTCTAATTCCGGCAGCTCCACTTCCCATCCAGCTCCCTGCTTGTGGCCTGGGAAAGCAGTTGAGGACGGCCCAATGCTTTGGGACACTGCACCCGCGTGGGAGACCCGGAAGAGGTTCCAGGTTCCTGGCATCGGATCGGCGCGCATCGGCCCGTTGCGGCTCACTTGGGGAGTGAATCATCGGACGGAAGATCTTCCTCTCTGTCTCTCCTCCTCTGTGTATATCTGGCTGTAATAAAATGAGTAAATCTTTAAAAAAAAAAAAAAAAAAGAGGACTGGTTGTGTCCAGTCGTTCTCTACTCTGCCACAGGATCCTCCCCACTTTGCATGGGTTCTGCCACCCACTGCCCTCATCACCCCTTGCCCATCCCCTGCAACCTCAGAACGTGAACCTCCAAAGTCACAAACCAAAGTGAAAGACCCTCACCAAAAACCATGAACTTTAACAGCAGAAATGCCATTTTGCAAGGCTTTAACTAAAAATAACAGGATCTCTGAAAAGAAAGCAGGCGAGGTCAGGACTAGCTTGTCACACGCTTGTCACACATTTGTGGTCTAACATCTGGCCCCAAAAGAGGGAAGAAACGTTAAGAAAGAGAGCCAACTCAGCGCCAACTCAGCGCCAATTCAGCGCCAACTTAGCTATTATTAGACTTCGCCTATCAGAATCCTGTAACTATGCATCTCACTTCTGTACTGTGCTTTTTTGCCTCCCTACCCTAAAAAACCCCTAGACCCCAACCTAAGGCGCGCAAGTCTTCCAAGAGACTTTGTCGCCCCAGGTACCTGTGTATCTGAATAAACCTCTTGCTGTTTGCATCCGTACAAGTGGTCTCGCTGTTCCTTGGGAGGGGCCTCCCTAAAAGTACCCTTCGGGGGTCTTTCATTTGGGGGCTCGTCCGGGATGAGAGACCCCTGCCCAGGGACCACCGACCCATTTCCGGGAGGTAAGCTGGCCAGCATTTAAATTTTGTCTCGTTCTCTGTGTGTGTGTGTGTTGATAAATATTGCGCTTGCGTTTGTACGACTCGGCCGTGTCGCTTTGTATTTGGCGGAGTCGTGGAGGAGCCGACGGGCTCGGACTCCCGACCGCAGCCCTGGGAGACGTCCCGGGGATATTTGGGGCCAGTGGCAGTGGCCCATTTGAAATTTTGTGAACCCGACCAGAGTAGGACTCTTTGGGGCTCCCCCACTGTCCGAAGGGTACGCGGTTCGTTTGGGAGACGAGAGATCCGGACTCTCATCACGATCTCCATTTGAGGTTTTGCTTTCGGTTTTGCGCCGAAGCCGCGCCGCGAGGTTGTTCTGTCTCTGTTGTGGTCTGTTATTTGTGTGTTTTGTTAATTGTCTCTTTTTGAGTGTTATTGTGATGATAATAATGGGATAGATTGTGACAGCACCCCTTAATTTGACTCTTAACCATTGGACTGAAGTTGAGGGCTCATAATCTCTCCCTCCAGGTTTAAGAAAATCTTGGCAGACTCTGCTCTGCGGAATGGCCCACCTTTAAAGTGGGCTGGCCGAAAGAAGACTTGTTTGTTGAACTCAATTGGGCATTTAAGTTCCTCAAAACTTTAAACTAAGCCTTCTGACTTTGAGATGTCCAGCAGGATCCCTGGACCGCTCAAAGATAGAGGAGAAATTTGGATAATTTAATTATAATGTGATAGTGTTATATAATTGTGCCAAGTTTGTTGTTTTATATGTTCTATTAAAGTAAATAAATATTTATAAGGTTATGATATGTGCGGAATTGAGGCTTTGCTGTATTATTGCAATTGGCTTCAGTGATGAATTTTCAGTGTTCTGCAATGTTTTCCTCTGCTTTTGTTGCTCTTTAGTCTTGAAGTTTAACTATTTATTGGTTTATAGTGCTATTCTAGCTCTGATCAGATCTGGTCTAAGTGTTTATACCTAGAGCAGTGTTTGTTAAAATTCTAAAAAGCTGCTAATGCATATATTGATTGGTTATGTCTATTGGCCAAGTTGTTCTAATTATGAAGCTGTATTAAGTTGTGAGATTATTTGTGTTTTAACTTGCAATTTTTGTTTTATAAGAAAATGATGAATTTTTAAAGGATGTATAGTAAAATTGTTTATATTGTGTGTATTTTTTTAAGTTTTTAATCTTTAAAGTAATAGAATTAAAATTAAATTTTGATCCCTTGTTAGAGAATAGCGTTTTATTGATGACTAACCTGTTAATTAAGTTCAGTAAATTCTTAGATAACCTCCTAAGATAATAGCCAAGCCTGGAATTCTATATATCCTTGATTTTAATAAAACAGAAAATAAAAAGATGCTCCAGGACCTAAAAAAAGAAGGGGCATGCTTGGAGCCTGGCCTTTGTCCTTGCCATTGGGATTCTTAAAAATGGAAAAGTTCCCAAATTAGCCGGAAAGAGGTAATTACTTCTGGTGTCCATGTGGGTTCGCATTTTAAAATGTTTTCATAGATTGACCATATATAATTGAAGATTGCCTGAAGCAATTGTGTTTAAAATTTAATCTGTTTTTATTTAGAAAATGTTTTGGTTTGGAGTTTTAAATGTTTCAGAATGTAAAATAAAGGATGGTGGCAAGTCTGAAAATGTGTTCTTGGTGAGAAGATTATGGTACGAGAATTATTGAAAAGAGCATCATTGTTAAAATATCTTATCCTATAGAAGTATGGCTATTATAAGATGCAAAGGGACAGGTAAAGTAAAATATCTAAAGGTTTAAGCATGTTAAAAAAGAGGTACAAATTAAGAGATTTCAGATATTAATCTGGCTATAATTTTTAAGATATCATTATAGTATTGTTTATGTATTTAATATTAATGTCTAATATATGCTGATATTTGAATCTGTTTACAAAATGCCTGTGAAGTGCACATCTATGGAAGTGCTCCTGAATATCTGACAATGGAAGTTTCAAGTTTAAAGGACGGTTAATGGTTTGTCAATTGTTTATCCAGCTTCATTTTAATAAGTTTTGTTATTCCAATTTTTGAATTTGTTAAGTTTTTAGAGGTAATGTGATTATGCATTAATTCCTGTGTTTAAGGTTATATCTGCCTTTGGTGATTGACCAAAGAAAGACATATTTTGTGTCTCAGTAAGGTAATTTAATTGTTTGTTAAATTCTTGTGATTTTGGAATTCCTAGATGGGCCCCTGGGAGTCTCAAAAACATAAGAATATTTGTTAAAAATATATATTTAGTTAATAAAGATAGTTGTGTAAAAAAGTTTGATTATAAAAATAATTTATAGAAACCTTGTCAGTGAAAAGCGAGCATTAGTTACAATTCTGTCAGAAAGGCTCCAGGAATGATTAATGTGAAAATTTATACAAAAGAAACTCCCTGGTCCTCAGTTCACATAACAGATTAAAAAAGACAAGAAGAGGTGCTTTTTCTTCCAGAAAGAGGAATAGGAACTAACAGGCCATATGTAAATTCCTCAAGCCTTCCCTTCTGATGTCTAAATGATTATCTGGTTGTGGTGTTGTTCTAAATCCTTTTAAAAATAATGTATGGATGTATAATTGGGCTCTTGAAGAGTCATGTCTGTTTCTGTTTTTTCAGGATCTATGAAGTCGGTTCAGTTGTATAGTTCTATATGCATTCAAATAGATTTACTGCTAAGGGCACCGTTTCAAAATACCATAGAATGCCAAATCCTCATAAACTAAGTAGTAAAATGCATGGCTATGATAACTCAGATGTCAGGCAATGTTAAAATGCTCCAACATGGGAAACGGTTCTTACAGCAGACTCATAGACTGACTAACTTAAGTGGCACTCAGTGGCCTCAGAATCAGCCCAAAGGCATTCTGGTCTGACAGAAGAGAGCCAGCAAGAGAGCAAGCATATCAGGTGTGGAAAGCCAGGACACTGCTGCAAAGAGTGTCCCTCCATGAAGGACCTCTGTGGTCCATGCCCCAGTGCAAAGAAGCAGCCATGGAAGATGGTTGTGCTCTTCTCTCAATGGAGGAGAGAACTTCCACTTTGTGTGTGGCCTTGTCTAAGAATACTGGGAATGCTGTGAATTCAAGAGGCTTCCACAGCCTAACCATCGTGTGTCGGAGCCTCAGGTGATCACTGACGTCACACATAAGAGTGCTAATTTATTAAATTCATTAGAGTCACTGTGTACTGACTTCCCATGCAGGACCTGTAACTTCAGAGTTACTAGAAAAATATATTATTAATATTCATAGATTTCTCTAAGTAGTGTCTTGTGGATCTAAAAAGCCTTATTAATAAGAAGAGCTTGAAATACAGTGACTACCAGTGGCCTATAAGTTAGTTGGCCTATGACTACTCAACCAGCACCACAACTAAGCCTTCCTAGGGTAGGACACCTCGAGTACTCTAAAGCAGAGCTCATGACTTCCTTGCCAAACTGTTTGGAATCTGTTTGCTCTCCTACTTAAAATTCTTGTATTCTTGAATTGCAAGTGCATAGCTTGTTAGACTATAACCAGTATATTACTTGTCTCTGCCTTAAAGTGTGTAAAGTTCTGTAAATTCTTGTTGGAATGCTACAAACTACTGAGTTACCGCAAATGAAGACCTGTTTTAATCTTTTGCCATCTACACTGTGACTAGTAGGTCTTGCAATAAAATGTCTTCAGTGCTGTGTTTTATATTCTAGGTTATGTGTGTCATCCTGAATCTCTTAGGGCTTGCAACAATTGGTAAAGTATAATTGTTTTAAAAAAATCTAATATTTGTCTGTTCCCTATTGTTAGATTCGCCGATTTTCAGGGAAGGAATAACTGTGCCAAGTATATAAAAGGAACTTGGATGGCCTTTGTTTCAGGGAGTCATAGTCACGGGCTTCCCTTCCCTTCCCTTCCCCATACAGCAGACAGACAGACCTGGAGTTAGGGCTGCGGAAAAGATAGACATGGAGGAAATGAGAAAGGGCCCTTTTTGGACTCTGCTTGGCATGGAAGCTAAAATGAGGGTCATCTCGGCCCTTGTTAAAATGGAGCGATGTGGGTTTGTGCCCCTCATTAGTGCTACGGTGGTTTCACAACCTGAGGGGGGCCACACCAGAATTCTGCCATGCATTCTAGGTTTGATTAAAGACAAACTCCGCCCTTCTTTAATTACGATGATAAGGACTTTCATGTGTTCTGTCAAATTCATTGAGTAGTTTTAACTGAACTCATAATGTATTAGATTGAAAAAGATTATAATTGCCTTTGTTTTGTCATCTAGACTTCAACAAAAAGAAACACCCAGAGCCCAGACAATATGCCAGGCACCTCTAATGACTTCTACCAGGCACCTCCAATGACTTCTACATTCTACCGGGGACCCTTAGACTGACCCCCCCGCCCCAGAGGAGTACCTAACTGCTGCCCTTAAACTCCGTCCTCTGTCAGCAAGAAGCAGTTAAGAACGAACGACGTCCCTGTCCCCCTAACAGCAGTTAAGGTCACTTCTTCTGGGGGGCAAAATATAAAAGAAGTTAGACTGGGTAATAGACAGTTAGGGTATTCTGGGTCTCCGCCATGTCTTGGATTCACCAGAGCACGTCTCTTCCTAGGGACAAGGATGACATTGGCGTATCAGTTCCCCACCTGAAACATCTCTGGCCTGTGTGTAGTTTTTAAAGGAAAACATTGTTTTTATATAAACATTAAAAAAAGCAGGGATGATTTGAATCATGGTTTCAAAAGTCCCCGTGATTCACCACCCTGATATTAACTCTTTTAGGACCCTTATTAATTCTTCTATTAATATTATTGTTTGGACCATGTATTTTAAATTACCTAGTTCAGTTTATAAAAGGCAGGTTATCAGTTATTCAAGCACTAGTCCTGACCCAACAGTACCATCAGCTTAGACAGATAGAATTAAAAAATTTTTAACGAGTTTAAATGGAAGATTCCATTTAAGTTATAAGAGAAATGGGGGAATGAAAGACCCTCACCAAAAACCATGAACTTTAACAGCAGAAATGCCATTTTGCAAGGCTTTAACTAAAAATAACAGGATCTCTGAAAAGAAAGCAGGCGAGGTCAGGACTAGCTTGTCACACGCTTGTCACACATTTGTGGTCTAACATCTGGCCCCAAAAGAGGGAAGAAACGTTAAGAAAGAGAGCCAACTCAGCGCCAACTCAGCGCCAATTCAGCGCCAACTTAGCTATTATTAGACTTCGCCTATCAGAATCCTGTAACTATGCATCTCACTTCTGTACTGTGCTTTTTTGCCTCCCTACCCTAAAAAACCCCTAGACCCCAACCTAAGGCGCGCAAGTCTTCCAAGAGACTTTGTCGCCCCAGGTACCTGTGTATCTGAATAAACCTCTTGCTGTTTGCATCCGTACAAGTGGTCTCGCTGTTCCTTGGGAGGGGCCTCCCTAAAAGTACCCTTCGGGGGTCTTTCAAAAGTAAGTCTTACCCCTTCGTAAGTAGCTCCCACGAGGGCTTTTTTTTCCATTTGTGCTAATGAAAAGCTAACAGACAAAGTGATGCAGCAAAAACTCACGTCACTGTGGAAGAGGAGTAAAGCATGAAATGTCACAAAAGCAGAGTCTTGGCCAGAGGATGGGAAATAGTAGCCATGTGAATTGGAGTGACCAGAACGGTTCTGTGGAAAAGATGGAAAGGAAACCAGACTCCTGTACTGCTTGATGAACCACCTATGACCCTGAAATGACAAAGGATCAATCAAGGGGAAAAAGAATTTTAAATAGTTGAGTGGTTCCCTCATGTTTTGTCATTAGTATACATGCCAGGGTTCTTAGTGCCATACTTAATTATTTTTATTTACTTGTAAACCAGAGAGACATACAGAGAGTGCCCACCTGCTGTTTAATTTCCCAAATGCTGGCAATGGCTAGGGCTAGATGGGGACCAAAGTCAGGAAGAAACAACACAGGGCTCCCTGTGGGTAGCAGGAATCCAATCCCTTACCCAACACTGCTGCGTTCAGGGCATGCCTTAGCAGGAAACTACAGTCAGGAGTCCAACCCCAGAATCAAACCCAGGCACCTTGAGGTGGGATAGGGCATCTTAGTTGACAGGCTCCAGGCCCTCTCGAGGAGGCAAATTCTGCACGAAATAGTTAACATAGCAGGTTTGAGGAAGTGACAGATTTGAGGCAGATCATGCAGTACAAGTCGAGCTGCAGCTTGGGAAGCCTGAGCCCCTTATCTGAGAGCCTGGCTGCATCCCAACTGCTCTGCTTCCAGTCCAGCTTCGTGATAATGCATCCTAAGAGGAAGTGGATGATGGCTCAGGTGTCTGGGCCTCTGACACCCACGTGGGAGCCCAGGATGGAGTTCTGGACTGCTGGCTTTGGGCTGCCTCAGCCCTCACTGTTACAGGCATGTTAGGAGCAGAGCAGCAGAGAGAAGCTGTGGCTTTGTCTCTCTTTTGGTCACTTGGCCTTTCCAGTACATACAAACAAATCAACATTCTTTTTAAAGGCAAGCTTGACCTAGACTTGGCATCTGAGAACTAAGATTTCAGGAAGCTTCATACTGTGCTACTAAGTAAGAGTTCCCTTTCAGGAACCTGAATAGTGGCATACCAGGCTAATTCTCTGCCCTGTGGTGCCAACAACCCAGATGGATACGGGTTCATGTCCTAGTTGCTCTACTTCCAATACAGTTCTCTGCTTATAGCCTGGGAAAGCAGCAGGTAATGTTCCAAGTCTTTGGGATCCTGCATCCATGTGGGAGACCTGGAGGAAGTTCTTGACTCCCGGCTTTGGACCAGCTCAGCTCTGGCCACTGCGACCTCTTGGGGAGTAAACCAATAGATTAAGAGCATCTCTCAGTCTTTCCTTCTCTCTCTGTCAAATCTGCCTTTCAAAAATAAATAAATAAATAAATCTTTAAAAAACTAATAAAGTCCTCTTCAAAAGAAACGGCAGTGTATCACATGCTGTTCTTTATGCTGCACACCTGCTTTGCTTATGGCAATCCGGAATGTGGCGTGTACAGAGGTCCTATACACCAGTACCTAACAAAAAAACCTACATGCTGAGCTCCTAGCAAGCTTCCCTAAAAGGCAATGTTTTACACTTACTGAGCACATTCTGTGAGGTTGGAGAGTTCTCTTTCCCCTTGCCAGTCTTTGTCCTGTTTTCAAGGAGATAGAAATAAACTTTTTTAAAAGCAAAGGAGATATGAAGAATATGACTCACACATGATGAAATTTTCGTAAGATGCATGCGACACTAATGACCGTGGACAGAGGATACTGAGTAGCTGGGAGATGAGAGTGATGAAGAGTTCCTTTCCTTACTCCTTCTGAACACAGAATGGTTTGTGAATTCCACCTATTTCAACCACTTGACTTTGAGAATTAAAATCTTGATCAACACTGAAAAGCACTCAAGAAAAAAGGCTGAAGAGTTAACTGGTCAAATATCAACACCAGACAAGTGAACCAGAAAACCAAGCCAGGAACTCCTGGAAGGCAGCTTGTGAAAATAAAGGCAGAACAACCACGAGGAAAGCATCCATTGTGAGAAACAAAAGAGGTTACCTTGAGAGAAATCTTAAAACCCATTTACTAGTAATTCCAGAAGAAGAAAATAGAACAGAGACACAGGTGTGTCTGAAACTTTCCCAGTGGGTGAGCCACACAATAGTCTTTGGAATGAAAGGGACCACCAAGTGCTGAACAGGGGAAGAACAAAACAGATCCTCCTCCTACACAAATGGTGACATTTTAGAACATCAAGGAGAAAGAAAAATTGCAAAGCTTCAAAAAAAAAAATAAAATGGGTTAACTTCAAAGAAGCGGGGTCTAAATAATTGCTTATGTATAACGTCAAATCCCAAAATTTCCCATGATCCTAACATGAGAGTGGAATTAAATCATGTTAAGGTTCTTGCTTGTTTTATTCATACTGTGTTTATATATATATATATATATATATATATACTCATTCAGATTATCTTCAAACACACAAAAAAATGTTTAGATATATGTGAAAAATTAAGGGATTTTATGAGTAGGGCCAGTGCTACGGCACATCAAGTTAAACTACCACTGCAACATCAGCATCCTATACTGTTGAAGAACCTCAGTATCAAAATCCCAACCATTTGTTGGCCAAACAGCCTGTGTGACCTTTAGCACTGATGGATCCCAATTCTTATAAATCAAGGCCCACCTAAGTCTGGTTATCTCACAGGTGGCTCCAAGTAACTAAGTGGGTGCTTCCCTTAGTTGCTGGAGGTGTGGGCTGTCCAACCGAGATAGGTAGGGAACGTGTGCTATCTCCCTTCACCTTGTGAATTGTCCCTTTCCAAGCTACTGTAGACTTTCCCTATGTAAACATATGCGGAGGTGCCAGGTCCTATGTGTGACTCCTGGGGCGCCTGCCGTCCTGTTTTTCAGGGAGACTGCACTGATTTCCATTTTCTCCAGCACTGCACGAGGATCTCAACTTCTCCACACTTTGACCACACTTGTTATTTCCTACTTCTTAGTTTTGTTTTTACTAATATTTTGGGAAGCGGGGCTGCCGGGATTAGAACTGGCAACCATATGGGATCCCGGCACTTTCAAGGCGAGGACTTTAGCCGCTAGGCCACCGCGCTGGGCCCTCCACAATCTCAATCTTTAGAATTCAACCTAGCTCTCCCATATGGGTGACAGGGACCCAGTTGCTACAGCCATCCACTGCTTCCAAGTCTCTGTAAGGCTTGGAGCCGGACTCAGGATCTGGAGCTGGGAACCAAAGCCAGGCATTCAAATTAAGAACAAAGATCACTCAGCTAAACACTCATTTCCCACCATGTTTTTACAAACAAAAATGTTGGGGCCACCACCATGGTTTAACAGGCTAAGTCCCTGCCTGCAGTGCCAGCATCCTGCATAAGTGCTGGTTCAAGTCCCGGCTGCTCCAGTTCCAGACCAGCGCCCTACAAATGCACCTGGAAAACAGAGAAAGATGGCTCGCTTGGATCCTGGCAATCATGTGAAAGACCCAAAAAAAACTTCCTGGTTACTGGCTTTGGATCAACCCATATGTGCCACAGCCATATGGGGAGTAAACTTGTGTATGCAAGATCTGTCTCTCCATCTCTCTGTGTTAAATCTGCCTTAAAAAATAAACCTTGGGCCTGGCGCCGTGGCCTAGCGGCTAAAGTCCTCACCTTGAACGAGCCAGGATCCCATATGGGCGCCGGTTCTTATCCCGGAAGCTCCACTTCCCATCCAGCTCCCCGCTTGCGGCCTGGGAAAGCAGTCAAGGACAACCCAAAGCATTGGGACCCTGCACCTGTGTGGGAGACCTGGAGGAGGTTCCTGGTTCCCGGCTTCGGATCGGCGCAGCACCGGCCCGTTGCGGCTCACTTGGGGAGTGAAACATCGGACGGAAGATCTTCCTCTCTGTCTCTCCTCCTTTCTGTACATCTGACTTTCCAACAAAAATAAAATAAATCTTTAAAAAAATACACCTGTGCATATACATACATATGAATTTGAGTATATATGTATAGTTGACAGAAATAGAACAAAACCAAAATCATGCCGAAGTCACAGCAGAAGTCTAACACAACTACCACAATCAGCAGGCCCAGGAGAAAACGTAAGTCGACGATACAGAGAACACGAATCGAGAAATAAAACCAAGAATTTTATATCCAATATACCAGGGGTACAGAGAACAGTCCTAAAGGCTGACGGCTCATTAGACTTTCCATTAATTTCTGGCTTTTTTCATGTTTATGGTTCCTTTAGCAATATGGAAAAATAGAGACCCTCAAATTTTCCAGGTATATTACCAAATGCTAGAAGAAAAAAAAAAAAACCCATAAAGATCACTTTGAAACTGATGGCAAAGAGAAACACAGTGAAGCCGGAATTCAAGATGTTGGCAAAGCAAAGGCATTTTCAGATACCGTGAAAACAGGAGCGTGATCACCACGAAGGAACTTCTAAGCAAGACCCTTCAGGGCAAAGGAGAGGGGTTCAAAGAAGGGCATCTTGGATTCGAAGCAGGAATGGAGAAGGAATAAAATGGTAAAACAATCAATGAATACCAGCCAAGGAAATAACAATAGGAACAGCAGCACTAAAGTTCCATCGTCAAGGTTCAAGTGACAGACAGTGAAGGAAGTGGACATGTGGGACAGTCGCGAAGATGCCCCTTGGGGTGCCCCTAGCCCAAGCACCTGGCCCAGCTCTGCTTCCACTCCAGCTTCCTGCCAGTGTGTTCCCTGGCAAGCAGGGGCAGATAACCACGCGCTGGTGTCCTGGCACCCTCGCGGTCGTCCTGCGTTGAGATCCTGGCTCCTGGCTCCGGCCTGGCAGGCCCCATGTGCTGCAGTCATCGGCGGAGTGAAAAAAGCAGATGGAGTCTCGCTTTCCCCTGTTCAAATCAAGATTTAAATTAAAAAATACACATACAGCTAAGGCCAAACGGGAGGTGACAAGAACGAAAGAAACATCTTTGCCTTGTTCAGAAACACTAACTGATGAAATAAATGACCCAAGCTTTCCGCTCAAAAAGCAAGAATCTGGAACAAAATTCAACTCAAGTAAAAGAACAAGGGCAGACATTAGACACAGGAAAACAGAAATCCACAGGGATAATCAAAAATCCAAATGTTGCTTCTTTAACAGGACTTAACAAAATGGGCAACCATTTGGTAAGTCTGGACAACAGAAAGGAAATATGAGTCTTGATAATGAAAACGTATCACAGACAGGTCATTTTCATCCAGTACAATATCTTATTCACTATACCAACATCTATTACATTCCAATAACGCTGATTATTTGCTAGAAAAAGAGAAAGCATTTAAATAGACTTTGAAGAAATAGGAAATCTGGAAAAAAAAAAGATCAAGTGAGCATGGGGGAAAAGGAGTAGTTAAAAAAACATCACTCTCCCTCTCCCTTTCAAATAAACAAGTAAAGCTTGTTAAGAAATATTTAAGAAGGAAACACATATAAATACACGTTATACAAGAACATTGGGGAGGAGAAACAATATACACCCTAACTTTTTAAACTCTCACTAATTAGGCATAGAAACAAACTTCCTTCATTTGATGAAGATACTCAGTGAAGATACAGTGGGAATGTCTGCCTGAAACCAATGACCCAGACCAAGGCGTCCCATTTAACCTGAACCATCCTCACAGCAGCACGGGTGGACAAGAAAAGACAGGAACTAAATACCAACGTGAGAAACAGAACCTGTTGTTCCTTACTAGACTATAAGGTTATCCACACGGAAGAGCCAAGCAAATCAACTTAAAACCAGTTGTCAAACAGATCGCTGAGTGGAAGAGGCTCAGCCTCATCTGATCTGGCTTGGGCAACCGAATGAACTCTGTTTTGGGGACCGATGTCCCAGCCAAGCTGTCAGGATAAGGTTGTAAGGATTGACAAGCTGGAGTCCCCACCCATCCCCACAGCCTCCCCCCCATCACCCCCATCCTTAGCGCTGAAAACAGCACGCGGGGTTGGAAACCGGATAACCCAATCTCCTGAAGCCAAAAGCCTGTCCCGAAGGAGGTCGAGCGGCGACGGCTGTTCCAAAACATTTTATCTCTTGCCACCAGCTACCGCAGTGACGAATGGATACGCATGTCAACCACCAGCCCAACAGAATTCTTCCGGTAGAGGGCAAAGACGAGCACCTTTCCCGAGTGTGAGTGTGTGTGTGTGTGTGTGTGTGTGTGTGTGTGTGTGTTCGTCGCCGCTTATTATATAAACTTGCGTGCTGGCAAATGCAGCTGGCACGAACAAAACCTTTCAAACTTGCTTTCAAACACACCAAAAAGCACCCAGACTCGTCTCTGACGTCAAAGGGTTGCCGGATAACAGCGGCGCTCCCGACAGGGCCCCTGGAACTCCCACCTGCAGCCTCCCCGGTCCCCCCTGGGCGCCCCAGGTGCTGCGCCCCGCGCGCACGCCCCGCAGACGCGCAGCCGCGCGCCCCTCCGCGGTCGCCCCGCACGCCCCGGCGAAAGGGGCGGTTCAGAGCTCCGAGGACCACGCGCAGGCTTCTCGGGTCCCTCGGACGCCAACACACACTATACTCCCGTGGAAGGTGCCCGCCGGAGCCTCAGGAGCCTCAAAAGCCCCCGGCCGGGCCCACTTCACGCACCTGTCCCACCACAGCGAGCCCCGGAGGTCCGGGGACCAGGCTGCGGTGGTCCGCAAGCCCTCGGTCCGAGGCGCCTACGTCAAACCCCCACAGGGATGAGGAAAAGGTGGGAAAAGGAGGGGGCAGCCACCTGCTGCGGCACGGACTCCGGGGTTCCAGGGAGCCGGCTCCTCACCGGGAGCCCCGGGGTCACCGCGGCCACCGCACCAGCGCATCTTCCCAGAGGGACAGTCCTGCACCCCACCCCCTCAACGCGACCCCGCGACTGAGGCGGACTTGGGGTTGGCCCGGCGTGGCTGCCACTCACCGGCCTCGCTCGGCTGGCGCTCAGCTCCTGCGGCGCTCCCGCAGCCCGCAGCCCGCACCCCGCACCCCGCAGCCGCCGCGGCTCGGCGTTCTCACCGATGCTCCGAAAGGTCCCGGCGCGGTCCCTCCGGCGCCTCCCGCCAGCGGCCTCCAGGGGGCGAGCGCGAGCCGACGCGGGGCGTCTTGGGAGTTGTAGTTTAGGGCCACTGCCGCGGCTTGAAGGTCCTTTTTTCCCCCTTTCTGTGTCCTTCAAGAAAGGGCTCATCCTTTCGCCTGGAATAATCAGTGTTGGAAACGGTGGCTCCCTCTCCGCACCGTCTCCAGTGGTTCCTAAAATGTGGTGTTGGAGACAGTAGTTTGCACATCCTCCTGGGGGGTGGTCCACAGAGATGCAGGCTTTTCGTCTTCCAAGACAATTATGTTTTACTCTATTAAGAACTGACGCTAGGAGCCCAGCAATCTGCACTTCCTCGGGTTCTGCAAGGGACGCTAAAATGCCTTCAAGTTTAAGCACTACAGACTTCCCCTTCTTGGCTGTATGGGGTCACCTGTGCCATCAGGTTATACACACCTGTGTATTTCTAGGCGCACCTCTGAACACCTTGACCTTGATGTCCTGGCCTAGACCACTTCCTCTCTCACAGCAGCCTTCACCCACCGAGGATTGGGACTCCCCTCCCCCATCAAGTTCCCAGCATCGTGGTGTTTGCGGGCAGGGACCATTGCAAAAGGATAAGATGCTAGGATGGACATCTCCTAAGTGATATTGGTGTTCTTACCAAAGGGATCCCAAAGGCTGCAGCTGTGGCACGGTGAAATTCCCTGAAGCCACTGTCTTCCCCTCTTTGGAGTGCAGGTTCGGAGTCCCGGCTGCTCCACTTCCCAATCGGCTCCCTGGGAGAGCAGCAGAGGATGGCTCCCTGCTACCTGCGTGAGAGACCCCGTTGGAATTCCAGGGTCCCGACTTCAGGCAGGCCCAGCCCCCACTGTGGAGAGAACCAGCGCTTCCTTTGTAACAATTTAGAGCAGCTCATCTGTGTATCCAACTTTCTAAAGGCTGGGTCTTGATACAGAGATGTGAATTGCTTTGTTTGTACCCGTAAATTGTATTTTAAAATATATATATACATATATATGTATGTATGTATGTATGTATTTGAAAGGCACAAAGAGAGAGAGGCAGACAGGCAGAAAGCTCTGATCTGCTTGTCCTTCCCCCAGATGGCTGCAACAGCCTAAACTGGCCTAGGTGGAAGCATGGAGCCAGGAGTTTCATCTGGATCTCCCACGTGGGTCACAGGGGACCAGCCACTTGTACCATCTACCACTGCTTCCCCGAGAGGCACTAGCAGGGGGCTGGATTGGAAGTGGAGCAGCCAGGATACGAACCAGTACTCACATGGAATGCCCGCACCACAGGGAGAAGCTTAACTTACTGTGCCACAGCACCAGCCACTGTGTTGTGGTTCTAAGAGGGTAAGGAGGCAGCCTGTTAAAGCAGAAAGGACTTTTATTGTAGGGAGACAGAACAAATGGTATGGAGAGCGTGGTGTTTTAGGGGGTTTGAAGTCAAGCTTCACTCCACTTGGCAGGGTGTGTGTGTATGTGTGTATGTGTGTGTGTGCGCAGAGTGTCACATAGACCCTAATGATGTGGGCAGAGGATGTGCATCAGGACACCTTGGTAAAATTTTACAGTGACTATCTAACTGTTTGGAGTGTCCCAGAAAAAGGGAAATTGTCAGGAAAATAAAACTGCACTATCTTTTAGGGCACCTACTTGCTCCTGTCTTCATCAGGTTTGGGGCTAACAATTTGTGCCTCAATGGTCCAACAGGTTCTAACATGTACAGGCTATTCTGTAACCATGATTCCCACATCTTTAGTCTCTTTCCCCACCGTTAAGCAAATCCAAAGATGCTAGCACTGTGACACGGCGAGTTAAGCCGCTGCTTGGCATGCTAGCATCCCACATGAGCGCTGGTTCTGTTTCCACTTGCTCTGCTTCCTACCCAGCTCCCTGCTAACACACCTGGGAAGCAAAGATGACAGTCCAAGGACTTTGATTATTTCCACCCACGTAGGAAACCTGGATGGAGTTCCTGGCTCCTGGCACCAGCCTGGTTTGACCTGGATGTTGTGGACATTTGTGAAGCAAACCAGCAGATTTCTCTCTCTTACAAATAAATAGCATCTTTAATTTTAAAAAGCATATTCAGAGTTACTGCTCATTATCTTAAATAGAACTCTCTACACTTTTAACCTGAAACACAGTTTGATTGAGTATAAAATCCTCAAGCAACACTTATTTTCTCAAGGAACACATAACTACTCCTTTGTGGTCTTCTAAAACTGAATGCTGTTGTAGGGTTCTGAAACTGGTCAGATCTATCTATCTTTGCAAGTGAATCACCTAGCTGCTTCAAGAATTATTTCTTGGGCCCGGCACAGTAGCCTAGCAGCTAAAGTCCTCACCTTGTATGTTCTGGAATCCCATAGGGGCACCATTCATGTCCTGGTGGCCCCACTTCCCATCCAGCTCCCTGCTTGTGGCCTGGGAAAGCAGTCGAGGACGGCCCAAAGCCTTGGGATTCTGCACTTGGGTGGGAGACCCTAAGGAAGCTCCTGGCTCCTGACTTCGGATCGGTGCAGACTGACCATTGTGGTCATTTGGGGAGTGAATCATAGGACAGAAGATCTTCCTTTCTGTCTCTCCTCCTCTCTCACTTTGCAATAAGAATAAAATAAGTCTTAAAAAAACAAGAATTATCACTTCAGGCTTATACTTCCAGAGACACAATAAATGGACTCAATCAATTGCTTCGATCTGGCAATTTTTGTTAAAATTAAATTGATTCTTTTAATGTGTGCTCTAAATGTACTATTTCAGTGTTCTTCCAGTTTGCATAAGCGCCCTACTCCAATTGCTGCAAAGGAATCTTTTTGGGTATTAACATTCTTCCTCTCATTGTGGTAATAAACTTGGGTGGCCCTTTCTGGGAAATATGACTTTCTCATATTTGTTCTGAGTGCCTCCGTTGGCCACCTGGTTTATGGTTTGGACTCTCACCTAGTTCCTGGTTCTAATCAGGATAATGCTTGTGTTTCTGTTTCTTAGATTCCTCACAACTCCTGAGCAGTTTCTGAATTCATCGCCTCCAAAGTCGAGGTCCGCTTCCACCCCTCTTGTCAATGTTCTGTTATTTTAAGTCCAACTAAATGCAGTGACTGTGTTTCAGGCTTTTGCAATTATTCATAGAAAATGCAATTAAAAGATGAGTTTATTTTGGCACGAAAACACTGAAACTTGTGCATATTTTAATCATAATCCACATTCTCTTGGAGCTTCATGAAAAATTTTTGCATGAATGGATTTCACCTTTTTGGCACCAAAATATGCTCTTTGATTTCCATTTTCCACGAACTTTTTGAGGTCCCCTCATATCTGATCATACAAGCTAAGATACTATGAGGGTGACAAAGGGTGGTGGGACTGACTGAGTCTGGGACTAACATTGCATACAGGAAGTAGGAGGCGTGGTCATCTTATTTCTGGTCAGCTCATTCTTCATTGAGTTGGGCATCTGTATTTGCAGGCTTATTTCTCCTGGTAACAGCAATGCACTTCCCTTTCCCAGCCTTCCTGACTCCTTAAACGTAATTAGCCCTGGTTAGGATGGACACAATGTTTCTTTCCTTATCCCCAAACTCTACTGCCCCACTTCTTGGGGGGCAGTTTCTGTTTCTATCACCCAGGGTCCAATGCCCAGCTTCTCCTCCCTGATTCCAGACCCAAAGTCCAGTGGTCCAGGGTCCAATGCCCAGCCTCCCCTCCCTGATTCCAGACCCAGAGTCCAATGGTCCAGCACCTGCAGACCAGCTCCCCAGGCTCTGTGTCCCTCTCAACTCTAGTCTGTTGGATGTGTTTGATGTCTCCCAGTCTAGCTACAGTGAAAATCATCAGAACCCAAATGGAGTCACTGCGTCAATGCTAAAAGCAAAAGAAAGAAGGCTGGGAGATTGGAAAGGCACGGGGCGCACGCACAGCTGACCGATGGTAACTCGCAAGCAACCTGCTAGGCCACAAACTTGCTCAGAAAAACGCTTCTGTGAGGACACCTGCTGGCGACTGTCTGTCTCACCTTGGACAGGTGCCTTTCTGTTGTGAATCTGTGTGGTCCAGAATTACTGTTTGAAAATGCCTCATGTGAACCTCCCTGTGTTGCTCCTGGCGTCCACTTCTTTGAATCTTTTCATCATTCACCATGAGCTGTGTATGTATCGTTGCAGTGCTCTGCTGGTCCGACATAAATGCAATTTTTGGGGCGGGGGGAGAATCTATTTGATTGTTCTTTTGGTTGCTATTATATTTACACTGTTGTTTTCTTCGAATCTACTTATTTGAAAGTTACAGTGCATGTGTGACAGAGAAAGAGAGAGAATCTTTCATTCACTGGTTCACTTCTCCAATGGCTGCAATACTCAAGAGCCAGGAGTCACATCTGGGTCTCCCGTGTGGATGGCAGAAACCCAAACATTTGGGCCATCTTCCACTGTTTTTCCAGAACTATTAGCAGGGAACTGGTTCAGTAGTGGAGCAATAAGGACACAAATTCACACACATAGGATACTGGCGTCACAGGACACTTAACCCACTGTGTCACAATGCCAGCCCCTGAATATTGTTCTTTTTACATCTTTTCACACGTTTAGAGGGTGAGTTTGCAGGACCGTAATTACTCATAAGTATTAGACTACAAAGAGATTTATTTAAACTTTCAAAAAAAGTCCAGAAATAAAACAATCACATATTCACAAAGTTAAAGTTAAATCACAACGTAACATTATCCAATACAGCAAATAAGCAACAAAATGACCAACTTAGTAGACATTTCAGCATAAGAATTATCTGTCGAACTCTGTAGGCTATCAACCAAGGGTGCAATTTTCAGGAAAAAAGGAAACGTGTCAGCTTGTGGGGATTTATTTGAAAACAAGGAGGGAAGTTTCGACAATCAGTGAGCCTCATGTTCAACTCAAGCAGCCAGAGAACTACAAGGAAATAAAGGACAAGATAAAGGTAGAAGTTATACAGGGGAGAGACACCGTGCTTGACCTGGTCAATAAAATAAAACCTTGGCTCTGTTTAAAAAAACAAACAATAGAAGGGTAAAGTCGGCAAGCTGAATGCTGTACTCGTTCAGTTCAAGGCACTCAGAGAAAAAAACCCCCAAAGTGACTGATCTCACTTTGAAATTCATGACCACACAGTCCTTGGCACTTCCTGGATACCCTGTCAAGGTCACGTACCATTTCCATCAACCATGCACCACGTGGACCCTCGAGAGTGCATGGAGCTGAAGAGTTCCTATCCCCCAAGGACATTGCAGCCACTATAATGAGACAGCACAAGGCATGAGTCACACGCTTACATGATGCCACTGTAAACATACCTATGCTGCCATTCATGTGAAAGTATAGCGCATGTGATATGTTCAGGACCTACTGTGTAATAATTGTCTTCTTATAATAATAAAACAATATGTAAGAATTGTGTTACTGCTATATCCAATTACTATACTACACTTCCATTGCTATTGTAGAACATGCTACTTATAGCTTAAAAAGAGATCACTACTTTGAAGATGTATTTATCTTTATTTGAAAGGCAGATTTTTACAAAGAGAGAGATAGAAAGATCTCTCATCCACTGGTTCACTCCCAAAATGGCTGTAATGGACAGAGTTGAGCAGATTTGAAGCCAGGAACCAAGAACTTCTTCCAGGTCTCCCATGTAGCTGCGGGGGCCTGAACACTTGAGCCATCCTCCACTGCTTTCCCAGGTCATAAGCAAATAGTTGAATCAAAAATAGAACAATTGGGACTCCAAATAGCACCCATATAGGATGCCAGGGATGTAGGTAGAGGATTAACCTGTTATGTCACCACACCAGCCCCTGAAAGAGATTACTTTTTTTTTTAATATTTATTTATTTTAATTACAAAGTCAGATATACAGAGAGGAGGAGAGACAGAGAGGAAGATCTTCCGTCCGATGTTTCACTCCTCAAGTGAGCTGCAACAGGCCGGTGCGCGCCGATCCGAAGCCGGGAACCAGGAACCTCTTCTGGGTCTCCCACGCGGGTGCAGTGTCCCAAAGCCTTGGGCTGTCCTCGACTGCTTTCCCAGGCCACAAGCAGGGAGCTGGATGGGAAGTGGAGCCGCCGGGATTAGAACCGGCGCCCATATGGGATCCCGGGGCTTTCAAGGTGAGGACTTTAGCCGCTAGGCCACGCCGCCGGGCCCGAGATTACTTTTGAAAAGCCTGCTGGTGGTGCTGACAGCAGTCTCCTCATGAAGCTCTCACATTTACTCCATCATGCAGTTGTAGCATTTTCTCTTTGCTTAATTGAATCCTGCACTGGGAGTAATAGGCTATATGTAGATAATGGTACTTCAGACTATCTGCGGAGGGACTAGTGCTGTGGCGTAAGCAGTTAAACCTACATCAGCATGAACCAACGCAGTAGCCTAGTGGGTAAAGTCCTCACCTTGCACGCACCAGAATCCCACATAGGCGCTGGTTCTAATACCAGCTGCCCCGCTTCCCATCCAGCTCCCTGCCTGTGGCCTGGGGAAGCAGTCGAGGCTGGCCCAAAGCCTTGCGACCCTGCACCCACATGGGAGACCCTCCAGTCGTTGTAGCCACTTGGAGAGTGAATCATCAGACAGAAGATCTTCCTCTCTGTCTCTTCTCCTCTCTGAATATCTGACTTTCCAATAAAAATAAACATCTTAAAAAAAAAAGATGTCCATATTCCACACTGGAGACCCAGGTTTGAGTCTCAACTCCAGGGGCACCCAAGGAAGCAGTGGTGATGGCTCAAGAGGTTGGGTCCATGTTCACCTACATCGGACATCTGGATTGATTTCAGCTTCAGCCTGGCACAACCTGGCAGTCGTCAGCATGTGGGAATCAATGAGTGGACAGAAGATATTACTCTTTCTCTCTCATTTCTCTCTCTTCTCTCCTGTCTTTCAAATATAAAGAGCCACTCCAAGAATGTCTTTAATCTTCAAGAATTCAAGAAGAAGAAATGAATGGCAATGGAAACAGAAGGAGTGTGCGGTACCCAGCCACAGCAGGTGGCTGGCGAAGACCCTGGACATCGTCCGGAGAAGCCTGCTCAGCCGGCAGGGAGGCTGCTGATGTATCCCTATGGTCATAAAGACCCTTTGGCTCCGTGCGTGTTGCACGGGGCTGCAGGACCCTCCGTTTCCCAGATAACTCCTGCTGGGAGTTTCCCTCCATACTCTGGAATGTGACTTGGGATGGCTCCACCCAGCAGTCACTGGTGAAGCGGAGAGATCATTGTGCTATTCGCTTCAGGGCTCACTTTACTGCGGAGGTGTCTGTTTGTTCTGAGAGGTGGCGGCTGGTGGTGTTTTGTTGAGCTGTTTTGGTGATTCTCCTCCTGCTGTTGTTTGAATGGGCGTGAGCTCCCCAGTCGTGAAGACGTTGAACCCCCAGGGTCTTATGTGAATTGGTAATAGATCCATGTTAATGTTTGGTGGGTTGAAAGTGGGGACTTGATCCAGTGATGGCAGGAGGGAAGGCACGCCCAGTGGGAGGTGCTTGTAGAAGCACCTTGGAAGGCCATTCTCCTGGGAGGGTTGATTGTTTGCAGTCCAGCAGATCCTCCCTTCACCACCAGCTCCCAGTCCCACCGGATGCCTGGACCAGCAGGGTGGGTCATGTCAATTGTAAACTGAAATCAAGCCCTTCTGTTCGTATTTTAGTTGTAGAAACGAACGAAAAAATGACTACAACTCCATTTTGTTCCCGTGAACTCCTTCTATGACAGAGAGCCAAAGTTGATTTTTGTTGCTTGTAAGCAAATATTCTGAAGTTCTCCAAGCGTCCGGGAGTTTCTGTTCTGTTCTCCAAGCCAGGGAAAGCCTTATCAATGTGCAGTTCTCATTCAATAATTTGTTTAAGCAGTCCTGCTCCAGAGACTGAAAACGCAAACGCTTCAGTGTGCTTGCGTTATAGTTGGTGTGCGTGTGAGGGTAGGCGCAGGGATCTGTGTTTCCAGGGGAGTTAGAAGGTTGAACGTGAGCACTTACTAGAACTGATGAAGCAGTCAAAACTTGGACCAACAATTATAGTGGAAGGAAGAGAACTAAAGGATATTTAAACTGGGATAAGCTGCCCAGAGAGCTGGAATCTTCCAGCCGCCATCCACCACATAAAAAATTAGTAAGACAGGCACGTGCTTGGTAAGATGGGGATGTATAAGTTCCATATTAGCAACTGGCTCCTGTGGGCAATCGCTCCCAAGTCCGCCTGCTACCTGGTGGGTGTGGCTTAGAGTTTACCTCCCCGTGACCTGAGGCATAGCTTCCAGGGCTACCCCTGAAGCACGACCTCAGACAGGACTAGAAGGTCCATGACCTCTGACATGACCGGAAGGTCAAGGAAAATAGACGTGTCTTATAGCCAATTATGGTGTCTTTGGTGGAGGGGGGTGGGGAGCTGCCAGAAGACGCCCTTCTGCCCTCCCCTTCCTTAACCTTTTAATCCCTGGAATTTATGCTGAATAAATGGACATTTCTCACCAACTTGTCTCGTCTGGTTCTAACGGCCAAAGAACACCGGTGCCTCACCCTGATGACCTTGGAGCCTGCTGACAGGTTTAAACCTGGAGAGCCAATTCTTGGCTCTAGCTTCCTGCAAAGGAAGGTCCTGGGAGCCAGTGGTGACAGCTCATGTAGGAGATCTGGATTGAGTTCCTGGCTCGCAGTTGTTTTGGGGCCATCTCTACTTGTTGTGTGCTTTGGGTACAGATATGGGTAATTGGAACCTCTCTTTCTCCCTCTCAAATACATACATAAATAAAGTAAGCACAATGAATCTAAACAACTCTAAGACCTCAGAACCGCGTGGGTAAAATGTTTCTAATGTGTATTTTGCTGCCATCTAGAGGGTTGATCTGGTACTGCATGGGGTAAGCACAAACGCAGGGTCTGGAACTGGAGACAGCTTTAAGCAACAAGCAGGACTCCTTGTGACTTTAAATAAGAGCTTTTAGGTGGTTTGCGGCAGGAATTAATAACACTTTGGATTGTGGGCCCATTTTATGAGGAGAAGAAAACAGACACACTTTGTCAGAACTGTGCACACGAATCTGACACATTTCCAAGGGTGCTGGGGGTCACCGGTGCCACATTGCAGAGTCAAGCACCTCTGTTTTCAGAGCGTTTAACCCAAACCTCAGAATGCAAATGTACGTCAGGTATTAATTCAGTGCGAAGATAGGCTCCAAGTGCATCCACCTGTTTATAAAATATCCCTAAACTCTGCTTTTCACACCCCCAGGCAGGGGCAGCACACACAGACAAGCAGGGCTGAGTAAGTACAGCAAAATCCGAGTAAGGGTGTCAGATTGGCCAGGCAAGTCCCCGGAGGTACCCTGGAGGTCCTCTCTGCTCGTTCCTGGGCAGTGGGTGGAGGCGAGCGGGGGAGGCGCTGGGGCAAGACAGGCTGTACTGGAACATGGCTGCATCACTCGCCATGTGTGTGGTTTTGGAATGCAGCCTCAGCTTCCCTAGGTTAGAGAGCGAGAGAAAGAGAGACTCATGGGACTTTGCTCATCTCACTGAATGAGATGATGAATATAAAATACATGTCCTAGGTCTGACACACAGCAAATGTTGAATTTACTTATAGGAATTTACTGACAGGCTCTCTTGGTTATGACTGGTTGGAACATCACTCACAGCCCTTGCTTTTCTAAGGTGTCTCTCTCTTTTTTTTAAGATTTTATTATTATTGGAAAGCCAGATATACAGACAGGAGAGACAGAGAGGAAGATCCTCCATCCGATGTTTCACTCCCCAAGTGAGCCACAACGGGCCGGTGCGCGCCGATCCGATGCCGGGAACCAGGAACCTCTTCCGGGTCTCCCACACGGGTGCAGGGGCCCAAGTGAACCAGCAGATGGAAGAGATCTCTCCTTCTCTGTCCACTGTCACCGTGTCTTCCAAATACATGATAAAACAAATACATCTTTACAACCGAGCCCAAGAAGAGATCCAGGAGGGCACTGAAGTCGCACCTCAGATTCTCTCTCCCTTGGAATAGAGTAAAATTAACACAACACAGAGAGGAATCAGCCGGGAATGCTCAGTAGCAATCAAAGAAGAGACTAAGTGTGGCAGTTGGGAATCAAATGGAAGATTCTGGTGTTAATGATGAATGGCCCTCTAGGGGTAAGTTCTAGAGAATTCTTGCTTCTTTATCATCAACACATTTCATATTATAATGATCATACGTGGTGTTGGAGTGTGTAGGTCTGTGCCTCCCTTCTAGAACAGTTCTCAGTCCCCACTCTGGCCCTGCCTCCGAACTTGTGCGCAAGGGCAGCCAACTGGAGAATCCCAGCTTCCTCTCTCACGCTCCCTGACCACAGGCTCCTTTCTCAGAACAGGGACCCCAAGGACAACCGTGGGCCTCTCCCCTGTGCCCTTCAAACCTGTAACTAAGGTGATCCGACGGAGGAGAGAAGCAGGACTTGCTGAATCAAGCCCTCGTGCATGCTGGCTTGCTTCCGTCTCTTTCAGGTGCAAGGAACAGCAAATCCTAACCACACAAGACTCCCCCCAACAGCCCTTGTAGGAATGTTCCCAAGCTCCACACTTGCTCAGAAGAACCCAATATGATCAATGTGTGGCCTTCCTAGGTGGAGGTGGAGATCATATTAGAGAAGGAAAAAAAAGTGCCTTCTGGGGCCTGGCGCGGTAGCCTAGTGGCTAAAGTCCTCGCCTTGCACATGCTGGGATCCCATATGGGTGCTGGTTTATGTCCCAGCTGCTTCACTTCCCACCCCGCTCCCTGCTTGTGGCCTGGGAAGGCAATGAAGAATGGCCCAAAGCTTTGGGACCCTATGCCTGGCGAGAGTTCCAGGGGAGGCTCCGGGCTCCTGGCTTCGGATCTGCTCAGCTCTGGCTGTTGCAGTCACTTGGGAAGCGAAGCAATGGATGGGCGATCTTTCTCTTTGTCTCTCCTTCTCTCTGTATCTCTGCCTTTCCAATAAGAATAAATAAATCTTTGAAGGAAAAAAGTGCCTTCTGGGAAGACAGCAGGTGATGACCCTGGTATGTGGGGTCCGACGTGGGAACCTACATGTACATGTTTCCCACGTGCACCTACGTAGGAAACATGGATGGAGCTTCCTGCTCCTGGCTTCAGCCAGGCCCAGACCTGGCTGTTGTAGCCATGTGGGGAGTGAACTAGCAGATAAAAGATCCCTCTGCCTTTCAAATAGATAAGTCTGAAGAAGGAAGGAAGGAAGGAAGGGAGGAAGGAAGGCACTTGCACAGCACTGAGCTAGATGCCACCAACGTGTCCTGTGCCAAGGTGGACAAGCTAGAACTGCAGGTCAGGTACACACGACGGTGCTGCATGCTGGGGAGAAATCATGCCTCCCCAATCCTATAAATGCACCTGTTCAGCTCCCGTGGGTGAGCCAGTCAGTGGAAGTGTGTCCTATGTCTCCCTAGGCTCAAGCATCAACTCTCAATAAAGCATGTCTGGGTTGCTCATTGGCCTTTTGTCAATAGCCATTTGCAAGTGAGCCAAGGAACCTGGGGCCAGTCACGTGTCAATGGAAACTCTACAATGAATGCTTGGAGGGTGGCCCCTGGGATCAGGCAATGTGGTGCTGCTGGCATCTGCAGATGGCAAGGTGGCATCCCAGGATCCAGAGCAAGGGCCAGAGGTAGGTGGCAGCCAGGCAGACTGCCAAGGATTGCCGCAACAGAGCCACCAAACCTTCCTGACTTTGCTCCCAAACTGGGGCTCACGTGTTGGGGATTCCTGAACTGACTGACCACTCCCTTACTGAGGGTCATGGTCTGTACCCTCCGTCTACACTGGGTTCCTGAGAGTCTGACTTGGGTTCTTCTTGGTTTCCAGCGATGACAACTGCGGGTATTACAATAGCCATAGCATGCAGGGGCGGTGGGGGGGTGTGAAGGAGAAAGAAAGCAGGCCTCCAAGCAGGAGTTGGCAAACTTTCTCACAAGAGAGGCCGGAGAGTAAAAGTTTTATGCTTTGAAGACCACTCAAGAGTCTTACACAATCACCCACTTTTGTGGTTGTGGCTTGAAAGCAGCCCTAAAGAATTGGTAAGCTTGATCTGCCAACTTGTGGTTTGGGATCACCCAGATCTCAGAATTTTGGCTGCGCTATGATGAACTGTAGGAACTTGGTGAACCCAATGGCTCATGTGTAAAATGACACTACTGATCCCTGTTCCTCTGGAGTGGCGGGAGGCTTGGAGATAATACAGGAGGCGTGCTGTGTGCAACACCTGCATTTAACAACTGAGAGCTGCATTGCTGGAAGCCTGACAGCATAACAACAGTTAAGACAGCCAGGGCTGGATTCATCTGGAAGGATTTCCCACAAGCGGTGGGAAATCCCAGGGGAAAAAAAAAGAACACGAATTGGACAGAAGAGGGTAAGAGTCCTATTTTTGCACAGATGGTGGCTCAGCTGCACTTCCTGTCTCTATCCAGGCTTGCTGTTCCATCCTGTCCCCAGTCCAACAACTTCAAAGTTTGCTCACTCAGGAGGTTCCTCCCACTACAGCCTGGGGCAGCAAGTCCTGTGTGCATTGTGATATCCCTGCCACCAGAGGGAGTGCTCTCGCCGTGTGGAAACCAGACTGGTCCCTTCAGGTACCCGTAAATGAGTGCAGTTTCTGATAGAATCAAGAGCATTTTGCGGGGCAGCTGTCTCAGCTGAGGTCTATACACCACGCGCCGCTGGGGAGAGAGACGGGGCTGGGGAAGTCTGAAGGCTCCAGCTTCTCGACGCCATCCACCCGTGTGTCTCCCCAATTCTCCATCTTAGAGTTCCACTTGCATGCATCAGGATGCCTGATGAAGATGCTTTCTGTCTGCTACTCCACCACTGTTTATATATATATATATATATTCATTTTTATTAGACAGGCATATTTTACAAAGAGAGTACAAGGGATAGAAAGAAGGCCTTCCATCCACTGGTTCACTCCCCAAATGGCTACAATAGCCAGAATTGAACTGACCGAAAGCCAAGAGCCAGGAGGATCTGCCAGAACTCCCACGTAGCTGCAGAGTGCCAAAGCCTCAGACCATCCTCCACTGCTTTCCCAGGTCAATAAGCAGAGAGCTGGATCAGCTGGTACTTGCTAGGACCTGTGCGTATATGGGATATGCCAGTGTTTCATGGCAGAGGATTAGCTTGCCATGCTTCCACACTGGTCCCACTCTACCACTCCTAAAACCCAAGTCCTGGGTCTGATCTTGAGCAAAGTCTGCTTTGCAATTGCTTCCTAAAGGCTAGCAAAGGAGGGAGCCGGTGTTGCGGCACAGCAAGTTAAGCTGCCATCTGCAGTGCCCACATTCCATATGGGCAGGTGCTTCTTCTATTTGCAGCTACTCTATTTCTGATCCAGCTCCCTGTGAATTCACCTGGGAATGTGGCATAAGATACTCCAAGTATTGGGCTCCTGCTACCAACACGAAAGACCCAGAATGGAGTCTGGCTGCTGGCTGTGGCCTTGTCCAGACTCAAATTTTGTAGTCATGAATGAGCCAGCGGATGGAAGAAATGTCTCCTCTCTTTGTCTTTAGAACAAACCAACAAAAACTAGCACCAGCAGAAACAGAAGCCGCCATCTCCTGGGTGCTTCAAAAGCCAAATTTTGCCTTAGGGACTTTCAGTAAATCATTATTTTTAATAAATTTGTTTGTTTATTTATTTATTGGTAAGTCAGATATACAGAGAGGAGGAGAGACAGAGAGGAAGATCCTCCATCCTCTGAGGCATTCCCCAAACAACCTCAACGGCCGGAGCTAAGCTGATCTGAAGCCAGGATCCAGTAGCTTCCTCCAGATCTCCCATGCGGGTGCAGGGTCCCAAGGCTTTGGGCCATTCTTGACTGCTTTTCCAGGCTACAGGCAGGGAGCTGGATGGGAAATGGGGCCACCTGGGTTAGTACCGGCACCCCATATGGGATCCCAGCACATGCAAGGCGAGGACTTTAGCCACTAGGCTACTGTGCCAGGCCCAGTAAATTATTTTTAACTGCACAGTCACAAGAGGAAGTAGGTGAAATCTCCACTTTACAGACGTAACTTCACAAGAACAGATGTTCCTCAAGTGCAGGATTGACCAAAGCAAGTCTTTTCGCAGCATGGCATATGAAAAGGAGGGGCGCTGGAAAGCAACAGAGCTGCATGTTGATGTTCAGCTCTGCCTTTCTGAGCTGGGAGATCGTAGGCAATTTATTCAGCCTCTCCAAAGACTTATTTTCTCATTTGTAGAACGAGGCAAGTAATATCTACCATCCCAGGTTGACATAAGAATGAAATGCAACATCACAGTTAATGAAATGGAAATCCCTGGGAGAACATGTGGCACTCGGGGCACACTTGACAGGAACTACCTCCCCGGCTTCTATCTGGATGTGTAGCACCTAGGAACGGATTCAGAGAACAGTGGACCATCCAGGAAACACTTATTCAGATTCACTTAAAAGGACTGCAAGTAGCAAGGCAATTAAAAGAAAATGAATTTCAAAGCTTCAGGCTGACCAGCTCCTTTCAGGGTCCAAGAATAAAACTTCATGAAGCTACATTTCAGGCTCTGGATTGTTTGATCCTGTTACTCGTTTATAAGAGATTGTTTTTCAGGTGGAAAATGACAGCTCCTGCGCCCGGCGGCATGGCCTAGCAGCTAAAGTTCTCGCCTTCAATGTGCCAGGACCCCATAAGGGCGCCGGTTCTAATCCTGACAGCTCCACTTCCCATCCAGCTCCCTGCTTGTGGCCTGGGAAAGCAGTCGAGGACGGCCCAATGCCTGGGGACCCTGCACCCGTGTGGGAAACCCGGAAGAGGTTCCTGGCTCCTGGCTCAGCTCTAGCCATTGCAGACAGTCGAGTGAATCATCGGACAGAAGATATTCGTCTGTTTTTCCTCCTCTGTGCATACCATAGTAACGCGGTCTTGTGTTGGCTCTGCCCACTTGCATCGGGTCTTCTCCACTTCTCTTCCTCTGTCTCGCATGTCTGCTCGCTGAAACAGAGCTCCTTAACAGAGCCGTGCCATGCTTCTACTGCCTGTGGCTAAGGCAAGTCCTGCGTGTCCTAGTCTTCAGGCCACTGTAACCGAATGCCAAAGATGGTCGTGGGTGGCTTATAAACAACAGAAATAGATCCCTCACATTCCTGGAGCCCCGAAGACCTGAGATCAAGGAACTGGAAGATCCACTGAGTGCAGGGGTTCCAGTTTAGAAGAGATGGAGCTTGCTAGCTGTGGTGGAAATGGCAAGGAGTCTCCCCGGAGCTTGGCTGGTGATGGTGAGCGGAAGTAGCAGTCATCCGAATTCATCCGCTTTCAGCTCTGCTTCACTGAGATGAAGTTTGGAGATGGTTGACAGCGATAGAACGTCTAGAAGGACCATGGCCTGAACGTTCATGTCACTCCTGAACAAATTCCTGTGCTCGACTCCTGGCACCTAGACGCTAGTGATGGTGTGAGGTACCATCACTGGCTAGTGAGGTGTGATGATATGCTAGCTCATGAGCCCACAGCAGAGAGAGCCTTGTCCCTTCCACCATACGAAGGTAAGATGAAAGTGGGCCCTCACCAGACACCAAAAGAACCCTCACCATGATCTTGGTCCTCCAGAATGATTAGAAATAAATTTCTTTGTGTTTTTTTTTTAAGTTTTATTTTATTTCTATTTGAAAAGCAGAATTACAGAGAGGAGAGACAGAAAGAACTGGTCCACTGGTTCACTCCCCAAAGGGCTGCAGCAGCTGGAGCTGAGCCGATCTGAAGCCAGCAGCTAGGAGCTTCGTTTAGGTCTCACATGGGTGCAGGGGCCCAAGCACTTGGGCTATGCTCCACTGCTTTCTTGAGCTGTATTCAGGCAGCTAGATTGGAAGTGGAGCAGATAGGACTCAAAGCAGCATCCATATGGGATCCTGGCACTGCAGACATAAGCTTAGCATACTATACCACTGCGCTAGACCTAATTTCTGTCTTTTATAAGCCACCTTCCAGCAGCCTGAGCTAAGACTGGAGACCATGCTCAGAGTCTTTAAGGAGTGCAGATTACTCTGGCTTCTGGTTAAAACAACAACAAAACAAAAAAACAAAACAAAAAAAAAAAAAAAAAGAAGGGCCCAGTGCAATGGTTCAGTGGTCAAATCTTCCCCCTTCAAGTGCCAGGACCCCGTATGGGTGCTGGTTCATTTGCTGGCTGTTGCACTTTCTATCCAGCTTCCTGCTCTTGGCCTGGGAAAGCAGTCGAGGACGGCCCAAAGCCTTGGGACCCAGTCTCTACATGGGAGACTTGGAAGAAGCTTCTGGCTCCTGGATTCATACTGGCTCAGGTCTGGCCATTGTGGCCACTTAGGGAGTGAACCAGCAGACAGACAATATTTCTCTCTGTCTCTCCTTTTTTATGGTTTTCAAATACAAATAAATACATCTTTTTTTTTTTTTTTTAATGTTAAAACCAGGCTTTATTTGGTGTCTGCTCCGGGGCAAGGTTCACTGGCCTGCAAGGGAGTGGACCAGGGAAATTGCTCCGAACTGAGCTGTGCCTAGCTTAAGTAGTGGTGATGATGGAGCTTGAGGTAAATGTATGTATTGTCTTCTGATTGGTCGGCTCCATTTAAATGAGTCCAGGGAGGCTCTTCTTGGATGGAACTTTTGGCACCACCTAGGGGCTTTCTGCCTGCCCCAGGCCCTCTGGGCTAACATTCCCAAGTCTTTGGTGCAGTAAGTCACCGCTGGTCTTGTCTGGCTGCTTCCAGCTGAATAGGGACGATGACTCAAGGGAGGTAGGATTCTGGAGGACCTGATTGGAAAAAAAATCTAAAAAAAATTGAAACATTTTAAAACCCAGAACATGATGAGCTCAGGGCAGCCCATGGCCAGCTCCAGTCACACTCAGAGAGCCAAGCTCCCTCGATAAGCAAGGCAAACTTTGCTGATCTTTTGTGAAGATCAGGCCTAGGATTCACTTCTAAGAGTGGCAGAGCAGACAGACAGAATGCATGGTTTTAACCAAGCTCCCAATGCTTGTGAGTGGATCTCTGAGACGAGAGAGGGAGCCTTCAGATCCCTCTCTGCTCTAAAGGCACTGGAATATGGACCCTAAGTGAGATAGGTGTCACACAAGATGACACTGGTTCTACCAGTGACCCACCCTCCAGTCTTGGATGTTTACAGGTGAGCAATCAAACCCTTGGTCTCCTTAAACAAAGCAGCCATTCCTTTCTGTGGTAGAAAACATCACCTTGGCCAAAGGCTTGGTTGGCTCTAGGTACTGTGTGTGGGGATCATACATGCAAACAGATTTTGAAGCTCTTGGATTGGGGACAAGGTGGAACGCAGGCCTGGGTTGCGGGGGAGGGTCCCCATTTGGAGACCTTCTATTACAACTCCAACGCTAGTGCCATTGACAAGAAACTAGCCCTAACACACTATTGAAAATAGACCTAGCCTGTCATGAATGAGCAGGATATTGCCAAATTTTTCTTTCTCATGGAAGAATTAATGAGGTGGAGATGATAAAAATGATTTTATGATGTAAGACCTAAGAAGTTACTCAAGAACATTCCCCTTACTAAAGCACTGATATGTCTGAGAGGCTTAGTAATGGCAGTCAGCTGTCGGTCTCAGTGGACAGTGGGAGTTGCTGGTGGGACTGATGCAGATTTTAGAACCAGACAATGCCAAGTGACTGCACTGAAGTTTCAAAGGAAGTGGAGCATCACTGTTGCGTGAATATTCCCAACCTGAAAACTCCAGGCTCCGAATCCAAAAGCTTTTGAGCATAGACACAATGTTATGGTGGAAAATACCACACCTGATCTTACAGGATGGGTTGCAGTCAATATGAACTTGTGGCAAAAGTGTTACATAAAATTACATAGGTGTAAGATGGATATGAAACATAGATTTTCCAGTTAGGACTTGGTATCATCCCTGAGACAGCTCATGATGTATGGGAAAATTCTCCAAAATTCAAAGAAATCTGTATCTGAAAACCTTTACTCCCAAGCTTCTTATTCTAGAGAATAAGGGATGTTCAGCCTCTATTGGGAACCATGGTGGGAAATGGCTAATGGATCCTACTGTTCCTCATAGGGAGAAGGACAGTTAATTAATGGGTGACACTTGATTTACAAAGCAAAAAATCATTGGCTCACCAACAGAAGGATAATGTCATCCGTGACAGCGGAAAGTCTCGTTGCCTTCCAAGGTCCCAGATGTATAACATCTCACAGGCTCAGCATTGCATTGTCTGAAAAGGAAGCTGGGTTAGCGTTTCCCCAGTCACTCCTGGGCAAAGGTCTGAAGTCAGTTTTCAGGGTAAGTGAACACCAGAGAAATGACAAAGTCTACAATTTCCAAGGACTGTGTGATGCAGGATCTGACACAAGACTGAAAGACACAAAAGAGCCCCAAGCACTAAGAGCTTTTGAAGTTAGAATGAAGGATTATGGAGTTCTGGTTCAAGTTCAGCCCCCGGAGACTCAATGTGCTGTGTGATTCACCCTGTGGTTATCTCCCCAGCCCCCAAAAAGGAGCATGGCCAAGTACCAAGTACAATCAATATCAAACCACTGATACGACAGCTTGCATTCTTCCTTTTTATATCAAGTCTTTGAAATCTGATGTACGGTTGTCACCTTTTTGGTATTTCCAGCTTGCTCCATGCCCAAACCAGGTATAATATAGCCACTAAAGCCACTACAGCCACTAAAGAAAGAAACACATGGCGTTTTTGGAGTAGGAAGCTGTTAAGAGTGCACAGAAATTTTTAAAATGGGTATTTGATACACACGGCAAGTCTTGATTTGACCAGCCACATTTCCAGTGTGGAGTATTGGACAGAGGTCTGAAGAATTCTTAATTGAACATTCTGTATAACATCACCCTGGGCGCTGTGTTGATGACATCATGTTATTTGTACCTAGCGAGTACAATATATACTGACAAGACACATACATGCCAGCAGGTGGGGAAAATAAGCCTTCCAATGACTCAAGAACTTGCTATACTGGTGATGCTTTTATACTTATCCAATTATTATATAGAAAAGGATTTAGCCCTGCCTGATGAGGTGCTTGACTTTTGGTCTTGACTACCTGGAAGTGATATCTGGTCCTGAGACTAGAGATTTGGACCAATCAGATAGCAAGAGTGAGATTTGGTTTGGGGAATTTGGGTTGCCTAAGGGAAGTCAATGGGCAGTCAACCATGCTTGCCTGATGAAATCTCAATAATCTGGACACAAAGGCTTAGGGAAACATCATTCCACACTGGGTGTTAACCCTGTCCAGATTTTATGGGGAGAGAAAACTGGTAATTCTCTATTGTACCTTCCCTGGACTCTGCTTTACACATTTCTTTCTTTAGCCGATTATAATCCCTACCCCTTACATCTGTAATAAATCATAATTGTGAGTATAACATATTTCAGTGGGTGTTGTGTGCGCTCCTAGCAAATTATAGTACAAAGCGTAGTTTTGGGGACCCCTGAACTTGTCATTAACATCAGAATTGAGGATCTCTTGATGGACTATGTCACCTAAACTCACAGCTTTGTTTACGCTCAATATTTCTTTGCATTTATCCATGCTTATCATTTTCTTCATTCTTTAAATTGTCCTCTCTTCTTTCCTTCTAGTAACCTAATCAAACATGTGGTAGACTTATTTATTCTCTTAAATACTTGTCTCCCGCAATCTTCATTTGTGTATTTGCTTTTAGCCTGTCTTCCCTCTCACAAATTCTCTCTTTAGCTGTAGACTTTCTGGCATATCTACATAGAGCTTTATTTTAGCAATTTTTCTCTTTTTTTAGATTTTTATTTATTTTTATTGCAAAGTTAGATATATAGAGAGGGGAGGAGAGACAGAGAGAAATATCCTCCATCTGATGATTCACTCCTCAAGTGAGCGCAATGACCAGTGCTGCACCGATCTGAAGCCAGGAGCCAGGAACTTCCTCTAGGTCTCCACGTGGGTGCAGGGTCCCAAGGCTTTGGGCCGTCCTCGACTTCTTTCCCAGGCCACAAACGGGAGCTGGATGGGAAGTGGAGCTGTCGGGATTGGAACTGGTGCCCATATGGGATCCCAGAACATTCAAGGTGAGGACTTTAGTCACTCTGCCATGGTGCTGGAGCCCAGTAATTTTTCTTTTTTGAATTTCTAGTATTTTTCGTCAGATTTATTAGCTTCCACTTTTCTGCCCAAATTTTTAGTTTTGTCCCCTTGTACACAGTGAGACTAGTTACGCTGAAAGGTGTGTCTGGTAATTCCACTCTGTAGAGATCTGATATGACTACTTCTATTGTCTGCTGTTTCTCTTGGCTTTTGTTTCTGTTGTCTTTTGCACTGAAATATCTGTGAGTGTGTGCTAGGCACATGACTAACAGTATTGAGAAACTGGATTGCTTAGCTGGTGTTACCCTATTTCAAGAGGATTCTCATTTGCTTCTGCCAGGGAACCTGGAACACTAACAGCATGCCTTTTCTAAATTTATTAACATTTCGATCAGTAGATGACATGAAACTGGTTGCCAACCATCTGAAAAATTGACTTCCTTGGTGTGATTTTTTTTCAGAATCACAACCCAAAACATGCATTGGGCCTCAACGTTCTTCCTCTAGTCTGCAACACTATCAACAGCATCACTCAACTTTTCAATGTTTCTTCACAAACAGCAAAATTTTCTAATGCAGGAAGTTCTAAAAAAGGGACTTGATTCTCTGAGTTTTGCTTTCTTTCTCTATCTTTAATCACTAATTAATTCTTTTTTTTTTTTTTTATGGTCCCCAGTGTTGTTGTTGTTTTCACTTGGGAAGCAGAAATAGAGACCTCATGTGCTGGTCCACTTCCCAAATGTCACAACAGTTAGAGCTATGTCGGGCTCAAGTTGGCAGTTTCGAACCCAACCCACGTCTCCCATGCGAATGGTAACTCCTTGAGCTATCCCTTGTCTTCCCCCCACGATCTGCACTAGCAAGAATTGGTAAAGAGGGGTTTCAAACCGGAATCTTCACCAGTTAACTGCCATGTCAAAATGCCTGCACCAGTTTCCAAAATCTTTTAAAGTTTCATTCACCTCTTACATAGTATTCCTCAGAACATGGCTATTCCAACATTTCTACTTACTGCTAGTAGTGGAAATGTCGTTGTCCAAATTTAGGAGATTATTTTTCTTATAATCTCCTGGCAGCTTGTTTTGAATTCCTTTGGGAAATGTACAGTAAACTCCCATTTATGGAGTATGATTATAGAAACTCTATAAGCAATTGATTTAAGTCAAAACCAGAAGCCTCAATTTAAGTAACATGGTTTTATTTTGTTTATTGAAAAAGCTTGAGTGGGTGAGAAAGGTGGGTAGGGAGATGGAGTAAGTCAATCTTCCATTTGCTGGTTCACTCCCCAAATGCCTGCAACGGCCAGGTCAGGGTCGAGCCAAAGTCAAGAGTACAGAACTCCGTCTGGGTCTTCCACACAGGAGGTAGGGACCCACATACTTGGGTTATCATCTTCTGACTTTTAGACACATTAGCAAGCAGCTGACTGGAAGCAGAAGTGAAACTTGGTCTCAGGCCAATAGCAACACTACAAAGGCATATGGGGGGAATCAGGAGCAATCCTAACAACCTTTTAACAGGAGGTCATATGCATAGAGCAGAGGGGGGACCCCAGATTGGAGCAGGAGGACAGGAGGAGGCTTGTATCCCAACCCTGAAGACTCCCAGATCCTCACCAAGGGCTATCAGTACGAGCACCAAGGACTACATCCCAACTGCAAGCAGACCACAGGGAAATGGAGTGCCTTCGGAGGCCAAGAACTCTGAGGTCACCCACCCCCCAATTGGAGCTACCACATGGGATAGAAGATGCCCAAATCCTGCCTTGCAGGATCCAGGGTCATCGGAATGACAACCAGGAGCACTGAGCGGTCCGCAGAAAATAGCAGAACAGTAAACTTCCTTCAGGACTAGGGAGAGGAGCTCTCTCTGGTCCTTGCCTGGTTCCAACTTTGGGTTCCCACCCTCTCTTGCAATGACCATCAGGATTGCTCCAGAAACCCCTCAAAATTAACAAACAAACTAGAATAGATAGATAGAGAACAAAAAGGAAAGCTTAGAAACAGACAGGAAATGGCCAGCGGGAATGTACTTATAACTCACTGAGTGGGACACTAAGATTAGTCACTCCTCACTGGGGTATTAAAGATTTTTCTGCACACCCCTCCTAAAACTGTTCACCTAAACTGTTGACATATGTCTTGTTAGAGTTATAGAGTTAGACTACCCAAAAAACAGCCAGGTTCAGCAAAATCATGCTTCAACGCTGTGAACTGCTGAATACTGAAGTCAAAGTAGACATGAGACAGCTAAATAGTAATCTACAGGCATTTTAAAAAGGTGTATAGCACCCGGTTGTATAGAAACTAATAATTGAAATGTCAATGTAGAAGTCACAGGATGTGGTTCAGAACTTGCATTCTTTTTTTTTTCTCTTTTAACATATTGGTTACTCAATACCATGTCAACCAATTCCATAACGTTATAAATGGTTACTGATGTAACGTCGGGGCTTTTAATTGATCGGGACGAGACTCTGCCAGCTCTACCTTCAGACCAGAGAGGGTCTCCCCAAGAAATCGTTGAACTTATTTGGACAATAAGATGCTGGACTTTATGCTTGGTATATGCTTTCAATGAAAGAATCTTAACTGAATTTGAACTGTGGTAATGCAACAAGGTGGAGGAATCCACCATGGGGGGTTTGGGGAGGGGCGGGGGGAATCCCAGTGCCTATAAAACTGTGTCACATAATGCAATGTAATCAACAATAAAAAAAAAAGAAAAAAAGAAAAAAGAAACTTGGTCTCAGGCACTCTGACATAAGATGCAGCTTCTCCAAGCAGAGGTTTAATGTACTGCACCACAATCACAACTCCCAAACACCACTTTTTGGAGACAAATTTCGCTAAGCTATTGATGCAAGTACTTTCGGCAGTGTAAATAATGGGCCAGAAATTTGTGTGGACAATTCATGAAAAATCCGTGTAAGATCAATATGTATTCTCAATCCTGAGGTAAATATGACTTCATATTTGCTTACCAAAAAGTTAAAAGGAGGGCCAGCATTGTGGCATGGCAAGTTAAGGTCCCACCTGCATTGCTGGCACCCCATCTGGGTGCTAGTACGAGGCCCAGCTGTTTCACTTCTGATTAAGCGCCCTGTTGATGCACCTGGGAAACACCTGGGGATGGCGCAGATGTTTAGGTCCCCTGCACCCATGTTAGAGATCTAGAGGAATTTCTGGGCTCCAGACTTCAACTTTGGCCCAGCTCTGGCCATTGCAGCCATTTGGGGGTGAGTTAATTGATGGAAGACATCTCTCCTTTCCACTTTGTCTTTTGAATAAATTTTAATAATCTTTCAATAAACAAAGGTAATAAGGAGGGGCACGCATGGTGGTGAAGTAGGCTAATTCTCAGCTTGGGACACCTACATCCTATATCAAAGGGCCTAAGATAAAGAGTTTTTATCCCTGCTTCTGATGCAGCTTCCTGAAACTGTGCCTGGGAGGCAGCAGATGGTGGCCCAAGAGTTCAGGGTCCTGCTACTCCTAGGAGAGACCAGAATAGAGTTTTTGATTCTTGACCCTGACCTGGCCGAGCTCCAGCTGTTGGGGGCATTTTGGGAATATACAATTGGGTAGATCTCTAGCTGTTCTTTTGTCTCTATCACTGTTTTTCAAAAAAAAAAAAAAAAAAAAAAAAATTCTTTTTTTTTAAGATTTATTTTGAAAGACAGAGTTTCAAAGAGAAAGGTAGTTACAGGGAGAGAGGTCTTCCATCTGCTGGTTCACTTCCCAAACCGCGGCAGTGGCAAGAGCAGTGCCAGTCCAAAGCGGGGAGCCGGAAGCTGCTTTTGGGTCTCCCCCATGGGTGCTGGGAGCCGTCCTCTGCTGCTTTCCCAGGCCATCAGCATGGAGCTGGATCAGAGTTCTAGCCAGACTACAACTCTGTCCCTCATGGGACGCTGTCAGAGGGTTACCCTTCCCCCTTTCTTTACCTTTTTTTAGAATAAACAAATAAAACTTTCTTGAACTGTTTCCTTCAGGTTTTGAATACTTGAGGCACAAAACTATTTTCTTAAAATGTTCATTTGTAAATAGTTTCTTGTCATGGGAGATTAATCGTTGACTTTGTGATAATTAACTGATTTTACTTCACCAATTTGTTGTAATTAACACAACTGGTATTAAGAAAAACCTGTGGGATTCCTTTAAAATTAAGAACATAATTAAAACAATTTCTGGCAAAAAAATTATTTCACTTAACATAAATGGACTCCAATGGATTAATTTGAAAATCCCATAAGCAGGTATCAGTTTGGCACAACTGGGTTTTTCAGGCTGCTGGAATGCTGTTGCTTTTAAATGCTTGTTTTAGCTTCATTCATTGGTGAGTCATTACTCTTAATAGGAAGTTTCCCTAAGTGCTTGCTCAGAAGTGGTTTTCCTAAGGCGGAGGAGCCGAGCGGGCCAGCAAACGCACACGCCCTGGTCAGCAGTGCCTCAGCCAGGCACCCGCCCCAGGGCGCGCTCCTGTCCAGTCCAGCCTTCCTAGACACACTCCCCCGATCCAGGCAAAACTTCGACTTGCAATTCCCAGCTTCAAACCTATGGAGTCTGCGGTCTTGGTACAGGTGATTTTTTTTTTTTTTCTCCTGCGCCCAATTTTTCCTTGCCTTTAAAAGACCAACCAACTCTAAATGCTGTCACAAACCTGGAGGGTTTAGCCAAGTACTTGGGCATGGCACGTTTCCTAATCAAACTCTGATTATCTTTCATGCCCTTGGAGATACACCTCCCTTCCTCACCCCTTCAATTAACTAGGAAAATCTATTAGCCTTCAGGTGCACTGAAGGGGACGGGGGCAGGCTTGATTCACTCCACTTCAGAAACGGAGAGTATAATGTGGCTTTCCGTTCCAAATTTAAAACCGCAGGGATTCCGTTCTAAACAAAACTCACTTGTCCCTCCTCCTTCCCCAATTTTTCTTCAGGATTCTGCTTCGGCTCGAACTCCCGGGGCTGCCGTCTGCTCCCCTCTGGGAGAGCAGGGTGTTTCCGCGGTGGAGAAGAGCATCGTATTTAGGGGTGAAGCTTCCCAGGCCGGTCCAGCATCTCTGAGGAAAACTCGGCCGGAAGGGGCACGTCCCAAGCGCGGCAGAGTTGGCGCTGACTTCTAGAAGGTTCCCTCGGGACCCGACGCGCCTCACGACCCCGACCAGCGGGGTGTGAGGGGCAGGAAGGGAGCGGGTCACGTGACCCGGCGCCTGCCGCACGCGCCCAGGGTCACGTGGGAGGCGCGGGCGCGCACCCCCACACCCACGGGAGGGGGCGGGGCCGGAGGCTGGGCCTCCCGTGAAGCCTCGCGCGGGGATGGACCGGAACTCCGGGCGGGCGGCTTGTTGATAATATGGCGGCAGGAGCTGCCCGGGCATCTCGAGGAAGCGGTGGGGCCCATACCCGGAAGAAGGGTCTCATTTCTGACTAGTGCAGCGGCCCCTGCGGGCCCGGAAGTCCCGGCCGCTTTACTGAATGAGGGGAGCCGGGCCCTCCCCGCGACAGTCCCCCCGCACCCTCCGCCCCGACCCGGGCCCCGCCATGTCCTTCTTCCGGCGGAAAGGTAGCTGAGGGGGGCGCCGGACCGGGCTCAGGGGCGGCGGTGGGGCAGGTGGGCTTGCAGGGGCGTCCTCCTGCAGGGGGTCAGGGTCCTCGGCCCGCGAGCAGGCTCGGCGCAGACGCCCCCGAACGCCTCCTTCTGCAAGGGAAGGAGCAAGGTGGCCTCCCGGCCGCGAGGTCAGGACGCAATGGTCGAGCTCGTCCCCCCAAGTTTGTCTGCTGGAACCCGTGCAAGTTACTGCTGGCTTGCTTAGGACCAGCCCTTTGGATGTGGTATTTTTTTTGGGGGGGGGGGAGATGGGGGTCTGTGGCTCAAGATCAGGGACGCCCCCTTGAGTGCCTTATTTCGGAAGTCTCCCGGCTTTTCCGAATCCTGAGGGTTTTAGGTGTAAAAGTAACACCTGAGAAAGCTGGTGGCTTCAGCCAGTGTTGTTTTCCAACGTCCTCTTTGGGGTGGGGGGTGGAAGGGAAATTGCGGTTTCTAGAATAAAATTAACTTGCTGATAAAGTTCTGCTAAGGAGGAAGCTTACTTCTTTTTGATGACTTAGCAAGTTTCGTAACCTCTGGGGAACCCTAATTGCGGATAGAAGTGAATGACTTGTTTGGTTTTCGGTTGTAATAACTTCCCCTATTCTGAAGTTTGATTTAAAGCACCTTGTTGTTGGCCCTGGGTACGGTGGTGGATTTCATGAAAAGCACAGCTCCAGAGTAAAGGAGTGTGAATTTCTTGTGGCTGACGGTGCTTGCTTGTGTCACTATGGACCACAGGGAAAACCACATTTTTTGAGAAAAGCACTAAATCAATCTACATTGACATGGCACCTTAGCACCTGTCTCACCTACAGCAAGCCACTTTACCCATTTCTCTCTCTCTCTCTCTCACTCAACTCCAGCCTGGCTAAACAATTGCTGTTTAGACAAGTGCAGGATTTTAGTGGCTCACGGTGGTTAGGTGATGAATGAATTTAACTGGCAGAGTGGTAATAGCTGGGTTAGTACGGGATGTGGACGTATGGGTAATAGACCTCTCCTTGGTTTGATGGTGTTGAAGTGTTCAGCTTGCTTTTTTTAAGTGTAGGAAGTACTCAGTGTAATGGGGCAGTCACACAAGACATCCGAGGACCTGCGTTTTGCCAGGCACTGCGCTGGTTCCCCCACGGTTAACTAGTGAGCAAGAGAAAGGCCCCCTCTGCATCCACAGAGCTTATCGGCTGTTGAGTATACAGGCAGTAAGCAGGTGTGTGTGTGATGTATTTGGAAATAGTAAGGTGTGATCAAGGAGAAACAAGACTTCGGTTGCATGTGACCTTGAGGCTTGAATCTGAAACAGCAGGTGGTGCCTTCAGGAAGATCTGGGAAGAGTCCGGTAGGTGAAACAGGACATGAGTTGATACCCTCCAGGAAGGGGAAGGGTTACTGTTGCGCCTGGGCAGAGAAGTCAGCCAGTATCAGATGATGGAAAGGTTTTAGACCATGGGTAGGTTTTGGTCCAAGTTCAGAAAGACTATATTTAAAAAATTTTAAAGCGGAGTGATCTCCTTTCTGTGTTTAAAAATAAGATGTCTCTGGGTGCTTTTTTGGAGGTGCAAGGTGTGGCAAAGGTGGAAGCTTTAAATACCTGCCGCGCACTGATGGTTATCCGCCTGGTTTACATCTCCAACTTGGATCCTCAGGTTTAGACTGACCCAGCCAACTGTTGGTCCAATTTATTACCCGCAACTGGAGTCCCTGGAAACCTGTTGATCCGGTTTTGGAGGCTGTGAGTGAAGTGCTCAGGCTGACACTGTAGTGTAGCCCTCAGCTTTGCTGCTTCCTACCCTGGGTCTGATCAGTCAGGAGAGCTGCGCGGCCTGCTCAGAGACACATCACCCTCCTTCTTACCATTCCTGACCTCAGCACCTTCCACTAGGAGAGCTCAGTCAGGGCACAGGTGTCTGCAGGGGGAGCTGGTTCTGGGAAGATTGAGGAAACAGTATACTTTTACCATTTCTGTTTGGTTTCCTTCCCCTTCTTGACCCCTGTGATATGTTTTCTTTTTTTTTTTTTAAAGATTTATTTATTTTATTATAAAGTCAGATATACCAGAGAGGAGGAGAGACAGAGAGGAAGATCTTCCATCCGATGATTCACACCCCAAGTGAGCCGCAACGGGCCGATGCTCGCCAATCTGAAGCCGGGAACCAGGAACCTCTTCCGGGTCTGCCACGCGGGTGCAGGATCCCAAAGCTTTGGGCCATTGTCTACTGATTTCCCAGGCCACAAGCAGGGAGCTGGATGGGGAATGGGGCTGCCGGGATTAGAACCAGCACCCATATGGGATCCCGGGCACGTTCAAGGCGAGGACTTTAGCCGCTAGGCCATGCTGCTGGGCCATGTGATATGTTTTCAAAGTGAATGCATGGAAACAGACCAGGGAAAGTCCTAAGCAGTTGCGGAAGGATGAACTAGACAGTAAAATGATGTTGGTTATCCATCTGTAAAAGAAGGACATAATTAAATTTCCCGTATCCTGCAATGCACATTACGAGTCAGGGAGGTTTTATTTGAGTGGGCCTGCTGATTGTTTTAAATAGGCTTTCCAGGCCAGATGGTTTCTGTCACACACTCCTTTATCTTTGTGGCTGCAGAAAGCATGTAAACAGATGGGTGTGACTGCACTACAGTACAACTTTACTTGCAGAGGACTGATGTTAGGTTGGATTTGTTGTGGAAAACAAAACCTAAAATTTTATAGAAAACGTGGTGGGGAATTCTGATCTTGGCGTAGGAAAGTTGCAAAATACAGTAAAAGAAGAAAGGCCAGCATTAGGGTACAGTGGGTTAAACTGCTGCTTACGGTGCTGGCAGCCTGTGTTGGCGTGCTGGTGTAAGTTCTGGCTACTCCTCTTCCGGTCCATCTTCCTGCTAAACTGGCTAGGAAGACGATGGGAAGTGACCCAAGTACTTGGGCCCCCGGACCCAGGATGGAGTGTCTGACTCAGTGCTTCAGCTTGGCCCGTTCCTGGCTCCTTTAACCACTGGGGAGAGAAAAGTGGATGAAAGAGCTCTTGTCTATTTCTCCCTAACCTTCCCTGACTCTGTTTCTGTCTCTGATGCTGTACCTTTCAAACAAAGAATTGAATAAACCGTTAAAAACACAGGAAAACAGAATCCATGTAGTTAATTTGACTGCATTAAAAAGTAACACAAAATATGCTGAAGATACTCATAGCACAAACAGTGAACTATTGGTTTCTAGAATGTTTATATATAATTTCTTTAAGTAATAAAGCACAAAGTAGGTGAGAGGGGACTTTATGAAAGTGGAAACCTAAATGGTCAATTATTTTGAAAGAAAGTTTAACCTCAAGGGAAGTAAGGGGTTGAATGTGAAACATCAAATAACATTTCCGTACTACTAGCCTGGCAAAAATTAGAACTCCTGATGATGAGATTATAAAGTTTATTGGTATAGTCATTTCCATTAAGTATGCACACAATTTGTTATCTAGCATTTGCATTTTTAGGACTTTGCCTTAGAGAACTTACTGCATACATATCTATATACACACATGAAGATTTACTCGAGTTGGAATAAAGTAAATGTTTATTAATAAAAATGTGAATTAAGGTGTATTCAAAAAGGAACCCAACAGCTAAAGTGAATAAACTAGAGCTAAAGGAATGAACTAGAACTGAAAAAAGGGTGTCAAGAAGACTTGCTGTTTATCTCTGGCAAGGGAAGGAAAGCCCTGGAGTCATCTAGATTCAGAGGACCTCAGCTGTGGAATACGCAGGGAAAGCAAACTGCGGTGGTTGAAATCTCAGGTAAACCATCTGATTGGTGGGAGGACGCTGTGAAGGCGACAGAAGCGACACAGTGAAGGTGGTACTCAGTTGGTCTTCGGTTTGTATGTGACAGGGTATCAAGAATGACTCAGTTTGGCCTGATCCCTGATGATGGTGTCTTCCTGGGAAGATAAGGCTGAGGTAGGGCCAGGACTGGGAAACAGAAAGATGGCACCTGGGTGGCCGGCTGTATGTATATGAGGTGAAAAAGATTTAGAGTGGAGGTTAAGTGAGTAGATACATCACAGCATATATGTCAGATGGGTCGGATCATCCAGGAAATACCCATGTGTGATATATCTAGAGTGAAAAGAAGGGCCCATCGTTTTCCTGGAGTTGAAGTCAGGAAGGGGGACAGGCTAAGAAGCCAGAAGACTGGGGGGACATAGTGGAAGCTTAGCCAAGGTCCTGCTTTCAGCCAGTGCTGTCAGCCTGCCAGATTTCCATGTTTGATCTTGGCAGTGCGGCCAACTCTGGGCCCTCCTTACTTGATGCCTTCCTGTTTGGCCTGCACGTTCTCCAGTGTAGGTTTTGTGGAGGGGAGCGGCACACACGATGCCCTGAAGTAGTTGTGCAGTGAGCTGCCCTGACGGCCAGTCATTTCCTGCTTCTGGCCTTCTGCCTTTCATCTCTCAGTATTGAAGAGTGCAAGTAGAGAGGTGGGCAAGCTTGGAGATTGTTTAGTTTGAGGGCTTGGGGATTAAAGGAAGTGTAATATTGCAAGAAACGCCAGGGAAGTAGAGGGTTAAAACTAACCTCAGGTCAGATCCTAAGCTAGTGTTCACACTTGAGTTCAGCTGCCTTGCACCTGCCTTCCTTGGGTGTTGCATTCGAGCTTACATGCAGAAGTTTCACTCTTTTGTAAAAATAGGGAGAGGGTGTGTGGTCATTTTAGAGACAAGTTGCTAAGCCTGAGTGCTGGAAGTTTACAGTGTTTGTTTCATGATGCCACTGGAGCGGGAGTTAAACAAGGAGTCAGGTGATAACACAGCTGAAGAACTCTTTCTTTACCGTATTTCTAATAGCCAGCGTAGTGGGCAGCGCATGGTAATAATATTAACGTTTATACTGAAATTCTTCAGAGTTACTGTGCTAGTTGTACCCTTTACAGTGTTTTTTTTTCCCCTCCTAATCAGCAATTCTGAAGAGTAAACCAAATTGTATAAGCCAAGGAAATTAAGACTCAAAGCAGCCGTCCCCAGATGACCTTTGCTGCCCCCTCCAAGCTGTGGATACTTACTGTTAGCGTAACGCTTACCTGATTTTTGCAGTGCGGCTCTCTGATTGCAAATGTTGGTCATCATGCCTCTTTATCTTGTAGTGAAAGGCAAAGAACAAGAGAAGACCTCAGATGTCAAGTCCGTTAAAGGTGAGTTCTGTGGCGTTCCATTACACGAACCAGTTGTGTGTCTTGATTTATGAGCTCTTTGATCCTGTTACCCTGTCCTTTCTCTTGCCTTCTTTTGTAACTATAATTGTGACATTTCCCTCTTTATCTTGTATGCTCCTGTAATACCTGACATGTCATGAGCTTGTCTTACTTTCCAAGATTGATTTATTTGGGAGGCAGAATGATAGAAAGGGAGGGTAGAAAGAAGGGAAGCTGGGAGGGAAAAAGCTCAAGAGAGATCTGCTCACTGGTTTACTTTCCAAATGCTTGCAAGAGCCAGGAGCTCTGTCTGGATCTCCCAAGTTGGGGGCAGGAACCCAAGTGGTTGGGCCATCATCTGCTGCCTGCTGGGCGCATGGGCAGGAAGCTGGGTCCTCCAGAAGGAAGCCATAGTGCAGACTCACACTAGGTGCTCCAGTGTGGATGTAGGTGTCCCAAGTGGTGCTTTAACGCACTGTCCACGGCTTGCTGCACGTGACATTTTTACTGAGCTCTTGTTGGAACAGGGAACGAATACCCTCCTTATTTATATGTTTGATTGTTTCCTAAAAGTTAGCTGACTCTATTTACTAAAACAAAAGACCAAATAAAACGCTGGCATTTATCTGGGAGGTGTAGATGGTCAGTTTTTACTGCTTTATTACTTTGAATGAATGGCCTTAATTTAAGACTTATTCAAGGTACTTTGTTAGGCCCAATACATTACCCTTATTTATCAGGTTAGTATGTTAGTTTTTAGATAATAATCTCTGCTCTTCTTTTAGATGATTTCAGTATGTCCAGTGTTCAAATTGGAGTGGAAAAGTTAATAGTGGAAATTGTTTCCATAGTCTTTTTTTTTTTTTAAAGATTTATTTATTTTTATTGGAAAGTCCGATATACAGAGAGGAGGAGAGAGAGAGGAAGATCTTCCATCCGTTGATTCACTGCTGAAGTGGTCGCAATAGCTGACCCGAAGCCAGGAGCCTATAGCCTCCTCCAGGTTTCCCATGTGGGTGCAGGGTGCCAAGGCTTTGGGCCGTCCTTGACTGCTTTCCCAGGCCACAAGCAGGGAGCTGGATGGGAAGCGGGGCCACCCGGGATTAGAACCGGCTCCCATATGGGATCCCAGCATGTGCAAGGCAAGGACTTTAGCCACTAGACTATCACACCGGACCCTCCAAGTCTTTATATATGTATTTTCTACATGTAATTATTAGATAAAATCTGTAGATAGCTACTTATTTAGGTTTTTCTTCCTAATATTTGTATGCTGTTATAGCTAGCATTGAGTTTATTTGCTCAGTTTACCAGAAGTTAATTATAACTTTACTTGCTATTTCTGATCATTTATAGCCAGCTGGATTCCACGTTAGTTCAAAATGTCTCATTTAAGCAAAATTTGCTTGGCATTGACAGCTGAAGACACTCAGCAAGTAGAGGCCTGTACAGTCTAGATGTGATGGTAGTAGAAGGAAGAAAGTGTCTCAGGCAGTCAGAATACCACCCTTCCACTCAGCCTTGCCCTCAACAGTGTGAGCCTGGGAAGCCAGGAAGCTTCCTCAGATCCTTCGTGTGCGAAATAATGACATTGGCCTAGATCATGTAAATCTTCACCTGCTCCAAGTTTCCATGCTTGCGTTCTGTGACAGTGCGTAATTCACTGACTTCACCTGAGGCTGGTTTAGAAGCAGTTAGAGGAAACAGTGCCTCAGTTTGCAGTTTGATTAAAGACAGGCTTAGGACAGTGTCAGCTGAACTAAGCTGATAATGGCTACCCTTTGCAGAACATCTTCTGTTCTAGACACTAGACTAGAATTGTGGCTATAATCCTGAGTGAAAAAGACTTGGATCCTGCCCTCAGTGACCTTACAGATTGTTGAGGGAAAGGAACATTAACCAAATAATACCAGGGACAACCTAAGCTGAAGAATTAATGGTGGAAATAGAGATTTGGAAAAAATTAGAAGGTAAAATGGATAGGCCTTTGTGACTGATTAAAATACAAGGTGTAAGGGAGGGGGTGTAAGGTTGATGCCTGCCTTTGTGGCTTGCCTAAGAGAACCAAGCTAGGAAATTATGTGTTCAGTTCTGGTGTGTTGAGTGGGAGGTACTTTTCAGAAAAAAATTTAATGACAACAACCATACATATTTGTGGGCTACCGTGTAATGTTTAAATACTTGTGTACAGTGAACATTGATCAAAACTGGATAATCGGTATTTCCCTTTCTTTGACATTATTTTGTGTGATTGGAGGCTTAGTAGCTTCTTTGTTCATGCAGCCGGTGCTCGGTTCTCGTGAGTGCGGGCTCCCCACTGCACGGTGGCACCGGCTCTGCCTTAGTCCCTGTGTGGAACTTCGTCTAGGACCCCTCCCAGTTCCTAGTAATCACCATTCTGTTAGGTTGAGGGTCTTGTTTTGTTTTGTTGAGCTCCTACATTTCAGGTTCAGCTGATATTTTTTCTGTGTCTGGTTTATTTCACTTAATGTCCTCAAATTCCAAGCGTTTGGCTGCATATGGCAGGATTTCAGTCCTTGTAATAGCTGCGTAGTATGTTTCTGTTTGTTTATACCATGTTTTCTTTATTCGTTCATCTGATGATGGACAATTGAATTGAGTCCATGTCTTAGCTATTGTGGACAGTGCTGCAATAATCATGTGGAGCCGGTGTCCCTTTGATACAATAATTTTCATGTCTTTAGGGTGTATACCCAGTAGTGGGATGGCCGGGTTACATGGCAGTTCTATTTCTAGCTTTTTAAGAGATCTGTGTGCTGTTTTCTGTAGTGAATATACTAATAACACTCTTACCAATAGTGTGTAGTAGTTCTTTCTCTTCATGCTTCTTTGTCATTTGTTACTTTTGGTCTTTTTGATAATAACCATTCTAACGGGTGAGGTAATGTCTCGTGGTTTTGATGTTCGTTTTCCCAATGGCTAGCGATATTGAGCATTTTTCAATGTATTTTACCATTTGTATTTCTTTGATAACCTTTTGTCCTTTGCCCATTTTTTAATTGAATTGTTGATCTTTTTGAACTTCTAACATATTCTGGAGATTAATCCTTTGTCAGTTAAGTAGCTTACACAAATTTCCTATTTTGTTGGATGTCTGTTCATTCTATTGAGTATTTCCATTGCTGTGCAGAAGCTACTAAGTTTGATGTAATCTCATTTACATAATTTTGCTTTTATTGTCTGAGCTGTCAGGTTGTTATTCAGTTCATGTTTGTATATAGTAACATGTAGGGATCTACCTTAATTCTTATACATATGTATGTCCAGGTTTACAGGTGCCATCTATTGAAAAGACTATCCTTTTTTCATTGTATGTTTTTGGCACTTTTGACTTTTGGCTGTATATGTACATGAATTATTTCTGAGTTCTCTGTCCCATTAATCTGTGTATTGGTTTTTATGCCATCACTTTACTGTTCTAATTACTGTAGCTTTGTGGTATGCTTTTTTTTAAAAGATGTATTTTATTTTTATTGGAAAGTCAGATACACAGAGAGGAGGAGAGACAGAGAGGAAGATCTTCCGTCCGATGATTCACTCCCCAAGTGGTCGCAACGGCTGGTGCTGCACCAATCCGAAGCCAGGAGCCAGGAACTTCCTCCAGGTCTCCCACAACGGGTGCAGGGTCCCATGGCTTTGGGCTGTCCTCGACTGCTTTCCCAGGCCACAAGCAGGGAGCTGGATGGGCAGCAGAGCTGCCGGGATTAGAACCAGCACCCGTATGGGATCCTGGCGTGTTCAAGGCGAGGAGGACTTTAGCTGCTAGGCCATGGTACTGGGCCCAACTGTTCCACCTTTTTCAATAAGTGGGGTATGTTCTTGCAGGCGAGTCCAGGTAACTGGGCCAGGTGTTCCAAGCATCACCAAATCCCCCACCCCTGGCACCCACCTAGTATGTGGTCCCTGGGACCCAGGCCAAGAGACCCAAGTCCCGCAGGATCCCCCAACCAGGGTTCACGAAACCAACACCCGCATAGCAAGCGGACCCCAGGATCTGGACCAGGTGAGCCACACCCCACCAGTTCCTCTCTACTCCAGGGTTCGGGAACCTCACCACACACGAGAGCCCCATGGCCTGAACCAATCTACCCAAGCCCTGTCAGATTCCCTGTCCCTGGGATTCACATACCTGGCCCCTTCTTGGCCCAGGCTGGCATGACTCAACTCAGCTGAGATCCGCAGTCTTATTGTGCTGCCTGGCTTAGTCTAGTCTGCTCCCTGTTCCAGCTCCTGTTGGTGGGTGCTGCAGCCTAGCCCAGCCCAGCCCAGCCCAGCCTGATTGCTGTCTCGGACCTAATGTGGACTGGCTGGTGTTGTGGCCCGATCTGGCTCCTCCTGTCCCCTGCCCTGGTTCTCAGATCTGCTGGTGGGTATTATGTGCTGGCCCAGACTGGTCTGTCCCCAGGCCTGACCCACATGTATGCTGGTGGGTACTGTAACCTGGCATGGTCTGGGCTGCTCCTTGCCTTGCCCTTGTGCTCTCCTGTAGGGTCTGCATCCCAATGAAGGAGTTTTCCAGGCTCCTCCATCGAGTCTCCTAGTGGCAGTTCTCAAGAACACCAGTGGGTCATTGGTTCAGATTGACTTTGTCCACCTCCTGTCCTGGTCAGAACAGTGGCCTTGCTCAGCTGGCCATACCCGTTCTGCTTCTTGTTGTTGGTTGTTGTAGCCCAGCGCTGCCTGGTCCGTGCCCAGACACAGCTTTCACTTAGTCCAGCGGGAGTCAAGACCTGGTCTGGCCTGTTCTATACCCAACCTGGCTCTCACGAGTACCAGTGGGTGCTGGCGTTAAGCCCAATCTGCTGCTGCACCGTCCCAGTGCACACCCGTGCCAGTGCAGTCTGTAGCCATGTCCAGCCGTGCCTCCTGCACTCAATCCTGCTCTTGTTCTCACCAGTGGAAACCCCAATCCAACTGGGATGCCTGCTTAACTCCCCAGCAAAAGCCCTGACCCCATCCGTAGTTCTAGGAGAAGCAGCAGAAATTGCATTTCCACAGGGGTGAGGCCACATTGGCCCCAGATTCTGCTAATAGGCCAACTTCTCTTACTCAGGTTCTCCCCTCAAAACCACATTGGTGTGAGTCCCATACATACATACACACGCTGTGGACTCAAAAGTGGAAGTCCCTCAGCTGTAATTCCTAACCTGGGCATAAAAACCAAAGGTCATCTCCCATTGCCCCACACCTTTGGCGCGTGGGCTGCCCGGGTGCAGTTACCCCCGTGGTCCAAAAAACCTGACCTGCAGGATTGGGTAGTCCTGTAAGTCTGCTGAGTCTCCCACCCCCAAGGAAGCTAGAGTGCTGAGCTGTTAGTACCTTTCACCAGGGTCGAAAAACCTCCAAGCTGGGGGTCTGGAAGGCTGGCTATGTGAGCCCCTCTTTTCTCAGGGCAGCACGTGGCCCCTCTTTTTTATAGCTTTTCATTTAGAAGTCTGTTTTATCTGGTGTAGATATGGCTATTCTAGCTTGGTTTTGGTTTCCATTTGAGTGGTGTATGTTTTTCCAACATTTCACTTTCACACTGTGTTTCTTTTATTGAGCTGTGTATAGATAGTTTGTGTCCATTCAGCCATTCTGTATCAATATGCCTTGGGAATTTAAAAAAAAATGTTTATTAGTTTCATCTACTGGAAAAGCAGAACCAGTTGAGAGAGTGTGAGCACCTGTGCTGTCATTCACTCGGTCACTCCCCAGATGCCTGCCAGAGCCTGGACTAGGCTGTCGGAAGCCCGCATGCATCATCAGGAAACTGAAACAGAAGCAAGGTAGCTGGACTCAGACTAGTACTCCATCATGGGGTGTAGGTGTCCCAAGGGGTGGCTTAACGTGCTATGCCACAATACCTGGGGAATGTAATCTATTTACATTCAAGGTTAATATTGATAGGTAAGAACTCTGGTCGTTTTGTTGGTTGTTTGCTGTTTTATATATGTGCTTTCTTTCTGCCTCTCAGTCTCTGTGTTTTGCTAGCTTTCTGCCTAAGTCTAGATTCTCTTTCTATTTTGTGTGTCTGCTGTGTTAGTGAATTTCAATACAGTCTTGTATTTTCATGATGGTTGTTGGGATTCTTTTACTTCTAATGTAAGACTCAAAGGATTCTTCTTTTAAAGATCTACTTATTTACTTATTATTTGAAAGTCTGATTTACAGAAAGGAGAGACAAAATGAGAGAGGATCTTCCATCTGCTGGTTCACTCCACCATATGTGTGCAAGGGCCCAAGGATTTCAGCCATCCTCTGCTGCTTTCCCAGGCCTTAAGCAGGGAGTTGGATTGGAAGTGGAACAGCCAGTATATGAATTCTTACCCTATGAGATGCCAGCACTTGTAGGTGGAGGATTATACTGTTGAGCCTCCATACTGGCCCCAAGACTCCAAGATACTTGTAGTGGGTTTGGTGGTGATGAATTCTCTGAGTTTTTATTTGGCAAGATCTTTTTCTTTTCTTCTTTTTTTTCTTCTTCTTTTTTAAACATTTATTTATTGACTTGAAAGCTTGTAAGAAAGTCACAGAGAGATCTTCCTTCTGCTGTACTGGGTCAGTTTGAATCGTGGAGCCTGGAACTCTGAGGGAAGTACCTGTCTTCCTGGATTGTTGTAAGAATCAGTAAAATAATGTGCAAAGGACAATGTGCATGGGACAGCCTCACAGTGTTTCTCATGCATTGGGTAGCACTGTAGCTATTGTTTTAATTTCTTTTTTTTTCTTTTCTAAGATGTATTTTTATTTGAAGGACAGATTTTACAAAGAAGAGGAGAGACAGAGAGGACTCCCATCCGGTGGTTCATTCTCCAAATAGCTGCAGTGGTTAGAGCTGAGCTGAGCTGAAGCTAGGAGCCTCCTTCTGAGTGTCTCATGTGGGTACAGAGGCTCAGGAACCTGCAGTATCCCTTGGTGCTTCCTCAGGTCCTAGGTAGGGAGCTAAATTGGAAGTGGAGGAGGTGGGGCTTGAACCAGCACCCATGTTGACACCAGTGCTACAAGTGGAGGATCAACCTGTTATGCAGCTGTGCCAGATGTTAACATTGTGTAGTTTTTTTGTTTCTGAAAGATTTATTTTTATTGGAAAGGTGGATATACAGAGAGGAGGGGAGACAGAGAGAAAGGTCTTCTGTCCGATGGTTCAGTCCCCAAGTAGATGCAACGGCTAGAGCTCAGCCAATCCGAAGCCAGGAGCCAGGAACTCTTCCAGGTCTCCCACACAGGTGCAGGGTCCCAAGGCTTTGGGCCGTCCTCGACTGCTTTCCCAGGCCACAGGCACGAAGCTGGATGGGCAGTGGGGCCGCTGGGATTAGAACCGGCGGCCATATGGGATCCTGGCGCATTCAAGGTGAGGACTTTAGCCACTACGCTACCACGCTGGGCCCAACATTGTGTAATTTTAACAAAGCTCTCTTCAGTCATTTTGAATTATTCATTTTAAGTGAAGTATTACAAGGAAGTTAGAGGAATATGAAATTAACCAATGATTTCTGACATTTAGAAAAGACTTCCTGGAATTGAGTTACGAGGACTTAGTGAAGTGGAGAATTCTTTCTCTTTGCACCACCTCAGCTTAATTGTTTGCCATATATATCAGACAGAGGGATCTTTAGGCAAGTAAAGCATTTTACAGAAAAACTGAAGGGCCACAAAAACCAGAAAAGGAATTTACTCAGTCAAAACAGGAAGCACTTTAAGTGTTTGAGCAAGGTACCAATGTTGTGAGTTTGCTGTGCTTGTGAGAGATTAGTCTGGAACCTTTGTGCAGGTTGGAGACCTTATTAATTTGTGGTAACGCAGCAGGACCTGCGCTAAAGTTGTGTTGAAAATAGATACATAAGGTGTTTATTTAAATATTTTGGCCTAGCTGATACATTTTAGTATCTTGAAGGAAAAAAAATTAAGAGAACTAAAAAGATACAGTAAGAATGAGACCAAAATTCTGAGCTTTGGATACTGGTGCATTGGGCAGAGACAGAGAAATTGAATAGAAGATGGGATTAAGTTGGTGTTTGGGCATGTTTGGGTGAGACTGAAAATCAGTGTACAAATGGCTAGTCATAGCCCAGGTCTAAGAGCAGCAGTGAGATGGAGGCGGGACTTGTCCTTCTGTCCCGCCGCGGTGTGGAGCTGGGGCTGGTGGCCGGGAGGGTGCACACCACGGCCTGACAGAACTGCCCCAGGCAGCCAGAGTGACAAGGAGTTTATGTATTTTACGAGCATATCAAGGTTTATAGTCTACTACACTTACTTTGGCTTGCAGGAGCTTATAGCTTTTAAGGAAATGTCTATCATTAGGTATGCATGATTTAGTACTTTTTAAAAAATATTTATTTTTATGTGAAAGTCAGATATGATAGAGAGTGAAGTAGAGATACAGAGGTCTTCTGTCTGTTGATTAACTCCCCAGATGATTACAATGGCCAGAGCTGAGCTGCAGTGCTGGGAGCCAGGAGTCTCTTCCGGGCCTCCCACGTGGGTCCAGGCTCCCAAGGACTTGGGCCATTTGCTGCGGCTTTCCCAGATGCGTTAGCAGGGAGCCGGGTCAGAAGTGGAGCAGCCAGCCTACGAACCAGTGTCCATATGGGATGCTGTCACCACAAGGGTAGATGATTAGTGTAACGCACCACCACACCGGCCCCAAGTTACTGCTTCTAACAGAAAACGGGGAGGAAGGGCAGATTTGCACAACCTAACCATATTATATTTTCATATACGTCTACTTAACGATGCAATTAGAAAGTCTCACCGTTCCCATAGAGTCTTATTTTTGACTTAGTTTTTGTTGAAGAAAATTAGGTTTTATTATTTATACATGTGCTGAAGTGATTTTGCTCCCTTCAGTTTACCATGAGAATAAAAATAAACTGTCTTTGGGACTGGCATGGTGGCCTAGCAGCTAAAGTCCTTGCCTTGCATGCACCGGGATCCCACATGGATGCCTGTTTGTGTTCCGGCGGCCCCACTTCCCATCTGGCTTCCTGCTTGTGACCTGAGAAAGCAGTCAAGGATGGCCCAAAGTCTTGGGGTCCTGCACCCGCATGGGAGACCTGGAATAATAATAATAATAATAAAAAGATCTTAAATTATGTATATAAAAAACTGTCTTTTAAAAGCTGAATACATTGTTTGAATGCATTTACTCTGCATCCTGTAGTTGCCACAGTTCCTGTCCTATGATCCATTTAGGTACCTGGGAACAGGTGTGAGCATTCACATTCTTACCTGCTTTACCCTGTGGACACGACTCGGAGAGTCACAGGCTGAACCGCAGAACTCTGTTCTTTATGAGACGTATTGCTGAGTTTTAGTTGGGGTTTCTGCATCTGAAACTTCTGAGGTTGGGAAGACTTACTAGGAAGTAGATGTCTGATTGCTCAAGAGAGTTTGAGTGTTAGCAGACACACGTTTAGACACCCGAGAATATCTTACAGTAGAATCCTTAGTGACCTGTCTATATTTTTTTGCTCTAGCAGTGCATTGAGCCAAAAAAAAGTTGAACTCTTTAATAATAACATTGGTACTAGTGTAGAATAAACAGGATAGGTAGAATCCTAATTGGGCCGAAGCAGCAAGTTCATTGGATAGCTTTTGCTGTGATATTGTTACTACTGCCTTCTTTGTTCTGAAGTCCAAAGGACAATATTACTTCCTTGGACTACTAAAAAAATACATAGGTTGTTGAGTGTGCACTACCTTTAAGTGGCTTAAACATCAGTGTATTTTATTAGATGGCATCATTTTGTTATTTATTTAAGAAATAATTAATCTGAGAACTGTTTTTAGTACTCCTCCCCGCTCCATCTCCCAGGCAGTATTTCTGCTGCTTCAGCTTTGCTTCTGAGGCAAGCAGGGATCAAGGAATTGAAAGGAGCCCACATTGCAAAATACTTTCTGGCTTTGGTACTTTCTGTTCTCACTAGTTCTCAAAGCCAGCACTGTTTAAGTTCCATTTTTGAGAGTTAGAGTGCTAGGATTTTTTCCCCTGCTGCATGATTAAATTACCTTTCCTAAAGTGTGTTATTTTTATTGGGTATACTGTTAAGAAGCGGTATGACAAAATGTAGTTTTTGAAGTTCTCTTAAAAACTTTTTAATGAGAGTTTTGGACCATTAAATTGTGTTTAATTTTTAACAATTTTTTGAAAAATTATAGCTTCAGTATCCGTACATTCCCCACAAAAAAGCACTAAGAATCATGCCTTGCTGGAGGCTGCAGGACCAAGTCATGTTGCCATCAGTGCCATTTCTGCCAACATGGATTCCTTCTCCAGTAGCAGGACGGCAACCCTCAAGAAGCAGCCGAGCCACATGGAGGCCGCTCACTTCGGAGACCTGGGTAAGTGACCCCCACTCTTTGTTAACTTGCTGTTTTAGAAGATACTTATTAAGGTATTTGTTTATTTCAGAGGTAGAGTTGCAGAAAGTGGAGGAGAGACAGAAGAGCAATATGGGTGTTATTCTGGTTTACTCTCAAAATGGCTACAATAGTCAGGGCTTGGCCAGAACAAAACTAGGAGCCAGGAACTCCATCCGGCTCTCCCACATGGATGAGAGGGACCGAAGCACTTGAGTCAGCTGCTGCTGCCTTCCCAGGCACGTTAACAGGAACCTGGGTCTGAAACAGGAGCCAGGACTCGAACCAACACTGATCGTAGATGCTGCTGTCACAAGTGACAACTCAACCTTTTGACTCCCAGAGCTGCCCCCTATTAACTTCTTTTTTTTTTTTTTTAAGATTTATTTATTTTTTATTGCAAAGTCAGATATACAGAGAGGAGGAGAAACAGAGAGGAAGATCTTCCGTCTGATGTTTCAATCCCCAAGTGAGCGCAACGGCTGGTGCTGCGCCAGTCCGAAGCCGGGAACCAGGAACCTCTTCCGGGTCTCCCATGGGTGTCCCAAAGCATTGGGCCGTCCTCGACTGCTTTCCCAGGCCACAAGCAGGGAGCTGGATGGGAAGTGGAGCCGCTGGGCTTAGAACCAGCGCCCATATGGGATCCCGGTGTGTTCAAGGCGAGGACTTTAGCCGCTAGGCCACGCCGCCGGGCCCCCCTGTTAATTTCTGATAAGAGGAAGATTTTGAGTACAATATGTGAACCTCCTTTCATGTGAGCCTGAACTATATAATTGGAGGGGACTTTGAAAAAAATGGATTTTAACTGAAATAGTTGCACCAAGTTGTTCTGAATATACATATAATATGTCCAGTAGAAAAATGTACAATTTCCAGAAGAAATACTTTTGACGGTAAGTATAAATGTGTGAAAATGATGCCTCACTTAACAAGCATTCAGGAAAATGTGATTTTAAATAGTTACTCCTTGGCACATGAACATATTTAAAGTGTGATAACTTAATGATAGTATAGATTCAGGGGACGACCTCTCCCACTTAGTAATAATATAAATTGGTGAAAACGATTTGTAAGGCACTCAGTTCTGAAGTGTTTCTCAGAATATGTGCATGCCGTATAGACAGCACTCGACTTTCTGAGGCCTGGCCCTCCAGGACGCTCAGACCTATGCCATGTATGACAGCAGGTAGAAGGCTGCTCGTTGTTAGTATTTGTGGTAGCTAAACACTAGGAACAGCAGATAAATGTCTGCTGATAGAGACATCATCAGATTGTGGTGTGTTCATACTCTAAATCCAGTACGGCCATTTTAAAGTAAAAGAGGAGGAGACAGTTCATGTAACAGTTGAGGTACCAGTTGGGATATGTGCCTGCCTTACTGGAAGGCCTGGTTCAAGTCCTGGCTCCCTCACTTCTGATCCAACTTTTTGTCTATGTCACCCTGGTGGACAACTGATGATGACTTAATTCCCTGACACCATCTTGGAATTCCAAGTTGAGTTCTGGGCTTCTGACTCTTCTGATCCAGCCTTGGCTCTTGGCAGATGTTTGGGGAGTGAAGCAAGAGATGGAAGATCTCTTTTCTCTGTGCCTTTCAAACAAAATGAAAAGTTTTTCAAAAGCCTTGAAAAAGCATCGGTTTCTACTTAATATTTGCACATATTCAGATATCAGAATTTGCAATATGTTTAGCGATATATTGCAAACAGTGCATATTGCTCAGGAAGCATAATTGTAGGCTCCACTGCATCATTGACACCTTGTTGCATGTTCACATAAAGCCTGCACACAAATGTTCACAGCAGCTTAAAGCGAAAAACTGGCTATGTTTCACAGGTATCCATGCCATGGATTCCTACTCAGCCATATAAAGGAGCACACTGTTGGATGGATCTCAAGGCAATTATGCTGGCAGACAAAGGCCCAGATTACATATAGCATGAGTCCATTGCTGTTGCATTCTTACAATGACCAAGAACAGTCATGGTTTGCCAGGTCTATAAAAGGATAAGATGAGAGAAATTGAAGCTGCTTGGCATTTTTGTGGTGGCCATTTCACCAGTATATGTGGTGAACTTACCTAAAACCAAGTACACATGTGAATATATAGAATTAAAGTGAATGAAATTGGTAGATTCTGTCAGTGTCAATATTTCCATGGTTGTACAACATCTCTCCATGGGAGAAACTGAAAAGTACTTGGTATCTCTGTATTCTTTTAAAATTTCATGTGGCTCTGCCATTTTTTAAAAGTTAGAGATTTAGGGCCCAGCACGGTAGCCTAGTGGCTAAAGTCCTTGCCTTCCATGCACCGGGATCCCATATGAGTGCCAGTTTAATCCTGCTTCCCATCCAGCTCCCTGTTTGTGGGCTGGGAAAGCAGTCAAGCATGGCCCAAAGCTTTGGGACCCTGCACCCATTTGGGAGACCTGGAAGAGGTTCCTGGTTCCCGGCTTGGGATCGCCGCGTACCGGCCCATTGCAGCTCACTTGGGGAGTGAATCATCGGATGGAAGATCTTCCTCTCTGTTTCTCTTCCTCTCTGTATATCCAGCTTTCCAATAATAATAAATCTTTAAAAAAAAAAAATGAAGCTAAACTTTTAAAATATATTTACTTTAACATTTATAGTTCTTTTAGTTAAAGTGTTACAGTTTCTTTTACACCCCCTAATTTTTAAAAAAAACTTATTTATTGGAAGGTCAAATATTCAGAGACGACGACAGAGAACAAGAGCTTCCATCCATTAATTCACCCCTGTAGCAGTTGAAATGGCCAGAGCTGAGCCAATCCAAAGCCAGTAGCCCGCAGCCCCTTCCGTGTCTGCCAAGTGGGTGCAGGGTCCCAAGGCTTTGGGCCATGCTTGACTGCTTTCCCAGCCCACAAACAGGGAGCTGGATGGGAAGTGGAGCTGCCGGGATTAGAACCGGCGCCCATATGGGATCCCGGGCACTTTCAAGGCAAGGACTTTAGCTGCTAGGCCACGCCGCTGGGCCCCTAGCTTCATTTTTTTAAAGATGAAATTCCAAGTCTCCTTTTACTATAGGTAGTGCTGAAATTAAAAACATCTTTACAGCTATATCCACAATTTTTCTTCAGGAAGAAGACTAGTATAGGTCCCACATTGGGAGTTGCAGGGTTCAGTTCCCTTTGCTGGTTCCTGATTCTGGCTTTCTGCTGTTGTAGATGCTGAGAGGCAGAGGGGATAGCTCAGTAGTTGGTTCTTCCCACCCGGTGGGAGACCTGGAGTGAGTTCCTGGCTCCCAGCTTCAACCCCTTGGCTGCTGCAGGCATTTGAGGCCTTCACCAGCCACTGATTCCAACTGTATAAGGTGAAAAAATCAGCTTGCCTGGATTTGCTTTTCTGGAATTTTTGAATATTCCAGAATATCCCTTCTTATTTTTATTGACCTTTTTTTTTTCTCTTAAAGATTTCTTTTTATTTATTTGAAAGAGTTAACAAAAAAAGAGTGGGAGAGAGAGAAATCGTGAACCCACTGGTTCACTTCCCAAATGGCCATGACAGCCAAGGTTGCGCCAGGCTGAAGCCAGGAGCCAGGAGCTTCATCTGGGTGTTCCATGTGGCTGTAGGAGCTCAAGCACTTGGGCCATGTTTCACTGCCTACCCAGGTGCATCAGCAGGGAGCTGGATTGGAAACAGAACAGCCAGGACTTGAACTGGTGCTGCAGTATTATGCGGGCATTGCAAGTAGCAGTTTATTCAAGACCTGTGGCACAATTGTTGCTAAAAGTGAGAAATTAATTTGTTAATCTAACATTGTTTGTACTGAACCGTCAATTCCTTTGTTTCTGACTTTTAGGCAGATCTTGTCTGGACTACCAGACGCAAGAGACCAAATCAAGTCTTTCAAAGACCCTTGAACAGGTCTTACGTGATACTGTTGTCCTTCCATATTTTATTCAATTCATGGAACTTCGGAGAATGGAACATTTGGTTAAATTTTGGTTGGAGGCCGAAAGTTTTCACTCTACAACCTGGTCCCGAATAAGAGCACACAGCCTAAACACAGTGAAGCAGAGCTCATTGGCTGAGCCTGTCTCTCCATCTAAAAAGCAAGAAAACACAGCATCTTTTTCGACTGAGTCTCTTGACAAGAGATTGGAGGATTCTAACTTAGCCCAACAGCTTATGACTCACTCAGAAGAAATTGACCTGAATGATAGAACTAATATCACCCAGAATCACGTGCTGCTTTCCGAGGAACGAGACAGTGTCCATTCTCTTCATCTTGAAATGACCAGAGCAGGGGCTCATCAAGCCTCCATAGAAGCCCAGGAACCCTCCTCCAGGCTTGTAGTTGTCGGTAGAAACAACCCCTCTTCTCCATTGAAAGAATTGTCAGGAAAATTAATGAAGAGTAAGTATGTGATTTTCTGTTTCTTTTTAATTTTGAATTCACGATGCAGGACTTTTTAAGATGAACAGTAAAGGATTGACATGCTTTCCCCACCTCCTCCTTCCTCTAACCACTTGCTAATTTGGAAAGATTTGAAGAGTGCAGAGGAATCAGATCAGGGCATGAAAAGCAGCAAGGGGGACATTTCCAGATCCTCTCAGAAATGTGTTAGGAGAGTTGACAAAGGAAGTGTCCTTCTGCTTCTCCTGTGGACCTGAAGCCATTGTTCTGATAGATTTAATTCCTCCCTGGCTCGATCTTAATTTATAGTATTTTATTATACTACATAATTTAAACAATTTTTAATTACCAATTGGTGATACTGAGTTTTGTGTTAAGTACACATTAGGGTTTCATTTAATAGTCACAGCATCTCTGTGAGATGGGCATCCTGTATTACACATGGGAAAACCATGACTTAGAGAGGTCCGTAACTTACCATAACCAAGATTGTAGATTGAGAATTCTTATTATTATTCATTTTACTTTGTTTCTCAGAGGGCTAGTTGATTTCTTTAAACATGTTAATTTATTGGTTCTTCTCAAAATAGGTTTGGAATGCTGTTGAATCGATTTTTAGCATGTTCTTTTTTTTTTTTAAACGCTTATTTTTGATTTGGTTTACATCGTTAACAAGGATGCATGCTTATGAAGTCCAGTGGTTAGGGTGAGGAGGGCCAAGGCATGGGGGAAGGTGAGTGGGACAAGGGCTTCCAATTTTTTTTTTTCTTTCCTTTTCTCTGGTATCCCGGGGTTGGGGAGAGGGAGGTAGGAGGAAGCCACTCCCAGCTGCCAGACTACATCAGTACCTGGGGGTGGGGGACAGCCACTTGTCGTCTTAGAAACACTGATATGGAGATTGCTTGAATGGTTTTGATAGTTCTGAGACACTGTTGGTTTTGCTGCTCCAAGGCTGAGAAAATCCTTCCAAGGTCCATTGGCTGACAGTCCATCCTAGTGCATCCACTCACCCAGACACTTGCTGCCAAAACTAGCCAGGAGAGTTGTCGAACCCATTCTGTTCCCCATCTTCTGTCCTGGCGCTCAACGTCCTCTGCAGGCCTGCAGGTCCAGTGGCCTGGTCAGTGGAAGTCCTCCAGAAGTCACTCCTCACCTGTAACGTACTTCCTTAGTGGTTCCCCCCACCCCACCCCCGCTCCGTACATATCCCCAAGCTCCCTCCCTGAGCCGTCCACAGACCCATGCCTGTGAGCACGCTGGTTCCCGAACCCAGTCTGCTGTGGGGTGACATGCAACTTGGAGCCCTGCCTGCCTGGGACCTGAGTACATGGTGTGGGTCCCCAGGCTGGATCTGCCAGCACATCATGCTAACACCCTGACCTGGGTCCTGCCTTCCTGGTCTGCTGCCGGCATGCCAGGATGCTGGCCTATTTTCTTTTCTTTTTTTTTTTTTTTTTTTTACTTTTTTTTTTTTTTTATTAATTACATTGCCTTATTTGACACAGTGTTGTAGCTACTGGGATTTCCCCCACTCCTCCCCAAACCCTCCCCCCATGGTGGATTCCTCCACCTTGTTGCATTATCACAGTTCAAGTTCAGTTGAGATTCTCCTGGCCTATTTTCATCTTAAAGTTACTGAATTTTCGTCTCTAGAAAGTTTTATGCAGATTTGCCTTTAAAAAAAATAGTTTCTTGTTGCTTTTGTCCTTAATTCCACTTTTCATTTCCAACTTGCGTGTCTTTAATTAAAATATTCAGTGTCATAATTCTATCTACAGTTTATGTGAATCATGATTTTTTTTAGATTCACACCTTTGGTGTGGTTTGTGATTTCAGCAGTTTTTGTGAACATAGCTTGTGAACTTTTATCTATGTTAATTGTTTAGCTACTCCATTAGAATTATTCAGGCATGTTTGCATTCTGATTTTGCCGTATTAACCTGAAACTAAAAAAAAAATTTTTTTAAGATTTATTTTATTTTTATTGGAAAGTCAAATACACACACACACACACACACAGGAGGAGAGACAGAGAGGAAGATCTTCCATCTGATGATTCACTCCCCAAGCAGCCACAATGGCCGGAGCTGCACCTGTCTGAAGCCAAAAGCCCAGAGCCTCTTCTAGGTCTCCCACGCAGGTGCAGGGTCCCAAAGCTTTGGGCCGTCCTCGACTGCTTTCCCAGGCCACAAGCAGGGATCTGGATGGGAAGTGGAGTAGCTGGGACTTGAATTGGCACCCAGATGGGATGTTGGTGCTGCAGGCTAAGGATTAGCATGCTACGCCTATACCGGTCCCCTGATACACTTTTGATAAGCATTTTGAACCAGTTTTAACATTGGGAGGAGTTCTGAGCACTTAACCTGGCTGCCTTCTAGAAATGGAAATCTGAGGTCTGTTTCTTTAATTGTCATAGACTTGTTTGTTTTTGAAAAGTGTCTTTGTCTTGGTGGTTATTCATTTCAGTGAACAGTAGAAAAAAAATCAGTGGACTAGATTTTTTTTTCTTTTTCATTATTTTTAACATTTGTAGTGAATTTCTAAAATGTGCACTTATGAATTTTACTGTGACTGTAGACTCCTGTGACTGTCTTCACAGTCAGAATAAAAAACAATCCTAGTACCTTTAAAGTCAGATCTGACACCTTGCACCCTGTGCTGTTTTCTAGCTGTGTAGTTTGCCTTTGCTGGAATGCCATTGATGCGTTTACACTGTATGTAACCCTGAGACTGGCTTGTTTTCATTCAGAACTGAGCTTGGAAGTCCATCCACGTTGCTAAGGATGTTAGTATTTTAGTCCTCGTTATTGCAAAGTATTATTCCATTGTAGGACATTAGCATTATTTGCACTTGTTGGTGATTATAAACAGAACTTGTGTAGATATTTATGGATGGAATTTTCTTTCTTTTCTTTCTAGATTTATTCATTTATTTGAAAGAGTTACACATAGAGAGAGGGGGATAGAAAGATCTTACATCCATTAGTTCATTGCCCAGATGGCCACAGCAGGCCAGCTATGCCAGGCTGAAGCTAGGAGCCAGGGGCTTCTTCCGACTCTCAGACATGTGTAGCAGGGACCCAAGCACTTTAGCAGGGGACTGAATGGGAAGTAGATAAATGAACATGAACCAGTGCCTGTATGGGATGCTGTTGTCACAGGTGGTGGCTCAAACCACTGCACCACCACACTGACCCCTGGATGGGTTTTTCTAGGAATATAGAATTTCTCCACAGTAAGTACCTAGTAGTGGGTTTGCTGGATTGAATGTTAAGCATATATTTAATTATGTAAAACTGCCAGCTGAGTTTGTAGAGTATACCGCTTTGCATTGTTACTAACAATATGTAATTTCTAGTCACTTCATTTTCTTATCAGCACTTGGTATAATTTTTTCTTTGTTTCCTTTTAATTTGTTCTGTTTTTAAGCCTTCTAATAGTGTGTAGTGGCATCTTTTTGTAGTTGTATTTTGCATTTCCCTGTTAGCTAATGATGTTAAGTATTTTTCAAATATTTCTTGATTAATTCTTGAATTTGCTGTATTATTAAATCTTTATAATTCATTTGCGAGGCAGAGTTACAGGGAGAGAGACAAGACATCTCTCATCTGCTGGTTCACTCCACAGGTGACCACAATGGCCAGGCTGGCCCAGGCACAAACCCCAGGAACCTGAAACTCAATCCAGGTCTCCTGCCTGGTGGCAGGGGCCCAAGTACTTGGGTCGTCTTCTGCTACTTTCCTGCTTGCATTAGCAGGGAACTGGATTGGGTGTGGAGCAGTTGGGACATGAACCTGCACCCAGATGGGGTGCCATCATTGTAGTAGCTCCACCCTCTTCACACCGCATCACCGACCCCTGGGACTTTTTTTATCTTGTATTACCTTTGTCTAATTGTGACATTAGTGTAGGGCTGAGCTCAAAAAATGAGTTGAAAAGTTTTTCATCTACGGTTTTCTAAAAAAACATTGTGTAGAACTGATATTTCTTTAAATGTTTGGTTGAATTTGTAAGTGAAACCATCTAGGTCTGGAGTTTTCTTTTCCAGAATATTTTAAACAGTCCAGTTTCTTTAATAGATTCAAGAGTATTCATGTGATTTGTTTTTTTGGTGAATTTTTGTAGCTTACGGCTTCCAAGGAGTTAATAACTTCATCAAATGGCAAAGCGTGCGCATGCATATCGTATGCTCTTCCTTTTAGCCTGTAGTAGTTGTGTCCTATGCCTGATGTCACTGCTTTCCCTTCAGTCAGCATGGGTAGGAGTTTATCAGTCTTCCGTAAGAGCCATCTTTGGCCTTGATTTTTCTGTTATTTTCAACTCCACTGACTCTTCTGTTCTTTATTACTTCTTTTCTGATTATCTTTTACTTGTTTTGAGCTAAAGCTACTCTTCCTATTTTGTTGTTGTTGTTGTTGTTGTTTGTTTTTATTTGAAGGGTGGATTTACGGAGGAAAGGAGAGAACACAGGAAGACCTTCCATCCCAATTTTGCTCAAATGGCCTTAACAGCTGGAACTGAGCCAATCTAAAGCCGGGAGCGAGGAGTTCTTCCTGGTTTCCCACATGGGTACAGGGGCCCAAGAGCATGAGCCATCCTCTGATGCTTTTCCAGGCAATAAGCAGGGAGCTGGATCAGAAATGGAGTAGCTGGGGTATGAACTGGCGTGTAAATGGGATGCTGGCATTGCAGGTGGAGGATTAGCAGCCTAAGCCACCACACTGGCCCTATTTCCTGGTGGAACTTAGATTCCTAATGTGAGACTAGGCTCTTCTAAAACAAGCGTTTTATGCTTTAGCCACTGATGTAGCTACACTGCATATATGAAAATTTCAAAACTAAGCAAAAATGAAATGTGGGGCCCAGCGGCGTGGCCTAGCAGCTAAAGTCCTTGCTTTGAAAGCCCCGGGATCCCATATGGGCGCCGGTTCTAATCCCGGCAGCTCCACTTCCCATCCAGCTCCCTGCTTGTGGCCTGGGAAAGCAGTCGAGGACGGCCCAATGCATTGGGACCCTGCACCCGCGTGGGAGACCCGGAAGAGGTTCCTGGTTCCCGGCTTCGGATTGGCACACACCAGCCCGTTGCGGCTCACTTAGGGAGTGAATCATCGGATGGAAGATCTTCCTCTCTGTCTCTCCTCCTCTCTGTATATCTGACTTTGTAATAAAAATAAATCTTTAAAAAAAAAAAAAGAAACAGAGCAAACAGGATTCCGGCTGGTGCCACAGGCAGAGGGCTTCCCCTGTTCCATCACTGTGCTGGCCCCAGCAACTGTTTTGGATAATAGCAATAATATCTGCCTCCCAGTAGCTAGTCTGGGACCTGGGTCCTTGGTGAAATCTTAGCTAAGGTCCCAAAGCCTTTTTATTAAAGATCTTAGAGCCAAGTTCTCAAATAACCCCAGGAATACATTTTCAACTTTGTTAAGTTTTTGTCTTTCCTCCTGGCATCTAGACACCCCATCATCCTTCTACTTGTCTAGCTGGAAAGCTGGGTTTTTCGTTTCCTGTTGCTGCAACACACGTCTCATGGCAGTGGCTAAGTGGCAGAAGAAAAAAAAAGGAAGGGTGATTCTTCCCCCCTCTCCAGGGACTACAGACTCTCTACTTTTGTGCCTTGGCGTATTGTCTCTGTCACTGCTGCAGCTCTGGTACTGCCTGGGGACGGAGGCATGAGAGAAAGGAAAAAGAACCAAACCGGGGGAATCCACCCTGCTCCCTAAGCCATTGGAGCCTGCTCGCTGCTGCTCACCCCAGGATTCGAGGGCTTCTGTGGGAGCTCTGTGCAGCCAGTGTGCGGTTTCAGCCTCGGACTCCTGGCCAGGACTTGTTGGAGAAAATGTGTTCTATATGAATTTCGCATTTTCCCCCTAAACAACAAGCGCTTTCGGAAGATGATGACTTACTAATTGCTTATGGTCATTCCTTTCATAGTAGCTCTGGGTATTAAAACCTTTTGAGGTAGAGGAGGGAGCCATGTGTCAGATCTCTGATAGTTGTGTATGTAACTTGTCTGGTGTCTGGAAATACCCTTCTTCCTGTGGTTCCAACTCCTTTCATAAAGAATGGAATGTCTCTTTCTTAAACAAACCTTTTTGTGTTTGTATTTGCTTGTACACTCTCTGGGAGTCTGGTGTTTTCTGATTATGTCCCTCTAACTCGTTTTTACTAGTGAAAAACTTTGTCGGCATACTCCTTTTGGAACTAAAGATCAATATTAACTGAGAGGTAATGTTTAATTTAAGTAACTTCTTTAGCATATACTATTTTATGTTTCCATTTAAGTAAATCCTGAGTGGCTTCAGCTTATGCAAAGGTGGAAGTTAATAAAATTATTTGTTCTGAGCTATCTTTATTAATTTTGGGTTTTGCTAGTATATGTGTGTCGTCATAGCCACTTACCTGGCTGCCTCAGTCTTGAGACTAGGCCTATGCCTTGCACACAACTAGCTCTTCTGCTTTCCTTTTTTTTCCCCCACTTTGTTTTTACTGGAAAGTCAGATTTACGGAGAGAAGTAGAGACAGAAAGATCTTCCAGCCACTGGTTTATTCCCCAAATGGCCAGAGCTGAGCCAATCTGAAGCCAGGAGCCAGGAGCTCTTCCGGGTCTCCCACACAGGTACAGGGTCCCAAGGCTTTGGGCTGTCCTCCACCGGTTTCCCAGGCCACAAGCAGGGAGCTGGATGGGCAGTGGGGCTGCCAGGACATGGATTGGCGCCCATATGGGATCCTGGCACACTCAAGGCAAGGACTTAGCCACTAGGCTGCTGTGCAGGCTCACAGGTATAGTTTTAACCACTTGCTGTAATACTGGCTCCTAAAAAGTACGTTTAAAACAAAAATAGTCTGTTTTAAGCAGGCTCAATGATGCTTTGTCCTTTTTACTAAAGAGAATTTTTAAAATTAGAGTGAAACATTTATCTTACTCTCATATTCATTGAATTAAATGGTAAAAACTGTTTCTTAAAATGCTTAAGAATCTGTTAGCACAATGATTGAGACACTGCTTGGGATGCCCACATCCCACAATAGAATGACTAATTCAAGGTCTGACTCTACTCTGTAGTTCCACTTCCTGCGCATGCGCATCCTGGGAGACACGTGTTGGGTCCTGCCAACCCACCCTGTGTATTTGTACCTTTTGAATACATGAAAGTACTCGATGTCCTTGTGAAACATGTGGAAACGGAGAAGTTTTTTTCTAAAATGAAATGTAAGTGTATCGAGACTTCATTTGGTGAATTTAATCCCCTAGGAAGTATATATACACATTAATATCTGTATAGTTGGCTACTTTGTTTTGTCTGGGATTGGCAGCATGTTTGGTCACTGGAGGAGCACATGTTTCGAAACAACTCAAGGTTTTGACAGATGTTTTGGGGTAACAGATGTCTTTGTTGTGTTTAGTGCTTTGTTCCTAGTAGATATACAAAAGTGTGTGCTAGAAGAATGGAATTAATGGGAATTATTTTAGATCTAGTCAAAGAATAATTCCTCAAAACCTCAGCAAATTTTTTTTAAAAGATTTACTTATTTTTATCTAAAAGACAAATTTCCAGAGAGAAGGAAAGACAGAGAAAGATCTTCATCTGCTGGTTCACTCCCCAAATGGCTGTAACAGCTAGGAGCTAAGCCGATCTGAAGCCAGGAGCCAGGAGCTTTTCTGGGTCTCCCACATGGGTGCAGGGTCCCAAGGTTTTGGGCCGTCCTTTGCTGCTTTCCCAGGCCACAAGCAGGGAGCTGGAAGGAAAGAGGAATAGCCGAGATATAAACTGGCATTCCCATGGGATCCCAGCACAAGGCGAAGATTTAGCCACTAGGCTCTCGCACCCGGCGCCAAGTTTTGTTTTTGCTGAAGATACTTGTTACAGAAAGGAGTAATTCATAAATAAGAGCAATTCTCCTTTCAGAAACAATTCTTTATGTAACTATGTATCTTTGAGACAACACTGTAAAGTCAAACCTAGGTTTTAGTTCTGACTTTGATACTAAAAAAGTGTTCATACAAAATTCATACAAAATATGAACTTAAATATTAGAGTAAGATTTCAAAATGTAAATAAATTTGTAAATTTATGTTTTACAACATGATCAGATATGCATATTCTAGAATCTATAATTATTGATTTATTGAGTAATTTACTGCTTTCAGTATTTACTATTTTTTTTAAAGATTTCTTTATTTTTGTTTCAGAGGTCGTTAGAAAGCTTCCGTCTGGTGGTTTCTCCATATGGTCACAGTGGCTGGAGCAGGGCTGGTCCAAAGCCAGGAAGTAGGAGCTTCCTCCTGGCTTCTCACTAGATGCAGGAGTCCAAGGACTTGGGCATTCCTCTGCCTTCCCGGGCCTCCAGCGAGAAGCTGGATCACTGGGGGGCTCCTGGGACTCTAACCAGCACCCATGAGGGATGCTGGCACCGCAGGCAGAGGATCAGCTTGCTTTGTCATTTTGCTGGTCCCTTCTACTGTTTTCTTTATGGGAAAACATTTCAGACCTGTTTTCTCAGCAGTTCTCATGTATACAATACATTGTTATTAACTACAGTCCTAGTTGTAGAGTGTTTCTTTTGAATTTATTTGTTCTGTCTGGTTGGTACTTCTTATCCTTTGCCCAACATTTTTTCTCTTCCCTCTTGTTTCCCTGTCTTGAATTTTAGTGGCTGCTGAGTTGGTTAGCTTGCTGTGGTGCTGTTGCTGACGTTGTTACGCAGTGGGTTGAGCTGCCACTACAACACTGGTATTCCATATGTGCACTCCTTGTAGTCCTCAGCAGCTTCACACCCAGGGCAACCCCCTCCCTGCTAGTGCTCCTGGGAGACTGGGAAACGGGAAACGGATCCTGTAGCCGTATGGGAGACCCTTGGGAGTGACAGATTCTTGGCTTCTGTCTGTCCATTCCCTAGCTGCTTGAACCATTCTGGGAGTGAATCAGGGATGGAAGATCTCTGTCTCCCTCTCCTTTACTCCTGCCCTCTCCCTCCTTGTAACTGTGCTGTAAAATAAACAAATCTTTTCTATAGTAAACATTGTGTGTAATGTTGACATAGTTGACAAGGATACATGCCCATGTGGACCAGTGATTGGGGTAGGAAGGGTCGAGGAATGGGAAAGGGTGAATGAGACAGTTGTTTCCAGTTTTTTTTTTTTTTCTGCCTGTATTTGGAGGAAGGGGAGAGAAAAGGGAAGAAGGTTGCTCCCAGCAGCCTAACTGCATCAGTACCCGGTATGTGGGACTACATAAACAAATCTTTAAACAAATTATTGTAGTAACAGTTCCCTGAAATCTACAATCTTAACAGATTCTCAGTTGTGTTCTTATCTAGAAGCACAGTTTGTAGATCCCTAGCACTTAATTGCATAACTAAAAGTTACACCTGGTTAGTGATAACTCTCCATTTACCTCTCCCCATCTCCTGACAACCATCATTGCATTTCTGCTATTTTCATTTTAATTTATATTTGTTTATCAGTAAGGCAGAGAGAAAGGGAGACAGGTTTACTCTCCAGGTGCCTGTAACAGTTGGGACTGAGATAGGCAACGTAGAAAGCAGAAAACTCAGCTGTACTTGAGTCGTCACCCACTGCCTCCCAGGATATGCATTTGCAAAAAACCAGAATTGAGAGGAGGACTGCAAGTTAAACCCAGCCATGGTTATGCAGGTGTGGAAGTTGCATCTTTTTTTTTTTTTAAATATTTGTTTATTTTTATTGGAAAGTCAGATATACAGAGAGGAGGAGAGATGTAGAGGAAGATCTTCCATCTGATGATTCACGCCCCAAGTGGCCGCAATGGCCGGAGCTGAGCCAATCCGAAACCAGGAGCCAGGAGCCTCTTCCAGGTCTCCCATGTGGGTGCAGGGTCCCAAAGCCTTGGGCCGTCCTCAACTGCTTTCCCAGGCCATAGGCAGGGAGCTGGATGGGAAGTGGGGCCTCCAGGATTAGAACTGGCGCTCATATGGGATCCTGGCACATTCAAGGCAAGGACTTGAACAGCTGCGCTATTGTGCCGGGCACTGAACCCTTAGCTATTTTGTATGTAAATGGAGTCATAATAAGTTGTGTCTATGTCTTAGCTATCCTGAATAACACAACATTGAATGTGGAAATGGCAGCTGTATTTTGAAATCCCAGTTAAAATTATTTTGAATAAATACCTAGATACAGGATTACTACGTTGTGTGTTAATTTTATTGTTTTTTAACATTTTACTTGTTTTGAGGTGGCAGGGAAACAGAGCTCCCATTGGCTGGTTTACTCCCAAACTGTCTTCACAGGCCAGGGCTTTTCCCAAGCTATTACCAGGGAGCTGGATCAGCAGAAGAGCAGTTGGCCGTGAACTGGTGTCCATATGGGATGCCAGAAGGACAGGTGGCAGCTCTACATGCTACACTACAATGCTGGTCCCTATACTTCTCTAGTTACTGTAGATTTGTGATATATTTTTAAGTCAAAGTATAATGCCTTAAGCCTTCTAAGAATATATATATTTATTTGTTTATTTAAAATGAAGGATGATAGGGATGGGGAGAAAAAAACAGAAGAAGATCTTCCATTCCCTGGTTCACTGCCCAGATGGTGGAAGCCAGGCTTCAGGAACTCACTAGTGTCCTACATAGGTGGCAAGGCCCAAGCAATGTGAATCATCTTCCATCGCCTTCCCTGGCCCATTAGCAGGAAGCTGGATGTGAGGCAGAGCAGGTGTGATGTTGGTTGGCATCAAGGTGGCATCTTAAGCCACTGAGCCACAATGCCAGCTTCAACTTGCTTCTTTCTCAAGATAGTTTTGGACATTTGTGGTCCTTTGTGACTTCATATGAATTTAAGGATTGTTTTTTCTTTTTGTGTAAAAGATGCCGTTACAAATGGATAGAGATTGTTACGATTGTATTTTTGCCTGCTTAGGGACATTCAAAAATATCGCTTTCTAACCCGTGAACACTGGTGTCTTTCCATTTATTTGTTTTCTTAATTTGTTTCATCCACGTTTTATAGTTTTGAGTGCGTCTTTTACCTCCATGCTTAAGTTTATTCCCAAGTCTTTTATTCTTTTGATACTATTGTAAATGAGATTATTTTCTTTCCCTGTGGTTCATATTTAGGATACAGAAATGCAGTTGATTCACCTGTTGATTTTGTGTCACACAAGTTTTTTTTAAAGTATTCTGTTTTTATAGCATCTTTAGATTTTCTGTGTCTGTGCAAATAGATGATTTTACTTTTTCCTTTCCAAGTTGAATGCTGTTTCCCCCACCTTTGCTGCTGGTCCTGAGTGCAGCTTCTGGTACTAACTATGAGCAGGAGTGTGAGAAAGGTGTCCTTCATTTGTTCCTGATTGTACGGAGTTTTCACCACAGAGTATAATATTTGCTATGGACTTTTATTTATGGTCTCTGTTGCATCAAGTAATTTTTATTCCTGGTGCGTTGAGGGGTTTTATTGCAGAAAGGTGTTGAGTTTTATCACGTTTGTGCCGGAGTCCAGTATTTTCAGCAATATTGTCTTATAGCTTTCTTTCCTTTTTTTTTTTTTTTGTCGGGTTTATGTATAGACAATGCTGATCTCAGAAAATAGGTTGGGAAGTACTTCCTTTAGTTTATTTATTTATTTTTTTTTGGAGGAGTTTGAGAAGCATTGGCATTCTTTAACTATTTGATAGCATTCTCCAGATAAGCTATCGCATCCTGGGCTTTGTGCGAAGCTTTTGTAAAGTTTGGTTGTTTATATGTGACTTTGTTTTTAAAATAGATATTATAATTACAGACTTACACTTAGTACTGCTCTTGCTGCTTCTCCCAAGTTTTGGTGTGTTGTATTTTCATTTATCTCAAGATATTTCTTATTTCTCTTTTCACTGATTCTTTGACCTTTCAGTTGTTGAAGAGCGTTTTTGCTTAATTTCCGCATATTTAAATAATTTTAGTATTCCTCTGCCTTTGATTCATTCTGTTGTAATTAAAGCAGATATTTGATGTGACTTCCATCTTAAGATGTGTTTTATGGTCTGACATGATCTGCCCTAGAGAATGTTCTGTAGGTATTTTTCTGAATTACTGCTGGATGAGATGGTCTGTGTATGTCTGTTAGGTCTACGTATTTCAACTCTGTCTCCTAATTGATTTTCTGCTTGATTTTTCTACCAATTATTCAAAGTAGGATATTGAAGTGTCCCAGCTATTTCTCCCCAGTTTTGTCAATGTTTGCTTTACGTATTTAGGTTCTGTGGTATTAATCACTAGTAAGTCTTCATGATTTGATCAGTATATATAATATCCTTATCTCATGTCCAGCATTTAACCTGAAATGTGCATGACTTTCTGTTAGTTTGTATGGTTTGTCTTTCTTTAATCCCTGCACTTTGAATTTACAAGTGACCTTAAATCTGAAGAATTTAGATTTCTTGTAGACAGCATATGGTTGGATCTTATTTTTTTAATCCGTTTAGTGACCCTGTGGTTTTTGACTGGTGAGTTTAGTCCTTCTTAAAAATTATTTAAATTTAAATTAATTATTAATTGTTTTCTGTCTTAGAGTTCTTTTGTTCATCTCTTTTTTTTTGTAGTGTCATGCTGTAACTGCTTTCTCATTTTCTTTTGTGTTTGTTCTCTCTTTGTGGTTACCATTGGAATTACATAAAACATCTTCCGACAGTCTCTTTTTTTTTTTTTTTTTGATTGATTGATTTTTAATCTATTTTATTGTATTGTTGTTGACAATCTTTACATAGTTAATTACGGTAAAAAAAAAAAAAGGTTCAGGGTGTATAGGGAAGTGGGTAATACTATTATGTCCATATTGTTTCCATCATGTATCTGAGGTAAAGGGAGATATTGAGGGAGAAGCCCCACCCGTTTTCCCGCCCACCCCAAGTCCCGGATGTGGGGCATGCTCTGAGATATTTGCTCAAGTGGTTTTAATAGTTCTCCAGTTATGAATCGCTGCCAGTTTCGCTTGATGAGGTCGTCCACTGATTGATATGGTCCATCATAGAGTCTCCATCTGCCCCATATTTCGCTGCCAACATATAGCTGAGGTGGTTGATTGACTTGCTCTGTCCTCTGTCTTTTCTTGGCTAGGGTTCTGAGTCCAGCAGTTCGATTGGGGAGATCTCCAAAGAAACTTTGAGGTATTCCCAGACCAGATTCTTGTATGTTCTAGCAAGCACAGGGCCCGGCACAGTCCATCACCCCGATCAGCTGGTGGTTGCGATTGCTGGGTTGGTTCTGTTTTCAGTCCCGACTTCCACTGGAACCAATGGGTGTTGCAGTCCAGTCTGGTTCGGTCCTTACATCGACCAGTGGGAGCTGCAGCCTAGTCGGGGTGACCCACAATAACCCCCACCAGGCCCGCCCCCTACCCTGGTTTGCCAGTATGTGTAGCAGAAAACCAGTCTGTCCCTCATCCCATTTGGCTCTTGTACTTGTCAATGGGTATTAAAGCTTAGTTCTATCTAACCAACTCAACCATCCAGCACTCACGGATGTTGTTGAGTGCCTCTCTATCTAGCCACCCCAGCCCCCGTCCTAGTTTTCATGCCCTCCCACGGGAATAGTGACCCAAGAAGGGGGAACCCACTTTTTCCCTCCCAGGTCTCTCTGTCCCGGTTTATGCACTCTTTAGGTGGTTCTGTGATTTGACTTGACAGAATTAGTCCCCAGTGCCAGCTTCTGCCAGCTGATGCTGCGGCTATGCCCAAACATCCCTCACCCACTCTATGCTTGCACCCGTAGGAATAATCAGCCCAGCCTGGCTTTTCCCTGATCTAGTCCACATGCAGCGCACAGGTGTTGTAGCCTTGCTTAGTCTGGTCTGTCTCTATCCCAGGCCACGCTCTCCAGTGGAAGTAGCTGTCCGGTGAGGGGACCAGCCCCTTAATCCCCCTGCCAGTTCTGCCCCTCCCTTCCTGAATCTCATGTGTGCTGGTTGGGTGCTGCATTCATATCCAGTACAGGCAACCACGCCCTGGCATTCCATAATGTGTACTGGTTTTGTCGCGACCAAACCCGGCTCATCCCACACTCTATTCTGGTGATCGGATTTGCCAGTGGATGACATGAACTGATTCAGCCTGGTCTGCTCCTGACCCATGCCAAATGTGTGCCGGTGGGAGACTTTCCATGGCCTATTCTGGGCTGTTTCCTATCATGCTTCTTGCGCTTACCTGCAGCGACTGTGTCCTGCCAGAGGAGTTGCCCAGGCTTCTCCATCAGAACCCCTCCCAATGCCAGATTTTGCGTATGCCAGGGGGTCCTTGAGCCAATGCTACTCAGTTCACCTCCTGTCCTAGCAGGAACAGTGGCTTTTTCTGGCTGGCTTTCACCCCATTCTGGTTCTTGTTGTTGGATGTTTCAGCCCAGCCATGGCTCGTCCATTCCCACATACAGCTCTCTCATGGCTCAGTAGGGGGTTGAGACCCAGCCTAGTCAGTCCCACATCTACCCTGGGTCTCCAAGACACCAGATGGTCCAACAGTCTCTCTTAAGCTACACCTAAATTTTCTTTTGTGTGAGAAGGAGAAGCTATCCTGCTAACCTGTGCTTTAGACTTTTAGCAGGAATCTGTGATTGTAATTTTGAGATACATAATTTTTAAGATTTATTTCATTTATTTGAAAGGCGGAGTGACATAGAGGAGAAGAGCTCAACTACCCACTACCCACTGGTTAACTTACCAACAGATCTCAGCAGCCAGAGCTGGGCTAGGCTGAAACCAGGAGCCTGGAACTCCAGCCTGGTTGGCCTCCCGTGGAGGGCAGGAACCCAAGCACTTGGGCCATCCTCCGCTGCTTTCCCAGGCCCATTAACAGAGAAGTCAGGACTCTAACTGGTACCACAATGCTGGCTGCAACACATGCCTTTTTAATGTATGTGGTGAAATTGGAATTCAAAGAAAAGCTTCTGTGAATTGAGTGTTTTGTGAGCTAAGTAGCTTTTTTTTCTTTTCAAGTGGAGCATTATGTTTATTCATAAGAATACCTACTAGCAAACTGCAGTTGTTCAGATTTGACTATTTGGAAATGAGTGAAGTGAGCCTGCTGCTTAAAGGAAAATAGCATATGTACTTGATGCCCAAAGTTATAAATTCAAACCTTTCTAATGGAAATTGGAATTTTGGAAAGCTATCTGCCACCATGTGTTAAATGGTGTTCTGATAAAATTGTCAGTGGTATTAATGATGGGGTAATTACTTTTTTTTTTGTAATTTAATGTGTCAGCATATAGAAGATCAGTGCGAATCAGGGTACTAGCATTTTCCAAAATAGTAGGAAATGTCTAAGATTATAACATGGTTCTAAGAGACCCATTAAACAGGGAAATCCAGCATTTTAATATGAATCTGAGAAGTTCATTGATATGGTTTCAGATTTTACATTTTTAAAAAATTTAGATCATCAAAATTTTAAAAAGTATTTATTTTTTTGGAAAGGCAGATCAAATTTATGAAGAGAAGGAGAGAGAGAGAGATTTCCCCATCCGCTGGTTCACTCCCTGAACGGCCTCCGTGGCCAGAGCTGAGCTGAGTTGAAGCCAGGAGCTTCTTCTGGGTCTCCCATATGGGCTTAGGGGCCCAAGGGCCGTGTTGCACTGCCTTCCCAGACCGCAAACAGGGAGCTGGATGGGAAACGGAACAGCCAGGACATGGACCAACACCCATGTAAGATCCTGGCACCTGCAAGGTGAGGATTTAACCATTGAGTCATTATGCTGGACCCAAGATTTTACATTCTAATTAACCTTTAAGAAATTGCCACTGTGCTCATTTCGGCAGCCCATATACTAAAATTGGAATGATACAGAGAAGATTAGCATGGCCCCTGTGCAAGAATGACATGCAAATTCGTGAAGCGTTCCATATTTAAAAAAAAAAAAAAAAAAGAAATTGCCACTTGTCATGGCTGGTGTTATATCAGAATTGATATAAAGCCACTTCCTGTGATGCTGGCATCCATAGTGGCAGCAGTTCGTGTTCTTTTTAGACCACTTCTGGTCCAGCTCCCTTTTGATTGCCTGAGAAAAGCAGTAGAAAGTGGCCCACGTCTTTGGTCTTCTGCCTGGCCCCGTCCTGGTGGTTGCAGCCATCTAGAAAGTGAACCAGAAGCTATAAGATGTATCTATGTATCTCCCTCTTTCTGTAACTCTTCCAAATGTTAAAAAAAAATTTTTTTGCATGTTGAGTGTAAGCAAAATATTAAAGAAGCTTATGTGCACAGATACCTTGAAAAGCTGTTCAAATTGTTTTCCTAACTCCATGTCTGTGAGAGCAAATTCTCTTAATATAGACTTCAACCAAAATAACATAGCATAAGGTTGGATGCCAGCGCAGGTGCAGAATCCAGCTCTTTGCTGTCATGACTAATGTGTGGTTTACTTTTTGAGTTTTGAAGTGTTTGCTTCTTCCCTTTCAGGTATAGAGCAAGATGCCGTGAATACTTTTACCAAATATATATCTCCAGATGCTGCTAAACCAATACCGATTACGGAAGCAATGAGAAATGACATCATAGGTAAGCAGCACTGGAGGCTATGGGAAAACCAAACCAGACCGGACCTGTTTGGTCATTGGCTAAGAGAGTTTTTAAGAACATAGAATATAACAAGTGCTATTTCGTAGTCTGTTTCAGATGCTTTCTTGTATCTTTCTCTGACATGGTGGACTCACTTTCTTAGATTTGAGTCTGAATAGCAGCAGCAATAATAACACATTTATTGAACACTTGGTATGTCTCACAATATTCTGAGTATTTTCCATGGTTGAACTAATTTAATGTTCTAAAGAACTATGCAGGGTGGGAGCCTGGCGCAGTAGCCTAGTGGCTAAATCCTTGCCTTGCATAGGCTCCCATATGGGCACCTGTCCGTGTCCCAGTTGCTCCACTTCCCATCCAGCTCCCTCCCTGCATATGGCCTGGGGACGCAATAGAAGGTAACCCCAAATCTTGGGATCCTGTGCCCATATGGGAGACCCAGAAGAAGCTCCTGGCTTCAGATGGGCTCAGCTCCGACCATTGTAGCCATTTGGGGATTGAACTAGCAAACAAAACATATTTTTGTCTGTCTGTCTGTCCTTCTCTCTATACATCTGCCTTTCCAATAAAAATAAATAAATCTTAAAAAGAGTAATAACCATGTGGGATAAATCTGGATACTGTCTTACCAGTGAGGAAGCGGAAGCACAGAGGAGTCACGGACTCTGTCACAGGTCAGACGTGGCAGAAGGGATTGACAGACGTGCACAGCTCACCGCTAGGCTGCACTGGCGCTGCTTGGCTCACTGCGCGCTCAGAGCAGCCTTCTTTACGGCCTTATTCCTCTGCCCCCAGCCCCCAGCCCGAAAAGACTAGGTTACAAAAATCAAAGTGTTGGAGTAATGAGAGCAAATATAATTTCAGGACATTGCTTCCGTCATATATGCATATATGTACACGATGGTTCTCTGTAGGTCACAGTCAATAGTTTGAAAGCATTTACTGGTAGGTCAGAATGACCTTGGCATTGACTAATGAAAGTTTCATTTTTTCATCTAACAAATATTGTTATGTTTCCAGAAATGCTAATAGTTACTTTTGTATTTTTATTCATTAGAAATTTAGTGTTAGGGACGAAAAGTAAGGGAGGAAGAGAGTATCAATACCATTATGTTCTTAGAAAAGTATCTACAAATCACATTAAATCCGTTAAAAATGAATTCAGATTACAAAATACAAAAAGAGAAAACTTCATGGATTACAATAAAAAGAAAAAATTGTTACCCAGGCTGCAGCCAGGAAGCTGAAGCACCATGCAGGTCTTCCATGGGGGTGCAGGGACCCCAGTAGTTGGGCCGTCCTCTGCTGCTTCCCCCTGTACATAAGCAGGGAGCTGGATCGGAAGTGGAGGCGGGAGACAGCTTAACTGGGCCGTGCCGCAGTGCTGACAACCATAGGAACCTTTTCTCACACGTGCTACAGCTTTTTTTATTTGCCTTTTAATTTTGTTTTTGGTGTGTTTAAATAGTTACAAATTAATTTTACACTCTTAACTTTGTACTTTCGCTCTTGCACATATGCTTTGCACTTGATCTTAGCCAAAAGGCCGAGAATCAACTGCACACATGCTTTAAAGAAACTTTCTACCTCACACTGTTAGCTAAGTTTTCTTTAGTTTTATTTCAGATCTTTATTTTTATGCCCTTTTGGTATTTCCCATTGGGGTTTTAAAATGTGTGTTTTTAAATCCGGTGGGAGTGTAATGATTACTTTTTTTCTTTTTTACAGCAAAGATTTGTGGAGAAGATGGACAGGTTGACCCCAACTGTTTCATTTTGGCGCAGTCCATAGTCTTCAGTGCAATGGAGCAAGAGTATGTTAAGCTTCCTATTTTCACACTTTGCAAGGTTAATAGTTTTTCTGAAATGTAGATTACATGAATTCTATGAAAAATAAAATGACTTCTCGTTTTTATGTTATAATTCCTACATTAAAGTAGTTTGGGTTTGGAAGTCATTGCAAGGTGTTTGGGACTACCAGATAATGCATGTCTTCATTTGGGGAGCTTAATTTGCCTAGCACAGGCTTTAAGTTTAACTTGAATTTATTGAAAGTTCAGAGGGTTTTCAGATAAATGATTGCTGCATGTCCTTGAAAAGCATGTTTGTATTTATTCAGTACTTACTGAAAGAAAGCTTTACGTAAGATATGCTAGCTGGAATACTTCAAGGAAATTACAGCCTAATAAAAAAAATAGGACATGCTCTTTGGTTACTGTAATATGAGGTAGCTTGTGTTAAATATCAGTAAGAGGTGGGAGAGATTGCTTACAGGTCAAGGGATCAGAAATGGTATCACAAGCAGCGAAGTAGCCTTGACCTAATAAACTGTTTCAGATAACAACAGAGACAGAGTGGAAAGAGTCTGTGTGTGCCTGTGAAGTGCTTTCTTTGTTCTTCAAATTTTCCCTTTTTGTCTACTTGCAGGCACTTTAGTGAGTTTCTGCGAAGTCACCATTTCTGTAAATACCAGATTGAAGTGCTGACCAGTGGGACTGTTTACCTGGCTGACATCCTGTTCTGTGAGTCAGCCCTCTTTTATTTCTCTGAGGTAAATTCTGCATTTTCTTTCATGCTGTTAGAGCATTCCAGCCACTAAAGTGTAAATGCTGGGGGCCTGTCACCCGAAAATAGCATCCAGGAATGGGTGGTGAAGTTGTGTCTGATAGCAAGAGCACTTTACTGACATACTAATCAAATGAAAACATGAAAATTTGCTGTAAAACCGTTCTGTGAAAACCCAGCTAAACTGCTACTTATAAGAGAAGACAGTGCATGTTTCTCAATTATCTGGAGCTGTTTTAGAAACCATGGAGTTTGGCACTTTGGATTGCAGTCCACAAACAATTGCAGACTAAGCCTTTAAAAGCAAATTAGTACATTCCTCCTTGCCTCCTCATTTTCACGTCAGCTGTTTAGTTGGATTGCTCTGTGAAGCAGTTGCCACAGCCACTGAGTATATTCATCTCTTTGAGGCATAATTTAGTAGATAGATTTGTTAGGTTTCAGCAAATAAAATTCTTTTTTTTTTTTTTTTTTTAAAGACTTATTCATTTTATTACAGCCAAATATACACAGAGGAGGAGAGGCAGAGAGGAAGATCTTCCGTCCGATGATTCACTCCCCAAGTGAGCCGCAACGGGCCGATGTGCGCAAATCCGAAGCCAGGAGCCAGGAACCTCTTCCGGGTCTCCCACGCGGGTGCAGGATCCCAAAGCTTTGGGCCGTCCTCAACTGCTTTCCCAGGCCACAAGCAGGGAGCTGGATGGGAAATGGAGCTGCCAGGATTAGAACCGGCGCCGATATGGGATCTCGGGGCTTTCAAGGCGAGGACTTAGGCTGCTAGGCCACGCCGCCGGGCCCGAAATTCTTTTTTTAGTTAAAAAAAAGTTGCTCAGTAGCGAGAAGAAGGATTCCCCATCGCACAAGGCAGTTGCATAGACTCTTGTAGTCTGCCTCTTCACAAGAGTACTTACCCAGTGGACTTGCTGTTTTTCACCCCCTTTCATTGCCAAGTTTAAATCTGCATTTGTTCAGGTGATTATGTCCTTTGGATTGTTAGAAACAATCAGGTTTAGAAGGTTTGATTTGTCTACTCTTTGTGAGAAATTACTGTTCCAATTCACTGAGTTTCTCTCCAACTATGTGGTTGTTAATTCTTTCTAAAAACGTTTGTTTTTAATGTTTCAATCTCAAACGACTAAGTTGCTAACTAGTGTTAACTGAAGAGATAGATCTTTTTGGGTTTTGCTTATGTTTTGCATTTTAATACTTAGGGCTTATAGTTCGGAAATGGTGAGAGAAATATGTTTTTAAACTTATGTTCACTTTTATATTTTTTCTTCCTAGTACATGGAAAAAGAAGATGCAGTGAATATCTTACAGTTCTGGTTGGCAGCAGATAACTTCCAGTCTCAGCTTGCTGCCAAAAAGGGCCAATATGATGGACAGGAAGCACAGAATGATGCCATGATTTTATATGACAAGTGAGTTTAGTTTTATAGATAGATGCCTTTAACATTTGACAGATATTTATTAAGAGTTTGTGTGTATCTAAATAAAGGTGAATAAACTCTTAGGGGACAGCGTAAAAACTGTTTGAGTGGTACATTTATAACTTTCAGGGGCAGGGTGTCTTAGGATGAACCTCCTGTTGGCTTTATCATAGCAAGACAGTTTGATGATATGGCGCTCAACGGGGGCTTTTGCAAAAGAAAAATTTGATTTGGATCCTCAATTTGAGTTTCACTAACCAGAGAAGGCATACATCCTTGGGGAAACGACCCTGTGCAGAAGCTTGCATGTAGGTTACCAGAGCAATAAGGAAGGTGAAACCAACTGGCATCGATGATGTAGGGACTTCAGCATCTATGGATTACGTCTTGTATCTTGTGCAAATCCACGTTACTAAATGAGTAACAGTTTTACATTAGTTTTCACCGAAAACAAATTGAGAAGAACCTCACAGTGAACAGTGTTGAAAACATGTGGTCGGATAATTGAACTGACTGTGAGCAGCTCCTTAACTTCTTTAACTCCCCTTACTGGGTAAAGAGAAGTCATTTGTTGCTTGTAGCTACAAATGAGTGCTAAGGTGGTAACCTGATAGAGAAGAATTGCCCAGTTGTTAGAAGGGAGTTCAGAGCATCTAGACCAGTGGTTGCCGAGCCTCCAGGTGTACAGGCTCATGTGCGGGCTGCGTGAGAATCTCCAGAACGCTGGTTAAAAATAGGTTCCGCTGCCGCTCTAGGAGACTGACTCAGCAGGCTCGAGGTGTGACCCAGCAGTCTATTTTTGGAAGACATGCCAGGTAATTCTGATGAGTAGCCAGATTAGGGATCTAGTCTGATTTTCCTGTCTTGTAGATAAGGACACAAAGGCCCAGAAAGGTATGGTTTTCTCAGAGTTGCAGGGCAAGTTAGCAGCAGGACTTAGACTGGAGCACAGTTCTTAACATTCGCTCCAGTCTTTATTCTAATACAGCATATTTGTGGAAGATATTATATAGGAAACAATAATTTATGGCTACTGGAATAGCATAAATAAAGAGTTTACAATGTAGAAATTCGAATCCTGAAGGGATATTTTTCAACTTAGTTGCAATATGGGAGACTCACTTTTTGTTATAAAAATGCTGATTTCAATGAAGAGTTTCCTTTATGCTAAAACGGAATAGTAGCATTATTAAGGTCCTGGCTGGAGCTTGCTCACCACACAGAGCAGAGACCACGTTCACCACACGATCTCATTTTCACCTGGAGTGCTGTTGGGAGATGAAGATTGCCATATAGCACACTAGCATGGGCATTTTTCCAGTTAATTATGCCAAATTTGACCTTTAAAATCCCTGCTTATATTTTATAATTGCATCATCACAATCTTGTACCATAAGCATTTCTGTGAGACAAGAAACAAACTTTTTTTTTCTGCTTTTAATACCTTTTAATTGTTTTCATGTCATCATCAGCTTTCCACAACCCTAACTACATTATATCTCCTCAGTTAGAAATCTTTGGATGGACACTGTTGATTGTTTTTCATACTACATCATCAGCAATTCCTGTAGGTTCTGTCTGAATGTGTCATATCTATCCACCTCACCTGAAGTGCTATCATTATTAATTTCTTGCTGTTTGCTGCAGTTGCCTCCTAGCTGTGCTGGTATGTTTTCATTGTGTCCTATACGTTTATCTCGCCTGGTCTTGTTTCAGGGGAAGTAGCCATGCCTTACTTTCTTGTAACTTCATTTCTGTGTGCTAGGTGCTGAAGAGTGAATAAGCATTCATTCAATGTGTAGTTAGTTTCTCTGCCTCAGTTTTAACTTCACCCTTCCAGCTTCTTAAACACCATTAGAGCTGGCTAGGCAAGAGCTAAAATGATTGGCAAAAGATAAGAAGGAAACGAGTTAACCCAGACAGTTTAGAGCAAGTGGCAATCAATGAGTCAGGTGATAGCAGGGCTGTTGTCACCCAGCTCTGTGGCTGTGGGTCTGCAAGCTCAATCATGTTGCCTCATGTAAGATTCTGTTTTAGTACCCCCTCCCCAAATTGCTGCTGCTTGCTATGGAATTTGGTTTTATTTTGATTGTCTACCTGCCATAGGTACTTCTCGCTGCAAGCTACACATCCTCTTGGCTTTGATGATGTTGTCCGGTTAGAAATTGAATCCAATATCTGCAGGGAAGGTGGGCCACTCCCCAACTGTTTCACAACTCCATTACGTCAGGCCTGGACCACTATGGAGAAGGTAACCAAGAACTTGAAAAATATTCAAATGCAACAACTTTTACTGCTGAAACCCAGAATATGTAACGTGAAACAACCAAACCTGCAGGCCAGTGGAAAGTTGAAGCAGTGTAGCACAGTGATTAAGAGCACAGGCTTTGATTTTGAATTGGTATGTGTTAATCTTAACCTGTTGGGGGGGATTCGATGACCTCTGGCTACTGAGTTCAGTTATGAATGCTCTTTTCTTCATCTTTGAAATTAAGATAATATGATTAATTACCTCAAAAATATTTTTTCATTGCTTTTTGAAGAGAGGCAGATAGCTAGCCACAGCTCCCATCTGCTGGTTCTCTCCGAGAGGCCTGTAGCAGCCAGGAATAGAATCCAGGTCAAGGCTGTGATTCAGGAATGGAAGCCAGCTCTCATGTGGGCACCAGGAAGGTGTTTGTTGGAGCCATTACCACTGCCTTGAAAGGGTCTGCATGACAGGAAACTAGAAACAGAGCCAGAGCTAGTTATCAAACCCACGCACTTTGGATTTGGGACATGGGCGTCTTAACTAACACAATGTTACAGTAAATACCCACCCACCCCTTCACCCCCAAAGGTACTCTTAGGGTTAAAATGACATGTGTAAGATGCTTCTTTACATACTGTATATAAAGAAAATGTTAAATGCAGCAGGTGTTTGCCCTACAGTTAAGATGCCTGTATGCCTTATCGGAGTATCTGGGTTCAGTTAGAGTCCCACTCAGACTTTTGATTCCTGCTTCCACCTAATGTCAACTCTAGGAGTCAGTAGGTGATGGCTGAAGCAATTAGATCCCTGCCAGCCAGCACAGTTGGGAGTATTGATGGAGTTCCAGGCTCTCTGTTTTCCATTCCCCAGCCACTGCAGTCATTTGGGGAGAGTACCAATATATGGAAACTCTCTTTACCTCTCCAAAAAGAAATAAGTCAACTACTGCTATTTTTTTTAATTTTAATTTTCTTAAATTTTATTTTCAGTAATTTTTACATAGTTGAGAAGGATGCATGCCCATGTAGGACACTGATTAGGGTGGGAAAGGTTGAGGACTAGAGGAGAGTGAATGAGACCATTGTTTCTAATTTTCTTTATCTCCTTCCTGTATCTGGGGAAGGCAGAGAGAAGGGGAGAAGCCACACCCAGCATCCTAAATGCATCAGTACCCAGGGATGGAGGATGGCCACTCAATGTCATCCTAGGGTCCCTGATGTGGAGCTTGTTCTGAGGGTACTGCTCAAGTGGTTTCAGTAGTTCTGAAATGCTGTTGATTTTGTTGATCCAAGGATGAGGGGATCCTTCCAAGGTCCATTGGCTGACTTAGTCCATCTTAGGGTCTTCACTCAATGGATGCTTGCTGTTAATGCTTGACTGGGAGAATCATGCAGTTTATTGCTGTGGTACTAGAGGTCCTCTGAAGATGCCGGTAGACTGTCATATATCCCATGTACATTTGGACATGTCGTCCACTGCACTATCTTCAGTAGCTGAGGAGACCCAGTTCTGACACATGCACTCCACAGCCAGACCAGAGATACTGTACTTCTCCCTGTGGCTGGAGTTCGGAGTCTGGCAGTTCAGTTGGGGGTCAGGGAGGTCCCCAAAGAAACCTTGTCTGAAGTGACCCCCACACCTGACTCTATGGGATCTGGTTCAGTCCATCAGCCACATCAGCCTACACACAACACTTGTGTTTGCAGTTGCTGGATCAGTTCTGTCTCTAGCTCCATCTCTTACACAAACCAATGGATGCTACAGCTCAGCCCAACCCTAACCGCTACACACTTGGCCCTCATGTACACCAGCAGGAACTGCAATCCAGTCGCAGCAATCCACTAACACCCCACCATAACCTGTCCCAGTCCTGGTTCCTGCACATGACAATATGTTCAGCAAACTGGTCCATCTGTCCCACATCCTATTCGGCTTCTGTATATACCAGTGGGTGCTACAGCCTAGCTCAGCCTAACTGACCCCACTATCTAGCCCACATTTATGCTGGCGGGTGCTACCACCTATATAGCCAGGTCCACCCTCAGCCCTGCTTCTCCTGCACACCAATGGGAGCTGCAGCTACCCAGTTTTCCTACTGGGTCCACTCCATCCCTGGATCTTGCATTTTTCAGATAGTTTTACAGTCTGGCTTGACAGGACTTTCCCCTACTCCCAGCAGTTGCCAGCTGATGATGTGGCGAAGCCTGTCCAACCTGCACTCCTTCTTGCTCATGCATGCACCAGTGGATACAGTTGCTTAGCCCAGGCTAGCTCTATCCCTAACCCAGCTCACAGGCAGGTTAATGGATGTTGTAGCCCTTCCTAGCCTGATCTTGCCCCTTTCCAGTTCTCAGGCTCACCAGCAGGAGAAGTGGCCCAGCAGGGAATTTCTCTCTCCCCCCACCCAGGTGTCACATGTGCTGGTGAGCGCTGTGACTTAGTCTGGCGTGACCTGCCTCACCCTGGCATTTGCTGGTGGGTGCTGTAGCCTGGCTCAGTCTGGCCTGCTGCTAGTTCCAGTTCATGCTGGTGGGTGCTGTAGATAGCCTAGCCCAGCCCAGCCAGTTCTCAGTCCTGGCCCTAATGCAGACTTGACTGGTGTTGCAGCCAGACCCAGCCTGTCCTGCACTCTGTCCTGGTTCTTGCATCTGCCAGTGGGTATTATGAACTGGACCACCTGGCCCACCCGCAGACCTGACCCCTACATAGGCTGGCGGGTACCATAACCTGGCCTGGGCTGGGCTGCTCGTAGTCTTGATTCTTGTGCCTACCTGCAGGTACTATGTCCTGACAGAGAAATTCCCTAAAATCCTCTGTCAGGTCACCTTCCAGTGGCAGATTTCACGCACACTCTTTAATCCTTGGCCCAGCTCCTGTCCTGGTAGATACAGCAGCCTTGCCTGACCGGCCCACCCCCATTCTGGCTCTTACTGTTGGCTGCTACAGCCCAGGCACCCCTGGTTCACATGCCAGCACAGTCTGTCCCACCCTGCCTCTCCCATCCCCATGTTGGCCTTTGTGTGTGCTGGTGGGTGTTGTTGCCCGGCTCACCCAGCACACAACCCTTGAATGCACCTGAGTGCTGCAGCCTAGAGTATCCCAACCTGTTCCCAACCTCAGCACCCATGAGTGTTGGTGAGTTTCACAGCCTGTCATCCCTGCCAGCTCTTGAGCAAACCAGCTGGTCTGGCAGTCCCCCACAGAATCTGCTCCCAGACCTGGTTCTTTTGCGTGCTAGTTAGTGTCATGGTCCTGTCTGATGTTGTTTACACCCTGCCCCAGTACTCTCTGGCGATTGCTGTGGTTGAGCCCTGCCAGGCAGGCCCCCCAGCCATGGCTTTTATGTACACTGGTAGGTGTTGGTTGATACCAACAAGCCCAGCTCAGGTCTCTCATGGGTAGGTGCATTGGTTTAGCCATGAAAAGTCCTGAGGTTACCTCCTCTGAGCCACCTGGTCTCAGCCCCCTCATTTACCTGCAAGTGCTCTGGAGCATGCTGTATCCTGGTTGATGAAAGTCCCCCAGAAGTCACTCCTCACCTGCCACATTTTCCCTCAGCAGTGCTGCCTTCCACACATCCCTATTCCCCCTTCCTTAAGCAATCCGCACCCTGCCCCCCGCATGCCTGTGAGTGCACACAGATCCCTAAGTCCAGTCACCCTGGGGCCTTGCCTGCCTTCCCCGGGCTCACACACACTACGGAGTGGGTCCCTAAATCTTGTCTGGTGGTCTGTTGTGCCAGTGTGTGTCCCCCATGTATCTTGGGGGGTAAAAAAAGAGGCAACTCTGCTGGCACACTAGTATAGGTAACACAAATTTGGCATTAACCAGGCTCAGGATGCCTGCCAGCTATTGGCTGCTCTTCTCCCAGCAGCATAACTCTTGCCTAGGTGCAGTGTAACCCAGGCAGTTGCCTAAAACTGGGGAGTCAGCTACTGTTATATGTTTTAAAATCAGTAGATGTCTGTAAAGGGCAAAGGTAATTTGCGGATTATGAATGGTTGGTTCTAATGAACTGGAGTAGATGTAACCAGGAATTTTACAGAGCCAAGACAAACTTTTGGGATTATGTTACATGGCGTTTGTATACAGAGGGGAAAAGGATACATTGAGGAGTTATGTAATATCATACATGGAAATGGGATTTTAGATTTTAAAAAAGTATGTATGGAAAGCAAGCTATTTGTGCCAGCACAGTGGCGTAACAGGTTGAACCTCTGCGCACAGCACCAGCATCTGATCTGGGCTCTGGTTCTAGTCCCAACTATTCTGCTTCTGATCCAGCACCTTGCTCATGTGCCTGGGGAAGCGTTGGAGGGTGGCCCCAGTGCTTGGAGCCTTGTACCACGTGGGAGAGCCAAAAGAAGCTCCTGGCTTCAGACTGGCCCAGATCTGACCATTGCGGCCACTGAGGGAATGAACCAGCTGATGGCAGATCTTTCTGTCTTTCCTTCTCCAACTTTGCCTTTCAAATAAAAATAAATCTTTTTAAAAATTACAATAAAAAATCATTGGAAAGCTGATAGTAAACAATATGTATCAGCTATTTCCCAGGAAAAGTATTTTTTGTTGATTCAATTTTTTCCAAATTTAAAGATGTATAGATCTGCACGTTATAAAAAATACTAAGTTTTTTGAGTAATAAAATGCATAAAAATAAAGAGAAATAGTTCATAGTAATATGTGTGTAAAGAACTTAAACTAATTTTAAGAACACTATTGGACACACAGTGTGCTACGGTGGGTTAGGCTATGGCTTGGGAAACGAATCCTGAGTTGAAAGTCCCTGCTCTTCCACAGTTCCATTTTAGCTTCCTGCTGATGGGCTTACAAGACAGTGGATGGTGGTCCAAGTTCTTGGCTTCTTGTCACCCATGGGGGAGACCTGATGGAATTCCTGGCTCCTGGCGTTAGCCTGGCCTAGCCTAGGCTATTATAGAAAGTGAACCAAAAGACAGAAGATCTGCTCTGTTTTCTCAGTTTCTCTACCTTTGAAATAAATCTTAACAAAAAAGAGGGGGTGGAATATTACCAAGACCGTGGTAGATAATGGGAAAAAAAGACATGAATGATTCATTCAGTACATACTTTTGAGTGTTCATTTGCTGCTTGTGGCTATTACAGTGATAAAGAGAAAAAAATACAGTTTGTACCTTTCTGGAGCTTGGTCTATAAAAAGAAGGCACATTTTAAAGACAGACAATTATTTCCAATTGTGCTAACTGCTTTGAAGGAAAACTTTGTCATAAACAATGCATGTAATGAACATGGGAATTTATTTAGCATCATTAATAGTTACTAATTGAAATTTAAATATCTGTACCATTGGGCATGTATTGACAATGATTAGAGAAAATACAATCTAGTTTTAGAAAGCCTTTGTGAAACTAAAACTTTGATAAATTTTTTTTTATGTAAGTTGATTAAGTTCTTTTGAAGGCTAATTGGCCAAATATGCTGAAGTTAATCTGCGTCCTACTGGAGTGCTTGAAAGGTTCTGGATGACAGCTGAAGTTTTGGGCTCCTGCACCTACAGAGGAGTCCCAGATGAAGCTCTTGGCTTCGGCTTGGCCCTTTCCTGTCTGTTGTGAGCATTTAGGGAGTGAATCATTGGATAAAACCTTTCTTTGTTCTCTGCCTTTCAGATTAGTCTTAAAATTTTTAGCTAACAATCAAAATCCTTTTAAATTATCTTGAAATCATTTCAAATGTAAAAGTGAGTATATATACAAAGAAAAGCAAGAAAAATACAGTTTCAGGTTATACCCACTGTATGCCTTCTCCTCACCATTTCTAAATTTTTTATTTAATTATTTTCATCTGATTTGAAGATAGGAGAGACAGAAAGCAAGGGAGCTTCCATCTGATGCTTTATTCCCCAGATGTCCACAACAGTCGGGGCTGTATCAGGCCAAAACCAGGAGCCTGGAATTCAGTCTGGGTGTCCCACATGGGTTGCAGGGCCCTAAGTTCTTAAAACATGACATGCTGCCCCTCGGGGCACAGTAGCAGGAAAATAGATTGGAAGCAGAGGAGCCTCGATGCTCTAATATAGGATGCAGGCATCCCAAGTGGCACAGTAACCCCCATGCTCGACACCTGTCCCTGCTCACTAACAAGCACTAATGTCGGGGAGGGGAGGGAAGGTGGGAGCTATCAGTAAGCTCTACAGTCTGTGTTGCGATATAAGCAAAATTTCCCCGCTTTCATGTCAGGTGCAATAGTTTCATGACGAGTGTTTTTTTTGCTGGAAGTGGTAGGCAGGGTGACATGCAACAAAATGGCACACAGTAATTTTATATACAGTGCAAACTATGCAAAAGGATCATGGGCTGTAACAGAGAGTGAAACATTTGTGTGAACTAGTGGGCTGTGGATGGAAGTTGATTTAAAGTGAAGTCTTAGTTACATTTGATTTCAACCTTAAAACAGTGATTTTCCTCTCTTTCAGGTCTTCTTGCCTGGCTTTTTGTCTAGCAATCTTTATTACAAGTATTTGAATGATCTCATTCACTCTGTTCGAGGGGATGAATTTCTGGGAGGGAACGTTTCACTGATTGGTCCCAGCCCCTCAGGCCCTCCTGAGGAGTCGCACCCCGGCGGTCCCGACAGCTCTGCTTCGCAGGTACTCATTGACATGCAGCTGTTCTTAGCAGAAAAAAGCACTACAAAGGAAGCAAATCCTTCCTTTCAGACATCGATAACTGATGCTAAGTAATGGAAAGAAATAAAATTACTATACTTATATATTCTAAGCATAGTATTGTGGTGAACAATATATTATAAAGATGTCATATTGTTTTATTCAGGACATTTTTCTGCTTGGTACTGTAATTGTGTCTGTTAATAATAAAATGATACGAAATACATTTATAGCCTATAGAGAAAATGTTTTAAGATTTTAATAACAAAATTTAAGATGACATTTTTGTGAAAAAATTGAGTGGACCTCTTAAGGTTTCTGGATTTTGTATTTTAAGATCTTTTGGATTTGTTTTGTGAGGTGCTTTTTATTTTGTTCGTTTTTGAGGGAATGCTTTCATATATCAAACTTTGAATGGTTCTCCCCAAAATCATAAAATTGGGACATTCCTGAGACGAGATCTAAGGGGGCATTCACTAGTTAACTGAGTTGATTAAAGCCACACAGTCCATAGTGCAGCCTGAATTATTCCCCATGAAGTGTACTTCACCAAAAGCTTTATCATAGAGCATAATTGTTTTCTCAATCCTGTTGCAAATGACATTTTGAATTTTTTGATACTGCTTTTAAATTATGTTTTCTTTTTTATTATTGCATTAAAGGAGTTCTACTCTACATATAAGTCTCTTATCAAATAATTGCTTTATAAATATTTCCTTTGAGTTGTCTTTTCACTGTTTTTTTAAATAGATTTTTTTTAATTTGTAAGAGTCACAGAGAAAAAGAAAGAGTTTTCCATCCATTGGTTCCCTCCCCACATAACCACAACATCCAGAGCTAGGCTGGTCAAAGCTGAGAGTCAAGAGCATCTTTCAGGTGTACCATGCGAGTAAATACAGGAGTCCAAGGGGTTGGACATCCTCTGCTGCTCTCCCAAGTCCATAAGCAGGGACTTGGATCACAAGTGGAGCAGCCAGCACGCTAACCAATGTCCATATGGAATGCTGACACTGCAGACATAGGATTAACCCACTGTGGCGCCGGCCGCTCTCTTTCCTTCATTGATCTAGTGCACCATTGACTGAAAGTGGCTTATGTGGGCATCCTTGCCTTCTTTTTCCATATATCACAGAGTTTTCAGTGTTTTGTTTTAAGATTAATTTATCTTTATTACAAAGTCAGATATACAGGAAGGAGAGACATAGAGGAAGATCTTCCATCCGATGATTCACTCCCCATGTGACTGCAACAGCTGGTGCTGTGCTGATCTGAAGCCAGGAGCCAGGAACTTCCTCCAGGTCTCCCACACGGGTGCAGGGTCCCAAGGCTTTGGACCGTCCTCGACTGCTTTCCCAGGCCACAGGCAGGGAGCTGGATGGGAAGTGGAGCTGCCGGGATTAGAACCAGTGCATTCAAGACGAGAAGGTTGGCTTGCTAGGCCACCGTGCCAGGCCCCTTTCAGTGTTTTGCTTTTCACTATGATGTTAGGTGTAAGATTTTATAAATACTCTTTATCAGGCCTAGGACAGTAGTAGCTTTGTAGCTAAAGTCTTCCTCTCCTTGCATGTGCTGGGATCCCATTTGGGCACCAGTTCATGTCCCTGCTGCTCCACTTCCCATCCAGCTCCCTGCTTGTGGCCTGGGAAAGCAGTTAAGGGCAGCCCAACACCTTGGGATTCTGCACCCGCATGGGAGACCTGGAGGAAGCTTCTGATTCCTTGCTTTCAGATAGACTCAGCTCCAGCCATTGCAGCCACTTGGGAAATGAACTAACGGATAGAGGATCTTTCTGTATCTCCTTCTTGTGTAAATCTGACTTTCCAATAAATATAAATAAATACTCTATCAGATTGAAGATGTTCTCTACTATCCTAATTTCTTTCCCTTTTAGTCACAGAAGGGGTTGGATTTGTCACATGTTCTTTCTGTGTATGAGGTTTTATTCTATTGATACGATGTGTCACATCAATTGATTTTCAAAAGTTCAGTCAACCTTGCATTTCTGGGATAGATCCCAGCATGAATGAGTTCACCTTACTAGTGTTTCGATGTGGGTGCTCTGTCTATAAACACTCACAGAAGAGCTTGTAGTCTATACTTACCTTATGGTGTCTCATTTAGATGTTTGAATAACCAGTCTCAGAGTTAATTTGCTTTATTCTGGTGTCTTTCTTTTTGATGTAGCTGTGTGTCTTAGAGAATGTTCCTTTTTAACAGATCAAGACAGTTTCTTTCCCCATAGAATGTTCTGTAACTCTGTGTTTCATTATTTTATAGAAGATAAACCTTTGCTGTAGCTGTTAAACTTATTCTTCTGTTATTTCAAATAATGCTGTAACGAATAATCATATATAAGTCATTCTTGCATTAATGGTGATACTGTCTATAATTGGATTTCTGGAAGTGGAGTTTCTAGGTCAGCCTGTAGCTCTGTATTTCATAAAAATTCCAATTCTGACTGACTTGTTGTGGGGGTGAAGAGTAGGAGGTAGAATGCTGGAGATGGAACCTGCTGTCCTCAGCCAGTTGTTGAGAAAGGTTGTGTAGCTGAGAGTAGGGAGCGTTTGTGTGTGCCTGCAATGTTGGACTGTGTGTTTATTAGCAAGATGCGTGCCCGTAGGTATTTGCACCCTGGAGAAAGGGTGCCTGGCAGGACAGCACGTTTGTGGGAACGTATGTCATTAAGCGTACAAATGAGTATTTTATGCGTTTTAATACCTGTGCTTTCCCTCTGTAGTTATAGTTTGAGGTTACATTTCAGAATTGTTGCCATAAAATATCTTAATAGTCAAAGAGTTAAGTAAAAGCTTGTGTGCTTCAGACTCCAAAGAATATTTTGTGCGTATCTATCATATTACAAACCCAACACTGGCCTATTTCCTGATTAACAAGCTAATCATCTTTGTTTTTCCTGTAGTCCAGTGTAAAAAAGGCCAGTATTAAAATTCTGAAAAATTTTGATGAAGCAATAATTGTGGATGCAGCAAGTCTGGATCCAGAATCTCTGTATCAGCGGACATATGCAGGGTAAGCTCATTTCATTTCCAAAAGTCTAAACAATTTTGCACCTTTTTCAGATGTTATTTAAATATTAAAATTTTTCTACCTTATTGTGTGCTTAGCACTTCCACGTGCATGGTGCAGTGTACACGACGGCTGGAAGTAAGTTCTCTAGAGTGACTTCCTGCGTTTTTCTCTTGGCCGTCAGTTCTTGCACTGTGAAGTGAGAGTAATTTTACTTCATTGACTTGTTGAGTGGATGAAATTGAGGTAAAACATGAGAAACATTTAGAATATTCCTGACGTCTAGTAGACACTCTGTAAATATCACTTCTGGCATGTACAGGTACCGCCCACAGCCTTGTACAAGTTGGTGAGTGACAGTGCATTGTAGATGTTTCTTGCACATTTCATTTGATTTCACATCTATTTTAATTTTTTTTTAAAGATTTTATTATTATTGGAAAGCCGGATATACAGAGAGGAGGAGAGACAGAGAGGAAGATCTTCTATCCGATGATTCACTCCCCAAGTGAGCCGCAACGGGCCGGTGCGCGCAGATCCGAAGCTGGGAACCAGGAACCTCTTCCGGGTCTCCCACGCGGGTGCAGGGTCCCAAGGCATCGGGCCGTCCTCCACTGCTTTCCCAGGCCACAAGCAGGGAGCTGGATGGGAAGTGGAGCTGCCGGAATTAGAACCGGCGCCCATATAGGATCCTGGGGCTTTCAAGGCGAGGACTTTAGCCGCTAGGCCATGCTGCTGGGCCCCACATCTATTTTAATTTTAAAAGATTCATTTATTTTTATTGGAAAGGCAGATTTACAGATAGAAGGAGAGACATAGATCTTCCATCTGCTGGTTTACTCCCCAAATGGGTGCAATGGCCAGAGCTGAACCTATCTGAAGCCAGGAGCTCCCACACAGGTTCAGGGTCTCCAGGCTTTGGCCATCCCCTGCTGTTTTCCTAGGCCATCAGCAGGGATTTGGATCAAAAGTGGAGCAGCCATGACATAAACCAGCACCCCTATGTGATGCTGGCACTTGAAGGTGGAGGATTAGCCTGTTCACTCACAGCACCAACCCTTGAGTTCATATCTTAAGCTATTTCAGTCTATAAAACAAAAATTTTTTTAAAGTATAAAAAGTGAGTGAAATGTCATTTAAGAATTAACTAGATTGTCTTTTAGCCTGTCGCGAAAAGGTAGTGATCCATAGACTGTGCCACTGATCACAGATGAAATCACAAAATCACCTCCTGTGTAACGGATTGGTGACAGCAGGCTGTCCTTGACCTGAGTCCTAGCAGTACCATAGAAAAGGGTCTTAAGTGGGCTTGATTGCGTTCTTCAGAAAGTGCGCATGAATATTTGAGAGACTGAGGAGTCTGGAAAATGTTTTGAAGAAAATAAACGGGGCTTTAGCTTCATTGTGTCTGTCAGGTACACTTAAAGCTAGCTTCTTCCAGTTCTCCCCTGTACATGCAGGGGTCTACAACCTTGGGTCTTCCTCTGCTACTTTTTCAGATCATTAGCAGGGAGCTAGATCAGAAGTAGAACTTGAAACAGCACCCATATGGATTGCTGGCCCTGCAGGCAGAGAATTAGTTTGCTATGCTACTGTGCCAGCCCTAGAAATAGGACTTTGTAAAAGTCCAGTGTGTCTGTGATGCAAGGCCATCTTTGCAGGCTGAATGGGGTTCCCAGTCCTGAGGAACCACACATCTATTCTCCAACTTGCAGGTGTCTATGCTCCAGATGAAACTGAATTCTTCTCAGGCAGAGGTTGCTTGTGTGTACAAAGCAAAGAACAAACGCAGTGACTCCTGCAGCAAACCTAAGAAAACCAGAGTCATCTGGGGAAAAGTGACTCATGCACACAGAAATGGTAGCATGGTTTATGTCAGACTCCAGAGCAGCCCTCCTGCAAGGCCACAGGCCTCTGGGCACACCCTGTGTGTCATGCTGTGTCCACCCGAGAACTTAGAGTACTGAAAAGTAAATAAAGGCCAGCTTCTTCCGTTGCAAATCATGCCTAAAGAGGGATGAACAGATCCTCTGGCCACTGATTTACTTCCCATATGACCCCCAACAACCACATGGGCCAGGCCAAAGCCAGGAGCCGAGAATTGTAGCGAGTCCCAAGGACGGGAGCCATCTCCCGCTGCCTTTCCAGGGACATCCCTAAGGGTGAGGAGTAGCCAGGACTTGGACTGGAGCTTGGGCAAGAGATGCTGGTGCCATCACAAGCTGTGGCTTAACTGCATAGCCTGACACTAGCCTTTGTTTGCTTATTTAATGTAAATAGTATTACACTGCATTCTGTATGTTGTACTTTGCATTCACAAGTCTTAGAGACTTTTCTGTGCTATTCTATACCTGATTTTAACTGTGCTATGGTTGAAATATGTAACATAAATGAGACATCAGATGTCTTATTGTAACTCTTATTTTAAAAAGTATTGCGTTGTGGGTTCTGCCTCTTTTGCATGTTTCGATATTAATCAGTATGGCAAAGGACTTCTTTTTAAATATGCTTCTTCGTACCAAGAGGCAGTTTTAAATTTTGGTAAATCTTCCCAGTTTGCCTTAAACAGTATGTATATCTTTTTACATTTTCCAAACCAGTAATACTTTGTCAAAACTAAGTAATAACAAACTTTAGCATTTTTTCCAATCTTGAATAACTGCTAGAGCAATTGAGTTCCTTTTGCTATGTTTATTTGATTTTTTTTCTATTAATAAGTTACTTATCTTCCCATATTTTTGGTTGTCTGATCTTAATAACTTTTTATAATGCTATGGTTTTGGAAATTATATCATTGGCTGATAATATCTTGAAAATCAGACTTTTTGTTGTAATTTTTTTACCTTTTAATTTTGCTTTATAACCCTATGGCTTTGTAATATTCTGATCATTGTTATAGTAAGTCCTATTTTTGTTTCCTCTTTTAAGAGGTTATCTTGGCTATTCTTGTGCCCTTCCTCCTCTGTGTGAACTGCTTAGTAATGTTTCATATTTCTTAAGCATTTTGGGATTTTGGGTAAAATTGAGACAGCAGTTATTTTTCTTTCTTTGGAGGAAGGTTTTGTTTCAAGTAAGTCCCACTTCAGATAAAATTGATCTTTTTCTTTCCCTAACTTTAGAAATTACATTCTTTTTTTTCGTCTTATTTAGGAAGATGACATTTGGAAGAGTTAGTGACTTGGGGCAGTTCATTCGAGAATCTGAGCCTGAACCGGATGTGAAGAAGTCAAAAGGTTGGTGATGTTTTTCTACTCTGTATTGAGCCTGTACTCCCGTTACTTAAGGACTGTAAGTGGAGGCCCTATAATGTTTAAATTAGTGATAAAACAGCGTCCGTCCTTGTTTGTGGGCGTAAGTGAGTCAGGATGTGTGAGCAGGGCTCTCTGAAATCTCTGCTGAGTCAAGCTGCTGAACCTGCTTCCCCGTTACAGAGGAAAGTAAATATGAGAAATGTTGGTTGCCTTTTTACTTACTGACAAAACATGCAAGCTCCAGCTAGATTTCTAATTTATTTTGAGAACCTTTATTAATAATCATTTCCTCAGAATCACTTAAAGCTATTTTGAGATATGTGTGGGAAATATGCAATGTTGAAAGTCAGATCTGTATTCACTGTAATCCGCCAGAGTGTTAGACACAATCTATGCATTAGACATAGAAATCTTTTCTGACAGATGTGTTCTCTATGGTTGATTTTTGCTTAGAAACAGTTGATTTACATAGGAAGTTTGGGAGGGTAAAAATTAATTCAAATGTATCTGTTACATTGTTTTTAAAATGAAACCATAGTTTAGTAATGAACTGTACTACATTGTTTCAGTGATTGACAGTAAACTAACAATGCCGCAGTTAAGGAGATAACCTGTTTATTCACATAATTAGTGTAGGTTGTATTTTGACAGAAAAGTCTCAGTTGGGTAGAATGTAAAAGACTGTAGGAAAGCTCTTTCAGGAAATAAGTTTTGAGTTCCTCTCTGTGTATTCCACTCTGTATTCACTGGACAGCTCAGAGGATAGGAGTCTCGTTGCCAAGGAACTTAGAGTGCAATAGTTCTGTGTCTTGGGTTGAATGAAAGGTGAACACTGGGAAACAGTGGTGGCCTTGGAACAGGGGGACGTGTTACACGAGCCCAGTGAGGAGTGGCCAGAATAGATAGTGCAATGTCACCAGGTACCTTTTTCCTTTCAAAGGTTTATTTTATTTATTTGAAAGAGTGAAATGGAGAGAGAGATCTTCTTGTAGCTCGCTCCCCAGCGCTTCAGCACTGGCCCCATTAGGCAGCTTTTGGCCTCCAGTTATCAATAGAAAAGGTCTGAACTGTTTTTGCTTTGATTTCTTGAGTTGGACTTGTACCTCTGACAGCTCACAAAGAAATGCTGCTGTTTCAAATATGTAGGTGTTGAGTATGTGTCACTTTGTTTTGTTTCTTAAGAATTAAGGCATATTATGAATAAAAATACTAAAAAACAAAATTTTCCCCAAGAAAAAAATCTCTGTTCCTTCTACTGACTGTATTACTCACTCTAAAACACAGTGGAATGCCTGGATTGCCTCTAAGTGCGTCTCTTCTTTGTGAAGAGTATCATTACTGCATGTTCACATGTGCATAAATGTAAAAGGGGAGATACGGGGCTCCTCTTCAGAGCTGGCTGTCAGGAAAAGCCTCACTGAGGAGGCAGCATGTTGGGAAAAGGCCTGAATGCGGCAGCAAGGTCAGTCCTGCAGTATCTAGAAGAGTGTATTTGGTGGAAACTAGAGCAGGTAACTGAGTGTGGATAGCTTGGCTGCAGTGGGGTGACCTACAGATTGAGTGGGAGAAGGTGGGGGAACTGAGTGTTGGAGATGCATTGCAAGTTGGAGTCGACAACTTGTGGTGTGGTGTGGTGTGATTGATGTTTTAAAGGGATTGCTCCAGCAACATTTGGGAAGGTAGAAGTGACGTCTGAGGAGCTGGGAAACAGAACTTCTTCGCATAAAGTCTGAGTCATAGTCTTAGGTGTTTGTGGGCTAGGCTGGTAAGTTAAAATAGCCACATTTGGATTACATTTCAAGGTAACGGTGACTGGGTTATTTTCTCTGCCAAGTAAACCCATCAATCAAGCTACTTACATTATTAATTTGAGGTACCTCTTCCAATCTCTCCCACCTTTTCTCTCATTTTTTACAAACTAGAAGTTATGCCTAAAATCTTAATGATTCGAACAATACATTTTTGGATAGAGCATATCATAGATATTGTTGTCTGTGATATTTTTTAAGTCTACCTATATTATATATTGGTGTATACTTATATGTTTAAGATATTCCCTTAGAGTATACATAAAATATTCAGATGAGTAATTTTTTATTTTTTTTGTTATTCCCTTTACCTCTTTGTAAATTTTCTTGCCTTAAGCTTACTTCACTGCTTAATTATCTGCCCTATCTCTTCCACCATGCCTTCCTGTTGCCCTTGAAATAAAATCTAGCCTCTTTGCTGTGACCTGCAAATGTTCCTGCTAGCCTCTACAAGTGTAACCTTACCTTGAACCACTCTTCCTTCTGTAAACTAAACCCTAAACGAACTCTCCTGTTTTTGTTTTGCTGGGGTGTCTTCCGTTTTCACTCCTCTACCCTTGCTGTTTGCTGTCACGGCTTTTACACAGCGACTGCTTCCTTCCCATCTCGGTGTTGCCTCTTCAAGCAGCCTCCCAGCCCTGGGATCTGAAATCCTCTGTATCAGCATGCTGCTTCTCTTCCTCCTCACTGTCTGACTGGCTTGCTCATTCACTTGCATACTTACTTTTGGTCTGTTTGATGACTGCACTGTTACCTCAGTAGTGGTGTGATTTATCTTATTTGGTATTATACTGCTAGTTGGTAAAATTATGCCTTGCACGTTACAGGTACTTATTAATGAGTATTTATACATCAAACTAATTAATCTTAAGTTTTCATTAACATTTGTGATAAGATTATGGGCCATATTTATATCCAAGAAAAACTCATTTTAAAACTTGGTTGCCTTTTGCGCACTAATACAGATAACCCTTCTTGGGCCATAGTTAGTGGCTGTTTGTTAGCATTTTTTAGCTCTCAAGCTCTGAGATGATGTATCTGTGTAGGCACCTCCCTGGTTTACAAGTGAGGAAATTGTTATTCGTTAGGAGTTACACAGCAGCTGAATAGCAAATAAAGGGCTTGGCTTCAGAATAGTCAGAATATCTTGTCTATAGTTGTAAGCCTCAGGTCCTCTTTCTTCTACCTTTCTGTTTCTTTGGAAACCTAGTAATCAGACCTGGAGAAAAAGACTTAGTTTTTAGAAGAGTCTGAGAAACCTCATTCTGTTTCAAGCAAGCAAGGCAACTTAAGTGAAATTAAAAGCATGTAATAGAGGGCTGACACCTTGGCGTAGTAGGCTGAGCTTCTGCCTGTGGTGCTAGCATCCCATGTGGGTGTCAGCTTGAGTCCCAGCAGCTCCACTTCCAATCCAGCTAATGGCCTGCATAAACAGTGAACACTGGCTCAAATCTCTGAGCCCCTGCATCCTTGTGGGAAACCTAGAGGAAGTTCCTGGCTTCTGGCTCTGGATAGACTCAGCTCCAGCGACTGCATCTGCCATGAAGTTGAAGCCATAGGATAGGATGAGAATCTTCAGAGAGATTGTGTTAAAGAAGAGAATGTTAACAGTAGAACCCCAGAGAGGCTGCATGTTACAGGAGTGAGGAGAGCGTGTCAGCCACGTGGTCTGCAGCTGAGCCTGGCCGGCAGCAGAGTTAAACTGCAGACACAGACTCTTGGCCCTGCCCGGTGGTCAACTTTTTTTTAAAAGATTTATTTATTTTATAACAAAGTCATATATACAGAGAGGAGGAGAGACAGAGAGGAAGATCTTCCATCCGATGATTCACTCCCCAAGTGAGCCGCAACAGGCCGGTGCGTGCCGATCCGATGCCGGGAACCTGGAACCTCTTCCAGGTCTCCCACGCGGGTGCAGGGTCCCAAAGCTTTGGGCCGTCCTCCACTGCTTTCCCAGGCCACAAGCAGGGAGCTGGATGGGAAGTGGAGCTGCTGGGATTAGAACTGGCGCCCATATGGGATCCCGGTGCGTTCAAGGTGAGGACTTTAGCCGCTAGGCCACGCTGCCGGGCCCCCGGTGGTCAACTTTAGCTAAACCTACTGTTCACACTTTTAGCTAATCATGAAAAATTAATGAGGGGAAAGGGTTCAGGTTTTATATTTTTCATAAGGGTTGTGTATTCCATTTAATCAAAACCTTGGCTGGCTGCTGAAATAATCTTACAGTAATGTCCTTAGTTTGAGGCAAAGTTAAGGAGTGAACATTTAAACTATTGAGTGAAAGGACAAGCCATGTGTTTCATAAATGGAAACAGGCTAGACTTCTTTGACAGTTCTCTGCATCCAAGTGCAGACACGGGCTTGTGTGTCCTAGAAGTCGCGCTGTGCTGTAGCTTGCATGGCACGTGGCCGTTTGAAACTGTGCTCTTACTTTCCTGCTTTATGTGAATAAGACATCCAGCATGGAGCAGCAAAATCTGGAAAGTTTGAAAATATAAAAAGTGAAGCAGTGTCTCCTAACCTATTGCTAGATTTTACCTGAGAGCAATATCCTGGTTGAGGTTTGGTTTGGTTTGGTTTGGTTTTTCATGTTTGCTGCAAATTCTGCTACAGTTAATAATTGATTTCCATCAAGAGAGAAAAGGAGAAGAAAATCTAGACTTTTGAAACAGCTTTTCAAATGTGTTTCAAACCTTGGTGTTTCCAAGCTAGATATATTTTTTTCACTGTTATTTTCTATGATACAGTTTTGTAGATATAGGGATTCCCTCCTCCCCTTCCCACTCTTCCATCCCCGTCTTCCCCCATATTATTACAGTAGTATAGTCCTTTCGTAACAGTTACAGGTTAGACATTCTGCTACGTAAGTGCATCATGGCATTGTAGGTGTAAGCCATGATAGAAAATCTAGCATTAAATTTTCAAGTATTTGTTATGCAAGCAGTATAACCAGGTTATTAATGGTAATAATCCTTAATATTTTTATGGCATCATATAAGGAAAGAATATCCATCTCTAGACAAGAACAGCTTTTAAGTAAAAGCATTTTTTCAACATAAAATTATACATGAAATCTACATTCAGTTTTGCTTTGTTTACTAGGATCCATGTTCTCACAAGCTATGAAGAAGTGGGTGCAAGGAAATACTGATGAGGTAAATTCAGCTTTCATTGTGAAGATACCCATTTATAAGTACCACTTGTGTACAAATAGAGTTTTAGGTTTTCTTTAGTTCCCATACCTAAGCACCATGACCCGTCCATGTCCTCTTATCCAAGAAGTAGCAGGAAAGGGTGAGGAGGCCTCTTAGCATTTACAGGTGTCTGGAAGTAGAAGTGAAGGAATCTCCAGTGCAGAGACCTTGGCCCCTGAGGATACCGTGTGTTCAAGTTTCCATCACCCAGCAGGCACCAGTAATCCATGTGGAAAGATCAGATGTTTTCCTTCTCGACTCTTATTTTCACTTTTAAAAACAGAGGCTTGCGTTTTGAGTAGTTTAATGCATTGGGAGGTAGAAGTAGGAGGAGATTAGTGTAGAAAAATGTCTTATTTTGGCCATCTAACATGAAAGTAGTCATGGTGTTTGCCCACTAACTGATCTGGAAGACAGTTACATTTGTGTATCACAGGTTTCTTCCGTACAAGAGAATGTACTTCTGATCCAAATAAGTAGAAATGATTCAATATGCAGTTGTATTTAGAGCATTATTTACATCTTGATCCTTCTAATGAATAACCATTATCAACAGTTTGAATTACTTCCTCCAGGCCCAAGAAGAGCTAGCTTGGAAGATTGCTAAAATGATAGTCAGTGACGTAATGCAACAGGCACAGTATGATCCACCACCACTGGAGAAATCTACAAAGGTAAGGGTGACTTGTGTAAAACTGAGAAGCATTCTGTTCCAAGGCCGTAGAGATTAAACAGGGCCTAGGTGGCTTCTGTGTGTACCTTTGAGTTGCTTTGAGTTGCTGTGGTGTTGCCTTTTCATTGTAATTAAGTAGAAAATGATCAGCTAAGTGAGAAAACTGCTTCCAGATATCAGACAGCAGGGAGCAACACTGAAGTAATAGCAGCACGGGTCTCACCACTGGAAGCAACTAGTAAAAGACAGAGAAGGATCAAGGAGTCAGAAATAGAAATCCGGAGGCCCTGAGGTATCTTGACAAAAGGGAGCTACCCAGAGGGTTGCAGAGATTTAGAGAGGTTGTTGGCTGAATAGTGATCTACAGGTTGAAAATGCACATCTCCAAGGAAAGAACTCCCAGAGTTCAGTGGGTTGCATAAGTCCTAGAACAGAGAGCCACGAGTAGTCGTTGGTCCTGGGCAGTGACTGCACAGAGGTCACGCATTGCTGCTGGAGCTAGGTTAGCCCGTAATCAAGGACCTCAACCAAGAGAGACAGGCACTGACGTAGCAGTGAAGATGCCATCGGAGATGCCTGGGCTTGCGACCTGCCTTCCACCTTAGCTTTGTGGTAGTGCGTACCCTGGGAAGTGGGAAGTTACTGCAGCTCAGGTAGCTTGGTCTCTAGCTCACATGAGTGATACAGACTGAGTTCCTGGCCCCAGGCTGTAGTTTGTCTCAGTTCCAGCTGTTGGGAACATTTGGGGAGGTAACCACTGGATGGAAGGTCAGTCTCTCTTCTGTTGTTCCCTTTCTCATGATATTCTACCTTTCAAATAAATAAACCTTTTCAAAAAAAGTGGAAGAAAAAGTGAGACAAATAGCAAGATGGATTTAAATCAAATCACATCAATAATTACATGAAATGTAAATAGTCTAAATGGTCTAGTTAAAAAAAAAAAAAAAGATTAAAAAAGAATAGATTGTGCCCAGCACGGTAGCATAGTGGCTAAGGTCCTTGCCTTGCACATGCCAGGATCCCATATGGGCACTGGTTCATGTGTCGACAGCCACACTTCCCATCCAGCTCCCTGCTTGTGGCCTGGGAAAGCAGTCGAGGACAGCCCAAAGCCTTGGAACCCTGTACCACGGTGGAGTGCCAGAAGAGCTCCTGGCTCCTGGCTTCAGATCAGCTCAGCTCCGGCTGTTGCGGCCACTTGGGAAGTAAACCTGCAGATGGAAGATATCCCTCTCTGTATATCTGGATTTCCAATAAAAATAAATCTTAAAAACAAAAGTAGATTGTAGGATTGGATAACAAAAAGTAAAAAGGCAAAGCAATGAAACAAATACAGCATATAGACAGAGTAACCTAGAGTGACGATGATTGCAAGTCAGTAAAATTCAGAATAAACATTACTAGGTATAGCTTCAAAAGATGAAGACGAGTTGAAGACACAGAGTTGTGGTGTAGAGGGTTGCTCTGCTGCCTTGACTCCTGACTACTCGGCTCCTGATGCAGCTCTGCCAATGCAGCTGAGGAGAGCGCGTGCAGGATTCCTCGGTGGAGTGCCTGACTTCTGGCTTTAGCTTGACCCAGTTCAGCCCTGGCTTTCGTGGCCATCTGAGAAGTAAACCAGCAAGTAGAAAATGTCTGTCTGTCACTCTGCCTTTCAAATGAATAATAATTAAGAAAAAAAAAACTAAAAATGCATGAAGCAAAACTGGATAGAGGTGCACAAAGAGATAAAGAAATGCCGAATCGCCCTCAGATGACAGCAGTCCTCCCTCAGTAATAGATGAGGCGGTGCTTTGAAGACTGGGTGTGGCCCTTTCTACCAGCTGGGCCTGAGTCACATAAAACAGTGCTCCCAGCACCAGAAGGATGCACATTGTTTATAGTTCATAGGCTAATGTTTAATATCAAAAGAATATATTAAAAAAAGTTATCCTCCCTTTTCTACAGACATTATAGTTCGTGTGCTTTTCAATTAGCAATAATCGCGCCTCGGATAAACCTCATTGGCTACGATACTGCCACTGCGCAAAGCTGATAGTTCATATGCTAATAAGGATGCGCTTTCTTTTGGAACATTTAAAAAGATATACCGTATTTTCAGCCATGAGACAGGTTTCAATAAATCTTAAAGGGTTGGAAACCATCCAGAATATACGAAAAGTTCAGATTCAGGAGGACTGACAATGCGACAGAGAATTTCTGCTCCTTTTCTTTGTGCGGGGACAAGACTGTGACTTAGGAATCAGAGAAAAGGATGTGCAGATGGCATATGCAGGCATCAGTTCTTTGGAGGCCTTTAACTTGGTTTAGATCATCATCACCCTTTGCTTTCCAACTTCCTAGACAACTTCTTACTCTTCGGTCTTAGTCAAATCCAAAATAACAAAGAACAAGTTAAAGGCACATACAGGAACAAAAGATGGTTATTTTTGTAATTTCCCATTATCAAGATGACAATCAAATGTTTGATAATAAGAGAACGTTCTTTAGAAATTGCTTTTGGAGGCCTGGCATGGTAGTGTAGTGGTTAAAGTCCTTACCTTGAACGTGCCGGGATCCCATATGGGCCCCAGTTCTAATCCCGGTGGCTCCACTTCCCATCCAACTCCCAGCTTGAAGCCTGAGAAAGCAGTCGAGGACGGCCCAAAGCTTTGGGACCCTGTACCCGTGTGGGAGACCTGGAAGAGGCTCCTGGCTCCTGGCTTCGGATTGGCTCAGCTCCAGCCGTTGCGGCTGCTTGGGGAGTGAACCATCAGACAGAAGATCTTCCTCTCTGTCCTCCTCTCTGTATATCTGACTTTCCAATAAAAATAAATAAATCTTAAAAAAAAGTTAACCATTTTTGGAAAGCAGATGCTTAACATTCAGCCTTCCCATTCCAGTAACATGCTCAGATTTTATTAGCATATGCTTTCCCTTTGAGCCGTGAAGGTGTGATTTGCTGCATTTTGATTCCTTAAGTTGCCAGGCCTTGCCCTGGATTTGTCAGATGTCTGTGGTGCCTGTCCCTTAGGCACTTAAACTAAAAAAACTAGCTGAGTTCATTTCTAGGTAACATATGCAATCTTCTCTAAGAAAATCTGAAAAGGCCCTCTCCTGTTGCTGCTGCCCAGCAGTGGCGACACTAAAACGACGAGTCATACTGTTAAGGGTCTGGGAAAAGCCGGCAACCGGACCTCTCACTGCCAAAAGCGGCTTCTCTCTGCTGTGCCTGTACCCATTGGTCTAAGCTTTCCTACCCGCTTCTTCCGCCACCCTTCCTCCTGTTTTCCGCCACCCTTCTTCCCACATTTCTTCCCTTACTCTCTGCTTCATTCCCCAGTCTCCTCGTCGCCCCCCAGTCTGTCTCCACATCACCCCCCAGTCTGTCTTCGTTGTCGTCTGTTCCATCTATCCGTCTTTCCCCTGTCGTCTGTCCGTCTGTCCCCCCACTAGCTTTTACCCGCTACTTTTATATAGTTCTCCACCAGTCACTCCTCCCCGTGGGTCCACTTGGCACTACGTGATAGGCCAGTAATCACCACGGGGGAACTAGCCTATCCTGTTTACATGCTGGCGACAACAGCTCCGCCTCCTGGCCCTGGGCCAGCCGCCATCTTGCAACGGCCCCTCCCAGTCCCAGTACCCCGCTCCCCACACTCTCCTAATTCCCATTCCATGGTTTTATGAGTGTGAGCAGCTATGGATCCTTGTAGGGATGATCAGTCTTTTTAGCCTTGAACCATGCACCCTGTATTTGCCCATAACCCACCTCGTTATCACTACTGAGTTAGTCGTGAACTTATGTCCCATCTGACAAACTGTGGCCCATTCCTCTATGATTCATTTTCTCCTTCCTCCTGTACGTAAAGAAGAAACTTGGCTTCCTGAGCTTGTTCTGGGGGAGCTCAGCAGATCAGAGTTCTTGGGAATATTCTTTGTTTGACGTTACCACCATAACTTAATCTCCTGTGGACAGTCATTTAGATAATTTCAAGTTTTCCCTTGTACAAGCAGTGCTTTCTGTTTATTTGAAAGCAGATCAGGTCCTCCATTCACTGATTCATTCCCCAAATGCCAAACAGCTGGGTTGGGCTTCAGCCAAGCCAGGAAGCTGGAATTCCAACCACGTTTCTGAAGATCACAAACCATTACCAGCTGCGTCCCAGGGTGCACATTAGCAGGAAGCTGGAACAGAAGCAGGGCTAGTACTGCACGCCAAGCAGTCTGATCATGGGTCATGGATGTCCCAAGTAACAAATGTTGTGGCAAATACTCCATAAGCGGTATTTTTATGAATGTATATTTAAATCCTTTCCCTCTCTTAGAAGGAGAATCCTGTAGGGTAAATTTACTCAAGGTAAAACTATTCTATTGCCAAAACGAAATGATAAAATCGTATCTGGACACTAGTCCTTGTTGTATGGCCTTGAATGAGTTATTTAACTCCTTCTAGCTTTTGTGTACTCATTTGTAAATGATGATAATTATATCATTTTACCTCAAAAGAATATGATCAGCTTCTGGCTGTCAAAAGTTGGGTAACAGCTGTTAACACCTGTTACTGATAACACGTCACTTACAGAAATGTTCCTTACCTTTTTCTTTTTTTTTTCCTCCCCCAGCTATGACTCAAGCCTGACATTCAGGAGATCTACTCTGAGAAACCAGAAAACTCTTTTCCCTTGGTTGGAATCTTCAGCACAGCCAGTGAAAACAGAGCACTAAATTTCTCTTCACTGATGTATCACTATTATTTCCAAGAAAGAATGAGAGACAATCCTAGACTTCCACCGTAATGCAGAGTAACATGTAGACATAACTTGATGCACATGATGTTCACACAGTGAAAATTGTAAAGATACAAAGTGGCATTGTTTACATTACTAGAAAAATGTTAGTTCTCCATGGCAATAACCCATTTATGAGAGTGGTTTAGCCCCCTGGACTAGACAGGGAGCACATGCTGTGGGAAGCAGACAGGCCTCAGGCTGCTGTCAATTGATCCATCGTAGCAGCATCACAAAGCAGGTGCCGGAGGTGCTCTGCATGGTCCTCCTAAAACACACAGGAGCCGGCCCACTGAGAGCCAGGTTGGCCCGAGTGGGTGGCGGTGCGGTGCTAGTGGTGGGGCAGGGAGAGGAGAGGACTCACCACGCAGTCTCCCTTCCAGAGGCGTTACTTCAGAAGAAGACTGACCTGGTGTGGGTCAGGTCTCGGTGACATCGTCCAGTTTGCAACGCTTCCTTGCTTCTGAGATGCAGTGTGTTTGAAGCTGTCTCTCCCTGCTAACAAAGGGTGGTTATGGCTTTCTCTGAGCATTAGAACTTACTCCTTTGAATTTTGCGCTCCAGTTACTTAACTTTCCCTTCAGCACATGTGTGCAGAGAAAGAATAATGATCACTCCAGTTTTTCCCCTGTAGTACCTTGAACAAAATGGTTATACCCAGATTGTACTGTCCTTATTTTAATAAGATGGGTAGGTTGGGCTGGAGGGAGGGAAGAATTCACCTAGATGTAACGGCCTCCACTGCTCTTTGCTGGGAGCTGGGAGGTATACATCTGGCGGCCTTTTTTCTGTCTTCAGAGTAGCAGTAGACAGATTCACTGCTCTTCTGCCCAGCCCACTTCTGCACGGGAACTCCCAGCCATCCGCAGGACTGCCCTGTTGGCAAGCACACTCGACTGGCCCTCAGCGCTAGGGCTTCCCCAATGCGCGCAAATGTTGGAGGGGAAGATTCGTTCTCTTAGATGTAATTGCTTTTGCAAAAAAAGAAAAACTATTATATATGTATAAATATATAATTATCAATCCCTTCTGTCCTTGAAAAAGTCTTGAATGAACAAAGAATTTATTCCATTGCAATAGTTGATTGTATAGAAGCTCCCTGGTTCATCAGAAGAGGCGACAAGGCGATGTGTAAGTTTTTGGTACTGTGTACCACCTGTTCTAAAGCTGAAGTATTCATGTACTTAAACCATATTCTATTTAATTGTGTTTGATTTTAAAATATATATATGAATTATATTTAAAATTGTGTCAGCTTTCTGCTTTTAGGGCATTTATGGCTCTCCTGTTGAATATTTTAATCGTTCCAAAATATTTCCATTTGCTTTACGAAAACCCTGAACTTGAGCTACTGCTGGACCTAGGCTTGTGTTTGGACTGTGTGGCGTAGACCTGAGGTGTTTTACTAGGTATATACGTTGTGATTAACTTATTGTTCTTTTTTAACAGAATATTTCCACTGCACATTGCTTAAATCTCTAAGTAACAGAAAAGCAATACAAAGGTCATAGAATAAACTGTGGTTTGGGGCAACTCTGGCTGCCTCTGCATGTGTCAGGATAACAAGTTCTGTACGTTTCTAGGCTATCTGAGCTAATGCTTTCAGTTGAGATAATTTCGAGTGATTTCTTTGCATATGTTTTGTGCTTCTGAGCCAGCGATGCCAGTCATTGTGCACATCTTGATGAGAGAAGAGCAAGTTTGAGATTCAGTGATCTTTTCTCTGCTCCCCACTGGTGTGAGATGCGGAAGGCCCAAGGTTATTAGGCACATTTAGTATTTAACCTAAAGTTCTTCTAGCATTGACTACCCACTGTGTTTCAGGCTCTGTTCAGTCTGTCTGTAGACTGAGTCCCTGGCAGGGATTGGATAGGCTCAAAGAATCTATAGAATAAGCTACAACTTTATCATGTCATTGACATCAAATGCAGCTTGTTTAAAAGGAGAAGATAGTAATGAGGAAGTAATACCTCTTGTAACTTGACATGTCCCCATCACTTCTGTAAGATTGGATGAAAGTAAAAAAAAACATGTCAACTAAATCCAGTGAAAAGCAATAAAGCAGGGAGCAGCTTTTTGTAGCGTGTTCTACTTGAGTGTCAGTATCGTGTAGAGCTATACAAAATGGAACTGTCTTCCAGTCCTGGAGCTTTGGTTCAGTAGGGGTTTGAAAGGTCATTCTGAGCTGCAGAAAACCACAGACTTCTGTGTTGGTTAATGTAAGAATTGGGACCTAAGTCCCCGAAGAAGCTGCTGTGCTCTCTAGTGATGCCTGGGGACCTGACTCACAGGAACCACCCCTCTTCCCGGGCCCGGGCTGCGGGGGTATGAGGACTCTGCCTCTGACCTTTTCCTCCCTCTCCTCCACACACCAGTTGAGGGTTGAACTGATCCCAACAGGCCCCGTTCTTATCTCCTGGGATGGTTGCTCACAGAGTCAGGAGCCAGCACGGTGTCAGCGGGCCTTGGTTGGTAACCCTCACCACTGTGCTTCCCAGCTTTCTGCCTCCAGTCGTGCACCCTTGCCTCAGGCTCTGATCATCCCTTGGGTATGAATTGTGGGTCTTTTCAGGAGCAGTTGAGTTTCTAGTACATGTAACAAGAAGGATCTTAACTCTAAAAGCCTAGTGACCCTCTATGCTCAGTAAGACTGCAAAAACGCTGCTGAGTTCTAGAAAAGTTTACTTTTCTAACCCCTCTTTGGTCATCTTGTGGTTTTTCTCAAAATGGAATCCTTATCTATTGGAACTAAAAGACACTCACTTTAGTAGTAGGAGTTCCTCAGGAAGAGAGTGAATAGGAGGTGCCTGGCATCCTGTGAGATGGTGACCGTGAGAACTGAGGGTAGGGGGTCTCTCTTCATGTTTCCCAACTTCTTACTGAGGAGTAACATAATCTCCATCTTAGTTACTCTAAGAAGCCTAGACATGGTGTTTCAGCCGAGGAATGCCTGTTAGAAGTTTATAATGAGAGAAGTGGGTATCTGTTACAAACTGTCAGCGCTGACTGCCTCTATGAGCAAGGCAGAGGTTCTGGCCTTTGGCTGAAGGCCTAGAGGGGAAGGAAGCATCAGTAAAATCTGTAAGGTGATGTCAGTGGCCCGCACCATTACATGCCCTCTGACTCAGTTACAGGCGAGCCTTGTGGGCCCTGAGGAAGCCTCTCGCTGCTTGGGCAGAATCTGGAATGGCCTTGATGAGAGGGCCAGTGTGAGCTGAGACCCCCAAGGTCATTCTTAAGCTTAGAAAGGGGTTGCTGCCCACTTCTTTGCCTGGCACCCAGGCCAGTTTCTTTCAAACTGCCTGGTCCAGTACATTGAGGAGTCACAGAGCTCACCTGAGTCACCAGGCCTCTTGCCTGAGGCCGCCACCTCCTAGCAGCCCCTGCGGCACCTGTAGGCCTGGCCCTTAAGTCCCCCGAGTAGCACCTGTGAGCGCAGGCTGGCGCAGGGAGGTAAGGTGGGCCTACAAAACATGGATTCCAAGGGAGCTAGGGTTTGCAAAGAAGCAAATGAGAGAGGAAAGTTGTGTCAGCTGTGGCATTCCTCCCAGCATCAGATTTGCCATTCTCCTGCCTTAAAACGTGCCTTCCTCCTCCTCCCCCGGTGATTGCTGGCTTCTGCCTGTGCAACATGTGGAAGAGGCCCTGCCTGAAAGAAGCACCGGCTAGGACTTGGCCTCCGCATCTGGGCTGCAGCCTCAGCAGCTCACCAAGCCCAACCGACACACCTACGACAACCCCTGTTCCTTCCAGTTCCAGAACTGTTGGAGCAGTGAGTGTTCACCCCGGTCATGCCAGGCACTGTTTATGATGCAGGAACACAGGAACAAATTAAACTTCAAAGGTCCTGTGGAGCTTGGGATCTACTGAGGAAGAAATGGAAGTTCCTTCTGAAACACATGATGTTATTTTTGACTCAAGATGACTTTGGGGGCCCAGGCCCAGGTTTAGCTTGTTATCACCCCTGTGAAAGGAAATCATTGGGTCACCTTTTAGACACTGTCCTCCCCCAATCTCCAACACACACACACACACACACACCCCACCGCCTTACTGCACGTGTGCAGTACAAAGTCACAGCCTTGACAACTATTGAATTACTTCCTTGAAACAGCTCCCCTGAGTGCTGCTTTAATGACATGAGTGGCTGACCACCATAACTGAATGTTGACCATCTCCCAGGCACTATCCTATTTGAGCCTTAAGACAGGATTGCAAGGGATGTGCTTGATTCTTTTCCCTTCTTGGAACTGAAGAGAGTGAGGCTCAAAAAGCAAAAGGGTTTTTTCCCCAGGGTCTCAAGCCAGGAATCTCCCATGGTGTTAAGTCATTTGCTCTTCTCTCATTTTGCTGCTCACTGATGGTCACCACATGGCAGGTGTTGGAGGCTTAAGAAAACTGGATGGGTCATGGCTCCAAAATGAAAACATTCCATCTATTACCTTAAAACAGTAGTTTTTAAACTTTCACACTTGTTGCGATTTCCCCAAATACGTTAAATTGTAGATGGCTGGGCCTAACCTGCGTTTCTGATTTCATGGGTTTGAGACAGGGCCCAAGAATAATAATTTTTGAAAGGTTTCTCAGATGTTGATACTGCTCTGGAGTCAACACTTTGGAGCATCACTGTCTTAAAGTCTTTCCAGCAAGTCGGGAAATGAGTTTCCATTTCCTGGCCATAGTCCATGCTACACAGAAATGTAATTTGAGGCTGATTACTCAACACAAGTCCTTTGTTAGTGTTCAGATGTTTATCAAAGCTCAGAGCACCCCCGCTCCACCCCCACTTTCTTCAATCAGGAGAACCTGAGGCCCTCGAGGCCAATCTCCCTGGATGAGGCTCAGCCCAGTGGTCTTCAACTCCCAGACCTGATGCCTTTGCTGGGGCAGGGCTCTGGGCAGTTCTCTGGGAATGAGACTTTGCACTCTTGGGGTCACACTCAGGTCCCCGGTGAGTCCTTTTGCACAACTCCTGGCTGTTCCATGTCTTTACAGCTTGTCTCCCTAACCCTTGGTGCCAGTTACCCTCCAGGAGCCTGACCCGACTCCTTCACTGTCCTTGCCAACTCTCTCCTGTAACCTTCCTTTCCTTGCCTGCTTTCTGACCCTTCGTCTTCATGTGTTTCCGTAGCACGTCGTTCCTGAAGGCCTGCTAGTTGTCGGGAACACAGTCGAATCAGGGATGTATTGCCTGCCCTCCCTGTGGTCTAGGAACTAGGTGTTACACATGGTAGGAGTGCCATGAGGTAAAGAACCCACCTCCTTACGGGAGTAAGGGGGGGATTTAGGTGAACTCCCTCATCTCCTCATGACTCACACTTCCTGATCAAGTCAGTCTTCCTGCCTGTTCTTCCCTCAAGATGTTGTGGTGTTTTTCACAGTCCTAATTGTGTTACTCTCCCGTCCCCGACTGGAGCAGGACTATATCCAAATCGCCCACCGTCGCATGCTCCTAGCTGGTGCTGTTGCTTCCAGTTTTGCTCAAGGTCCTCATTCAGCCCTTCCCAGGGGAGCCTGTCTACGTTGCCCTCTGGCTGCAGGAAGCGCCGGCTCTCCTCCCACTCTGACACAACCACTCTTGGCTTCCCTCAGGCCTTCCTTTCCCACCAGGAAGTATCTCTGGCCAGGCTGACCATCTGCCCAGCAACTTGTGGCCTGGGATTCTTTGCTCGTTCTATTCCCAAGAATGGAAAAAAATATTGAGGATGGGTGTTTTGTTCCAGCCCTAGGCAAACTCCGCCATCTCTCGCAACTGCTCTACCTCTGGTTTCTTCTCACGAGTGTTAGCCCTCAGCAACCTTGAACAACGCAAGTTTGAATGGTCATAAATTCCTCCTGTTGGACTTGGTCCAAAGAAGGGAGGGAAGGAGTTCCGGTCATGATCCCAGCAAGCTAACTCCTTCGCCATCACCAGAGCTCAATTATGTAAAGCTGCCTTTCAGAGAACGATTTCAGAAGCAGTGTAGTGAGCAGTGTTGTTGCAAGGGCCACAAACATATGCCCATAACGGGGGTGGGGACAGTCTAGAGGGGATGGTCTGCATGGACGGCTGCAGGGCCTGTGTCAGGTGTGTGTGTTTTAACGTGCGGCATCTCAGCTTCACCACGAGGCGGGGAGAGACGTGTCAGAACACTGGCTCTAGGAATCCTGAACACGTTGCTCTCCAAGAAGCGTATAGAAAATTCAGATCAAACTATTATTTGAAATGTGAGAATGGGAAAAAAGCAATATTTTGTATTAATGTCCTAGTGTATATGATGTTATTTTAAATAAGCATGTGTAACTAAATTAATAAATTAGATACTATAAAACTAGCCATCTGATTTATTTCATGGACATTTCCGAAAGCTTAATCACTCTGATACTTGATTCTTTGTATTTTTTATTTTTTCATCCCATAGGGCAGTAGTGATCTGCTACCCATCTTCTGCCAAAATCAGAATTCAGATTCCCATTTTTTCCTCAGCAGCTTATACTTGTTGTGCTTTTGTTCAAGCAATGCACACAATGTAGAATAACCTCTCCAGGGTGGACTTGCGCCCTTCCAGTCAGATTCTGGTGAGGACACCCCTCTTCCGTCAGGGTGTCTTGGTGAGATTCCTCCCTCTGGCTTCTGACTCCAGCTGCTGCTGATGCGAACCCTGGGAGGCAGGGCTCACCTAAGTAAACTGGACCACCTGTGTGGGAAAAGATGGCGTTGCCATTTCCTGGCTTCTGGCCCCACCCACTCCCATATGGGACATTTTATCTGAGAGGCAAGGAATCTGAAAAACGGTGGAATTAATCAATCTCACTGCCTTTGAAATGAATAAAAATGTTTACGTTAATGAGGGACCAACTTTGTAGCACAGTTAAACCAGTGATAACACAGGTGCCACATATTGGATGCCTGATTGGAGTCTCAGCAGCTCCACTTCTGATCTTGCTACTTGCTGATACCTGGGAAAGTAACAGGTGATGGCCTACGTACTTGGGCCTCTGTCACCCACATAGGGGACATGGAATTATGGCTCCTGCCCAGCCCAGCCCTATTTACAGGTATTTGGTGAGTAAACCAGCAGATGGAAGATACTCTGTCTCATGTGTGTTTATTATTCTGTCCTTTGAATACATAAATGAAACTTTTTTAAGGAAATAAACATTGATTGAAGTGACTATTCTTCATTATGCACAAAAATTCCTCCTTGTCCTTGGAAAGGATCCCACTGACTTCCTCTGGGCTGTCTTCACACTGTGTCCAGTTCAACAGCCTTGGGAGTTGCTCCTGGCCCCGATGGCTGCATTAAGTGAGAGAGAGCTTTTCTCAGGAAAGGCCTAAGTTTGACCCCCAAGGAGTATGGTTCAGGAAATGCTAGGATAAACAACACACTTAATAGTGAGGCAACCTCATCGGATGGCCTTCCTGAGTGTCTTCCTATGACCGCTCTCAGCAAGGGACTCAAAGTGAGAGGTCCTTCTTTTGGGCTAACGTAGTAAGTGATCCAGAAGGTTCCGTTTTCTGGTGTCCGGGGGTCCCCAAGATGCTTTCAGTAAGTCTGTGTTGTCGAGGTGTTTCCTGACACTGAGATACAGGTTGCCATGGTCACCATGTGACTTTGCTCTGTGGATGCAGAAGCAGTGGTGGCGACTTCTGTCACCTTAGCAGGAATCTGGACAGTGACACCAAACTACCTGGTGTATTCTTTACAACCACATACTCGCTGAGAAAAGAGGAAAGCTCCTTTCCCCGAAGACTGTCCTTTGGTGAAGCAGTAACAAATACCAGTACTGGATCTCATCCCTCTGGTTTGTAACTATGTGACAGGAGAAGGAAGTCGGCTTGCAATCCAGCCTCTTGTTCATGTTCTTGGGTGTGGGTGAGTGATGGCCCCTGCCAGCCATGTGGGAGAATTCCCAGTTCTTGGCATCGCCCTGGCCCAGCTCTGACTGTTTTGGCCATTGGGGGAGTGACCCCCACAGGTGGAAGTTTCTGTTATTCTTTCAAATTGATGATTTTAATGTGAGATGAAACACTCCTGTGTACCCATTTATATTCCAAATTTCTGTAACAACCAGGACTGGGCCAGGCCAAAGCCAGGAGCTGGGTGTACCCTCCAGGTCTCCTGTGTGGACAGCAGGAACTCAGCTTGTTGAGCCATCAGGGTCTGCCTGAGCAGGAAGCTGAGCTCAGGAGCTACAGCAAGCCCGAGACTGGTGTGGGGTGCAGGCCTCCATTGTCAAGTTTGGGGCAGTCACCATTTTCATGGAACATCACTTTCCTTGAAACAGCAAGACTGACTACTCAGATTTGGCATTTAAAAGACATTTTTGTTTTCAGATTTATCTATTTTTATTGGAAAGAGAAGCAGAGATGGATTTTTCCACCTGTTGATTCACTCCCAAAGTGGCCACAACAGCTAGAGCCGAGCTGATCTTAAGTTTCTTCCAGGTCTCCCACACAGGTGCAGGGTCCCAAGGCTTTGGGCCGTCCTCGACTGCTTTCCCAGGTCACAAGCAGGGAGCTGGATGGGAAGCGGAGCAGCCTGGACATGAAGTGGTGTCTATGTGGGATCCTGGCAGATGCAAGGTGAGAATTTAACCACTAGGCTGTTGTGTTAGGTGCAAGACATTTTCTTGAGCATAATTAAGTGAGCCTTGTCCTATCAAGGGAAAAAAAAATAATTTAGTGCCAAGGAAAAAGTTTGAATTTTGAAGCTCAAACTGTAATTTTGACAGACTACTTTCACTACTTGGAGCTTGCTAGTTCCCCAATACTTAACTAAATCTCCCTCATTTTAAGAATACTGTGTAGGACTGGCATGATAGCCTAGTGGATAAATCCTTGTCTTGCAAGCACCGGCATCTCATAAGGGCTCCGGTTGTGTCCTGGCTGCTCCACTTCCCTTCCAGGTCCCTGCTTGTGGCCTGGGAAACAGTCGAGGACAGCCATAAGCCTTGGGATCCTGCACCCATGTAGGAGACCTAGAAGAAGCTCCTGGTTCCTACCTTCAAATCAGCTCAGCTCCGGCTATTGGAACCAGTTGGGGAGTGAACCAGAGAACAGAGGAACTTCCTCTGTCTCTACTTCTCTGTAAATCTGATTTCCCAATAAAAGTAAATAAATCTTAAAAATAAGTGAATACTGTGTAATATAGTGTATCAGCATTTTGAAGAGCTGCATAACTCAATGAACCAGTATTTTCAAATGACCAAACCATGATGCTGAAAACGATGCATTGGTAAAAAGAATCCATTCAAAATGCAAGACTCTGTAATCAGTGAGTTTAACAGAAAAATGAAAAGTTCATTGATACAGCCCAGGGTCTACATTGTAATAACCTTCAAGAAACAACCACTTAGGGCCCGGTGTGATAGCATAGCCGCTGAAGTCCTTGTCTTGAACACACCGAGATCCCAGATGGGCGCCAGTTCTAATCCTGAAAGCCCCGCTTCCCATCCAGCTCCCTGCTTGTGGCCTGGGAAAGCAGTGAGGACGACTCAAAGCCTTGGGACCCTGCACCCAATGTGGGAGATCTGCAGAAGAAGTTCCTGGCTCCTGGTTTCCGATCGGCTCAGCTCCGGCTGTTGCGGCTGCTTGGGGAGTGAACCATCGGATGGAGGATCACTCTTTGTCTCCCCTTTCTGTATATCTGACTTTCCAATAAAAAGTAAAAAAGAAACAACCACTTGTTGAAACCTGATAGAGTATCATAAATATCTATAAGTTCTGACTCGGTTGTTGAATTTCTCTTCCCGTTTCTAATTTTATTATTGGTTAAACCAGATTTTCTTCAACTCTGATAGCAAGTCATAGCAGATGGAATGTCAACCAGATAAGAACATGGTACAGTAAGTTAAGCCACTGCACGAGATGCCTCAGCCTGCATGGGAGTGCCTGGTTCAAGTCCTGGCAACTCTGCACTTCCGCTCCAGCTTCTTGCTAATGTGCCTAAGCCACCGGTCTGAGAGTTCCAAATGGAAGAGTTCCTGCCTCCTGGGTTTGGCTAGACCCAGGCCTGGGTGTCACGTATTCAGAGACTGAACCACCGGATGGAAGATTGCACTCCCCACTGCCATTACTCTTTCAAGTAAATAAATAGAATAAATCGTTAAAAAGAAAACCATCTGGGGCCTGGTGTAGTAGCCTAGTGGCTGAATCCTTGCCTTGCATGCACCAGGATCCCTCCTGGGCGCTGATTCATATCCCAGCTGCTCCACTTCCCTTCCAGCTCCCTGCTTGTGGCATGGGAAAGCAGTAGAGGATGAGCTAAAACCTTGCAACCCTGCACCCACGTGGGAAACCTAAAAGAAGCTCCTTGCTCCTGGCTTTGGATCAGCTCAGCTCCAGCCGTTGTGGCCACTTGGGGAGTGAACCAGCAGAAGGGAGATCTTTCAGTCTGTCCTCTGTGTAAACGTACCTTTCCAACAAAAATAAATTTTAAAAAGGGGGAAAGGGGGAACCCCCAAAGTTATTTGGGGCTGGTGGACGGTGGTGTGTTGCCTTACGTCCCATGGAGTTTTATAGCATCACCAGACACTGGATTCAAAGACACAGCCCCTCCAGATCACTCCAGTCCCTTCTTGCTTTGCTTACGCCTGAGCTCATCTTCACACCCTTTGAATTCACAGCTGCCTGCACATCGCACATACTAGTTATTTCCCAAGTACACCATCCCCTTCATGTCTGACATTTTACTACTTTTGTAATCCTACTGCCTGGCATGCTGTTGTCACTCTCGGGAACTCCAACTTAATTATCTTCTCTGGTTGTTATTGTAGTGTAACAGATGGGACTACATGGATGCAAGGTTAGCATCCCATACAGGCGCTGGCTTGAGTCCCAGCTGCTCCACTTCCAGCCCAGCTCCCTGGTAATGTACTTGTGAGAGCAGCAGAGGTTGGGTTCAGTTGCTTGGTTCCCTGCATCCACCAGGAAGAAGAAGAAGCTCCTGGTGTTGGCCTGGCTCAGCCCCGGCCATTGTGGCCATGTGGGGAGTGAAATGGCAGATGGAAGGACAGGTGTGTGTGTGTGTCTGTGTGACATCTTCTCTGCAAACGTGTCCCTGATTCTCCAGTCCTCCCTGTCTCTGGACACAGTTGCATCTGACATCTCGGGCCCCTTGCCTGTGCTGTGCATCCGCTGGCCACCCCTCTCCCCTTGACTCCATTTGGCTTGCCCTCTCACCTCGCTCTCATCCACCATTGTCAGTTGTCTGCTTGGAGCCTGTCTCCTCCAGCTGTAAGGTATGCTCCGTGAAGGCAAGGATTTGTGTCTGATTCATTTATTTATTCTGGCTTCGTGCCTAGAAGAGCGCCTGACCCAAAGTAAAGGCTCAGTTTATGGACTCCACCAATCAATCTCGTCTCTTTGTTGACGGGGTCATGCGGCAGCTGTTTCCTCTGCCATTTCCTCCCACTGAAAACAAGGTGTTCAACTCAAGGACTGTGTCTCAGGCAGCTCTGTATTCTCAGTGAGTACAAGCTGGCCTGTCGTGCCCAATGGTGTGTCCCCCAAATCAGAATAATTTTTAGAGAACAAAAACTAGAAAGAACTGATCGGAGCTGCGTGGAATCATGGGAGGTCAGAGGAAGGAAGGGAAAGAATCTTCCAGCCAGATAGAGAAAATAAGTAACCCCGAAGGCTGGAGTGTTGGGACTGAGCAGAGGAAGAAGATGAAATTTAAGAAGATTGGGAGGAGAGACATCATAGCTTCATTCAATAAATGTTTTTTAAAGATTTTTTTTTTAAAGATTTATTCATTTTTATTGGAAAGCCGGATATACAGAGAGGAGGAGAGACAGAGAGGAAGATCTTACGTCTGATGATTCACTCCCCAAGAGAGCCACAACGGGCCGGTGCGCGCCGATCCGAAGCCGGGGAACCAGGAACCTCTTCCGGGTCTCCCACACGGGTGCAGTGTCCCAATGCATTGGGCCGTCCTCAACTGCTTTCCCAGGCCACAAGCAGGGAGCTGGATGGGAAGTGGAGCTGCCGGGATTAGAACCGGCGCCCATATGGGATCCCGGGGCTTTCAAGGAGAGGACTTTAGCCGCTAGGCCACGCCGCCGGGCCCTAAAGATTTATTTTTAAGTTGAAAGGCAGAATTATAGAGAGAAGACAGAAAAAAGTCCCATCTGCTGGTTCACTCCCCAGATGGCCACAACACCCAGAGCTGAGCTGATCCAAAGCCAGGAACCAGGAGCTTCTTCTAAGTCTCCCATGTGGGTACAGGGGCCCAAGGACTCCTGCCATCCTCCACTATTTTCCCAAGCCAAAAGCAGAGAGCTGGATCAGAAGTAGAATGGCCAGGACTAGGAAAAAAAAAAAAAAAAAAAAAAAAAACAGCCATATGGGATGCCAGGGTGGCAGGAAGATTCATTCAATAAATATTTAATATCTGAACAAAAGAGAGGTCTTGTATCTTCAGTGAACACTTGGGAGACAAAGCAATCAGAGGAGCTGAGACAATAGATACAGGAAGAAAGAGTGGAGGTTGGGTTCAGGCACCCCAAAATAGACCTTGGAAAGCAGCCGAAGCCCTGAAAGCATCTACTGGTAGGGTTCGAAGAAATCTTGCCTGAATTGTTGTTTTTGTTTTTTTTTTTAATCTATGACTTTATCTTTGCATGGAATAAAAGCAACAGTTCATTGTAGAAAAATCTGAAAATGCAGAGATCCAGCCGGTGTTGGCCAAGAAATTCAACGTTTCCTTGCCAAATCCGCTTACAATTTTAGAAGATAAGAGGAATACTGAGAGTGGAAATGAGTGCCTGTTGTTGTTTTACTATTTTTAAATGTATTTGAATAAACATTTATGTAGCTTTTTTTTTAAGTGCCCAGGCTATTGTAATATGCAGGCTGGGATTTGATTCTTAGTCTTTTTGTTTATTTTTCTTTTTTTTTTTTTCTGACTTCTCCCCCTCCTCTTCTCCCAAGAGACACATGTTAATGATTATTATGGATTTTTTCCCATGAAAATACAATCACATAGAAGCCTACAATCACATAGGAGACAGATGTTTATAAACCTAAATGCAGGCGGTACCCTTCACATATACTTCACAGTTTCTCCAACACAAGAATACATGATATATACCCTACTGCATTTTGCTGTTCTTAAGTGGTACAGTAAGCTAATCCTCCACCTTGCAGTGTCAGCATCCCATATGGGCATCAGTATTCCTTCTGCTCCACTTATAAGTCAGCTCTCCACTTATGGCCCAAGTCCTTGGACACCTGCACCCAGAGGGAAGACCTGGAAGAAGCTCCTGGCTCCTAGCTTTGGATCAGCTCATTTCTGGCCATTTGGGAAGTGAAGCAGCAGATGAAGAAGAGACAGAGAGAAAGCTCTTTCTTCTGCTGAGTCATTCCCCAAATGGCTGCAATGGCTAGAGCTGAGCCAATCCAAAGCCAGGAGCCAGGAGCTTCTTCTGGGTTTCCCACATGAATACAGGGACCCAAGACTTCAGGCCATCTTCTACTACTTCTCCGAGCTGTAAGCAGGGAGCTGGATGGGAAGTGAAGCAGCCAAGATACAAACTAGCACCCATATGAAACCCTGACATTTGCAAGGTGAGGATTTAGCCATTCAGCATATGAGTCTTTTTATTTTCATAATACTCATTATCCCTGGACTTTTTGAAGACCCCTCATACATCTGTGTTTCAAAAAGTTTTGTTTTTTTTTTTTTTGCACCAAAATCAACTTTAGCTATATTTTCTTTTGTTTAAAAAGAAATAACATTGGGCCTGGTGCAATAGCATGGTAGCTAAACTCCTCGCTTCGCATGCACTGGGATCCCACACAGGTGTCAATTCGTGTTCTGGCTGCTCCGCTTCGCATCCAGCTCCCTGCCTGTGGCCTGGGAAAGCAGTTGAGGATGGCCCAAAGCCTTAGGACCCTGCACCTGCTTGGGAGACCCAGCTGAAGCTCCAGGATCCTGGCTCCTGGCTTAGCTATGGCCATTGTGGCCATTTGGGGAGTGAACCAGAAAATGGAGGATCTTTTGGCCTCTTCTTTGCTCTGTAGATCTGCCTTTCCAATAAAAACAAATAAATCTTAATAAATAAATAAAATGTTATTTCCTTTTTAGAAAGATGTATTTTTTTTTTATTGTAAAGGAAGATTTATACAGAGAAGGACAGACAGAAAGATCCTCCATTCACTGGTTCACTCTCAGGGCATGCCCAGAACTTAGCTGATATGAAGACAGGAGTCAAGAGACTCCTCTGGTCTACCATGCAGGTTCAGGGTCTTAAGGCTTTTGGGCCATTGTCTCCTGCTTTCCCAGGCCACAGGCAGGGAGCTGGAAGGGAAATGGAGCAACCAGGACATGAATCCATGCTCATATGGGATCCTGGCACTTGAAGGGGAAAGATTAGCCAATCAAGCCATTGTGCAGACCCTTAATTATATTTTCTATGAATATGTTGAAACCCCCTCGTGGCATTCCTTCAATTTAGCTCAAACAAACCCGACCCTTGTCAGTGGTCACATGCTTTGCCATGAAGTGAATGTATCAGATTCAGTCATCCGTATCGTCAGCCGTTCACTGTGTGTGTGTGTGTGTGTGTGTGTGTGTGTGTGTGTGTCTCACTATGAAATTTGCTGCATGACATTTATCCTTTATGAATTGGTGCTTTATTCACAGCAAAAAGTCATTGGGACAATATGATTCCCTAGTCAGCAAGGCCTTTGAGTTGGAATATGGGCACTTAGGAACACACATGGACTGCTATAACCATTCAGGGTAATCTATCAATATGCATAAGAGCTTTAAAATATTCATGTTCCCTGGTCTAGTAATTATACTGCTGGAAATATAGCCTAAGGAAATGAAGATGTAGGCAGAGTTTTATTTTCAATAGTATAAACTATAATATTATTTATAATGAGAAATGGGAACAGCCTGAATGTTCAGTATTCAAAGAATGGTTATATAAGCTATGTACAAAACTCAAGCAGTCATTAAAAAGTGTGCAGGCTTTTAAAAAATATGTATTAACATAAGAAATACTTGACAGTAAGATGCTAAGTGTAAGAAAATAGAAGGCTTAAGTTCCATGTGACAGCAGAATCTAATTCTGCTTAAAGATAAAATTATACATGTTCTGCTTCTTGATATGGATGATGGTTACACTGATGTTTTTAGTTTCTGGAAACTCAATAGACTATAGATTTACATTATTCACTATTTTTCTGTATTCATGACACATCAAAGAAATTTTAAAAGATTTCTTTATTTGAAGAAAATAAAGGCCAGGCCAGAGCCAGGAGCTTCATCTTGGTCTCCCACGTGGGTGACAGGCCCAAACCCTTGGGCCATCTTCCACTGTTCTTTCCAGACCCTTCGCAGGGAGCTGGATCACAAGTGGGACAGCCAGGTCTCAAACAGCTGGTGGCAGTTCTAGCTGCTGTGCCACACACCAGCCCCTACAGATTGACTCACAATGTTGTATGCATATGTCCGATTTTAAAAATAGAAATATAAAAAAGAGAGGCAGAGTGTGCACATGAAAAGGGGACAAGGAAGCTTGGAAATCAGCCAAGTGGAAAGGATGGTGCTGAGGTGAGAGAGAACGGATGAAGATTCACTCGGACTTGACATGGTGGTACCTCCAATGACATTGTCCAAGCCCACCAGCTACTCGTGTTGCAGCTTCTGCTCAGTGCAGACCCCGGAGCCTCGCGGTCCCAAGCAGCTGTGCAGTGCTGTGCAGATGCCGTGCTCAACTGTGACAAGCATTGCAACGCCCCCAGGCAGCTCATGTCTTCATTCATCCAACAATGTAGGAGGGAAGAAAACGGACCAAAGCTGCGTCCTCACGGGGCTATTCCCTAGTAGAAGCAGACCATCAGTGGGAAAAATAAAATGGACAGGCTGCTAGCTAGGAATAGGTATTAAGGAAAAAAACACATTAAGTCTGGGAAGAAGGGCAGTGTGGAGGGAGGGATACAGTTTTAGAGCAGGAGACACATGAGTTAAGAAAGAAGTAAAAATATGACCCACAGGAGGAAGAGCATTCCAAGGAGACTGAAAACAGGTGCAAAGGCCGTGAGTCAGGTGTCTGCATCACCCAGTGTGACTGGAGTAGAGTCCCCTGGGGAGGGTGACTGTAGATGACATCACAGAGAACACGGAGGACAGATACTGTCAAGCCTCTCAGGTCGTTATAAAAACTTACGGGGCCATCATGGTGGCATAGCAGGTACAGTCATCGCCTATGATGCCAGCTTCCCATGTGGGCTCAGGTTCATATTCCAGCTACTCCACTTCCAATCCAGCTCCATGCTAACAACCTGGGAAAAGCAGTGCCGGATGGCCTAAGGGTTTGGGAGAGCCTGATGCAGCTCCTTACTCCTGACTTCTACCCTAGCCCCGTACTGGCTGTTGCAGCCATCTGAGGAGTCAACCAGCAGATGAAATATTTCTCTCTCTTTCTCTCTCACTCTTTCAAATAAATAATAAAAAACTTTAAAGAAGAAAGAAAGAAACAAACAATAACAACAAAAAATGAATCCACAACTCTGTCCGCTGCCCCCCAATTCAGATAGAGGTTTTGTACAGTTTTTAACAAAAGAATTACATGAGATTCCTGGCATGATGGGTCAATTGGCTGATCCTCCCTGGTAAGCACTAGAATCCCATGTGGATGCTGGTTCAAGTCCCAGCCCCTCCACTTCCCATCCACTTCCCTGCTGATGCCTGGGAGAGCAACAGAAGATGGCCCAAGGAACCCCGCACCTGTGTGGGAGACTGGGAAGAGCTTCCTGGCTTTAGATAGGTGCAGCTCTGGCAGTTGTGGCCATTTGGAGAGTGAACCAGTGGATAGAAGTTCTTTCTCTTTGTCTCTGCTCCCTGTAAATCTGCTTTCCTAATAAAACGAAAAAAAATTTAAAGATGTTAGTTGAGTTACTTTTATAAAAACAAAAAAGACTTTTTTTAAAAAGTAGTTTTAAATTCACAGCGAAATTGGACAAAAAATATAGAATTTCCATGTGCCCCTTGCCTGCCTCTGTGAATAGCCTGCTCCATTATTAGCATCCACTGCCTGAGTGGCACTTTGGTTACAACCAGTAGGCCTCTGTTGACATTGATATTAAATCCCAAAGTCTAAAGTTGTCATACTTGATCCAGTTTTGGGGTTAGGAGGCAGCTTAAAGTTGTAGCATCTTAGTAATGACCTTGGAAGGCAATGCTCAAAGTTGGGGCCTGGCGCAGTAGCCTAGTGGCCAAAATCCTCGCCTTTCATGCACTGGGATCCCATATGGGTGCTGGTTCATGTTTCAGCTGCTCCACTTCCCATCCAGCAATTTGCTTGTGGCCTGGGCAAGCAATACAGCAATAGAAGATGAACTAGAGCCTTTGAACCCAGCAACCACATGGGAGACCCAGAAGAAGCTTCTGGCTCCTGGCTTCAAATTGGCTCAACTCTGGCATTGCAGCCATTTGGGGAATGTGCCAGTGAATGGATGATCCTTTCCTTCTTTATAAATCTGACCTTCCAATAAAAAGAAATAAATCTTTAAAAAAAATTTCTTTAAAGCCAAGTTGGGCCTCACCTCTCCCCGCTTCCTCGGTGGCCACATGAATGCTTCCTCTGGGCACTCCGCCATGGCCATCCTCTGGTTTCACCAGACGTGGCCACCTGGTTGTGGACTGGGAACCTCCACCACTGTGAGCATTGATGGACCTCCTTCCTTCCTAAAGAGCACTCTCAGGGATGTGGTTGTAGTGTCCACCCTTGGCATTGTGCATTCTTGCGTATTTGGAGAAATGTCAAAGTTGGAAGAAGTTACCTTTGACGTCTTAATTTTCTGAGTTTATCTTTAAGCTTTACAACTTACTTGAAAACAAAGACAGTGAAGGGAGGAGACAGAGAGCTAGAGGTCTTCCATCCCTGGATCTCTCATCAAATGGCTCCAAGAACCACAACTGGCCCGGGCCAAACCCAAGAGCTAGGAACCCCATCTCCCACAGGGGAGCAACAGGCACCCCAGCATGTGGGTTACCTTCTGCTGCTTCCCCTGGTGCCTTAGTGGGGAGCTGGGTCAGAAGTGGTGCAAATGGAACTGGAACTGTTGCTCCTGTCAAAATGCTGGCCTTGCAGAAGGTAGCTTAAGATGCTGTGCCACAATGCCAGCCACTTTCTGAGTTTTTACCACATACAGGTGTTGGATTTTTCTCTGATTTTTTTTCCTGGTTTGCTTTTTTTTTTAACCGTTTGAACTTTTGCTCATAAATTAGCCAACTGGTCCTTCTGGACAAGAGTCACAGCCTCTGAGATTGTGATGAACATCAACTTGAGAATCTCTCGCCTGCAAACCCCTGGTCTTGTGAAGCCTGCTGGACTGAGTCCATCATCTGGATTATGGTGGATTCTAGAGCAGGCAGCTCATCTGCAAGCCTGAGGGAGGCCGGTGTGCCTTTCGCTTGCGTCATGCGGTGCCATGGCCTCACCTGATGGGACAGCTAGCTGATGGCTAACTTTCCATGGGCTGATCCTGCTGCTGATTTTTTTCCCTGACACCACAGGCACGGTTGAGGTCTCCTGCCCAGTTGGTTTCGCTTCTTCCTTCCTTTGGGGAAGGCCCCAGCCTCTGTGAGCTTCCGCCTGGAGAGCCACAGCATGCCAGCTGTGTGCTTTGTGGCTCACCTCATGTGGCCAGGATCCCAGCCAAGTCCCTGAGACAGAGGAGATGGCTTGCAGCCCTGTGGTTAACGCGAGGCGTTCACTTCCCTCTCCAGTCGGGGAAAGATAGAGTATCAGCACTTCTCATCACGGAGGGGAGAGAGAAAAAAAAAAAGGAAATGTACAGCTTCCCCAGCGTTGGCAATTGCACAACTATGCTTTAAACCTCAATGTTCCCCTTCAGTGAGGATCTAAGGGCCATTGGATCTGCGACTACGATGATTTGAGAGGGGCTTGGTATTCAACCAACCAACCAGTCAACAAATACAAAGCCATTCACAACTCTTCTAAAAAGTTGTCAGGAATATAGAATTATAAATGTTTATTTGGGGGGGCTGATGCAGTGGTGTATCAGGTAAAGCCACCACCTGCAGTGCTGCCATCCCATATGCGTTCTGGTTCGAATCCAGACTGCTTCTGTTATGATACAGCTCCCTGCTAACGTGCCTGGGAAGGCAATGAAGGACGACTCAAGTCCTTGGGCATCTGCACTCATGTGGGAGACCCAGAGGAAGCACCTGATTCCAGGCTTTGGACCCACCGAGCTCTGGCCATTGTGGCCATTTGGAGAGTGAAGCAGCAGATGAAGATCTGTGTCTGCATCTTTCTCTTTGCAACTCCGCCTTCCCCATAAATCAACAGATCTTTCTTTTTCAGTGATGTGTGTTTGGGTACAAAATGTTTTTTTTTTTTTTTTTTTTTTTTTAATTAATATGAGGCTTTTCACCCACCACTTCCAAGAACTTGAGAAGACTCTTCGCAGGCAAGCAGTCTAACTGCAGTAGTGCGGCTCAGCTTGCTCATCTCAGAATCCCTTCAAACTCTGGAAATGCTTGGAGGGTCCCTCTGAGCTTCGCTATATACAGGTTTTGTTTTAAACTCTATGAGAAACTGAAATAGATAAATGTAAAGAATATATTTTATTTAAGATCTATTTGATTTTATTTGAAAGACAGTTACACAGAGAGGGAAATCCTCCATCCACTAATTCACTGCCCAGTTGGCTACAACGGCCGAAGCTGGGTTGATTCAAAGCCAGGAGCCAGGAGCCAGTTGGGTGTAGGGTCCAAACACTTGGACTGTTCTCCGCTGCTTTCCCAGGCCATAAGCAGCCCAAGAATATTTATTTAGTTATTTTTGAGAAATATTTATTTTAAACTCATTTGAGAACAATAAAAAATCCAGGAATGCTAACACAAATGATAGACGAAGAATAAATACGTTTCTCAAAACAATAAGTTGGTAGATGTTGTTTTACGTGGTTGAGACTATTTTTAAGGTATATAATATTATAAGTGAGCTGGATTCTTATATTGTTTTTGCATTTAGTCAGTTTGAATATATTGTTGTAGTTGAAGATCTGGCTGCATAGGTCTCCAGCTAGGAAAATAAGGGGTATTTTAGTAGCCTTGTAGTTATTCTATTATTGCAGCTTTTTTTTTTTTTTTTTTAGGATTTATTTATTGGAAAGGCAGATTTACAAAGAGGAGAGGAGAGACAGAAAAAGATCTTCCATGTGCTAGTCCATTTCCCAAATGGCCACAAAGGCCAGAGCTGAGCCAATCTGAGGCTGGGAGCCAGGAGATTCTCCTTGGTCTCCCATGTGGATGTAGGGCCCCAAGCTTTAGGCCACCTTCCACTGCTTTTCCATGTTGGGGGATAAGGAGTTAATAGTGCTTGTTAAGCTGAGCAGTAACAGCAACTGGACTTGCGGATACAACAGAAGCACAGGCTGAACTGTTGACCCTGCAAAACACCTGGGCTCATTTTCCAGCCTGAGAAGAACTGGACTCAGCTGTATGGACTGAGCAGCATTGGGCCCAGCTGTATGAAATTTTTTTTCACTAAAGGACTTTGGGGGAAAGGTATATAAGGCGAGGTGAAGGAGTATTAAAGAGAGACTTGTACCATCACTGGTCTCCTGTTGATGCTTCGTCCCCAGACTTTTCCCTGTCCATGTTACTGGCTCTGCTAGACAGAGCATTCCAAGGCCATAAGCAGGGAGCTGGATGGCAAGTGGAGCAGCCAGAACACGAATTGGTGCCCATATGGGATGTGGTGCTTGCAGGTGGAGGATTAGCCAGTTGAACCATCATGCTGGCCATTTATTTATCTTTTAATGATTTTTTTTTTCTTTTGAGAGACAGAGAGGTAGGGATGAGAGAGAGAGAGAGAGAGAGACTTTCATTTTCTGGGTCACTCCCCAGATGACCACAATAGGGCTGGGCCAGGCAGAATCCAGGAATCTGGAACTCCATCCAGGACTCCCACATGGGTGGCACTTGGACCGTCTTCCACATATTTACCAATTGCATTAGGAGGAAGCTGAATCGGAACTGGAACAGCGGGGACTTGAACCAGTGCTTCTACATGGGATACTGGTGTTACAGGCAGCAGCTTAACCCAATGTGCCACAAAGTCAGCCCGAACTGGTTGTTTCTAAAAGTTAGTTACAAGTAGAATCCAAGCTTCAACAATAGCATAGTTGTCTTCGTTATAATGTCAATTGTAAAAAATTCACTTTATTATTGAACCACTCTAATTTATAATTTTCATTAAGCACAGTACATTTTTTAACTGATACATTTTTTAAAAACTTTTACTTATTTTATGTATTTGAAAAAAGAAGAAATAGACACACAGACAATCACAGTTCTCTCATTTCTTGGTTTATTCTCCAAATATTTGCAACAGGCCAGACAGAGCTGGACCAGGCTGAAGCCAGGAGTCTGGACATTTGGATGTCCCGTGTGAATAACAGGGACCCAAGTACTTGAGCCATCACTCACTACTTTCCAAAATTGTGCATCAGCAGGAAGCTAGATCCTAAGTAGAGTAGCCAGGACTCAAACCCAACCATTCTAATACGGATTGCAGGCATCCCAGTTGGTAGCTTAAACCATGCTGGCCCCAGTGTGCTTAACTTTTAACCATCCAAGTTTTGGGCACTATTTGTGTCTAACAGTCACCATAATGGCAAAAAAAAAAAAAAAGCCACTCATATTTTGGGTTGAAATTTAGCTGTTTTCATTTTAAAAATGTGAAGTTTAGAGTGATTCTTGCACAACATGGAAAAAATACCCTCTTGTGTCCTCATTTTTCAGAATTGGAAAATTGAAAAATTCCTAGGCTAAGTTTATTATTTATGTGACTTTGCTTATGAATTGGGTTTTTTCGTTATGTTGATTCTAAAAACTTTAATAAATATATCCAAACTTTTCTATTGCTTTTCTCTTAAGGTTATTTAAGGGCATGAGAGAGATACAGAGAGGCAGAGAGAAAGAAAAAGATCTTAACATCCCCTCATTCATTTCCCAATTGTCCACAAAAGCCAGAGCTGGGCCAGGCTGAAATCAGGAGCCTGGGACTTCATGTGGGTCTCCCACAGGCAGGCTGCATCAACAGGAAGCTGGGACAGAAGCAGAGTAAACCAGAATTCAAACCGGACGGACTCTGGTATGCCCCAAGAAGCAGCTTAGGTTGCTGTGCCGCAACACACCAACCCCACTGCCTTATGTGCTTATTTTCCATATTTTATTGTCTGTTCTTGCATCTGTAAGTTTCAGAGTGCTGTGCTTTGCAACCATCTCAAAGCACCAGCAACACGATCAGCGTCGAAACAACAGAATCCAAATGGAAGCAATAGCAAAGATGTGATTTGAAGACAACCATAAACTGTTGATTGAATCTCAGAATACCTCCTCATCTGCTAGAAATATTCCCGCCACTGACGTTCATGGGAGACACTCTACTGCTGGATCATCCTACGCCACTGGGCTGAGAAACTAAAGCTCTTGTGTCAGAACTTCAATTAGCCATTGATTAAACTTCCCATGGCAGTTATCATCATACTATTACTAAGAGTACGGAAACATTTTAATAGTCTCTCGTGATTATACATGCATAAACACACACCTACATATAGCTAATACGACAAATTAAGAACAATGAACAAAGAAACCAAACTGGCAACTTTCGAATTGAATTGAATCATTTCAAAAGCAAACAGTCCTCCTCACCTCCTTTTCTGAAATTACACCCCTAGTAAAATCTTTCTGAGACATTGCTGAAGCCCCTGTTTTGGGGCAACTGGCCCTTTGCTCCAAAACACTTGATAGGGAACAGCTAAAGGAACACGGAGACCCTGCCTTCCTCTGCTCCACTCCCTGGCTTTCGATGCCTGTTCCTTGCCAGACACCTTACCAGAGTTTGTAAGAACTGTCCCTTAAGAATTCCTCTGTCAGAACGCATTCCCTGCAAGTGAGCAGGCAGCTCAGACAGGGCCAAAATATAGTACCCACCTGCATACACGTGGGTCAGGTCTGAGAGCAGGCCAGGCTGGGCCAGTACATAACACCCACTAGCAGATCTGAGAACCAGGATGGGGTGCAACACTAGCCAGTTCATAACGAAACCAGGACTGGGGCAAATCCAGGTTGAGCTAGGCTGCATCACCCACCAGCATGAGCTGGGATTGGGGGCAGACCAGCTGACCCACAGGCAGACGCCAAGCTGGGGCAGGCCATAGCAGACTGGGCCACAGCATCCACCAGCACACATGAGGCCTGGGAAGGGTGAGGGGTTCCATGTTCACTGGTGGGAGCTGCAGCCCATCACAAAGGTATCCACTTCCATCCCAGATCTTGCATTTTCCAAGGGATTCTGCAGTCTAGCTTGACAGGACTTGCCCCAATTCGCAGCAATCGCCAGCTGATGCACTTATTCTGGCTCATGCATACGCCAGTGAGTACAGTCACTCAGCCCAGCCTGGCTCTCAGCCTAACCCAGCTCACATGCAGGTCAACAGGTGTTGTAGCCCTGCCTAGCCTGCCTCTCCCCAGTCTCAGTTCTCATGCTCACCGGCAGGAGCAGTGGCCAGCAGGGAAGTCCTTGCTGATCCCTACCAGGACTTGGGGTGGACTTGGCTGGATAGGCAGTAGCACCTGCCAGCATAAGTGTGGACTAGATAGTGGGGTCGGTTGGGCTGAGCTAGGCTGCAGCACCCACTGGTGTGTACAGAAGCCGAACAGGATGTGGGACAGACCAGACAAGTCTGATGTACATAACACATATGCAGGAACCAGGGCTGTAGATGGGCCTAGTGGGGATTATTGGGAGGGTCACTCCAACCAGGCTGCAGTTCCCACTGGTGTACATGAGGGCCAAGTGTGTGGTAGGTGGGGTTGGGCTGAGCCTCAGCCTCCATTGGTTTGTGTGAAAGATGGGGCTGGAGACAGAACTGACCCAGCAACTGCAACAACCAGAGTGTGTAGGCCGATGTGGGTGATGGACTGAGCTGAACCTTGTATCGGTTAGCACACACAGGAATCAGGTCTGAGGACACTTCGGACAAGGTTTCTTTTAGGGTCCCCCATCTGAATCACTGGACTCAGAACGCCAACCATGGGGAGAACTGTAGGATCTTTGTGCATGTGTCAGAACTGGGTCTCCTCAGCTGCTAAAGATGGTGTAGTGGACAGCATGCCCAGCTGTACATGTCTATGGGGTCCTGCAGAGGACATCTAGTACCATGGCAGAGGATGCAGGGCAGAATAAATTAGACAAGTCTCTCAGCCAAGTGTTGACAGCAAGTATCTGGATGAGTGGAGACACTAAGGTGGATTATGTCAGCCAATGGACCTTGGAAGGATCTCCTCATCCTTGGATCAACAACATCTCTGAACTACTGAAACCACTTGAGCAGAACCCTCTGAGCATGCTCCACATCAGGGACCCAGGGATGACATTGGGTGGCTATCTTCCATCCCTGGGTGCTGATGCAGTATAGCTTCTTCCCTTCTTTTCTCTCACTTTCCCAGATACGAGAGGAAGATAAAGAAAATTGGACACAATGGTCTCATTCACTTTCCTCTAGTCCTTAACCCTTTTCATCCTAATTGGTGGTCCACATGGGGATGCACCCTTCTCAACTATGTAAAAATAATCAACAATAAATCTTAGGGAAAAAAAACAACCTGTCTTAACATTTTTGGTTTAGGGGCTGGCTCTGTGGTGTAGCAGGTAAATCTGCAGCCAAGGAAAGACGTTGTTTTGAGTCCTGGCTGCTCCACTTCCAATGCAGCTCCCTGGTAATACACCTGGGAAAGCAACAGAAGATGATCCAAGTGTTTGGGCCCATGTGGGAGACCCAGGTGAAGCTCCTGGCTCCTCTCTCAACTCCGGTCCTTGTGGCTATTTGGGGAATGAACCAGTAGATGAAGAACCTCTCTCTCTGCTTCTCTCTCTCTCCTTCTCTCTCTCTCTCACTCTCTTCTATGTAATTGTCTTTCAAATAAATACATCTTAAAAAAATTTTTTTTAGGGGCTGGTGCAGTGGCATAGCACACCAATCTGCCTGTGACACCGGCATCTCACACAAGTATAGGTTTGTGTCCTGGCTTCTCCGTTTTTGATCCAGCTCCCTGTTTGTGCCCTGGGAAAGGAGCAGAGGATGGCCCAAGTCCTTGGGTCCCTGCACTCACATGGTAAACCCAGGAGAAACTCCTGCTCCTGGCTTCAGATCAGCCCAACTCTGGCTGTTGTAGCTTTCTGGGGAGTAAACCAACGGATGGGAGATTCTCTTTTTGTCTCTCCTTCTCTTTCTGCAAGTCTGCCTTTCAAACAAAAAAAAAAGTTTTTTTTTTCAAAGTAGGATAACAATGCATGACGACCATTAATCATGGACTTCAAAATAGGTAGCGGAGTGGGATTTAAATCCCAATACTCACACACAAAAAAGATAAATGTTGATGAGATAGGTGTGCCAGGTGCCCTGATCTGATCATCACATTTGATGTTGTGTATTAAAATGTCACACTGAACCCTGTAAGTATATACAGTGACTAGGTGCAAACAACAAATAAATATATGAAGGGAAAGGATTTGGTTGGAGGCTGCTGTTGTGGCCTCAGGGAAGGAGGGCTGATGAGAGGGGAGGACACAGAGATAACGACAGCCTTTGCCTTCGAGGGCCTTCTACTGGCAGCTTGCTGCTTTCTGAAAAAGATATATTTATTTATCTGAAAGAGTCACACAGAGGGACACACACACACACACACACACACACACAATCTTCCACCTGCTGGTTCACACCCCCAGAAGGCCACATGGCCAGGGCGGGACCAGGCCGAAACTGACAGCCAGCAGCTCCATCCAGCTCTCCCATATGGGTGCCAAGGGCCGAAGCACTTGGGCTGTCTTCTGCTGCTTTGCCCAGGCCATTAGCAGAGAGTTGGATGGGATGCTGTTACCAAAGGCAGTGTCTTTATCTGCTATTCCACAATGCGAGCTCCTAGTAGTTTGGTTTTTAGGCCCTAAGTGGGAACCCTGAAACATAACCTGTATTTTATCTGCACTCTATTTTTTTTTCATGTTATCATTATGGACACGGTCCCAAATAAACATTCTCTTAGCAAAGCTCCCACTACCTCCAATATGCCTTCTTAATAATGAGCTTCAAGGTCATATCTCCTTACGTGCAAGTGGCACAGGCTTGACCTGAGAACACAGGACAGGATACACGTCCACACTAGGGAACTGTAGCTGGCTTCTTAAAAACAGCTTCTGGCGGGGGCGGGGGTAGGAAGAGTGGAGCTGTTGCACAGCCAATAAGTAAGGCTATACCAACTTCAATGCTCGCATCCCATATGGGCTTGTTCCTGCTGCTCCACTTCTGATCCGGCTCCCTGTCAATACCCTGGGAGAAGCAGTGGGCATGGCCCAATTGCTTAGGCCTCTGCTCTGCATCTGGGAGATCTGGCTCCTGACTTCAGTTCAGCCCAGCCATGGCTACCGTAGCCCCTTAGGGAGTGAATCAGTGGATGGAAGACCTCTCTCTCTCTCCGTGGGCGTGTGAGTGTGTGTGTCTAAGTCTGATTTTCAAAAAGGTAAATCTTTTTCTTTTAAAGATTCATTTATTTTTATTGCAAAGTCAGATATATACAGAGAGGAGGAGAGAGAGAGGAAGATCTTCCATCTGATGATTCATTCCCCAAGTGATTGTAACTGCTGGTGCTGGCGCTGATCTGAAGCCAGGAGCCAAGAACTTCCTCCAGGTCTCCCACATGGGTGCAGGGTCCCAAGGTTTGGGGCCGTCCTCGACTGCTTTCCCAGGCCACAGGCAGGGAGCTGGATGGGAAACAGGGCTGACAGGATTAGAACCAGCGCCCACATGGGATTCTGGCGTGTTCAAGGCAAGGACTTTAGTTGCTAGGCGACTGCCCCAGAACCCAAATAGGTAAACTTTAAGGAAAAAAAAAAAAAAACAGCTCAGGGGTGGGGTGTTTCCCTTAGCTCTGTTATGACACTTAAGCCTCTTATCAGGGCACTGGTGTGGATAGTTTCTGACTCCAACTTTCCACCAATCAGACCTTTAACAAAAGGGCCTCTGACGACACCCAAAGATCCAGACCACAGCAAGGTGCTTGCAATGGTATCTCACAACAAAAGCATGCAAACGCAGATGGGTGTGCTGGGCTGGATAAGGAAGGGTACCCTTGTCCTCATCTGGACAGAGAGGGGAGCAGCAGCGGGGTCTGGGTGCTGCTCTCTCAGAGTTCTGAAGCCCACCACGGGGTTTTAGTGCACAGCCCCCAAAGCCAGCAACAGTAACCCCTTCTGGGACACCGAGCACGGCTCCTGAACACCCGTGGGGACCGCTGCCAGCCCTGCTCTTGGTCCGTTTTTTTTCCTTGCCCCATTGCCTCCCTGCCCTTCAACAATGTCACACTCCCTGCTTCTGCAAGGGAAGGTTTCTAGGAAGTGAATTCTCCAACATCTGTCGGATAAACTATCTTCAGTGGGTCTAGTGTCTCTGGTCATGGAGTTGAGAAAATTTCTTTCTATTCACCTGAAAATCACCTGTGGACTTGGTGGAAGAGTGGGGGCGAAGAACGCTGATCCAAGAAGACATTCCCTTAGAATTTCGGGACTCACTGCCTCTGGGTTGGATGTGTCAGCCTTGAGGGACTTGTCTGCCAGGTAGGTCAAGAGAGAACCGGAAGAACAAACACCTTTTAAAATAGAAAACTGTTCGGGCCCGGCGGCGTGGCCTAGCGGCTAAGGTCCTCACCTTGAACGCCCCGGGATCCCATATGGGTGCCGGTTCTAATCCCTGCAGCTCCACTTCCCATCCAGCTCTCTGCTTGTGGCCTGGGAAAGCAGTTGAGGATGGCCCAATGCATTGGGACACTGTACCCTTGTGGGAGACCCGGAAGAGGTTCCTGGTTCCCGGCTTCCAATTGGCGCGTACTGGCCCGTTGTGGTTCACTTGGGGAGTGAAACATCGGATGGAAGATCTTCCTCTCTGTCTCTCCTCCTCTCTGTATATCCAGCTTTCCAATAATAAAAAAAAAAAAAAAAAGAAAGAAAACTGTTCAAAAAGCTGAAGTACGGGGACTTGAATTTCCTACAACGCTTTTATGGCATGGTTTCACAGGACTACATCTTGAGCAAAAGTTGGAAAGTTGAACAACTTGAATACACAAAAAAGAAAGTTCTAGAACGCCTCAAACTAGCAGAATACATGAAGTAGAAGCATGGACGCTGAGTCTGTATATAAACAAGCAGCTCTCTGGGAAGAGGGCCCTGAGGATGAAATAGGCTTCTCCCAGAGGAAAGGGGAACCCACAAAACTGCTCCACCACGCCTCAAGAAAATAATAATAATAAAAAATCCCTCTCTCTTCAGGGACCTTGGACGAGAAGGGTCAGAAAAGAACAGAGGTTTGGCAGCCCCTCTGTGACCTCCGGCTTCTGGGGGCGTGGGAAAGGTTGGGCTCTGGGAGTTACTTCTTCGCCCTCCCGGGATCTTGGGGAGCTGGGGCGGATGAGGGGGGCGTCTGTCTGCCATCAGCGACACCCCAAGTCCCTTCTAGGAGCTGCAGTCCAACCCTCGGGGACCCGCCTGAGGGCGTGGCCTGGCTCGGCTTCCCAGTCGGTAGCGCGGCGGTAAAGTAGCAGTGGCCACGGCGGCTCGTCCGACTCCATCTGGGTCTCAGGGGCGACGTTCCGGGGACCCCGTCGGGAGCGCGACCGCGCCCTGAGGGGGGACGCACTCCTTTTCTCGGCGGAGGCAGCGAGCTCGCCGGGGCTTGCTGCGTCCTACAAGACGTGCTGACGTCGCGGAGGGCCGGCAGTCGGCGCGGGAGCGGCCGGCGCGCGCACGCGTGTGTGTGTGTCTGTGTGTGGTGTGCGCGCGCGCTGGCTGCCGCTTGAGGCGGTGGGGCGCGGGCAGCCGGGCTGTGCCGGTCCTAGGGCGGTGACCGCCGCAGCAGCCGGGCAGCTCCAGCGTCCCTCCCCGGGAGAAAAGGGCCTGGGCGGCCGAAACAAGCTAGGGGCTATGGGGAACACCGGACTCTACACCTCTCCCGGCCGCGCGTCTAGCTCCAGGGGCGCACAGTGACGGCGGCGGCGGCGGCGCCCCCGGCCCCTTCCCGGCAGTGCCGAGGCCGCTTCAACCAGAGACCCCCGCGGCCGGCGTCGGGCCGGGCCAGGCCATGAGGAGGGGCCGGGCCAGGCCTCGCTGACACCAGCTCCGCGCGGCGGCCTCTCTCCTCCTGCCCCTCGTTTTCCGCTCCGGCCTCTCAGCATGAGCGTCCTACCGGGCCCGGGGCCGCTGCAGCCCCATTCCCATCGCCCGCGGGCGCATTCCAGGTCCGCGGGTCCCCGGTGCTGATCACCACCAGTACCACCGCACCGTACCGCGCTGCTGCCAGCTCGCTGCATGCCCCCGGGGGGCGCGGCCATGGAGGTGGTGGGAGACTTCGAGTACAGCAAGAGGGACCTCGTGGGACACGGGGCCTTCGCCGTGGTCTTCCGGGGGCGGCATCGCCAGGTGAGCGCTTGCCTGCCCAAGCCGGCCGACCCCGGGGCGGCGAGGCCCAGGGCGCCTGGGCCCACAAGCCCGGACTGGGTGGTTTTTGAAACTCTAAGAAGCTACAGAAGCCTTGATCGCTTTTCCCCTACCCCACCCCAAACTTGGCCGGCGGCCCCGGGCCTGCCATTGTGCGCGCTGTCAGTGCCACGGGGTTTGTTTTGATCTTGGCGAGGGGGATTGTTTTGAGGCCGGAGCCGCTAGGCAGCGCTCCACCTACCGGGCCGGCCGCCGGCCCATTGATGTCCCCTGCTTGTCAAGGGTGCTGGGTAACCAGAGTGCGCCTGGAGATGGGGGCCGGGGAGTTCATCCAGTGTGGAAGTTACCCTGCACCCCAAATGACTGCATAGCTCCTTGCGCACCTCGAGGCTCGAGAGTGGCTGGACCTTTTTTTTTTCCTCCTCCGCCCTGGGCTGCCAGAGGTTGTCACCTGTGAGGTTGACCATTGCACGCCTAGTGGAGAACAGGGCCAGTGTCCCACTCGCCTCAGGCTGTTTCCAGCTAGAAGGAATCTCCCCAAAGTTGGTTGCCCTACAACCCCGACGAGTCCCAACTTCCCCCCCACCCCCCGCCGCCGCTGTTGGGTTGCGGGCTCCCAGTGGAAAAGATGGTGAATTTTTCAGGCCAAGTAAACATGAACACATGTTCAAGCCTTTGAGAAAAAAAAAATATTCTTTTTGCTGTTTCGCAAGTAGGGTCAGCCGAGGTTTTAGAATCTAAAGAATTTGAAAGGCACACCCGGAGTGGAAAATAATCTTAAAGGGCTTGGCAGTGTTGATTGGTGCCAAGGGACGTGTTGAAAGGAGGCTGTCTTTGTTGTTTATTGGATGAGGTGGTAACTGCTTCTCGTTTATGATGGGAATAACTTGGAGAGATTAAGGGACACACAATCCTGCCAGGCTTATTTCCAGTTACACATGTCACCTTCCAGATTCACATCCGCATATTCCTGTACCTTTCAAGTGGTTGTAAACTGTCTCTTCTGGTTGTCATTGAATGCTGGTCTCCCTGTGGTCTTAATGCCCGTTATTTTTACTAGCTGTATTGTGTGTGGAACATTGGCTAGCTACACTGTAATTTAGGAAATCATTGAGGTTCTGTTCCCTTTCCCCCCACCCCAGTGCTGGATGTACATTTATTTGCTAAAACCATCTGTGTGCTTACAGGGTTTTGGGTTTTTTTTTCTTTTGTTTGTCTGTTTTTTGTTTTTCCCCCTGCTGACTTGTTTCTGTGAAATAACTTCCAGGAGTAACTCTGTTTTTCCCTTTCAGAAAACAGACTGGGAGGTAGCTATTAAAAGTATTAATAAAAAGAACTTGTCAAAATCACAGATACTGCTTGGGAAGGAAATTAAAATCTTAAAGGTATGGTACCTTATGTAACATTTCATGTTGGTTTAAACCTTCTTTTAAGTTAAAGCGGTGCGTGATGACGTCCTTTGCAATGTGACAGTTGGTTCCCAGTTGGAGAGATTGAGGCTGCTGTTCATTTTTGGGTGCTCAGTTCATCGAAACATTGAGTCCTCCGAAGCTGGTTTTAAGAATAAATATTTGGCTCTTGGGCCAGATGTTGGAGGGATTCTAAGACTGCTTTTAAGTTTTTCTTTTTTTTTAAATTTTTTTTCTTTCTCCTAGTCTTGTGTTAATGTTTGACAAGAGGCACACACACTTTGTTTAGCTTTTCTATTGATTCTAATTTAAAAAAATTTGGGGGGGGCGGGGAAGATGGAGGACTCATACTCCTTTTTACTAAACTGAAGAAAGATAACTTTCCTTGGGAGTGGTGCTTTTAAATCACTCACAGAATAATCTAAATGAGATGGTTTGAGGGGAAAAACATTTCATGGTGACATAGATTTGAAAGATCCTTTTTAGTAACTACTTCTTTGACAGTCGCAAAACATTTGACTCAAATGACACCAGTCTTGGCGTTCCAGTATTTCCAAATTAATGTAATCCTGGAACCCTCATTTAACCTTTAACTGACTTTCATCAAAGCTCTATGGTGATCTCTTTGATAACAGTTATAGTTCTGAGTTAAGAATTATACTTTGTTTTCTTTTAGCCAGACAATGTGATTTTTAAAAAGTTTGGTATTTTATATCTCTGTTGTTACTAGAAAGTGAATCTTAAAATTAGCAAACTGTTAGAAAAATCAAAACCATGCTATCTATAGGACATAGTTGGTAAACAAATGTACTTAAATTGTTAGGAGTCTAAAAGCTGATGATTGTGCAAAACTGCTCAGGATCTAAGGAGTTAACCAGGCACTATGCTTGTTGTGCTTTAATAGGTTGAATTGTTACAGCCTGGGTCTAGAGGTGTACTGTGCTGTAATTGTGTTTATTTTTTTATTTTAATTTGCATATTGAAATATTAAAATGATTAGACTACAAATATTTTTTCAATTTCCTTAACAGGAACTTCAGCATGAAAATATTGTAGCACTCTATGATGTTCAGGTACCTTATTTTGATTTTTTTTTCAAATTAAAAACTTTGAAAAAATGGTTATTTCATATAGAAACAAATGAATCTTAATAGAAATAAACTACTTAGTTTTTTTGAGCAGACGTACAGCTTGATTTATGTATTTATTAATTACAGGCTTGTTTAAAATAGCACAGGACAGTGGGCTGAAACGATGTGCTGCATGAGTAAACTTACTAACAATTGCTAATGTGGGGGAATTAATGTTTGAGGCTATGTAGAGGAATATTGGTACTGGACCTCGTATTTCTGTGATAAAAGACTATTGTAGGCTCTTGAAAATTAAATAGAGCTTTTTTTCTTGTGCTGAAAGCAATACTTATAAATTGTAGAAATGCTAGAAAAGAAGATGGATAAAAGCAAGGACACTATACGTCCTCGTCACCCCGCTGTTGAGTGGCATTGTTTTCTGGAGGAAGAAGGTCTGGTTCTGTAGTCCTCTGCTGATGTAGAATTCCTCTGTTGTCCAAATAACTTGTGTAAGTCCTCTCAGGAGCCCAACTTTGGACAAAATTTACTATTTCCTGGGTGGAGCACTGCTATTAATTGTTTTAATTGTTTCGTTGCTGTAAAATGAAGTAGGAGGTGCATGGTTAGTGGCTGTAGTGTGCTCAGCAGTTCTCTGTCACATGCGAGAGTCACCCTTGGCTAGGGTGGCGGTCACCACGTGAGACCTGCTCAGGGAACAGCGGATTCATGCTTCCTCCCCAGAACACCAGGGAATGCCAGGGGGCACAACTTCCATGACTTCTTTCCTCTGATCTGACTCATCTGAACGATTGAATTCCAATAAAGGATCACTTTTTGTGATTCTTCTATATGTATTTCTAGCTGACACCTTTGCTCTATTCACTTGATAACTCAGTCCTATCCACTTTGCCAACTTTTGGGTAGCTGCTGTGTGCCCAGGGATTGTTCTGAGTATTGGAAATGAAGCAGTAAATAAAACCAAGTTCGTGCTTTCAGTGTGTCTGACTAGTGGGGTGACACAAAATAGACTAGTTTACATGACCATTTTTAAAATGTATTCAATTTCATGTGCTTTTATCGTAACACAAGCATTCAAGCTCATAAGGTGTTTAGGTTTGTCTCATAACAGACAATGCGTACTTTTTGGGCATATGCTTGCTTGTTTCAAGTTTAATTTCTAAAACTGGAATTAGCAAGTCAAATAGGATGCGCAGTTTTAAAATTTCTGACTGAAGAGTATTAAATTTTACAGAATGTGTGTGTGCTGTGGGGTATGTTTTACTGCTTGTTCAAATAGGTGTGATTCCTTCCTTTGAGAACTATAGGAAAGTTTAGAAAGAAAGGTGAGTGAGTGTTTGGCACAGTGGTTAAGACCACGGCATCCTGTATCTGCATTCCTGGGCTCCACCTCCATTCTGCTTTCGTACTAGTTCACACCTCAGAGGCAGCAGGCTCAAGTACTTGGGGTGCTACCAACCAGCCATGTGGGAGACCTGCAATGAGTTGACTTAAATAGAAAAAGGAAAAGAACTTACATCAAAACGAATCTGTCTGGTAGTCTCTGGTTGAAATGTTTGTTCTTCTTAGAGCTGTTTATGTAATTTGTCTTAGTCTCTCTATATCAAGAGCATCAAATAGTGCAAGTCCGTTCCTAGTACACTATTGTGACATAGGATTAACTTTTAATTTCCCCTTGTTGAGAATACAGAAAACTGACAAAACAGGGTGGATGTTGCTTTTAGGGCAGAAGATAGATTATTTCTATGTAATTGTAAAAATAACATAACCCATGGTGAAAATAAACATTGCAAAAATGATAAATTAAAAGAGAAATGGTGGAGTCAGCAAATTGCTGCCATGTGGGGTGTCTGTATTCCATCTCCGAGTGCCAGTTCAAGTCCTGGCTCCTTGGCTTCTGCTCGTCTTACCGCCAGTGCACTTGGAAGCAGCAAATGAAAGCTTGAGTGCTGGAGCTCCTGCCACTCTTGTAGGAGGCTTGGCTGGAGTTCATGGCTCCTGTCTTCAGCCTGGCTGTTGAATGTTGTGATCATTTGGCAAGTGAACCAGTATGAAAGATTGTCTCTGTCTTGCTGCGCCTTTAAAAAAAAGGAATAGCAGTTCTGTAAGGTAATTGCTATTTGGTGTGTTTCTTTTAGAATTTTGTAAATTAATCTGTAGCCAAATACTTAAATTTTTTTAAAGTTTTAATTTTTATTGGAAAGGCAGCTACACAGAGAGGAGGAGAGACAGAGAGGAAGATCTTCCATCTGATGGTTCAGTCCCCAAGCAGCCGCCACAGCTGGAGCTGAGCCAGTCCGAAGCCAGGAGCCAGGAGCTGCTTCTGGGTCTCCCACACAAGTGCCGGGTTCCAAGGCTTTGGGCTGTCCTCAACTGCTTTCCCAGGCCATAAGCAGGGAGCTGGATGGGAAGTGGGGCTGCCGGGATTAGAACTGGCGTTCATGTGGGATCCCGGGGCATTCAAGGCGAAGACTTCAGGTGCTGTGCTATTGCGCTGGGCCCCCAAATACTTAATTTTAAACTTCTAGTTGTTGTTAATAGTATGTATACGGAAATGCAACTTGTTAAATTAAGCTTAGTGTATCTTGGAAACCCTTTTACAATCAGTATATTAATATAGAGTTAGATGATAATTCATATACTTAAAACCCAAGTGTGGCCGTTCGGATTCTTACTTTTTACTCTTAGAAACAGTGCTTCACAGAAAACTTGTGTCTGAATCTTCCTGTCGTTGTTGAACCTGCTGTATTAGAGCTTCCACTCCTGGTTCTCAGCAGCTGGGGTTGGGCTAGGGCAAAGCCTGGAAGCTGGGACTCAATTTGGGTGTTTTAAATTGGGAGGGACTCAACTACTTCTGTTATCACCTGTTGTCTCCCAGTATGTGCACTGGAAGTAGGAAGCTGGAATCAAGGGGAAAACAGTGACAGGACTTAATCCAGGCACTCCAGTATGTCAATATCTCAACCAACCTCTTGTTTGCTTTTGTTCCTGAAGATTATATTTACATTTATTTGAAAGAGTGATGAAGAGTGGGGGGAAGAGAGATCGATTTTCTATTTGTTCATTCTTCGAGTGGATGCAGTGGTTTGAGCTGGGCCTGGCTTGAGGATGAGAGCTAGCAACTGCATCTGGGTCTCTCCTATGGGTGGCAGGGGCTTCTTCCACTGCTTTTCAAGGTGCATCAGCATGGAGCTGAGTTGGACCCAGGACCTGAACTGGACTCTAATGTGGTCTCCCATGTTGTAGGTTAAGGCTTAGCAATGCCAGTCCTTAGCCAGCTTCAGTTGAATCACTGTGTCAAATGCCTGCCTCTTTTCTTGCTTATAATTCCTGTAGAATAAAGTGCTTGAAGTGAAATTGCTCAGAGATATTACCATATTGCCTTCTAAAAGGTTAAACCAGTTTATTTTGATAATTGCATGGGGGGGAAATCTGAAGGTTTTAACCTTTAGTTTTTTGAATCAGTGCATCCTTTATCTTGTATTTTGCATTTTCATACTTCTTGCATGACTTTCCCATTGCCATTCTGTGATACTTTTGCTGTATTAATCTTTCCTACTAATGTTGTGATTAGTAATTCTTTTTTTTTTTTTTAGATTTATTTATTTTTATTGCAAAGTCAGATATACAGAGAGGAGGAGAGACAGAGAGGAAGATCTTCCATCCGATGTTTCACTCCCCAAGTGAGCCGCAACGGGCCGGTGCGCGCCGATCCGAAGCCGGGAACCAGGAACCTCTTCCGGGTCTCCCACGCGGGTGTAGGGTCCCAAAGCTTTGGGCCGTCCTCGACTGCTTTCCCAGGCCACTAGCAGGGAGCTGGATGGGAAGTGGAGCTTCCGGGATTAGAACCGGCGCCCATATGGGATCCCGGGGTGTGTTCAAGGCGAGGCCTTTAGCCACTAGACTATGCCGCCGGGCCCGTGATTAGTATTTCTTGAGCCAGTTAATAAAATGGTTATAAACCAAAGATGATCTTGCCCTTGTGACACAGTATGTTGGGGAAGACAACATTAAACAATGTGCTAAGCATTCCAAGTGGCGAAAGAAGAGTAATTGGAGAGGTTTGGCGGGCACTTGGGGCCTGGGAGTGGGTGAGTCCAGGGCAGGCTCCCTGAAGAAGTGATGTCTCAGTAGACTTGAGGCAGAACAGAAGAAGGCTTGGCTGGGGTTGGCAGGAGAAGAGCAAGCGAGCTTTCTGAGGTGATGAAGCCACAGGAGAGCTCACTCAGTGTGAGCTCCTGGCAGAAGGTCCCTGTGCCTGGACGCCAGGGGTCAGAGAGCAGGTAGGGTGATGCTATACAGTTTCACAGCGCTCACAGGGATTTTCATTCTGAACACCGTATGTGGCCATGGAAGAGGTCTGCAGTATCCTGACTGTTTTTTTCTTAAGATTTATTAATTTTTATTGGAAAGCCAGATAGAGAGGAGGAGACATAGAAAGGAAGATCTACTGTGCGCTGGTTTACTCCCCAAGTGGCCACAACAGCCAGATCCAAAGCCAGCAGCTTCTTCTGGGTCTCCCATGCGGGTGCAGGGTCCCAAGGCTTTGGGCCGTCCTCAACTGGTTTCTCAGGCCACAAACAGGGAGCTGGATGGAAAGTAGGGAGCTGGGATTAGACCTGGCACCCATATGGGATCCAGGCGCGTTCAAGGCGAGGACTTTAACTGCTATGCTATTGCTGCAGGCCCCTGATTGTTTTTCAAAAGACAGGCTTTCCTTGCATATTCTGGGCAGGAGGTAAATATCTGGTGGGTAAATATCTCCCTCCTGGTAATTTTAGTGCAGCATAAGCAAAATGATTTATTTAAATATGGTGCAGGCCAAACCAAGACATCTGAGAAAAAGTTGAAGCTCTATTTTCATCATTTTCCAAATTAATTTCCAAATGAATGAACGGTTTAAATACATCACATAAATAATAGCCATTTTGTGTAATATTTAGATGACTAAATATAACTCAAAGTATATAGAGACATTTTAAATCAGAATAATAAACCCCAATGCTACAAGATTAAGGACTTAGAAACATAAATTGTTTTATGTCACCATGTAAAACCATGAACATATTGACATGCCAAAAAGAGGCACAGTAGTATGTGTCGTGCTGTGTACGGGCCTCTTGGTGTTCTGTTAGCGAGAGGCCAGTCTGTATTGCTGCTGTGTAGCTGAGGTAGAGCCCGAACTAGCTGCAGTGATAGGAGTCGGGGAAGTGGCAGAGGGTGCCTCTGAGCAGCCGGGGTTGATCACAAGAGGCAGGAAGGAACTTTCAGGGCAGATGGAAATGTTAAACACTTGGATTGGTGGGGTAGATGCGCTGGTCTGTACCTTTGTTACAGCTCACCACGGAGTTGTATGTTTAAATCAATGTCTGTTTATGCAAATTACATCCCAGTAGATGCAAAAAGGGGCAGTTGGCAAATAATAGTTTGAAAAATACCTGCAACAAATAATAGATAGCGCTGAATCACTTAAATCCTCTGATTTTGGTGAGGAAAAGACAGTCAAAAAAGTAAGAAAAGCATGAGAATTGTCAGTTTTCAGAGTAAACATAAAGTAGCTAATAAGTGAACTAGTAGGAAAAGGTAAATTAAGATAACAGTGACACTTTTTGCTCATCTAGTTGGTGAAGGTAGCATTAGCGGATAAGGACACTGCTTGTGATGCTGGTTCCTGTATGGGTGCTGCTGGTTTGGGGCCTGGATGCTTCATTTCCTGTCCAGCACTGGAAAAGGCAGCCAAGGACACCCAAATCCTTAGACCCCTGCGACCCACGTGGGAGACCTGGACAAGACTCCTACCTTTGCCAGACCCAGCCAGCCCCAGCTATTGTAGCCATCTGGGAAGTATACCTCTCTGCCTTTCTCCTCCTCTTTCACTTTTCTTTTTAAATCAAAGCACCAAGGTGTCAGCATTTGCCTAGTTGTCAAAATTCCAATTAGGATGCCCCCATCCCATATCCTATTGCCTGGGATGAAGTACCATTTCTGCCCAGTTCCAGCTTGAGGAGTGAAATAGCAGATGGGCACACTCTCTGCATCTCAGATAAATAGAGCAAAATTTTAAATAAATGACTCCTCTGTTTTTTTAAGAACAGTAATATTTAATGGCAGAATTGGTTGGGATTCCCATGAGTATTGTATTCTGTGTCTGTCACTTGTAGAAATGTGAGTTGTTAAGCCACATCTGGAATACTGTCTGGTAATTCCATTTTCTGCCCTTTTGCTTTATTGTTCTGTAAAAATATTTCCAACTTGCCTCAAGAGGGATCCTGTTGGGGCAGGCCAGCGTGTGCTGCTCCTCCTTCTGGAGCCTTGCAGTGTTCCTCAGTTCTGTCAGAGTAAAAGCCACAGTGCTGTTACTACAGCTCAGCCGGTTCGGCAGGACTTCTCTGGCTGCTTCTGCTCAGACACCTGCCTCCCCATGGTTCCCAGGGCACCCTGGAACCTGGCCCTGTCCCTTCTCCTCCTGGAGTCCTTATCCATGTCCTGTGTTCTCAGGGAGGCCCTCTTGAGCCTGCTCAACATTGCAGTCGCCTCTTCCCGCAGCTGCCCAGCATTCTCTAGCTTTCTTCCATACTTTACCCCAAAGCACTGAGCATCCTCTAACATGCTGTATCTACTTCTTTTGTTGTTAGAATTAAAGCTTCAGGAGAACAGGGCACTTAAATTTCATCATTTATTGCTAACCAATAGCTCCTACCTAGACTAGTGTCTAGTAATATACTAGGTAATTGAAAAATAGTTGAATAAAGAGGAATATCTGTTTCCATTGAAAATGGATATCCCTTTTACTGACCTGCTATGAATTCCTGGCCATGTATTTCATAGAGATCAAAGTATGGGAGCTGTCCAGTAATCATTAGTGCAGCATTACTTAGTGTGTCCATGACTAGAAACAAGTAAATGTCCCTTAGTAAATGAATAGTTGAATAAATAGTGGAATAGCCACATACAGAAATTGAGATTAGCAGATATGGTCTGGAAAAGTTGGGGAGATGTTTAAGAGAATTGATAGGACTTGAATACTCAGGCTGCAGGGGGTGGTGGAGGGGAGCCAAAATGGATAATTCTTTGCTGTCTGTATCAGTATTTTTCTACTTTGGACTTTTTTTTTTGGTTGTTTTAATCTGATTTTAACCTCTTTTTTTTTTTTATAAATGGAATTAAGTATATAGTAAAAATGTAGCCACCTGCTCGTTAATGGCTTGTAGGTTTCTTGTCATTGAAGGACTTCTCCACCCTGCAATTATAAAAATGTCCCCATGGTTTTTTTTTTTTTTTGCTAGCACTTTTGGTTCACTTTTTTTTTAATTTACATGTTTGCTTTCCAGAATTTGTGTTGAAAGGAATGATGTAAGGATTTGACTGTTTTCCAGGAAGCCTGGCTAGTTATCTGAGGCTCTTATTCTGATGATAACTATAGAAGAGCATTTATTCTTCAGGGCTATTGAAGAGTATTTAGGCAATTTGAAGAATTATGGATAAATCAGGTTCAGATTAGGTGGGTACTTGATTATTAGTTAATCTACCTGAGGTCAGTGTGGTACATCTAGACGGTTTGGCAATCTTTGGTGTAATTAGTGCTCTTGACTGTGTATTAAGGAAGAGATTTTTCCACAAACTTTTGCTGTCTTGTGTCAGATCAGTAAGCTAGAACTGACTTTCATAAGATTTTAAGAGCTTTATCTGTAATGATCTGCATGTTTGTGTCTTCCCAGAATTGATGAGTTGACATTACCTCCCCCTCAAGGAGATGGTACTAGGAAGTGTGGTTTGGAGAGTAGAATCCTCACTTGTTGAGTCAGTGCCTTTAGAGCCACCTCACCCCTCCAGTCACTCATCTGCGCTTGGCTGTTACTGAGCAGCTCCCACCAGACACCCACTCTGTGCCTCGATGGACTTCCAGCTTCTCGTTTTGTAAGAAAACAAATTCCTCTTACTGATTTACTTCTCTCAGTGGGTGAGAGATTATGGTCAGAATGAGCGAAGAAATGATCTATGAAGAGTGCTGGGTGGAAATAAAGCTGGGCAAAGAGTGCTTTGGAACAGGCCACTTCTTCCACGTTAATACCTTTCCTCACTAAAGTGGGGATAATTCCAGCTCTGCTTATTTATAGAATGCTCTGAGACTGTCTAGTGCCAAGTAACCCCAAGGGCAATAAACCTGAGGATTTGTTTTTTTCTTTCTTGCGCTTATCTTTTCCTGTGAGATAACCCACAGAAGTTAGATGAATTGGAGATGAATTAAGAAATATAGAAGTGAGATGTAAGGTGGTCGCTCTCAGGAACCAAGAAGTTTTCTTTAGAATCTTTTCCTTGTTACCTCTTTTCTTTTGCTTTGTGTCACACACTTGGTTTTTCCATTTCAGCTTCTAGGCATGTGAATTCTGAAAAGAACCTGCTGACTTGTTTTAATTCATTTTATTGTTTTTGAAATTATAGTAATAGGATCTTAATATAAAGATAGTTCAGATGGCCTACCCATATACAAAGTAAAAAAGAGACGCCCCTTTACCCTTTTTTATTTCTTTTCCCCAGAATAAGCCATTGTTGTATATCCTTTGGGTCTTTGTTTTTTAAAAAAATCTGTATATGCATGTATCCATTGCTGTCAACATTTTTATAAATAAGTGCAGCATTTTTGTTTTAAATTACCTGTTCCTGAGGGCGTGTTCCAAAGCAGGGCTTCCTAGCTATGCTAGTTTTGCATCTGCTGTGCTCCAGTGCCCCGTAAGAGAATAGGCAGAAGGAATGAACATGTCTCATGGCTGTGGTTCCTGCTTGAAGCCTCTTTACTGTTCCTGTGTGTTGAATCAGATCTTGCATGGATTAACTCTAGCACAAGTTTCTGGATCATAGGATGTGTGTAGGCCCAGCCTGCGAGTTGCCTACCAGTAGTTGCTGTGCATTCCTGGCGGCTCCACATCTTTGTTAGTACTTCAGAATTTTAGTTATTCTGGTGAGGAATATAATTGGGATTTTAATTAGTATTTTCCTGATAATGACTGACTTCAGTACATTTTGTAAATTAATTAGCCACTTAAGCTTTTTTTAAATTGCCTTGTGAGTTTTTTGTTTTTCTGTTAATTAGCTTATTTATTTGTTTTTAACTATTTGAAAGGTATAGAGAGGGTAAGAGACAGATTTCCCATCCTTTGGCTTAACTGCAGATGCCTACACAGCTGGGCTGAAGCCAAAGCCTGGACTTCCGTCTGGGTCTCCCACTCAGGTGAGAGGAACTCACGCACTTGAAGTATCGCCTGCTGCTTCCCAAGGTGTGCAATAGAAGAAGCTGGAATTAGGAACTGGAGTGAGGATCTGAACTTAGGTACTCTCAATACTGACACCCAGCATCACCCGCAGGGACTTTTTTTTTTTTAAAGATTTATTCATTTTATTACAAAGTCAGATATACACAGAGGAGGAGAGACAGAGAGGAAGATCTTCCATCCGATGTTTCACTCCCCGAGTGAGCCGCAACGGGCCGCTGCGCGCCGATCCGAAGCCGGGAACCTGGAACCTCTTCCGGGTCTCCCACGCGGGTGCAGTGTTCCAAAGCTTTGGGCCGTCCTCAACTGCTTTCCCAGGCCACAAGCAGGGAGCTGGATGGGAAGTGGAGCTGCAGGGATTAGAACCGGCACCCATATGGGATCCCGGGGCTTTCAAGGCGAGGACTTCAGCTGCTAGGCCACGCTGCCGGGCCCCTGCAGGGACTTTTAAAAATAATTACTTGTTTTTGTATGTTGGTTACCTTTTGTTATTAATGTATTCTTGTATGAATTGTGGACACAGTTCTTTGCAGATACATGTATTGAAAATGATTTATCCCACACAGTTACTTGTCTTTTCATTTCCTTAATGACGTATTTTGATGAGCAGATTTTTTTAAAATAAAAAATGGAGTTTTATTTATTTGAAAGGCAGAATGATAGAAAAGGAGAGATCGGAAGACCTTCTGTCTGCTGGTTCACTTCCCAAATGACTGTACCAGCCAAGTCTGGGTCAGGCTGAAGCCAGGAGCCTGGAACTCCATCTGAGTTTCCTGCATGATGCAGGTGCCCAAGGATTTTAGCTATCAGTCACGTTAGAAAGGTGCTGGATTGGGAGCAGAACAGTGGATTTAAGCCCGAGTTCTGATATGGGATGCCGGTGTTTCAGGTGCTGCTCCTTAACCTGTATACCACAGTACTGACCCCTAAACAGATACTCCTTTTTTTTTCCCCTTAATACATTTATTTTTCGTTTTAAAAGGTTTTATTTCCATTTGAATGGCAGACTATGCAGAGAGAAGAGGCAGAGAGATCCATCCTCTACCTGCTGGTTCACTCCCCAGATGGCTGCTGTGGCTGGAGCTGAGCCACTCTGAAGCCAGGAACCTCCTCCAGGCCACATCACCCGAGCCATCCTCAGCTGCTTTCACAGGCCTCTAGCTGGGTTGCAAGTGGAGCAGCTGTGCCCTTATGGGATGCTGGTGGCAGAGATCAGTCTACTACTACACCATGGCGCTAACCCCAGTGTTTTTTCTTTTTTCTTTTCTTTTCTTTTCTTTTTTTAACATTTCATTCATTAATTTTGGAAATGTACAGAGAAATAGACAGGGACAACTCTCACATACAGTTTCACTCCCCAGATGCCTGCAGCAGTTTGGACTGGGCTAGACCGAGGTCAGGAGTCTAGAGCTCAGACCGAGTCTTTTGCAGAAGTGACAGGGACCATACCACCTGAGCTATTATCTGCTGTCTCCCAGGATGCATGTCAGCAGGAGGCTGGAATCAGAATTAAAAGTGCAGTGGGAACCCAAATTCAGATATTGCAGTATAGGATGCTCGTGTCTCTCACTGCTGTACCAAATGCCCATCCTTTTCCTATGTCCCCCCCCCCCCATTTTTATTGTTGAAAAGCTTTTTGGTTAACTTACATACTTGTACAGGTCACTATATACTTGTACAGGTGTATTAATCTTTCAACACGTGCTTAATTGCAGACTGGTTAAACCAGTGAATTGGTGTCTATCTCCCTACCCTTTGTCCATGTTTGCAGCCTACCAGCTCCTCTTTGAGGTCTTTATGTAGTAAATAGTATGTTATTGTGAAACCCAGTTGCTTCAGTGTGTGGAACACTGGAACCTGGCTTCTGGCTATGTTCTTGGTATCCTTTGATCTCCCCCCAGCTCTCTCCCCAACTTTTCCCAGTCTCTAGTAGCCAGTATTTTAAGTTCAATTTAACTTTGTCTTTAATTTCCACATGGGAGATAGAATATGTAGACAGCTGGCCCATAGTTCTTGTGGTTCATGGCAATCACCAGTTTATTTTCTCCCTCTGAAAAATAAAAAAAAAAATATATTTAAAACATATATGCGCTACAGTATACTTTGGTTTTCACAAAACTTAAATAGGAAAACATACTGTTTCCTCTCTTCCTATATAGGGCAATCATTAGAGCCATTGTCTGCTGAGTATTTAACGTTTACTGAGGCAGTAAATTGGATTTTAACCTCATAAACTTCATGCAAGAGACTGTTATCTTCCTCTGTGAGTAAGGACATTGAAATGCAGAAACCCTGTGTGTCTTCCAAAGTCAAGCACTAGCAAGTTGAGGGACTAAAATTCAATCCCCTGTCAGTCTTATTCAAAAACTTTTGTTGGGCCTTTTCACATTATGTATTTCTTGTCTGTTTTACTAAGTTGTCTTTTCAAAGGATTGTTTATGAGAGACGCAGAGCATCTGCACACCAGAGAGCTGGCCCTCCTGTCTGCTAGGTCTCTTCTGTAAGGCTGCAAGAGCCAGGGTAGGACAAGGCTGAAGCCAGGAGTGTGCAACTCCCTTCAGGTCTGCCCTGTGCGTGGTTGGGACCCAGGCACTCAGCCATCCCAGGGTGTGTGTGCATTAGCAGAAAGCTGGTTCTGAAGGGGAGGTGGGACTCCTTCCAGGCTCCCTTATACCAGATCTGGGCATCCCAAGTGGCAGCTCAACCTGTTGTAACACAGTGCCAACCCCGATAGGTTGTTTTTCTGTTGAACAAATTGTTTGTCAATTCCGTTTTCTTCTGATTCTCACATATTGATACGCAAAGGTTCATAATAGTAATCTTTTATTCTTTTTAGGAGTTAAATTTTTAGCATAGTTTTCAGTAACTTTCGTGAGTTTAAACAAGAAAATGACAAGATGAAATTCCTGTGTCTTTAATTCTGTTGTTGGAAGTGCTGCAGAGGAGGGGAGATGATGATCCTCACATCAGGAAAGGAGCGTGTACATGCATTTAGCTAGGGCAGGCCCATGGTGGTCGGGCTCACACACTACATGGGCTTCCCATCTCAGCCTTTCTAATCCTGTGGGCAACTCTTTTCTGGATTCTTCTCTTGTGCCCTGAGTGCTAGTTGAGTTTTCATTGTCTTTAGGTGACTTCATTCATTCAGTTCAAAGAAAAACACTTTGTTTTGCTAATTCTTTCCTGGCTCCTATAGCTAATCATGCTCCCAAGGATTTAAGTGATTTGTTTTTAATGTTTGAAAAATTTTATTTGTGAGGCAGGGTTAGAGAGAAAAGTGGGGAGGGATGAAGGGAGGAAAGGAGAGGGAGAGAAAAAGAGAAAAAGAGAGAAAGATTGAGAGAGAAAGAAAGAGAGAATCTCTCTCTACTGGTTCACTTCCCAATGGCTGCAGTGGCTGGGGTGGAGCCAGGCTGAAACCAGGACAAGGAGCAAGGAGCTTCTTGCAGGTCTTCCATGTGGATGCAGGGCCTAAACACTTGGGCCCATCTTCCACTGCCTTCCAAGACACACCAGCAGGAAGCTGGATCGAAAGTAAAGCTGGAACCCCCAGCAGGCAGCCACCTTGCTGCCTGCTGGGGGCCTTGGGATGGCCGCGCCTCAAGCCTGGAACACGGTCCTGCTACCACGTACCTGTGGTGAGCGGCTCCCAGACTTGCCGGAACCCTGGCGGCTACCCTTTTTTGGGTGAGTCCTGGGGGTCTGTGTAGCGGGTCTGGGTCTCCCCTACTGCCCGCCAAGTGGCTGGAGCTGGGGGGGAGGAGCCAGGAGGGGCGGGACTGGGGCCTAAGGAGTTGAACCCCTGGCAGGAAGCAAGGTGGCTGCCTGCTGGGGGCCTTGGGATGGCCGCGCCTCAAGCATGGAACACACGGGCCTGCTACCATGTACCTATGGTGAGCGGCTCCCCGGCGGCCAGTACACCATTTGGCGCCAGGCTCTGTCTGCTGGCCGCCCAGCCAGGGAGTTCTGGAATTTTGGTTCTTTGATATGCTGCTTGGGTAGCTCCATCCTGAACCCACAGTGCTTTGTGGACGTGAATGAGTACTAAAGATTCTCAATGGCAGTAGATCTTCCTCTGAAGAACCTGTAATCACTTTATAATGCAGATTACCGAACACCAGTTCATTCAAGAGCCAAAATCTGGACTTGTCCAGCAGGATGTCCCCATTGCCTAACAGGATGAGGGATCAGCAGAGGGGTCATAGTAAGCAGGATCATGACATTTCCTGGCATTCGAGAACCATACCCGGCGGTAGAAGGTGGTCGGGGATGTGTGGGCCAAACCCTGTGGGAACTCTGACCCCACTGGATGGCTTAGGAGGGCCGTTGAAGACAAGGCAGGAGGCGCAACAGGCTATGGGATGTGTGGAGCTGACCCAGAGCAACCGCTGGCATGCTTAATACTGGCCGGGAACTGGCCTGGATGGGGAGCTAGGGGGAGGCCCTGGCTGGGTGGAGTTTCCCACTAAGGGGCGCAGGAGCTGGAAGGGGCTGAGTTCTGGCCGGGTCACAGTTGTAGTCTCCTTTGGCATAAGTGTGGACTGGGACAAGATGCATCGTGCCAGGTTAGACCACAGCACAGTTTGGTGCTCCAGAGGACCAGGGTAGATGTGGGACGGACTCAGCTAGGACTGAGCCATATATGAGCTATATGTGGGTATGGACAAGCCGTGGCTGGGCTGAAACTTCCATCAGCAGGAACCAGAATGGGTTGAAGACCAGTTAAGAAAGGCCGCTGCTCCTGCTGGGGCAAGGGATGGAATGAGTGGTGCTGGCCCGTGGACCTGCTGGTATGCACGAAACCTGACACCAGGAGGGGTCTGATGGAGGAACCTGAACAGTTCCTCTGACAGGACACTGACCCTACAAATAAGTGCAGGAAGCATGGAGGTAAACAACCCAGAAGAGGCTTTGGAAAGTGACCCACTGGCATACATCTGGCTCGGGTTGAGGGCGGACCAGGCTGAGTCAGTTCGCGTCATCCACTGGCAAGTCTGAGCTCTGGAGCTGGGTGGGGGACGGGCCAGGTTCGGTTGTGATAAAAACAGTACACAACACAGAATGCCAAGGCGAGGCTGCCTATGCCTGTTAGGAATGCAGCACCCAACCAGCACACTTCCCACTGGTTTAGGTGAGGGTCGAGTGTGTGATGGGCAGAGCCGGGTCGGACTGCAATACTCATTGGTTCCGGTGGAGGTCGGGGCTGAGAATAGAACCAACCCAGCGGTTGCAACCACCAGCTGATTGGGGTGATGGACTGAAGCAGGCACTGTGCTTGCTAGTACCTATAGGAACCTGATCTGGGAACACCTCAAAGTTTCTTTGGGGTTCCCTTCAATCAAAATGGAGGAATCAGAACATTGACCAAGATGGAAGATGGAGTGGATCGACCAACCACCTCAGCTATGTGTTGATGGCGAAATACTGGGCAAGGGGAGACTCTGTGATGGACTATGTCAATCAGTGGACTCTGCACCAGCCTCATCGTACCTGGATGGTTGCTGATGATATGTTGGAGCTTTTGATTGATCGGGATGATACTCTGCTGGCTCTGCCTTCAGACCAGAGGGGGTCTCCCTAAGAAGCTGTTGAACTTGACTGGACAATAAGATGCTGGACTCTATGTCTGGTGTATGCTTGCAATGAGGGAATCCCAAATGAACTTGAGCTGCGGTTATGCAACGGGGTGGAGGAGTCCACCATGGTGGGAGGGTTTGGGGAGGGGTGGGGAGAATCCCAGTACCTATGAAACTGTGTCACGTAATGCAGTGTAATTCATGAATAAGTTAAAAAAAAAAAAAGTGAAGCAACCAGTACCTGTATGGGATGCCAACACTCCAGGCTGTGGTGTATTATCTAACCTGCAAGTGCTTTATTTAAAAATACATGCACTTGGTCCCGACATGATGCCTCGGTTGGCTAAATCCTCCCCTCGCAGGTGCTGGGATCCCTTATGGGCGCCAGTTCATGTCCCAGCTGCTCTACTTCCCATCTAGCTCCCTTTTATGGCCTGGGAAAGCAGCAGAAAATGGCTGAAAGCCTTGGGTACCTGCACCTACTTGGGAGATCCGTGACAAGTTCCTGGATTCTGGCTTCAGATCAGCTCAGCTCCAACAATTGCAGACATTTGGGAAGTTAACCAGTGGCTGAAAGATATTTCTTCCTGTCTGTGGATCTGCCTTTCCAATAAAAATGAATAAATCTTAGAAGAAAAATACACACTTGTAAAGGGGGCTGAAATGAGAGGATGTTTTAAGAGAAAGAATGTTTGAGTCTTTATTTTCACTGTTTGGAAGTAGACAAAGCAACGTGTGTGATCAAAGTTGTTAAAATATTTCTATTATTTTGTTAAATGAATGAATTAATGAGTAGCTATGTATTTGTCTAAAATTGTGAGTACCTAGATGGGAATTTGATCTCTCTGTTGTGAATAGAAGTCGTTTATGGTGATTAATTCTCCTTTTGTGGATACCTACATTGATCTGTGTCTTGGCAACAATAAGCACATCTCTTTCGTATACTCAGTTCCTTTGGGTATCTGTCCATCATGGGCCTTACGTCAGTTCTGAAGAGCTTCTGTACTGTGATTCGTGTTAACTACCCTAATATACAAGCCCTAATTTACATTCTCACCAACAGTGTAAACTCTTGAGAGTTTGTTCATGTTTCTCTGCATCTTTGATAGCATTGTTCTTTTTTGTTCTTTTTAACAATAACTATTCTAACTGGGGTAAGAAGATGCTTCACTGTGGTTTTGATTTGCATTTCCCTGATGATTAGTGAGGTTGAGCATTTTTTCATGTGCTTGTTGGCGTTTGTTTATCTTTTGAGAAAAGTACAGGTTATTCACCCAGTTTTTCATTATTGTCGAATTCCTTATTTATTCTGGAAACTCATCCATTGTCAGTGAGTAGTTTGTGGATTTTGCTCTCTCAGTTCATAGATTGTCAGTTCACTCTGTTGATTGTTTCCTTTGCTATTCAGAAGCTCTTTTGGTTTGAAGTAATACCATTTGTTAACATTTGCTTTTGTTACCTGTGTTTTGTGGGTCATATTAAAAAAAAAATCTTTCCCTGGATCAGTGTCCTGCAGTAGTTGTGCTCTATTTTCTTTGATTTGCTTACTCAAGAAACAAAGCTGGAGCCATGGGAGTTTGAGAGAATACAGAAAACTCGTCAGCTCAGTTCCTTGAAATCCTGGAGCATGTCTTGGGATCGTGTGAGGAAACATCTTCCCTTTGCCAGCAATCCGCTGCTCATGGGTTGACCGCAGTAAACATAAACACTAGAAAAATAAAAATACCAGATGACCCGGGTCACGTGTTCCAGAAATCAGATTATGCATTTAGAGTGAATAGAGGGAATTAGAAGTCATTTTGTGACTGAGTCATAGGCTTTTCAAAGTGAATGTGCTTGCCTGAGGACAAAAGAACCCTTCTCTTTGAACAAGTAGCAACTGTCCCATACTTTCAGTCTTAAATATTATTTTAGGTCAATTGTAAACAAAAGAGAGATCTCTCTTTAATTCTTTCCACACAGAATTGAACTTTTTCAGGACTTGTATTAGTAATGATCAGAATTTGGGTTGACTTTGAAAAGGAGTTGCTTGAAGCATTGTGTTGGGAATATTAGTTTCACTTTTGAATGGATTTTGTGATTTCATCTTGCTAAATTAATCACATACAAGTGTACTATTGTTTAACTACCATAAATTTTTTTCTTAATTTTTTCTAATCTAAGTGGCATGCATTTACTTTTCAGGAATTACCCAACTCTGTCTTTCTTGTGATGGAGGTATGTAGAATACAAGCTTTTGCTTAATTTATTTTACATTACTTTTGATTAATCTGCACTTTAAAATTGACAGATTATTATATGAAAATATGAATTAATAAAATCAAGTCAGGATCTGATTTTCACTTAAGGAATATAAAATTAAAATTTTTTGATTTTATAATTATATTTTTAGACTAGATTTATGTTATATGCAAATAGATAATTAAAGTGAACTGAGAATGGACTGAGTTAATGTTGAGTCACTGACTATAACTTTTTCTTTTTAATATCAGTATTGCAATGGTGGGGACCTGGCAGATTATTTGCAAGGTAATTTTGTGTGTGTGTCTGTGTGTCTGTGTGTTCAATATAGGTAGTACTTCAGTCTGTTTAATCCACAAAAGTACTTCTGAAATGTGCTGTCCTTGCTTCCTGCACTTTATATAGACATTCAACAACTATTTTTGTATTTGTTTAACATGTAGCCACTTTTTACTAACCAGCAGTTTGCTGTGGTTTTGTTCTTAAATTTACTTGTTTGTAAATACTACCTTTTTGTGTGTGTCTGTCTGACACTGCTTAAGAGATGAATCTGCTGCCCGAGAGGAAAGAAACCAAATTGAATTTCTTCTGTTCTTCAAAAGGCATAATTGAGTTGCCGTTGGGGAACCTTTTATTTCTTCCAGACAGAAAAATCTTAGTGGAAGAATGCATTTATGTGAACATAGCTTGTAATTTAAAAAATCCAGCAACATCAGAAGGCACTAAAGGTGGTACTGAAATTATTCGTGGCTCTGCAGTAGGATTTTAGTGCCAGAAGGTACTTGAAATTCTGAAGGCAGAATGTATATGTTGTAGATTATGAAGCTTCAGATCAAATTGTGTCCCTCTAAAGAATTTTCTTTGATCATATTTAAAAAAAAAATCAAGAGACAGATTTACCGCTTGCTGGCTCACTATGTAGACAGCTGCAGTGTCTGGGTGTGTAGAGAGAACTCCGTCCAGTCTTCCCACATGGATAGCAGGAGCCCATGGCTGGAAGCTTCCTGCTGCCTCCTGAAGTTTGCATTAGCAGGAGCTGGAGCCTGGGTTCTAACCCGGCTCTGCAGTGTGGTATGTGAACATCTTAACTGGTGGCTTACCCTTTAGGCTAACCATTTCATCCTAATGTTTGAAAATAAAACAAATTATTTATTTTCATTTTCTTTGATCAGTTGAGAGAGTGAGTCTTCCATTCACCAGGTTATTCCCCAGGTGTCTGCAACAAGCCAGGGTGTAGCCACGTTGAAGCCAAGAGCCTACAGTTCTGTGGCATCACCTACATGGATGGCAGGAGCCCAAGTACTTAAGCCATTAGCAGGCATGCCTCCAGGGTGTGCATTAACAGGAATCTGGATTGGAAACAGAGTAGCTGGAACTCAGACCAGGCTGTCCCACATAGGATGCAGACATCTTAAGCAGTGACTTAGCCACTGAGCGAGAAGCCCATCCCTGAAAGTTTGTTCAGTCATGGAGATTTATTTTATTTGAAGATGATGAGGGCCCAATGTCATTTGATGTGATTAAGAAGATTTTGAAAGCATAATATTTTGGTTGTTTCAGATATTAATACTATTATTTTTATTTTTAATTACAAATGGAAAGATTATATAAAACACATTATAGTAATTGTATGGACAAAAATATGTTCACAATATTGAATCAAAGATTAAATTTTTCATGTAGATGCAAGGAATTATGTTTGTGATACTTAGATCCATTTTAATAAAAAGTTTATTTTTTAATGCTTACTATATTTGTGTGATTATGTTTCAGGCCTTTTTCTAAAGTTTTTGTTCCAAATGTGCTTTCTTGTTTAATCCTCGTAACACTCTGTCACGTCTCTTACCAGCTTTAAGAGCTGAGAAATTGGGCACGGAAGATTTATCTTCCAGGGTCACATAGCGAGTGGAGGAGCTGGGATTTGAACAAGGACTGCCTAACAATAAATAAAGCTGTGAAACACTCACACTCCAGCACACACAGGAATACTGTAGTATTTACTGACCAGGGACTACCTTCAAACTGTCTCTTTACAGTAGTGGAAGCATTTGCCCTTTAAAGTGTCTTTAGTTGTGACAGGTCCTATGCTGGGACAGGAGTTTGGGGGAAGCAGGGGAGATAAAAAGAAAAAGAGGATGAGCATTTGGCCTAGTGGTTTAAGAGGCACTTGGGACATCCATGGCCCTTGTATCACAGTGCTTGATTCAAGTATTTGTTCTGCCTTTGATTCCAGCTTCTTGTTGATACACACATTGGGAAGCAGCAGGTAGTGGCCTAAGTACTTGAGTTCCTGTCACCCAAATGGGAAACTTGAGTTGGATTCCTTGGCTTTCAACTTGGGCCTGGCCAAGTCCTTGATTGTTGCAGCATTTAGGGAGCCAGTCAGCAGATGGGAGTGCTTACTCTGATTGTCTATTTTCTAGTCTCCGTATCTCTTTCCCTCAAATAAACAAAACTGAAAAGAGAGGAAGATGTGGGAACTCAGATCCTAACAGGTGCAAGCAGCAGTAGCATCAAGTGTCTCTATTCAAAGATTTTCCTGGTTTTTGCTGGTTCGTTTTTAGATTTATTTAATTTACTTGAAAGGCAGAACAATAGAGGCAGAGAGAGATCTTTCATCTTCTGGTTCACCACTCAAATGGCCTTAAAGGCTGATGCTGGGCCAGGTCAAAGCCAGGAGTCGGGACTCCATCCTGGTCTCTGATGTGGGTGCAGGAGCCCAAGCACTTGGGTCCTCTTCTGCTTTCCCAGGTGCTTTAGCAGGAAGCTGGATTGGAACTAGTGCAGTACTCTGATACGGGATGCTGGTGTCATGCTGGCTAAGATTTTGCTTGTTTTTAATTTGTATTTATGTAATTGTTGGAATTAAATATGATACTTGACTACTGAGAAAGGGCAGTACATTTTTTTTTTTTACTTGTGAAAGAGATTCACATTTATTTTACTTAAAATGACAAGTAATGTGGGCACCTTCAGCAGTAAGAATGGAAAGGGCAAAGCCAAAACCACTGGTGAAAACAGAACATGCAAATCAGTTCTTTTTGTAACAGATTGGTTACTTTTTTTTTTTTTTTGAGAAATCTAGTATTTCTTCCTAGACTTCACTTATTAAGTTAAAAACACGAATAAATGTGAATCTGGGTTTCTTATTCTATTCATGCTCTATTTCACAAGTTAGCTCTGCACTTGATCGTAGCCAAAACGCCAAAAGCAATAAGTCAGTTCTGTTGATGGAAAATGTAAAAGATACTTGATTTTATGTGCTTAAATATTTATGTGACTCCTTTCCCATCAGCTAAAGGAACTCTCAGTGAAGACACCATCAGAGTATTTCTTCATCAGATTGCAGCGGCCATGAGGATTCTGCATAGCAAGGGCATCATCCACAGGGATCTCAAACCACAGAACATTTTGCTGTCTTACGCCAACCGCAGAAAATCAAGTGTCAGTGGTATTCGCATCAAAATAGGTAAAGGGATATGCATTCTTCCATGGAAAGGACATTTTAGATAGACTGAGTGTTTCAGATTTGGCTTCATTGATGCAGAGTTGAAATTTTTATTGCGTTCATTGAAGCCTGTTTCGACATGTGAGTCCTTTTTACATTATTGGCATCATACAAGGGCTCTTCAAAACATGTATGAGGACTACATCCTATGAAACACTCTATCCCAAAATAAAGTTTTAATTCCATCTTCTGTGAACCTTTTTCAAGTACCTTTGTATACTAATCTCAGGGCCACACTCAGAATTCAAATCTGAGTTCCAAATCCTGCTTTTCTTGGGCGGGAAGAGGAGGCTGTACAGGGGACTAAAGGAAGCAGGTTAATACCCTGATCCTTACAGTTCAGGGACTTTGATACAAGGATCTGAATCCAGGTCAGCCCTTGGCACTCATGGTCTTGTCTCGTCTTACAGTGTGGGGAAAGACAGTTCAGATTTTACGTCTGGCATTGATACTTGTTGAGAAGTATCTCAGTAAACCATTTAGTAATGTAATTGACATTTTCATTTGCAGAAATTGGTACCCTTGCTTACAAAACTGACAGAGTAGTTACAGAGTTGATGGTTCCTATTTTCTTCTTATTTTTTGAAATTAAGGTGGCTACTTTTTTCCTTTGATGGAGAGTCTTAGTCAATAAGCTGTTCATTTTTCACAATTTTTTTATGGTTTATTTATTTGAAAGGCAGAGCAACAGAGAGAGAGTAAGAGGCAGAAGAAAAGATATTCTGTCTGCTGGCTCTATTGGCTGAGACTGGGTAAAGCTAAAGCCAGGAACCAGAACTACATTTGGGTCTCCCATACCAGTGGCAGGGAACCGAGTTCATGAGCCAGCATCTACTGCTTTCCCAGGCACGTTATCAGGGAACTGGATCAGAAGGCGTAGCTTAGGACTCGAACCGACTCTCCCTATTTGGGATGCTGATGTTGCAAGCAGTGGCTCAACCCGCTTGGTTACAATCTTGACCTATTTTTCATCATTCTTTTGTACTTGCTGTGGTTTATGTTAAGTGTGATCAAAAGTTTAATTTGCTTCTTGATTTTTCTTGTTTCTATGAAATAGCGGATTTTGGTTTTGCTCGTTACCTGCATAGTAATATGATGGCTGCAACACTCTGTGGATCTCCAATGTATATGGTGAGTGACTGTTTGCATCCTATGGTAGTGAAGCATGGCACCATAAGCATAGAAATTGAAGTCCAGTGGTCCCTGCAGATAGCAGGTGATGTGTTCTAGAACTCGCAGGGACTGCGCCAAACTAGATTGTTTGGAGCCCTGTATATCCTAAGTTTTTCCTTTGTGCCCTGCCAGCATTATCACATAGTATCCAAATTAAACTGTCCTTTTAAGTTTAATATCCTAGTGCCTCCTTTGTATTACTGGGCTTGCATTTTTGTCATTAGGATGTAAGATGAGGATTGCTTGAATGTAAGCATTGTGATAAAACAATTTCATCGTTGAGAAGGCTGCTAAGTTGCTTCGGTTTAGGTGGGTAAACTATATGGTGGGTGGAGTAAGACAGTGCAAGATTTTACCTGGGGCCCGGCGGCGTGGCCTAGCGGCTAAAGTCCTCGCCTTGAAAGCCCCGGGATCCCATATCGGCGCCGGTTCTAATCCCGGCAGCTCCACTTCCCATCCAGCTCCCTGCTTGTGGCCTGGGAAAGCAGTTGAGGACGGCCCAATGCATTGGGATACTGCACCCGCGTGGGAGACCCGGAAGAGGTTCCAGGTTCCCGGCTTCGGATCGGCGCAGCACCGGTCCGTTGCGGCTCACTTGGGGAGTGAATCATCGGACGGAAGATCTTCCTCTCTGTCTCTCCTCCTCTGTGTATATCTGGCTGTAATAAAATGAATAAATCTTTAAAAAAAAAAAAAAGATTTCACCATGCTGCTCAGGTGATGCGGTTTAAAACTTTAAAAACTTTGTTTTTGGAATTTTCCTTTTAATATTTTTGGATTACAGTTTATTGTGGACAACTGAAATTGCAGATAAGATGGAACTACTGTTTAATACTGGCTTCCAAGGATGATGTGATTTTATATATAGTCTTATTATTAATGCTGATTATACCATTGATAATGCTGTAATACAGAATCATGTATGTTAATATAGTAGACTGTAAAATTAAGTCATATTTACATATATTTTTAAGGTGAATTATTATATAAATCTATTCAACTGAGTATGAAGGTGCAGTTTGGCTTACTTGATGCATACCATGAGGGATGATTTAAAAGCCGCATTTGGGGTTGCTTCTTCAGCTGTAGGATATGCTCGTTTGTTGTGTGTTGCCTCTTGACAAGATCCTGTACTGTTTTTTTTTTTTTTCTTTACATCAGCCTCACACTTAAAGTAAAAAAATCTTAGCTTTCTTCTTAATCCTTTCGCATACTTTTTTTTGTGTCTGCTAGAATTAGGCAATGAAGTTTTTGAACTAATGTGAAGTGTTAAGCCTGCAAATACCTTAATTCTGAAACCTCAGAGGAATACTTATCCCAGTTCTTAGTTAAAATGACTTAGGTTAGGACGTCCAGTAAAAAGTCAAGTTTGAGATTAAGGACATTAGTAACATTCAAAATTAATTTTTACACCAGATTTACTTGATCATAATTTTACTGCTTATATTGCACATATTTTATAATTCAATCTAATTTTTAATTTTTACTTTTTCTTGATTATGAGATCAATCTTGTGGAGTGTCTTTGCTGATTGTTAAAGGAAGTTAACTCAGCAAGAAATTTACTAGGGACATAAAGAAGAGTGTTAGGCCTAGGAAATAAAATTTCACTATCTTTAAGTATATTTGTCTTTTCTATTTAATATTTTTCTCTGATTGTTTATTTAAAAAGACAACATTTGATGAGAAGTGATTAGAAAATACCTGTAATAGAACAGCAAAGAAATGCCTTTGCTTTTAGGATCACATGTAACAAAATTTATTGTTTATTCATTTGTGAGATAGAGTTTTCCTCTCTCTGGCTCTCTCCTTAAAGTGCTGTAAGAGACGGTGGGTGAGTTGAAGTCAGGACCTTAGAATGAAGTCCAAGTCAGCCAAGGTAGTCTCTTGCTTGTGTCAACCTGCTGCTTTCCCGGGTCTGAGTCCAGAGCTGGAGCCAGGAATCCAACCTGGAGCGGAACAGAGGCATCTTAACTGAGTTCTTGAGCGCTAAGCTACAGGCTAACCCCTTTATTATTATTTTTTAATATTCTTATTGTACTTTATCTGTAATGTATAGAAACATGTGTCTGTAACTTGTAATATAAGGTATTGTTTTTGATGTTTTTAAATAAATTCCAACCATGCAGTTCTAAGTCCACTCTAATGTCATTTGTTTATAGAAATAGCACAGTGTGTTAGGGTTTTATTTATGTTTTTTTGAGTTGTGTATTAGTAACATGTGCAAAGTCTGTCAATAACATGGTGTTTTCTTTGCCTAGGCTCCTGAGGTGATTATGTCCCAACATTATGATGCCAAGGCAGACCTGTGGAGCATAGGAACGGTGATATATCAGTGCCTGGTTGGAAAGCCACCTTTTCAGGTAACCTTTTTCTTACACATTGATTTTTGGGATCTTCTTGTTTTACAGTTGCCATTTGCTCACTAAATGGGAAGTGCTTTGAAAGCAGTGCTTTGGGCTCCTTTGTGAATTACTCTACTGTAGTGAGCTGGAACATTTGTTTGCTTTTTTTTTTTTTTTTTTTTTTAAAGATTTATTTTTATTTTTATTACAAAGTCAGATTTTTTTTTTTAACTTGCCTGTACTTTATAGGTAGTCTGAGTATGACACCTGTTGCAGGGTAATGAAGAAAACAAGTTGGGGTAAGGACTGACAGCTAGTGGGTGATAGGCAGGAGTGATGACTTCAGTGTTTCCACTTCCCCTGGTTGTGGGGTCCTGGGATCCCTGTGAGGGCTGGGGTGGTCTGGAGAGCATGGGACACCATCCAAGTGTCTGTTCATGACACTGTTTGCGGGAAGAGAGGAATTGTTGAAGCTTCATGGAAGTTATTTTGTGTTCCTTTCTTCCTCTCCCTTAGCATCCTTGGGAGAGGTGGAATATGATCATAATGATTTCTCTTCAGTGCTCATTGCTAGGTTATAATTTCTTACTTACGAAATTGTTGAATCTGAAAACTGGAACAAAGTGGAGTTATTTGTCCAAGGTGATCTAAAAAGTCATCAGTAACATGAGCAGGTTAAACACTACTACTTTCCCAGTTTAGTTTGTAGATAGAAGCAGCTTCACTCACTCAACAACTCTTGTAGCTCTACATCGTGCTGCTGTGGAGAAATGGAACAGCAGCAACTCGCTTAGTTCTTTTCCTTGAATCCTTAGAATCTTTTCCTTGATGCTGAGGTAGAATGATCTGGAATGCACACGTGGCCTGGTTGTCTTGCCCACCAAGGTAGTGGTTCTTAGTCTTTGCTCACCTTTTCTGAGTTTCAGGACCCTAGAATCAGTCTGACCTCAGAAGAGCTACATTCTAGTCACAGGCGTAGAATGTGCACACGGTGTCCGGGGTGTTGTAAGTTCCTAGTGCTCAGCTCTGGCTCCTTCAGAGCTTGAGGGCTTTCAGACTCAGAATATGTTCTATAGCAAGAATGCGGTTCCAGTCATATTTGGAAATGTTGCCCCCTTTGTTTACAAAATTAAACTTTTTTTTCTTTTTTTAACAGGCCAATAGTCCTCAAGACCTAAGGATGTTTTATGAAAAAAACAGAAACTTAATGCCCAGGTATGTGTTTAGATTACACTGAGTTTTACTATTTGGGGACACAACATTTTTTTTTATTCAACTCTGTGTTTTATCTACTTCTATTGTTGATGCTTTTTTCAATTGACAGAAATGTGAGTGCATTTGTTATAACAGGAAATTAGAAAATTGCCAGCCCATCATAGGTACTGTACCACTATTCCTTCTTTTTTGAACTGCAAAGCAAATTTAGAAAAAAACAATTAGAAAAGTTACATGTGTGCCTTGCGTAGCAGGGAGAAGCTAGCAGGCTATGCATCACATAGGAAGGAAGTTCTCCCTTAGGCTCTGCAGTATCCATAAAGATAGTAAGAACTTGTTCTGCATTTTTCCAGATTTTTAAATTGAAGCTCTTTATGTATGTTTGAGTGTCCACTTATGTACATATTTATGTATACATATAAATTAAGACAAATTACATCCTGCCATCATGCTTTGTGACTTGTTCTGCAGCTGTTACTCAGAATCTTAGATATTCAGTTGCAGTGTGTAGATAGTCACCACATGCCTTTAAGTGTCTATATGGAATTCCTTAATTAGATGTACCATACTATATTTAATCCATGTTTTCTTTTTTGTTGTTGTTGTTTTCTACGAACAGGCTATAGTGAAATATGTGTACGCTTTTGTGCATTTGTGAAGTACTTCAGAGTGAATTACTAGAAATTATTGGACTGAACAGTATACTCCACAGATAGGGTATCCCTATTAATATAGTAATGTAGTATAGTTATGAACTCAATTTTAAGTTTTTTTTTCCCTTTTCTCCTGCAGTATTCCCAGGGAAACGTCACCTTACTTGGCTAATCTTCTTTTGGGTTTGCTTCAGAGAAATCAGAAAGATAGAATGGACTTTGGTAAGTAATGGTTTCAAACATTTTTATGATTTCTTCATTTTTTTTTAATTTTGAAAAGATTTTTAAAAAGATACTGTAGCAGAAGTAGGCACTTAGCCTAGTGGTTAAGACCTGCACCCTATTGGGAGTGCTAGATTTGTGTCCTGCCTCTGATTCCTGACTCCGGCTTTACCCACTGCAGACCCAGAAAGGCAGCACCCTAACCCTAATCCTAACCCTAATAGGGTTCCTGTCACCCATCCGGGAGCTTTGGATTGCATGCCTCATTCTGCCAGAGCCCTGCCAGTGGGTGAGGGACATATGAAATCACAGACGACAGTTGTATACCATATTAGAAGGTACTGGGCTCCGTGTGGAAGTATAAAGAAGGGAAGACAATGGAAGGATTGAAGTTTTAAGTAAGGTAATGAAGACCTTTCAGAGCTTTTTGTCTAGACAGTGAATAGCTGAGAGCTGGGAGAATGTGCATAAGTTCAAGGGACAGCCAGAAGGCCAAAGTCTTGAACATTTCCACAAAGTGTAATGGGAGCTGTTGAGGAGCTTTGAACTGAGGAAGAGAGACCTGATGTTTTAAGAAAGCCTGGTTGCCTCTTATTTATTCATTTAAGAGACAGAGACAGAGAGAGAGAGAGAGAGCACTCTTCTGTTCGCTCACTCTTCAAATGTCCATGACAGCTGGAGCTGAACCTGGCTTACCTGGGGTCCTGGGACTCAGGCTGAGTGCCCTTGGTGGGTGTTGAACTGTTGCCCATGCCTCTCAAGGTGTGCATTAGCAGGTAGCTGGAATCAGAAGTGGAACATCTGTGCACATGAGAGAGAGAGAGAGAGAAAGAAAGAAAAAGAAAGAAAGAGAAAGGAAGAAGGAAATAAAAGGAGGAGGAGGAAGTCAGAAGCTGGAAGAGCAGTTAGGAGAAATGATGTGGCTTGTATTGGTAGTACCAGTGAAAGTGATGAGAAGTGGATAATGAGTCTTCTGGAGGCGGGGCAGCAGCATCTACTGATGTGGAATGTGGGAAAGAGAAGACTCAAACATAACACTGAACAAATTAAATAATGGAGTTATCATTTATGGAGATTGGAATGATCATGTGGATAGAGCAAATTATGGGGACAAGATGAGGGGTTCAGGCAGGGCATGGTAGATTTAGGGTAACCAGTAGGTATCAAAATTCAGCTGTCAAAAGGACATTTGGATTTCAGAGGTGCTGTCTCGGCTGGGGTTCTATTTGGCAGCTGTGAGCCTATAGGTAATACTAAATAGATGATTTTGTAGTATACTACTTAAATCCTTCACTGCTTTTTCTGCTTAAAAATGGAATTACTGCATTATTTTCTGAATGATTGCTCTAGGATTTACAATATGTGTCTTAACTTACACAAGCTACTTTATGTAAGTATTACTTGAAGTCCAGTAAAATGTAGAAACTTTTTCTCTAATATAGCTCTGTTTCTTTCTGCCTTTGTGTTGTTATTGTGATTTATATGATGTCTCCGTTGTGGACTTGACAGCACACTGTTGCAGTTATTATTTGGTACATGCATTTGTCCTCCAATAAAACTAGAGAAGAAAAGAAGTTAGGCTTATGTTAACCTATGTAGTTACCATTAATGGTACTGTTCAGTTCATGTGGACCAGTGTCCTGCTTAGTGTCATTGTGGAGCTCCAGTATAGAAGCCATTCCTTCCTGCCTCCTCTGTGTCGTCATTGCCCCATGTGTTGACCTTTGTATGTTATAAACCTAGCAATACAATTTGGAGTTAATACTTTATCACTTTGTGTAGTTTAAGTCAGTTAAAAGAAGAAAAAAATGTGGGATATATAAATGATCTTCAACTTGAAATGGTTTAGTCTAAAATTTGTTGATTTTGTAGTAGTGTGAAAATGTACCCATACAACTATTCTCCGTTTTGCTTTCAGTACAATATTTAACATTAAGGAATATACTCAGCACTTTGTTATGAAGTAAGCTTTGTTAAACGTTTTTGCTCAGTTGTAGGCGAATATGTAAGTAAGCATTATTCTGTTTATGGTTGTTCAGTTTAAGCTGTGGTGTTGGTGGATTAGGGTCATTTAGATGGTTTTCAGTCTCTGTTCTCTCCCTCTCATTCCCACAGCACATATGTTGGGCCGCTTGATGGAGTCCACCTTTCTCAGGCGCTGTTCACTTTTCTTTATTACATTTTTTTCTGTTTCTTAGATCTGCTCATTTTAATTATTCCCTATCTAGGTTTGCTAATTATTTTTTTTTCTCATTGTTCAAGTCTGCCTTTAAATTTCTCTGGTGCATTTTTGAAATGTCAGTGATTGTATCTTAGATCTTTGAAGTTTCAGATTTTCTATCGCTGTTGATAAAAACCATTTATAAACATGTAGTTTCCTTGACTTTCTTTGTACTTTCTTTTAGTTTTTTAAACACCCTTTATCTGAAAATCCTTCTTGGGGCCAGCCTGGGGACTCAGCTGACTTGCGATGCCAGCATCCTCTATGGACATACTGGTTTGAGGCCTAGTTACTATTTGTCTCTCTCTAAGTCTCCCTTTCCCACCGTCTTGCTCTTTCATCCCCTTCTCTTTGTCACTCTTTCTTTAACATCAGTAAAACATCCTTTTATTTATGTATTCTTATTGCAAAGGCAGATTTACAGAGAGATGGAGATACAGAGAGAAAGATCTTTTGTCTGCTGGTTCATTTCCTAAGTGGCCTCAATGGCCAGAGCTGAGTTGATCTAAAGCCAGGAGCCAGGAGCTTTCTCCGGATTTCCCATGCAGGTGCAGGGTCCCAAGGCCTTGGACCATCCTCCCCTGCTTCGTAGCCCACAGACAGGGAGCTGGCTTGGAAGTGGAGCAGCCAAGACCAGAACCAGTGCCCATATGGGAGTCTGGCACATTCGGGGTGAGAATTTAGCCACCGAGCCATCTCGCCAGCTCCCCTGCCCCGATGCCCCGCAAAAAAAAAAAAAAGTCTTTTAAAGAAATAGTCTTGGAGAAGTCTGCCTTCAAGTCTTTTACAGTTTCTCCATGGGTTGTATTTTCCTCTTATCTATTTGAAAGGCAGAGTTGGGCCTGGTGCCATGGCCTAGTGGCTAAAGTTCTCACCTTGAATGCACCGGGATCCCATATGGGTGCCGGTTCTAATCCCGGCAGCTCCACTTCCCATCCAGCTCCCTGCTTGTGGCCTGGAAAAGCTGTTGAGGATGGCCCAAAGCTTTGGGACCCTGCACTTGCGTGGGAAACCCGGAAGAGGATCTGGGCTCCTGGCTTCAGACTGGCACAGCACCAGCTGTTGCTCTCACTTGGGGAGTGAATCATTGGATGGAAGATCTTCCTCTCTGTCTCTTCTCCTCTATATATCTGACTTTGCAATAAAAATAAATAGATCTTTAAAAAAAAAAAAAGGAAAGGCAGAGTTACAGAGAGAGTCAGACAGACACACACACACACACACACACACACACACCCTACAGTGAGGAAGAAAGAATCTTTTGTTGCTGGCTTACTCCTCAAATGGAAGCAACAGCCAGGGATGGGTCTGGCTAAAGCCAGAAACTTCCTCCATTTCTCCCACATTGATTGAAGGTCCCAAGCAGTTGGGCCATTTTCACTGCTTTCCTAGGCACATAGTGGGAAGTTGGGTCATAAGTGGGGCAACCTGGACACTAATCAGTGCTCATATGCCAAGCTGGTGTTGAAGGCATTGGCTTAACCTGCTATGCCACAATGCCACTCCTATATTCTCCTCTTTATTTGTAATGCCTTGTGATCTTGGTTGAAAATTGGACATTCAAACATAATACGGTAGTTAACACAAGTTGTATACTTGCGCTTTCCCAGGGTTTACTTTTTTATGTTGCTGTTCTTGTTTTTTAAGTTGTTATAGTCTGTTTCTGTGCCAAGAATCAGCCTGAGGAATAGAATTAAAGTATCTAGAAGTCTTTTCTGAGCTTACACATTTCTCTGGGCAGGATTTTCCTCTGTATATGCAGCTGCTTTTGAGTGTTACAGTCTTGCCTGGTTCCTGTGAAGGGAAAAATAAAGAAATGAAAGAGAGGGTATTTGTTATACATTGGTTAAGATGCCCGTGTCTCATATTGGAATGCCTGGGTTTGAGTCTGGACTGCTGAACTCATCTTTCTGCTATAGCAGAACCTGGGAGGAAGGGTAGTGGCTCAAGTCATTGAATCCTTGCCACCCAGATGGGAGTCCTGGATTGAGCTCTCACTCCCATGCAGCTTTGACCTGATTGCAGGCATTTAGGGAATGAACCAGTGGATGGGACTGCTCTGGTTATCTTTCTGTTAGTGTGCGCATCTAAAAAAAAAAAGTACAGTGGACCTTTAAATTCCTGGAAGTCACTTTAGCTCTTGGAGGAGGGAAGGGAGCTTACAACACTGGCCACCTGCTTCTTTGCACCTTTGGCATTACAAGTAGCAATTAACAGACTAACAGACCACCGTTGAGTAATGAGGACAAGGTCCTTTGGCTTACCCTGACCTCTGCAAGCTGTGTGCAGGGTTGCTTCAGGAACAGGTGTGTAGCTGCCTGCTGGCAAGCTGGATAGCTGGATCGCTGCCACTGTACCAAGGGCTGAAATTTACAGAAATTAGCTGTAGTTTGCTTTCCAAACTTTCCTTTAGATGTTGCAAGCTTTTAGTAGACTCCAGAGTCCCCAACAATGACATCTGACCGACTTCTGCCAATGCCGTCTTCTTGCCTGCTTTATTCTCTGCCATCTGGTCAGAATCCTCCTCATGGTCACTTCTTGTTTATAATATATTTCATCATTTTGATATGTTTCCTTTCCTTATTCCATTATATGTATAGATAAGTGGTCAGAAACAAGAAAATACCTTTATGAGAATGGAAGACATTTCTTGAACCATTATGAAATGGGAAAGTCACTTTTCTTAGTGTTGAATCAATTTGTGTGAGACATTTGCTCTTTCGTTTTATCTTTAAGATTTACTTCATTTGAAATACAGAATGACAAAGGTAGGGGAGTTGGGGGTTGAGAGCAAGAGTGTAATTCCGTCTGCTGATTCACTGCCCAGATGCCTGTTTCAGCTGGGACTGGCCCAGGCTGAAACCAGGAGCCTTAAACTCCTGCGTGGGCGGCAGGGGCCCATGTGCTTGGAGCATCTCCTGCTTTCCCAGGTGTGTTAGTAGGGAGCTTGTTGAAAGTGTGGAGGGACCGAGATTTCACGTTGGTGTGTTACTTCAGTGTGACATGCTGGGAATTGCAGGCAGCGACCTAACCCGTGCTGCAGTGACGCCCCCGTTTGCTCTTCTATGATTTTGGAATTAGAAAGATTCGAATGTCTACACCAGTGCCAGGAACAGTGCTGCCAGTGATCATGCTGTCCTAGAAGGTGACTTTTTAGCAAACTTTGGAGCAAGGACAAAGTGGGTAGTTTGCCCATGTCCAGATTCCTGATTGATTTTTCAGGGAAAGTTCTCAGCTTCTCAGGCTGTCTTTGACTATTAAAATGTTTGGGAGGGAAGCAAAGAGAACACCCCAGAATCCTTTCAGGAAGGGGTAGTTCTCTGTATGGTGACCTTTTATAAGTATACACTCTGTGGCCGCCCAGCTGTCCCCAGGGCTTTGGGAGAGCAACTGTGGATGCCTTGGCATGACCTATCGTCATGATGCACCTTTCTTAGATTTTTGATTTTTAAAAATGGGTACCTTGTTTTTTTTTTTAAGATTTATTTATTTTATTGGAAAGGCAGATGTACAGAGAGGAGGAAAGACAGAGAAGAAGATCTTCCATCCGATGATTCACTCCCCAAGTGGCCACAACGGCGGGTGCTGCGCCGATCTGAAGCGGGGAACCAAGAACTTCTTTCCGGGTCTCCCACACAGGTTCAGGGTCCCAAGGCTTTGGGCCGTCCTCGACTGCTTTCCCAGGCCACAAGCAGGGAGCTGGATGGGAAGTGGAGCTGCGGGAATTAGAACCGGTGCCCATATGGAATCCCGGCACGTTCAAGGCAAGGACCTTAACCATTATACTATCGTGCCGGGCCCGGTACCTTGTTTTTTTAAATTAAATTTAAAGCTGAGAATTTTTCTCTAAGAACATCGACTTATCACAATCTGTCTTTAAACATTTTTACTATTTTACATGTAATGAAAGAACCTGGGATTTGTTTCTAAGGTTTATCTTGTTCTTGATTCTGAAAAGCATTTACTCCTGAAATTGTTACAATCTCAATTCCTTTTGAGGAAAAATTCATTGTTTTGTTCTTGTCAATCTTATGTGGATAATGAAAGATTATTGTTTTACGGGGTGGCATTGTGGCACAGTGTGTTAAGCTACTGCCTCAGAAGCTGTCGTGCCATGTGAGCACTGACCAAATGCAGACTGTTGCCTTTCAGATCTGGCTCCTCGTTCCTCCTGTTCCTGGGGGAACAGCAGGGTGACCTGGGTGGAGTTCCAGGCTCTAGTTGTGTTCTCATGAGGGAGTGAGGCAGCAGATGAAACATCTCCCACTCTCTCCCTGTTTCATTATAGATTATGTGAAAAATTTGCATACTTTTAATGGCGTAGTAATTGGCTTAGAAAATGGTTTCATTGTCAGTGCAATGACTAGTTTCTTTGTATGTATCTCATTCCTGTTACATCCATTGTAAAAATCTTAAATGTCAAATTGGAATTTTTGTTTGTGTAGATGTGTAAATTTTTGTTCTAAAAATATCTAAGAATTTATCTTTCTCTTTAAAGCCTTTCAGACAGGCATTCTGTAGTAAGGCTTAATATTGTTATTTATTCTAAGGGGCTTTGAGTATTTATTTCAACAAAACTAATGAGACCCTTTAAATAATTTAGAGTAAACAAAGTTAAGCTTATTCTTGATCTTGCCTTGCTTGATTCAACTCTCTCCATGTTGGAATGATGCTATTCTCCTAGCCTACTCTGATGGTAGTCACATACACAGTTAATATCATAAATGTTTGAGATGTTAAAATGAGATTATTTTGTGATATTTAAAAGAATTATTGGGCTCGGCAGCGTGGCCTAGTGGCTAAGGTCCTCGCCTTGATCCCATATGGCCGCTGGTTCTAATCCCGGCGCTCCACTTCCTCTCTGTCTCTCCTCCTCTCAGTATATCTGACTTTGTAATAAAAAATAAAATAAATCTTAAAAAAAAAAAAGAATTATTGAAATGCTTTAAACACACAGGAAAGTGAAGTAATGAATTTCTGTCTTTACCTGTTTATCTTTTTCTAGTTAGCAGGCTAATATTATGTAGGTTTTAACCTTGGTGAATATTTGTAGAAATGAAATAACAGTTTTTCAAAAGTCAAGCCAGCTGTAGAAGTATGATGTTTGGACTGCAGGGGGTGTTTATGTACAAATGAGCTGCCTTGACTTCCTCTTAGGACAATAGGCAGCAGCCATGTTTCGTAGCTGTGTGTGGGCCGCAGGGGAAGGCGATGGCAGCTTTCCTGTGACCTGGCCACTGGAGGGACACACTCTGAAGAACATAGCTTCTAGAGTAGCCTCCAGGATACTGGGTTAGTAATGGATATTTTTGAGAACTAATACTCAGTTTTTTAAATTAAGAATTGCAGTAATTTTTGTATAATATAAAAACAATTCACTTTTACGTTTAAAGAAAATGGAAGTTATGTAAAGAAGTTGATAATTACTCAGGCTCTAGAAAGACCTTACGTTTACCATGACGAGAAGATTAGCCTGCCCATCAGTCAGTGGCTGTTTAAAGTTGCATTCTGATTTTTCATTACAGAGTCGTTTTTTAGCCATCCTTTTCTTGAGCAAGTTCCAGTAAAAAAATGTAAGTATTCATGTTTTGCATTTTTTTAAATGAAGGCAGATTTACAGGAGAAATTAAAATTTTGTGTTAGAAAGTTTTTATTGTGCCTCTCAAGATTTCATTGAGGTTCTCTTAGATACCTATAATTATGTTTATTTAATAATGGTTCTCTTTTTTCCTTCATTACCAAGTTGAAAATTTCAGTAACTGCTGCATTTTTAGTTTGATTTGTGGAAGCTATAATAAGTAGATATGTATCAGTTTTGGTCCACACAAAGGTATAGTTGTTGTGCTGGATTTTCTATGAGCTGATGTAAGTGCACTTTACAGAAGAGATGTAGCTGTTGAACTTTGTCTGCCCCCAGCTTGCCCAGTTCCAGTGCCTGTGTATGCTGGCTCCGTCTCTGGAAGCTCCTGTGGCAGCTCTCCGTCCTGTCGTTTTGCCTCTCCACCAGTAAGTTGCAGTCTTATTAAAGTACTTTTAGCCTGGTGCTATTGCATCTGTTTACAAACGGACTTCTGATACATTGTGGAAAGTGGTAAGCATGAAGTGTTCGCTAGTGCAGCTGGGGTGTAGGAGAAAGCATTGTATTAATGTTAGGTCAGACCCGACCCTGCCCTTACTTACTTGTGTCTGCTTCAGGAAGAAGGAAACGTCACCTCTGTGGACAGTGAGTGCAGTGCTGCTACTTTTTCATGCCCCCTGGGCTCTGGGCAGAGGATGGTAATTGGAAGGCCAGCCTACCCATAAGAGGTGGATGGGCAGTGAGTAATTTACCCGTAGCTGCCAGTGTCTGAGTACTGAGTACTGATTGCATGGGTGTGGGTTCATTGGTTGAAATTACTGTCCCTAAGGGTGTGTCCTTTCAGATTTCTTCCTTCCCTAAAGTTTTTTTTTTTTTAAGGTTTATTTTATTTTTACTGGAAAGTCAGTTATGTAGAGAGGAGGAGCAACAGAGAGGAAAGATCTTCCATCCACTGATTCACTCCCCAAGCCACCGCAACAGCCAGAGCTTAGCCAATCCAAAATGAGGAGCCAGGAGACTTCTCCAGGTCTCCCACGCAGGTGCAGGATCCGAAGGCTTTGGGCCGTCCTCGACTGCTTTCCCAGGCCACAAGCAGGGAGCTAGATAGGAAGCGGAGCCGCTGGGATAAGAACCGGCGCCCATATGGGATCCCAGCACTTGCAAGATGAGAACTTTAGCCACTAGGCTGCCACGCCAGGCCAGTTCCCTTAAGTTCTACACCATTTCCCTCAAGGCCGTGTTCCTTCCCAGTTCAGTTCTTCCTGAACTTGAGAGCTTCTGGTAACTTCGTCTTCTTACCCTACTCTCCCAGGGTCTTACACTGACCTTGTCTCTAGTCTGTTGCAGCCTTGTGACCTTAAAGCTCTTTCAGAGGCAGGTGCTCCTGGGCTCCTGTGTTGGGAGTTCTGTTTAAATGTGAGTTGTTTAAATGCTGTCCCTGAAGACTAGGAAGTCAAAGGGAGGCAGTTGTATGCTAACTGTGGTTGAGGCAACTTAGAGTTACATGGAAGAGCATGGGGCTTGGGAGGTTGCACTTCCTTTTCTAAGTGACAGTCTCTCAGCCCATTTCCTCATTTGTGAAGTGTGGTACATCTACTTGATGGGGTTCTCTCAGAGTTAGTGAGCACAAGCAGTTACGTAGTACCTGACACACTGTGAGTACTCAGACAAGAGCAACTCCTCTGATTCTCCAGAAAAACCTCATACTCACAGTCAGAGCAGATGTGGAAGCACCTCCTGTAAGCAGAGGAGTCTTACAGCTGTCAGAAACTAACCAGAACCACAGCAGAAAACCTTTCTTGGACAGTCCTGCAAATTCAAACCAAATAGAAAAATTGGTGTGTTAAGACTTAATGTTACATTCCTGTGAATTGAAGGAAGGAAGTTTCCACCTTTGTAATTTTACTGTGTAAGTCTGGAATACCCCTCTGGTTTTGGTGCTTGCTGGGGAGGGATGTTTTGAAGTTTGGGAGCCGGCCTACTCGACTGGTCTCAGTCCTGACCTGCCTACTTGGTAACTTGGAGGAAGCCACTTAGAGCCGCGATCACAGGGTCCTCAGCTGGAACCTAGGCATGGTCATCTTAGCTCTTCTTGCACTGTAGCTGCTGTTATGAAGCTTCCGTCTTCTTGATATGTTGTGAAATACAACATGAAGAGCAAAGCTGTGCCTCAGAAAGGAATCACAGGGAGGGAACTGATTGCGAGACAGCACGAGTAAAGGAGCCTGTGTGATGGTGGAGACCAAGGACACCGAGCAGAGGGCAGCGGGCTGCACACTGAGTTGGCAATCTGCTTTGACTGACAGGGCATCATGAGCTCCTCACTGAGTGTGACAGCGCTGAAAGGGGAGAATGAAGCAAGAGTGAGCAAGAGTAAGGCCGGGGTTGCCGGGAGAGTGGGATGGAGCAGGATCACACAGGGGGCAGAGGGACCGAAGGGAGTGGGAAGGTGTATTTGAATGCTACCAACTTTGGTGGAAAACTGTATTTAGGAGCTAAGGCCGTAATTAGAAGGTTATTGTTTGAAATGGCAGTAAAAAGCAGAAACATTTATCTTTTCCAATTGTTAATACTAGTAAAAGGATGGTGAGAAAAAAGATAGACATTATAGTTAATAGAATCTGCTAAAAGTGAGAGGAGTTTTTCCAGGAATCCGCTTCCTTCCTAGGGCCACTGTAGACTCATATTAAGGGTTGACACAGACATGTAATATAATATTTTTTATGTTTTCATGCAGATTTTTAGTTGATTTTTTTATTTTATAAAAATTTATGGAAAATAAAAATATAATGAATAACAACAAAATAACTAAAACTCTTCTAGTTTTCGTACTGTGAGTTAAATGATGTTTAGATGATGCAAATTGTAGAAAGTCTATTTCTTGTTCCCTAATATTTGTTGAGTGCCTGCTTTGTGTCAGCTTTGGTTTATACTAATGAATGACATGACCAGATCCCTGAATTAGGGTATTTTTAGTTAACCAGAGGTAGTAACTCAATCGCTATTAGCAGTGTCTGTCTTCAGGGATGAGGGTAAGGGGCACTAGACCAAGGACTCAGGGCACTCAGAGTGGAGGATGAGCTGAGTTTTAAAGAAAAGAGTTAGCAAGGGGAAGTAGTAAAAATGTGGTATTTCAGGCAGAGAAATCCCTGCACATGCAGTCACAGAAAAAAACCACCCCCAGAAAGAACTCTCCTCACCCCCTCGAGACATTTGCATTAAATTTGCCAGAATTAAGTTCTTTGGTCTCATGAACTGCATTGCAGGTGCTCAGTAGCTTGTGGCTGTTATATTACACTGCTCAGATATAGAACATTTCTTTCATTACAAAAAGGACAGGGCTGCTTTAAGTAGTACAGTCTGGTGGATATAGAGAGCTTTGGTAATGTGAGAGAAAGATAAAGCCAAGATTTGACTACTGAGCCAGAGGGTTTAAGCTGTATCCTTCATGTTGGGGCCAACCATCCGGATGCTTTTAGATGGAGAAGCAATATGAATCTATGTGTTAACGCTAGATTCTTCCAAAGCTAAGGACTACATCTCTCCTGGAGGAGTGAGAACAGCCCGAGGTGGCTGTGATGGTGACGATGATTTTGAGCATGAGGGGCTGAACTAAGATGGCAGTAAAAGATAAGAGAAGGGGCCATGAGTCTTTTTTTTTGTTTGTTTATTTAAATTATTAACTATTTTTATTTTTGATGATTTCTACATAGTTGATTAGGGTCAAGGGCTACAGAAAGTGAGTGAGATCACCATTTCCACATTCTCTTTTTTTCCTTCCTGTATCTGGAGGAAGGCGGGGAGACAAGGAGAGAAGCCACACCCAGCCTCCCAAATGCCTCTGCACCCTGGAATGGAGGATAGCCACCCGACACCACCACCCCAGGTTCCCTGATGTGGGGCACGCTCTGAGGGTCTGTCTCATCAGGTTTTGATAGTTCAACAGTTCTGAATTACTGTCAATCTCACCACTCCAAGCATGATTAAATCTCTCTAGAATCCACTGGTTGACATAGTCGACCTTTGAGTCTCCATTTGCCCAGTTATTCACTGCCAACACTTGGCTGGGATAGTTGATCAATTTGTTCTGTCTTCTGTCCTGTGTTGTGGTACCAGGTGTCCTCTGCAGACTCCAAGATACTGCCATATTCTCCATGTGCACCTGGCTGTGCTGTCCACTGTTCCGTCTGAGCCACTGAGGAGGCCCAGCTCTGATACATGCACTCCATGGTTAGACCATGGAACCTGCAATTCTGTCCATGGTTGGGGTTCTGAGTCCAGCAATTCAGTTGGGGGGATCCCCATAGAATCCTCATCTGAGGAGATCCCAGACTTGATTCTTGTGTGTGCTTGCCAGTACAGGGTCCTCCACAGTCTATTGCCCCAGCCAGCTTGTGCACATGCTGGTGGTTGCAATTGCTGGATCAGTTCTGTCTCTAGCCCTGTCTTTTACATAAACCAGTGGGTGTTGCAGCCCAGCCTGATCCTGCCCACCACACACTCAGCCTTCACGTACACTAGTGGGAGCTTGTAGCCTAGTCAGAGCGACCCACAATAACCCCCACCAGGCCTGCTCCTTGCCCTGGTTCCATTGCTTGCCAGTATGTATAGCTGACTGGTCCAATCTGCCCCACATCCCATTCAGCTCTCATACATACATGTCAGTGGGCATTTAAGCCTAGTTCAACCCAACCAGTCCCACCATCCAGCCCACACACGTGCTAGTGGGTGCCACTCTCTGTCTAGCCACACCTGTCCCATTCCTGGTTCTCATGCTCACCAGACGGAGTGGCAACCCAGGAGGGAGGTGCCCACTGTTTCCCTACTGGGCCCACTCCCACTCCCAGATCATGCACTCTCCAGGTGGTTCTGCAGTTTCACTTGACAGAATTTGCTCCCCATGCCCCCAATGCCAGCTGATGCTGCGTCAAAGCCCTTCCATCCCACACTCACTCTGACTTATGCATGCACCAGTAGGAACAGTCAGCCCAGCCTGGTTTTCCCCTGATCCAGCTCACATGAGGCCAACAGGTGTTTATCCCTACCCAGCCTGGTCTGCCCTCATCCCAACTTATGCTCTCCAGTGGGAGTAGTGGTCCATCACGGGAGCCCTTCACAGCCCCTTACCGGCTTTGCCCCCTCCCCACACCAGATCTCACGTGTGCTGGTTGCGTGTTGCAGCCCAGTCTAGCATGGCCCACCTCACCTCAGCATTTGCCAGTGGGCGCTGTTGCCTGGCTGGGCCCAGTCCACCCCCAATTCTAACTCATGCTGGTGAGGGCTGTAGCCTAGTCCAGCCCATCTAGATCCCAGTCCTGGCCCTCATGTGAACTGGGTTGTATTGCTACCCAACCCGGCCAGACTCACACTCATTCTAGTGCTCGGATTCACCAACAGATGATGTGAACTGGCCCAGCCTGGCTTGCCCCAGACCTGAAACAGAGGTAAGCCTATGGATACTGTTCCCTGGCCCGATCTAGGCTGCTCCCTAATATGGTTCTTGTGCTCACCTGCAGGGACTGTGTCCTGACAGAGGAGTTGCCCAAGCTCCTCCATTAGAACCTCCCCCAGTGCCAGATCTCACACACACTGATGGGTCCATGGGCTAGCCCTACTTAGTCCATCTCCTGTACTAGCAGAAACAGTGGCCTTTCCTGACTGGGCTTCAACCCGTTACGATTCTTACTGTTGGGTGTTACAGCCCAGCCAATCATGGTTCACACCCAGACATAGCTCACACATGACTCAGCAGGGGCAGAGACCTAGCCTAGCTCATTCTGTACCCACCCTGGTTCTCATGAACAACAATGGATGCTGGAGTCTAGCCCAGGTGAATGCACCCCAGACCCAGTCCACACTTGTGCCGAGGGACACTGCAGCCACGTCCAGACTAAGCAGCAGTCCCCACTCGCCTTCACATTCACCAGTGGGAACCACAACCCAGCCAGGGTGTCCCCTTAGCTCTCCAACCAGGCCTGTTCCCAGCTATAGATCTTGTGTGTGCCAGTGGTTGCTCTGACCCAGCTTGGCATAGTCCCTCCCCAATCTTGGCCTTTGCCTTAGATGCTGTCGCCTAGCCTGACCCGGCCTGCCCCTAGTCCCAACTTTCACTGGCAGATGCTGCCACCTATCCCTACTCAGTCTGCTGCCATCCCTGGCTCATGTAAACCGGTAGGTGTGACAGCCTAGCCCAGTATGACCTGTGCTCCAACCTGGTTTCTGCACTTCTGTCCTTTAATTGGGTGACTGATTAAGTCACTCATCAAGAGAACATGGGAGCAAGGCTTTGCAGCGTAATAGTGCTGAGTTAGTGAGATTCAGGCATGGCATGTTGTCTGTATAAATGATCACTGGTCTAGAGCTTACCAAAGGGAAATTGAAGAGGACTGATTACTGAACATGTAGTAAAGATCAGGGAGGGTTAGAGGAAGGATATAGAGTAGATTGCCCAGTATGGCATCCTGGAGAATTCAGTTTGTACCATCATCTCCTTCAGTTTAAGGAGCAAATGAAAAATTTGTACCCACAAATGACAATACAAATGAGTCTCAGGAAGAAGGATGAAAAAAACATGAGTGGTGGCTCTGGATGAAGGGAAAGATTGTCAAGGGAAAGAATGGTCCATGGTGCAGATGTGGCAGAGAATTGAAGCCCCCGTGGATGCAGAAAATATCTGCTGGATGTGGAGATCGGGAGTCATTTGTGAGTTCTTCTGTTGGAGGGTCAACGGTCGGAAGAGGACTGTGATGGGTTAAGGGGGCTACAGGAAGTGAGGAATGAGTGAAGACTGTCAGTGTCAAAACAACAACAACAACAACAACAACATTGTATGAGGTAATGGTCAGAGAGGACTGTGGGGATTTCAGATGTGAGACGTTGTAACGTGCTTATGAGGCAGATGGGGTGGTAGCGATCCGGCCCTGAGGCTGGAGAGGAGGGGCTGCGGAGTGTCTCACTCAGGTCAAAAAGGAAGACCAGGATGCAGATAGCTTTCTGGAGAGCAGGGAAGAAATTGAGAAAGCCCCTGCCTAAACTAAAGACACTGTCGTTTAGGTATTTGGAATCACATTTCAGCTTGGTTACTTTCTAATTGTGTGACCCCTGCCCAATAACCTGCCCATCTGAGCTTTTTTTGTGCCTGTATTTCTTTGGTGCATAAAAATTTCCTGAAAAAGTGATGCGAGGATTTTGGAGTGAGTGTTGTGGCACTCAGGTTAAGCTGCTACTTGGGATGCCTGTATCCTGTATCAGAGTTTTGGTTCAGTTCTGGCTTCTCCACTTCTGATCCAGTTTCCTCTAATGCTTTCTGGGAGGCAGCAGAATGCTTTGGCCCTGCTGCCCGTGTAGGGGACCTGGTGGAGTTTCGGCCTCCTGAGTTGGCTTTATCCAGCTTTGTCTGTTGCGGACATTTGAAGAATGAATAGCAAGTGAAAAATCCGTCTCTCGGGAGCTGTCTCTGTCATGCTGCTTTTCAAATATGACAAGTGAAAAAAAATTTCAAAGAGTGGTTGGGAGATTTTAGGTTATGTCTCTCTCTCACACAAAGTGGTTTGAGATTACTGTTGCACAGTAACAGCCAGGAATCAACAGCGCAGAGTAGGGTGTTGAAGACTTTCAAGAGCACTCTGTGGTGTTTTCCTTTTCGTAAATAGAGCCAGTGATTTCACAGAGTTTGGGAACTGAAGGTGTTGTTTCAGAAAATCATTGTGTACTCATTAGAGTGTCCACTAGAGTCCTCAAACTGGGCAGGTGCCACGAGACATGTAGCTGGCTTCTGCCTGTTCACCAGTGCCGTTCTTCCCTGCGTGTCCTCTCCCCCCAGACAGCTCCTTCCTCTAGCAAAGCAAAATCGAGAGAAAAATCCTCATAGCCATCAGAGTTTCCAGATCTTTCTGTGAGTGTAAATAGCATTCTAGTCTAAAGCTCAGGTAGCCTAAGTGATTTTTTTCTCTACTCTTTAACATTAGGTGGCGGTGGTTTTCTATTTACAGTATTTTATTCATTGTAGATTTAAAATAGTTTTTTTTTGTGTGTGTGTGTAGTAGCATGGTATTAAAGTTCCTGGATATTTTAGTTGTTTTCTTGATTGTGATCTGGAGAGGGGGCCTGGGATGGTAAAAAACCCACCTTGAAGAGAGGCAGAAAAAATGTACATATGATAAGTGTTACGATGTCTTTTAATGTGTCATTTTGGAAAATATGTTAGAAGTATTTATGTGAACATTTTAAAACTGCTTTTCTTTTCTTTTCTTTTTTCTTTTAAAGATTTATTTATTTTATTACAAAGTCAGATATACAGAGAGGAGGAAAGACAGAGAGGAAGATCTTCCATCCAATGATTCACTCCCCAAGTGAGCCGCAACGGGCTGGTGCGCGCCGATCCCAAGCCGGGAACCTGGAACCTCTTCCAGGTCTCCCACGCAGGTGCAGGGTCCCAATGCATTGGGCCGTCCTCAACTGCTTTCCCAGGCCACAAGCAGGGAGCTGGATGGGAAGTGGAGCTGCCGGGATTAGAACCGGCGCCCATATGGGATCCCGGTGCGTTCAAGGCGAGGACTTTAGCCGCTAGGCCACGCCGCCGTGCCCTAAAACTGCTTTTCTAAAGGAATGATTTTCTACAGGGACTTTTTGAAATCTTAGATGGAATTAAACTTTATCCCAGTTTCATGAAATAAAACATTTCTTCGTTTAGTGACTATCTGAACTTGAATTTATTAAGCCACTTTTAATTTTATGTTGTTGCTTTTAGTCCCTTCCAGATATGCAGCATATTCAGGAAGAAAACCTGTCTTCCCCACCATTGGGTCCTCCCAACTATCTACAGGTGTCCAAAGATTCTGCCAGCACCAGTAGCAAGAACTCTTCTGGGGACACGGACGACTTTGTCTTGGTGCCACATAACATCTCATCAGACCACTCATGTGAGACTCTTTCCCGCTTGCATACATTTTATTGTTAATTTACTAAGCGAGTGCTTTAAAAAAAAAAAAAACCCTTGTATCACACTTTCTTGTGTAGGGCATCTTTTCCAATGGATGTTTCATTTAATTTTAATTATCAGAATTTTAAATCTCTCTTTCTGAAATCTGCTCGATCGCATTTTATTATAAAACGGTAATTTTGGTTTCTGAAGTTACTTGAAAAGCTTCATTGGGAGCAGTCCCCAGTTGTGTCTGTAAGCAAGCTGAAAGGAACAGAGGTGCTTGAAGAAAGCTGCAGGTAGGAGGGTGCCCAAGCTCAGACCCAAGCACCCTGCTGTGGCATGTGGACGTGTAACTTCCCTGCCAGATGCCTACCCCTCCGGTCACTTCCTGAAGCCCCTTACTCTCTTTTTAATTTCGCCTTGACAAATCCCCAAAAATAATTTTGAGATTTAGTGGTAATTCTATTGATTCTTTTTTTTTTTTTTTTTTAAAGATTTATTCATTTTATTACAGCCAGATATATACAGAGGAGAGACAGAGAGGAAGATCTTCCATCCAATGATTCACTCCCCAAGTGAGCCGCAACGGGCCGGTGCGCGCCGATCCGAAGCCGGGAACCTGGAACCTCTTCCGGGTCTCCCACGCGGGTGCAGGGTCCCAATGCATTGGGCCGTCCTCAACTGCTTTCCCAGGCCACAAGCAGGGAGCTGGATGGGAAGTGGAGCTGCCGGAATTAGAACCGGCGCCCATATGGGATCCCGGTGCGTTCAAGGCAAGGACTTTAGCCGCTAGGCCACGCCGCCGGGCCCAATTCTATTGATTCTATAGACTTAGTCATATTGAAAGATAGTCAGGATCTCTACAAAATTAACTGGTCCAATCAGGATATAAGTGTATTTCTTCACATTCTGAGGATTTCTAAAATGTATCAATACAGTTTTATATTTTCTAAATAAAATGCAATCCTGTGTTTTTTTATTTTATTTTAGTTACTTGTGCTTTTTTGTGCTGGTGTAAATTTTTCAGGATTGTTTATATCAAGGTCTTTGGGCTTCCAAACTGTGTGGTCTGTTCTAATCCTTGTTTTGGTATTTGTTACAGCTGGCCACATCCTTATTGTTAATTACTATAATGTTACTTTGAGTTATATGAGATTTTTAAAATATCTGTAGTTTAAAAGAATGTGTAGCAAATACCTAAGTACCCTTCTACTTTTCTTATCCTTTTTTGTCTGGTTTTCTGTCTTTTTGTCTTAATTCTCTAGTTTTAAGGAGGTTTCCTTAATGTTTTTGTGTCAGCTTTGTCAAAGAACGTAATTATGACATTTGAGGATGGCCTTTAATGTAGTAGTTAGATGCTGCTTGGGACACTGCATCTCAGAGTAGAGTGCCTGGGTTCTGGTCTTGGATACATTTCCCCACTGCAGCTTATGGTTAATGTACTCCAGTGGAAACAGCAGGTAATGGTGGGTGGTTGGGTCTCTGCCACACACACGAGTGGTCCATATCAGGATCTCAGCACGTGATTTAAAGTGACTCACTTGGGCCCAGCATAATAGCCTAATGACTAAATCCTTATATTGCAACCACCGAGATCCCATATGGGCAACTGGTTCATATCCCAGCTGCTCCACTTCCCTTCCAGCTCCCTGCTGTGGCCTGGGAAAACAGTAGAGGATGGCCCAAAGCCTTGGGACCCAGCACCAGCAGGGAGATCTAGAAGAAGCTCCTGGCTTAAGATTGGCTCAGCTGCAGCTGTTCTGGTCACTTGGGGAGTAAACCAGTGGATGGAAGATCTTTTTATCTTGCCCTCTCTGTAAATCTGCCTTTCCAACAAAAATAGATCTTCAAAGTGGCCTACTCTCGGTTGTTGTGGGCATTTGGAGAATTAGCCAGTGGATGGGAGATCTCTGTCTAACTGCCTATCTGCCTGTCTCTCTTGTGCTTTGCCTTTCAAATAAATGTTATTTAAAAATAAAGTACGTTAAGACCATTAAACAAAATTTTTACGGTTTTTAAAAATTATTTATTTATTTGAAAAGCAGAGAGAGAAAATGAATGAATAAATGTTCCATCTTCTGGTTCACTCTTCAGATGGTTGCTACAGCCAGGGCTGGACCAGGCTCAGGCCATGAGGCAGGAGCTTCATCTTGGTCTCTCATGTGGACACAGGGCCCCTCTTCTGCTGCTTTCCCAGGTGCAATAGCAGGGAGCTGGATTGAAAACAGAAGGGGCAGGACTCGTTTGGAATGCCAGTGTCACAAATGGCAGCTTTATTTGTTATGCCATGATGCTGGTTCCTTGTAATTGTTTTTAAAAAAATCGCTTATTTGAAAGGCAGAGGGAGAGACAGAAGCAGACCTAGTGGTATTTTTAAAAAATTTTTTCTTTAATATTATTTACATAGCTTGAGAGAGATACATGACCATGTGGACCTTCTATCAGAGTGGGGAGGGTTAAGGCATGAAGGAAGGTGAGTGGGACAAATGTTTCAATTATTTTTTCTCCTATGTCTGCAGGAGTGAAGGGGAGGGGCCACTCCTTGTCATCAAACTGTATTGGCACCCAAAGATGGGGGCGGTCCTTTGATGACACCTTAGAAACCCCGATGTGGGAAGGTGTTCCAAGGGTACTTGAGTGATTTTGATAATTCTGAGATGTCATTAGCTTTTTTGCAGCAGGGTTAAGAAAATCCTTCCAAGGTCTGTTGGCTGACCAGGCACACCTTAATGCATCCCCAAGCCCAGGAACATGCTGCAAAGCTTGGCCATGAGAGTGGTCCAACCTGTTTTGTTTTTCATCCTCTAATGAGGCATTTGACGTCCTCTGCTGGCTTAGATTAAGTTGTCTGTCTGGGCATGCTGTCCAGTGCACAGGCATCAGCAACTGAGGAGGCTCAGTCCTGACACATGCACTCCAGTGTTGGACCACATATTGTGTGATTTTTTTTCCCTGTGGCCAGGGTTTGAGTCCAGCCATCTCGCTGGGAAGTTCCCCAAGAAACCTAGCCTGAGGTGACCTCAGACTTGACTGTTGTGTGCACTAGCCATTGCAGGGTCAGATTCGGTTTGCACCATCCAGTGCACATTCATATAGATGCAACTGCCTGGCCAGTTCTGCCCCAGACCCATCTCTCACATGAATTAATGGAGGCTGTTGCCAAGCCCAGCCCAGCCTGGCACAGGCCAGGTTTTCAAGCACACCAGTGAGTACCACAACCTGTTTGGGACAACCCTCAGTAACCTCTACCAGACCCAGGTTTCATACACATTGGCATGTGCTTTGGCCTAGCCTGGTCTGTCCTGCATGCCATCTGGCTCTTGTGTACACCCATGATTACTACAGTTTAGCTGAGCTTAACCCACCCACAGACCTGGCCCATACGTATGCCAGTGGGTGTTGCTGCCTTGACCAGCCTGGCCAGTCCCAGCTCTGGCTCTCATGATCATCAGCAGGAGCTGAAGCCCAGCAGGGGAGTTCCTACAGGTCTCCTATCAAACCTGTTTCCAACCCTGAATCTTGTGCCTGCCAAGATCTAGGTACTGCAGTCCAACCTGACATGACTTGCACCCAGTCCTGCCACTTGCCAGTGGGTGCTGCAGCCTAGCCCAGCTGGCCAGCACCCATCCTGGCTCTTGTGTGTGCAGCCTAGCCCAGCCTGGCCTGCCCCTGTTCCCAGCTCTCACGTTCACCAGTGGAAGCTGTGTCCCAGCAAGAAAATCCCCAAAGTTCCCCTAACAGGCCCGCTGCCAGCCCTGGGCCTTACATTGCCAGTGGATGCTGCACTGTAATCTGAGAAGATGGCTTAGCCCAACCTGCCCCCAGTTCCAGCTCTTGTTGCAGCAGCCTAGCCCAGCCTGATTCACCCCCAGCCCTCATGTGATTTGATGGGTGTTGAGGTTTGACCCGGTCTGGCCTGCTCCCAGTCCTGACTCTCGTCCATGCCAGGGTATGCTGTGGACTGACCTTGCTTGGCCCCAGACTGGTTCACACATATGCTCATGGGTGGTACAGCCCAGGTTGACCTGGCTGCTCCCAGCCCCTAGCCCCTAGCCCTGATTTTGCAGTCACCAGCGGGACAGCAGCAGCAGGAGAGTTTTCCAAGTTCCCCTACCAGGCCTACCCCAGGCCTACTCCTGGATCTTAGAGTGTCAGTGGATACTAAACAATGCCTTTTAACTGCTCTATCAGACACCCATATGGACTGTATTTTGGGTTTTGGAATTGGGCAATACTTCATTCCTTAAAGTAGGATAAACATTCTAATGAGCCAGAGAGGGGTGTTTTAAAACAAACAAACAAACAAACAAACAAAAACAAACCTAAAGATAGCATTCTGGTATCTAAAAAGCGTTATCATTTCAAAGTTACTTTCCTTCTAAGATGGAACAAGGGGACAGAAAAATAGAAAAGTAACTGGATAACAACAGGTTACTTTAGGTTACCTTTTTTTGGTGAAAGGATTAAGCAAACAGAATTTTATTATCAGGCCAACCAAAACTGAACAGTTTGGGCAATTTATTATCTCTCTAATTGTAACTCTTAGAAAATCAGATGAACAGTTTTGTTTCATCTTGTTAATGAGTGACTCCATTTTAATCTTTAGCCTATTGACCTGGGGCCTGGAGCATAGTCTAAAACAGTGACTTCTTGTATTTTTTGTTTAACATTTTCCTGTTGGGCTTTTACAGTGTTATGATTATTATTATTTTTTTTAAGATTTATTCATTTTATCACAGCCAGATATACACAGAGGAGGAGAGACAGAGAGGAAGATCTTCCGTACGATGATTCACTCCCCAAGTGAGCCGCAACGGCCAGTACGCGCCGATCCGAAGCCGGGAACCAGGAACCTCTTCCAGGTCTCCCACGCGGGTGCAGGGTCCCAACGCATTGGGCCATCCTCAACTGCTTTCCCAGGCCACAAGCAGGGAGCTGGATGGGAAGTGGAGCTGCCAGGATTAGAACTGGCGCCCATATGGGATCCCGGGGCTTTCAAGGTGAGGACTTTAGCCGCTAGGCCACGCCGCTGGGCCCAATAACTCCGGTTCTAATCCAGCTTCCTGCTAATGCATCCTTGGAGGCAACAGAGGATGCTGCAAGAATCCGAGTTGCTAGCACGCCCATGGGATACCTGAATGAAGTGCTGGGCTCCTGCTCTGGCCTGACTCAGCCCTAACTGCTGGAAACACTGAGATATGAACCAGCAGGTGGAAGACTGTTCTTTCTGTTGCTCTGACTATTCAAGTCGATAAAAATAAATGAATGAACATGAAAGAACAAAAACTGGATTCTGTTTCCAAGTAGACTTTCAGATAATAAACTCAGAGAGTTTATGTGGAAGGATGGAGTTTCTAGTGTTAGATTAAACTAGAGTTTGTTACATGGTTAGTTCTATTATAGTACTATATATGTGCTCTGTGGGTGGGCTACAAAAAGTTCATGGAAAATATACTTTATAAAAACATTATTCATGTATTTCAAAACGTTTTGTACCTAAAGAAGCTTCCATTTTAGTTCCATTTTTCCCATAAACTTTTTTTGAAGTATCTTTATGTGCAAAATCATCCATGGAAATCTGCAAAACTTACGGGCACAAAAAGATAAGGAGCAAAACACCCAAAACTTTGGAGGTGTCTGGCACAGTGGTTAAGCCACATTTGGGATGCTTGAATTTCAGGTCCTAGGAAGCAGTCCTAGGTCTGCTTCCAATCCAACTTGTGGCTAGTATGTACTCTAGGAGACAGTTGGGCGATGGCTCAAGAATGTGGTTACCTGACATCTGCATGGGAGACTTAGACTGAATTCCAGGTTTGACCTGGCTCAGCCCTGGCTGTTGCAGGCATTTGGGGAGAGGACCAATGAATTGAACATCTCTCTCTCTCTTTATTTCTCTGTCTCTCTTTTACTGTGCCTTTCAAGTAAAATTGAAATTAAAAATTAGAAAAGTGGAATAATACAAGTAAGTTATACCAAAGAGCTTAAAACTTACTCTTTGCCAATGAGAAATGAAAAATCTGATAAAAAATGGTAGCACAGCTTGTTTTTTTAAGATTTGATTTTATTTGAAAGGCAAAGTTACACAGAGAGGGGAGAACGAGGTCTTCCATCCACTTGCTCGTTCCCCAAATGGCTGCAAAGGCCAGAGCTTAGCTGAACCAAAGTCAGGAGCTTCCTCCTGGCCTCTTGTGTCGGCGCAGGGGCCCCAGCACTTGAGCCATCCTTTGCTGCTTTCCCAGGCTTCCGACAGGGAGCTGGATAGGATGTGGAGCAGCTGGCACATGAAGCAGTGCTCACATGGGATGCCTGGTCTTCTGTGCCACCATGCCAGCCTCAGGACAGCTGTGTTCAGTGATGATGGAATGCGTCAATGCTGCAGTAAACATGGCACTTTACTGTGAAGGCTCCAATGTGTGCGTTGTTGCTTTTACAGAAGTGTTGGCCTTGGAAGCATTGCCGGCTGTGTGCTGAGCTGGATGCGCTCTCTGTATCCCTCTGTTCTTTCTCATGGATGAAATCACAACATAAGCAAATAGTATATGCATGCTGTGCTCAGATTGTCTCCCGACAATTCAGAACAAGTCTGGGGTTTTGAAAGCAGTTGGTCTGACAGGACTGATCGTGTTTGTTTCTCCTTTAGATGATATGCCAACAGGAGCTGCTGGGAGACGGGCTTCCAACGAGTTCTTGGTGTGTGCATGGTATGTGACTATATTGTCTACTAAGCAGTTTTTTGTAGTTTACTCTTTTGAATGAAGATTACAGAACTTTGTATTCTCAGTATCTGTGGTTATGTAATTTCTTATCTTTTTAAAAATTAAAAAAAACTATGAAAATCTACCATTTTAACTGTTTAAAAAAAGCAATTTGTATTTATTTTATTTATTTCACAGACAAGACTAACAGACAGAGGGTATGCTGGCTCATTCTCCAGAAGCCTGCTTGGGGCCAGGGCCACTGAGGCTGAAGCTGAATGGGAGGAGCTCGGTGCAGGTCTCCCATGTGAGCTGCAGGAGCTCAGCTAGCAGAACCATCCCTGCTGCCCTCTAAGGTCTGCTGGACTTAAGAGCCAGAGCTGGGAGTCAAACCCTCACACTCCAGTGTGAGACATGGGGGTCTTAATTGCCAGGCTAAATGCCTGCCCCTCCTTGATTTCTTTGTCTGTATTTTGTGAACTTTTGAAAATCCTGCATTTGGTGGAATAGCTGCCTCTTTGATTCTACGTACTAGCTTTGTGCAGGCGAAGGCTTAACATCTGTCACCTCCTTAGGGGTTCTGGGACATTTCTATTCTTTTCTGGAGTGTGCCTTCTTTGGAAATGCATCTTTGCTTGTATTTAGATATACACAGGTGCTTCTGAGTGTGTCAATTTCTTGTTCTCAGAAGTTCTCTCAAATTCCTTTGTGCTTACTCTGTTGCTCCCCCTGGTGCCTGCTATCAGAAACACAGTGTCTGTGCTGACATTGTGTTGAGGAATTCACTGCTGTTTTCCTTGAGCTCCAGTCTGGTTTCCATTGCATTCTAGTCCGATTATGCCAGTCGAGTCAAGTCCAGTACAGTCTCTATTCCTGCTCCTGCCATGAGCCCAACAGTACAGAAAACAGTTCCGTGGGCAAACCCTGCACAAACTGTAATGCTGGTATAAGTTCTGCTGGATTCCTTTGTCCCAAGGAAAGTGATATTCTTCTGACCCTGCCTTGCTAATAAGCCTGATGGGAAGAGGGGCTAGGGAAAAGGAACTCCTTTACTCCACTTGGTGCATTTCCTTGTGCCTGGGTATTACATTCCCGTGACTAGTTCCTGGAGTCCCTGGAAAGATGCTTTGGTGCGCAGAGTGCTGTTAAGCCAGTGTCTGCATGGGCAGAGAAGGACCTGTGGCTTTCCTAGGCCTGCATCTTGCTTACATCATGTGTTTTCATTCTTCTATATATGACATTGGGCGTCGTGGTGCAGCAGGTGAACTGCTGTTTGGGACACCCGTGTCCTGTATTAGTGAGCTGGGACTCACATCCTGGCTCTGCTTCCAAGCCAGGCGATGCCTGAAATATGGGGCTTTAAGCTCCCCCTGTGGGGGACCCAGCTGGAGTTCCAGGCTCTTGGCTTCAGCCTGTCCCAACCCTGGCTGTTGTAGGAATTTGTGAATTGAACCAGTAAATGAAAGAGAAGCTCTCTCTCTTCCTGTTTCTCTCTCTTTGTTGTTCTGCTTTTCAATTTGAAACAAAAAAAATTAATGGGCTGTTTGGAAGAAGTATAAAGACTAGCTAATAGTTGTTACCTGTATGCTCATTCTCTAAATTGTGTTAAGTCCTTGTAGTTTTGTCTTTTTAAAAAGGTTTGTTTCTTTTTATTGGAAAGTCAGATATACAGAGAGAGAAGGAGAGACAGAGAGGAAGATCTTCCATCTGCTGATTCATTCCCTGAGTGGCTGCAACAGCTGGAGCTGAGCCAGTCTGAAGCCAGGAGTCAGGAGCTCTTTCGGGTCTCCCACATGGGTGCAGGGTCCCAAGGCTTTGGGCCGTCCTCAACTGCTTTCCCAGGCCACAAGCAGGGAGCTGGATGGGAATCGGGGTCCATATGGGATCCCGGCGCATGCAAGGTGAGGACTTTAGCCACTAGGCTACCACATGGGGCCCAGAGTTTTGTCTTATAACTGTCACAGAGAAGAGGAGAGAGAATGAGAGAGAGAGGTTTTTCATTGCTGTTTCACTCCTCAAATGGTTGTAGGTCCAGGGCTGGGCCAGGAAACTCCATCTGAATCTTTGATATGGGTGACAGGGGGCCCAAGTACTCTGGCCATCTTACACTGATTCTCTAGGCACATTAGCAGGGAGTTGAATCAGTTGTGGAGAAGGTGGGACTTGAACTGGCGCTCTCTTGGGGTGCTGCTGTTCAGGTAGTGGTTTAACCCACCGTGTCACAGTGCTGGCCCTCTCACACTTACCAAAAGAAGCCAAATATAAGGTCACACTTACATGTCTGTACTATTTGTAAGCAATATGTAATGTTTTTACTTATGTAAGTGAGATAATACATGCTTTATTTTTTAAAAAAGTGTTTTTAGTTAACAAAGAAGTGTTAGAAAGTTAAGCTAAGGACTTAAATGTCCTGGACTGCAATGATGAAGTTAAGAGAGAATATCTAGACAGGAGAGATGTGAATATGGTTAAGATAGAGGCCACCCCCTTTCCCTTTTTAATCTTTTTATAGTTGGGGGAATCTTAGAGGTGATGTTACTTGGCTTTCTCAAATTCAATGCTATGGTGACAAGCATTTGCAAAATGTCAGTAGTCTTAGAACAAGGGTTTGTTTCTTATGTCACTGCTGCTGGCTGTGGATCGGTTACAGCTCTGCTTCACGTGTTGTATTTTGCTGGTTTGCAGAGTGGACGAGCAGCTCTGATTTGGGACGTGCTTTCTCGAGGGAAAGGGACCAAGAGTGATGGCAGGACGACACTCGCGCTGAAAGCCCGTGCCTGCCTTGCTTGTCCGGCCTTCCGCACTGGGAATAGCAAGTCCCTGCCGAGAGCTGTCCTTCCACACTTCCCCTTCAACTCCATTTTTCCCTTGGGCTTTGAAAGTCCCTCTTAAATTTCTAGGTTTTTATTTTCTTTTTTCCCCCTGCCTATTCTTTTTCATGAGATATCTTTGGCCCCTCTTTTCTTCTTTTCCTGTCATATATTTAACTTTTCTTTGCTTCACTGATGAGTGCATTTTTACCTAAAGAACCATTTCTTGGTAATGATTTCCTCATTCCCTGTGTTACAGTCTATAGTCTAAGTAGGGAGTGTAAAATCTATGTTTCATGCATCCCGGAAAAATGTAGGCACAGACACATTTATGTCCAGAGTTTTAAAGGTTGATTTTTACCAGCCATTGCTGAAGGCCAACCACAAACACAGCCTGTGGTGCATCAGAGATAATCACCTCTGCTTGGATTCCCCCTTTCCTGGGGGGATGTCTGCATGGGTCCTCCCTTCCCTCCCCTTTGTCTGCTGGGTTACATTCATTCTAGCTTAATCCTTGCTGTCTCCATTGCTTGCTAACTCCATGTATTTGCTCCTGGAGTGTTCCTAAAACAAAGAGATAGTTGGGTAAAGACCCTGAATTTGAAGAGGCAGTCGTCACCTACTCTTTATCCTTTGTCAGCATTCTAGGAGGTGGCATGACCTGCCGTTGTGCTGTTGTGCTGCCAGACTGCTCAGCCTTGGTAGTGCCCCTGTGGGGCAGAGATGGCAGCCCACAAGGAGCATCCTCCGATGGTGGTGAGGAGCCTATGCCGGACAACTTTAACTCAGGGAATCAAGTGATGGGTAAATATTGATTTCAGCATAAAGCAGATAGAAAAAAAAAAGATTACAACTGCCTTAAGTGGTTGAGGACGGGGAATTTGTCCACGGAAGACTTTCTAGGGCCTGATCCTGTTTGCAGAGCCAGTGCAAAGACTAAGCGAGATGACATTGATGGGGCACTGTCTGCATGCTGGGAAAGGAGGAACCAGACAGAGTTAGCGAGAACGAGGGACAGGGAGAGTTATGAAGCTGCTAGAGTTACTTCTTGGGGTACCTTGATCTAGGCTTTCAGTTTTCCTTTGAAGATGAAAAGGTGTTAGAACTCAACGATGTGCAAGTTGAAAGAAAGTCTCTGGTATACGTCACCCAGGGCTGAAGGCTCCCACAGCTTTCTGCTTCCTTCTGAAAGGAAACCTGGAGGATGGCAGTTATCCCCTCACATGCTGATCCTTCTGTCTGCTGGTTGGTTGGTGCTTTGGGCTTGGGCATGCGTTGATTTTACAGGCACTAGGGTTGGTTGAGGAAGTCCTTTCAAGTGGTTTCAGTTTTGAATGGTAGAAGCTTTATTTTGTTTTTAGGATTGAGGTAAAGTGAAAAATCAAATGTGTGATGTTAAGAACAGAAATCATTGTGTTAAGAATACCTAATGGAAATACATAAATGAAAAGTGGCGCATTAAAGCATGTTAAATGGTTAAATTCCCTTGTCTGTGTGCCGACTATGGTGTGAAGTTTTCTCCTGTTAACACCAGTCAGGATAAACATTATCTCCAGTCCTCTTCTCTTGTCTTTGTGCTTCTAAGATAGATAGATAGATAGGTAGATAGATACAGAGAGAGAGATAGATAGATACTGATTTTCTGTCCATTAATTCACTCCCTAAATACCTGCAGTATCCTGGGCTGGGCAAGGCCCAAGCAGGAGCCTCGAACTCCCTTGGAGTGTCTCATATAGGAGAGGCCTAAGAACCGGAGCCACCGCCTGCTGCCTCCTGGGGAAGGGGAGGCAGGCTTGGTCCTGGGCAGTCTGGTACAGGATGTGGGCCTCCCAAACAGCAGCCTTACCTGCTGCTCCAGGTCATGTTTCTTAACACCTAGCCTCATTCCTTGTATATTTCTTTTTTTTTTTTTTAAAGATTTATTCATTTTATTACAGCCAGATATACACAGAGGAGGAGAAACAGAGAGGAAGATTGTAGGAGGACATTGTGACCGTAGGTCAGCAACCATAGTCAGCGAGCACAGGATTACAGTTGATGGGACAATATTTGTATGATAAACAACTGAATGGATGTCTTGTGTGTGACTGATTGGATATCCTTTGCATGAGAACAACTGTATGGCTACCTTTTGTATACCTGATGAGGTATCATTTGTATAAGAACAGTTGAGTGGGAAGTAATATACAAGGCAAAAGGACTTCCAAACTAAGGCATAGAAACAGTTGATGGTTCTGTTGATGAACCAAGTATCTCTACCCTAATCCTGTATGACCCTCAGCATATAAAGTCTGTTGGCCCTAATAAATTTTGGCTATTGATCATCAGTCAGTAGTCCAAGCGTGTTATTATCGGCTCCGTGCACCAAATCCATCGCTGCAGGACAGCGACAGAAGATCTTCCGTCCAATGATTCAGTCCCCAAGTGAGCCGCAACGGGCCGGTGCTGTGCCGATCCGAAGCCGGGAACCTGGAACCTCTTCCAGGTCTCCCACGCGGGTACAGTGTCCCAATGCATTGGGCCATCCTCAACTGCTTTCCCAGGCTACAAGCAGGGAGCTGGATGGGAAGTGGAGCTGCCGGAATTAGAACCGGCGCCCATATGGGATCCCGGGGCTTTCAAGGCGAGGACTTTAGCTGCTAGGCCACGTCGCCGGCCCGTTCCTTGTATATTTCAAGAAATGTTTTCTAAGATGAAATGAAAGTCATGCTAGGAATGCTGATTCTGAAGTGATAAAAATTCAAGAAAGAAGCGTATTAAAGAAAGCAAATACAGACACTTCAGAAAATGCACTCTGTATTTTCAAGTCACATTTCCTTGGGAACACTAACTGCCGTGAAGATTTTTTGTAAACATCCCACTCATCCTTGCTCTTAAACTTCCCGCTCTTTTACCTAGAATATTTTCCTAAGGATATTTTTGCCTCTCATATAGAAATGAGCAGTAGAGTATGAGTGGATGAAACAGTTTGTTTTGCTGTAGACTTTTTCTGTTATTGTAGAGGAACTTTTTATTTCAGGTTATTGTTGCAGCTCTTTTTTTTTATTAATTGAGGTGTCACAACTATTAACTGTTATTATACTATGAATGTTAGAAAGGCTCTTTAGCTAACAAATATAATTTTTTTTTGCTTTTATGAAGTTTCTTACCTTTTCTCTCATCCTCATTAATGGGCCAAACAAAAGAAAAATCTTACTGATATTTCTTTTCTTTCTCACTAAATTACGGTTGCAGGCAGTGTCAGCCTACAGTGTCACCTCATAGCGAAACAGCACCAATTCCAGTTCCTACTCAGATAAGGAATTACCAGCGCATTGAGCAGAACCTTACATCCACTGCCAGCTCGGGTACCAATCCACATGGTTCTCCAAGGTAAGCTGGCATTTCTCCTTTCTTCTAGAATTTGTTTTGAGAATGTTGTTACTGAAAGATTTGTGATTTTTCATGGCCGGCTTAGTCTCTGTCATATATGTGTATAATGGAAACATACAAAATTGAATGATAAATCAGACTTTATAATTGATCCATTTAAATTATGTTTGTGCTTAGCTGGATAAAACAATAGGGTACTTCAAAGAGTTTGTGGGAGGGCCCAGCATGGTAGCCTAGTGGCTAAAAAGTCCTGGATTTTAACGTGCCTGGGATCCCATATGGGCGCTAGTTCTGATCCCGGCAGCCCCACTTCCCATCCAGCTCCCTGCTTGTGGCCTGGGAAAGCAGTTGAGGAGGGGCCCAGTGCCTTGGGACCCTGCGCCCGTGTGGGAGACCTGGAAGAAGCTCCTGGCTCCTGACTATGTATTGGCTCAGATCTAGCCATTGCGGCTGCTTGGGTGTGAACCAGAGGATGAAAAGTCTTCCTCTCTGTCTCTCCTGCTCTCTGTATATCTGACTTTACAATAAAAATAAATAAGTATTTTTAAAGAAAGTTTGTGGGAAATAGTGTTAAAAGATACAACAATTTTTTAAATTCCTGCGTGATTTTTACATAATACACATTTTTGAAGTATTCTTTTGTGTGTATATGTTTGTTCATACATATAATTGTAAGAATTGTATAAGAACTTGCTTTTTTAAAAATGAATTATTAATATTTATTTTCATTCTTACGTTGAGACCACAATAACATGTTAGTGGAGTAATAGCACTTCATCTTGGTCAACAGCCCAAGAAGCGATAGGTTGCAGGGACCCTTCTTGTGCATTCCTGGGCATGCTTGGCAGGGAGCTGGATCAGCAGAAGAGTGCTCAGGACTTGAACTGGCATCCATACAGGATACCAGCATCACAGGCAATAGCAGTAACTTGACCTTCTATGCCACCGTCTCAGCCCTAGTAAATAAAACTTTAAGAAATAAAATAATGATACTCTTTTTATTTATTTGAGAGGCAGAGACAGAATCTCTCATCTGCTGGTTCACTTCCCCAAATGTCTGCAAAGCCAGGGATAGGCCCAGCTGAAGCCAGGATCCAGGAACTCAGGGAGACCCAAGTACTTAAGCTGTCACCTGCTGCCTCCTAGAATCTGGGTGGGCTGGGGCTTGACCCTGAGTACTCTGATACGGGATGTAGGCGTCCAGCCCCAGCAGCATTCTATTGAATGGGATTTGGGGAACATTTGGAATTAGGAAGATAGAGTAGAGAAAGACATCACTCTTCATGATGTTATACTTATTTACGTTTTACATGCATGTTTTATATTTGTTCCATATGACTATGTTACATATTTTTAAAAGATCTGCTCCATGGGTTATTGTTAGGAAGTTTCAGAAAAAGACAAAAAATGAAGAGACCTAAGAGCTTTCAGAGGGAATAATCCTTTCTTCCCTTTCTAGATCTGCAGTGGTTCGGAGGTCTAACACCAGCCCCATGGGCTTCCTGCGTGTGGGCTCCTGCTCCCCGGCGCCGGGAGACACAGTACAGACAGTTGGACGGAGACTCTCTACTGGGTCTTCCCGGCCTTATTCTCCCTCCCCTTTGGGTGAGAAGCATTCAGAGCAGCTGTTTCCAACCTTTCTTTCACTGAAACAAATCTGACATGATGTACTCTGTGTAGGAGCAGTGGCTTTTGATGGCACCAGGTCTCAGCTGATGGAAGAGGCCTCAGTCATCTCTCCAGCCCTACCTCATTCTCAACAGTTTTCTTAAGAATCTCTGCATAGGCCTGTTAGGATCACTGTGGGAAAGATACAGTATAAATGGACTTCATGTCTAGAGAGAGATTCATAGGGATTGAATTCTGATTTCAAGATCAGAAACTTTTAATTTGAATTGCATAATGCGCCCACCCTCATCACTCAGGTTTATGGGGATTAAAGCATGGCAGCTCCTGTCACGTTGACCAGAAACCTTCCAGCTGCAGCAGGAACGTGGTGGCGGCTTTGTTGCAGAGCCTCTCACTTCTTCGGGAAGTCATATGCAGTGACGAGCACAATGCTAAAACAAACTACACAAGCCTATCCAACAGAAAAAACAGACCACAAAGTACATGTTCAGTACAACTAAAAGGAAGGACCATTTGAGCTCTAGGATATATGTAAGAAATGCTAAAGCCACTGAGATTACAGCTTTAATGGTGGGAAGAACAGGTAATACAGAGAGGGCCTGCTGGTGGCTGATGCCAAAACTTAAAAAGTGATTTCCAAAAAGAGAGGGACCTTCCTCTGTCAGAACTGCTTGGATAGAGCCAAGATGGCACAGGAAGACATTTTGGAAGGAGATAGACTAGGGTTGCGGGTAGTCCCCAGGAGCCCTACTGTTTTTAAAATCTAAGACCCGGAGGGGCAACTTAAAAACTTTGAATTGTACATCACTGTTGCAGTTATTTTGAAGATATTTTTAGCTGGAAAATGTTCAAACAATCTTGGCCTTCTCTCATTTTGCAGCAGCCCTTGAGGCGCTCTAAGATCTTCAAGGCAAGGCCTAAACCTTACTGTTCCACATCGGAAAAGGCACTTCCTTGAGATCTAGTCTCTGCGTGCCACCGACGCATTTGGGCATCATCCCCTCTTGATATAGACCTAGGTCCCTTGTCTTTGTAAAATTCCAGAAGTCTTCCCCAGTGTTCCCTTTGTGTCAGTTTGAGGTCTGGAGAAGATAGATACAAAAATTGTGTTAAATGTTTAAGAGACTGGTTACGGGAAACACCTCTGAAGGAGAGCATGGGTAGGAGGAGGCAAGGAGGACCCTCAGAGCAAAGTGCTGGGAAAGAAGGGAGGGAGGGAAAACTGGCTTTAGCCAAACTGAGGGAGTAGCTTAAACACTGAGTTTATTGGAAGAATTCTGTGTGTGTCAACACTCTGAATGCAATGCTTGCTGGGAGCAGGGACTGAATCCATTGTGGTGGACCCAGAGCAGCAGTAGCTCTACTGTCAGTCAGCTGAGCCCACCAGATAACTTTTCACAAACTCTTGACTTCTACAAACATATACATCCCTGCTACAGGCATTAGCTTGCTCATGAAACTTTATTCCTTGACGCTCTTGTTTCAAAGCAAATTATATGGTACTTTCGGTCTTAGTGGGCCCAGTGCCCGGTACGTTTGTTGTTTGATAAATGTTTGTTGAACTAAATTTTTGCCAATTAAAAGTCTGTTAGCTAAAATATTCTGAACAACCTACGTATGCATTACTGGTTTCCATCCTTTACTGATTTGGAATCATTTCTTCTTTTTCCCATCTCCCTCTTTATAGTCGGGACCATTCCTGAGCAGTTCAGTCAGTGCTGCTGTGCGCATCCTCAGGGCCATGAGTCCAGGAGCAGAAACTCCTCAGGTGGGAGGTTTATTTGGTAAATGAATGATTTAGCTTATGCGATGAGTGTATTGGCATTTAGTATTTCTAGTCCTGTTCATAGAGCAAAGCTGATATGAAGTATTTCCTGTGCTATCTTGGTTTTAGAATATTGGTCTAATATGTTTACGCAGAAACTCTCAAGATTGTGTAACTGGAGCGCAAGGCTAGCTGCCAGGGACGTGGTGTGTGCAGGGGTAGGGGACTGTATCTCCCTTAGGGATCAAGAACATGTGTTGACCAGTGTTTTGTTCACAGAAAATGTAGATATGCAGGTTTTAAACGTGTCACTAATGAGATTGACAAAATACACGACATACTCTATGCCTTTTATTTTTGGGTAGTAAAATTCTGGAAAAGTCTGTTAGCTTTATGATTTTCCTTTCTGCTTTTTTATTTGAAAGGCAGACAGAGAAAAGGGGAGAGAAAGAGAACGCTGTGTTTGCTGATTCACTCCCCACATGCCTGCAGTGGCTCACCAGGGTGGGTCAGGCCAGAGCCAGCAACCAGCAGCTGCATCTTAGTCGCCCACACGGGTGCAAAGGGAACAGATGCTTGTGCCATCTTCCACTGCCTTCCTTCCCAAACGCATTAGAAGGAAGCCAGAGTTTAAGTGGAGAAATTGGGAGTTGAAGTGGCACTCTGTATGGGATCCCCGCAGCACATTTGTTAATTTAACCCTCTGTTCCACAACTTTGGCCCCTCTTTTCTGCATTTTTATAGTTTACTTGTTTGGAAGGGAAAGAGAGTAAGAAGTAGGGGAGAGAGGAAAAAAGATCTCCAGATCTTTGTCTGCTGGTAGACACTCTCAACTGGCCACAATAACCAGATTGGGCCAGGCCAGGCTAGGAGCCAGGGAATGAATTCGGGGGCCATTATCTGCTGCCTCCAGTGTACATCAAGAGGAAGTTGGATTGAAAGTGGAGGCGAGGGCCCGGCGGCGTGGCCTAGCGGCTAAAGTCCTCGCTTTGAAAGCCCCGGGATCCCATATGGGCGCCGGTTCTAATCCCGGCAGCTCCACTTCCCATCCAGCTCCCTGCTTGTGGCCTGGGAAAGCAGGAGAGGACAGCCCAAGGCTTTGGGACCCTGCACCCGTGTGGGAGACCCGGAAGAGGTTCCTGGTTCCCGGCATCGGATTGGCGCGTACCGGCCCGTTGCGGCTCACTTGGGGAGTGAAACATCGGATGGAAGATCTTCCTCTCTGTCTCTCCTCCTCTCTGTATATCCGGCTTTCCAATAATAATAAAATCTTTAAAAAAAAAAAAAAAAAAAAAAAGAAAGTGGAGGCGATACCTTGTAGCCAGACATTCTGTTATCGGATGTCGGCATCCCAAGCAGTGGTTTCACTGCTCCACCACAATGCTTTTCTCTACTTGTTTGTTTTAAAGATTTATTCTGTTTTTGTTGGAAAGGCAGATTTACACTATTAATTATCATAGAGTTTCCTGTGGTACTAATTGACCTAGAATTAACCTGAGTTATTTGCCAGCTGTTAATAAAAGCAAACATGGGGTGGACATTTGGCACAGTGGGTTTGACACTTGTTACCCACAGCCTGTGTTAGAGAGCTTGGCTCAAATCTTAGTCCTGCACTTCTGACCCAGATTTCTACTAATGCACACCCTGCAGACAGTGGGTGATGGCTCAGGTCCTTTGGTCCTGCCACCCATGTGGACACCTGGACCAAGAACCTGGTTCCTGACTTTGGCCTGGCCCAGCTCTGGCTGTCAGGGAAGTCTGCAGAGTAAACTAGTGGATGCTTTTCTCTCTTCCTTGCAACTAAAATGTAAAATGTAATAAACAAAATATTTTAAAAAGTAGGTCATCTGCCCATCACTGAATTCTGTCTCCTGAGACAACTAGTCACATTGCTTTGTAAATGATGCCAGAAGATATAGTGCCAACCAAGCAATTTTTAGAATATTTCATGAAAAACAAGACATTCATCAAAATTCTCATCTAACAGTTGTCTTGTTAATTTCCAGCTTTGCCCTGTGTTTCTTCACACTGGTTAACACTGCAGTACCATAATATTGTTGTTGTATTTTCTTGGTAGGCTCTCCAGTGCCACCGGCCCAGTCTCCGCAGCCTCTCTTCCTGGGTGCAAGACTGCAGAGTGCACCCACTCTCACCGACATCTATCAGAACAAACAGAAACTCAGAAAGCAGCACTCTGACCCGGTGTGCCCATCCCACTCCGGGGCTGGGTACAGCTACTCACCTCAGCCCAGCCGGCCTGGCAGCCTTGGAACCTCTCCCACTAAGCACATGGGATCATCCCCACGGAGTTCTGATTGGTTCTTTAAAACGCCTTTGCCAACAATCATTGGCTCTCCTACTAAGGTGTGTTTATTAAACTCTTCTGCTCATTAACTGATAAAATATTTATGGAGAGTGTTCATGACAAAAACAGTATAATTCAATGAGCACTCCCTCTGTGCTAGGCCGTGTTGGTACTTGCCAGATACTTTCTGTGTGTGATCCTATTTAATCCTCAGAAAAGGAAATGGAGGCTTGGGAGCTGCAGTGAGCTCTCGGAGGTCACACAGGCTGTAAATGGAAGAGCCGGTATTGGCATCCAGGTCTGACTGAGTCCTGGTTACTGTGCTGTGCACCCTGCTGATTCCAGAGGCTTCCTGCATCATGTTAACTAGCCTCTGTTTCTTTAGACCACAGCTCCTTTCAAAATCCCTAAAACGCAAGCGTCTTCCAACTTGTTAGCCTTGGTGACTCGTCATGGGCCTACCGAAGGGCAGTCCAAAGAAGGGAGTGACCCACGGGAATGCTCCCACTGCCTGTTAGTCCAAGGAAGTGAGAGGCAGCGACCTGAACAGCAGAGCAAGGCCGTGTTTGGCAGGTAAAAGACTGTTTTCTTTTCTCCTGCTTTAAACATAAGAACTGTAATAGCAAAATAAATACGTTTTGTCATAAATAATATGTAAATAAAACAGCTGTCATGTCACATTAGTTTAGTAGCTAGTTTATATGATATAATTATGAGTATGTATTGTATACATTTAGAATCTCTGAAAATTGCTTCTGTAGCTATGAAGTACAGAGTTCTTCCTGAACTTCTTGAATATTCTGTTTTTGTCTGCTGTGTTGGCTGTGGAAGTTTGTGTCTTCCATAAATTATTTGGTATCTGAGTTTTTGCTTCCTTGTTCTAACTGCTCATTAACCCTTTTAAAAATGTGTACTTTTCCATGATTGACTATTCTTTCTAGATCTGTCAGTGCTGGGAAATTATCAGATCAACAAGGAAAGACACCATTAGGCGGATATCAGGGCAGCACAGACAGTTTAAATACAGAACGACCAATGGATATAGGTAAGAAAATAAATCGGATTTCTTTTTAGGTAGATACTTCTTTTAGGTATTGCTTTCTTATTCCTGTCGTGTCAAATTACCAGATACTTGGTGTCAAATTACCAGATACTTAGTAACTTATAATAGCTCACATGTGGGGCTAATGTGTTACACAGTAGTTAAACCACGGCCTGTAATGCCACACATCCCATCTGAGCTCCACTGCAAGTCCCAGCTGTTCCGCTTTCCATCCTCCTCCCTGTTATTGTGCGTGGGAAAGCAGTACAAGAGGGTCCAGGTCCCTGGACACCTATTTTACTTCACTGTTAATTTGCATATATTAGAATTCTTCAGTTGAAAATTAGACATTTTACATAGTATTTGACAGCAGTTGTAGATGTAGATCTCCCCTCACCAAAGGTGTTAAAAGATTTTCGAAATTTTTGTTTTGTCTTGGTGAACTATTTCAGTGAAGTTTTGTGGCATATGCCATTCCTTACGAAAATGAAACCGTGGTTACCTGGTAGTCACCCTGGTGTGACAGTAGTTTCAGGGGAACTCTGAATGTGTTTGAAAGAGCTGTCTCTGTTGGTGTCACACCCAGCTGTTAACCTCACTTCCTTGCCAGGCGGAAGGTGTGTTGTGCAGTTTGCTTCAAGATGAGCTAACTTGACTCCCTTGTAGAAGTGGTCTCTGAGGACAGTCTTCAAGCCTGGCTTGGACTACAGGAAGGTTCTTCCCAACTGTCTTTTCTGAGTTCTCTGACACACTTGCAGGTGGCATGTTGCTGACCTTGTTTCTGTCTTGGGTCTGCCAGCCTCCTTTTATTTGCTTACTGCCAGCATCTTCATCATTTGGACAGCTCCCTTAGGTGTGAAGATTGGACACCTTTTTCAGATAGTTTCCTTGGGGGACAACTTCAAAATTTTCTGTTTTCTGCCTTGCCCACTACCAAGGAAAAACCTCTTCACACTGCTGTGGCGCTGGCAGTCAGACAGAGCGGTCCTCTTTCTCCTGGAGAGACATCGTGGTTCAGTGCGTGAGCCATTCTTTGGTATGCTTTGTCCCTAGAACTCACTGGGGCTTAGGACAGTGTTTGAAGACAGCGTTCCTGGATGACCATAATGTGTCTTTATTTTTAAACCTTAGGAAGCTGACTAGTTCTACATGGGCGTTTAAGGCTAGGTGAATGGATTGCAGCATTTAGGCGTGAGAATACATCCTTGTGGTCCTTTCTTCATTTTTGTCTTTCGCATGTTGTTGTCTTTCTTATTATTCGAATTTACAAATTTTGCTTTCTAATTATGGAGATGTAGTTTCTGGAAATTAAGAATGTTGTTAATGGGAAAAGCTTAAAATCTTAGGTTAAAAGAAGTTGGGGTCAGTATATCTTAAATATTCCCTTGAACATACTTAAATAACTTTGTAATTGCTAAAATAAAATCTTGAATACATTGCATAGAGATAATATTATTTTATATATCTTCTGTAGCAGTGAATTCCTTTAATTATTTTTTAAGTTTTTGTGCTCTCTAGAGAATTTTTAGGACCTCCTTCATTTGTTAATTCTATGCTTTCAGTTGCATCAAGTTATAGATAAAATGAACAGAAAGGTAATTTTTCAGTAGTTTTTTTTTTTTTTTTTTTTACTATTTCCAGTAATATCTATTCTTTTGTAGAAGTAGTTATTTTTAAAAATTTATGGTTTGGTAGAGGTTGCCTCCTGCTTCCATTCTGTGGTTCTGGAAATGTAACGCTTCTCACATGCCTGAGTGTGGGAAAGCTCTGAATAGCTCTCATTGATTTTGCTTGGCTCAGTGAATAGGAGATTTTTCACCTGCCTTTCCTGTAACCAAAGCTGAGCACACTGTCCAACGCTTGTCCTATTTCCCTTCTTTCCTGACAGAGGGAGGGTGTGACTCTAAGGCCTGTGTGTCTGCGTCTTCCTACAGCTTTTATTCCCAGTTCTTAGTTTATACTTTTTTCAAGTTGTCCTCAATGTATATGACTTGCATTTTAGATATTTTGAAAATATTCAGAAGTAATGCAACTTTGTGGTGAAGATTCCTACAGCTGTGAAGAGATTACTCCAAAATGTCTGTAATAGAAATGTAATACCAGATTTTCTGATTTTGAGAGAAATGCTTTGTGTTAAAACGAAACAAAACAAAACCCTCCTAGTGTACCTAGTGTAGTTTCCCTGTGTGGCCCTGCCCCGGGGATGAGCACTCTCAAGGCGGTAACAGCGTGCTGTCCCTGCTTGATTGCAGCTCCCGCAGGAGCCTGTGGTGTTGTCCTGGCACCTCCCACAGGAGTGGCAGCAAGTTCGAAGGCTGTGCTCTTCACTGTGGGGTCTCCTCCACACAGTGCCACGGCCCCTGCTTGTACCCACATGGTCCTCCGAGCAAGAACCACTTCAGGTGAGGCGCGTTGGTGCTGTGAGGACCTCTGGCTGGTGTGTGGAGTGCAGTGCTCAGATAGTGACGTGGTGCCAGAGCAGACCTGTCATTCGGCTTCTCTGGTCTTCAGTGTCTGTAGAAATGGGGATAACCTTAAAGATATAAGAAGTAAATGAAAACCTTCATAAGGTAAATGCTGTGCTATTTAAATAACACGTAGTTGTAAATATGTGCTTATAAATTAAAAATAATATAAATGTGATTTCTCCATAAAGAAGCAGCTGTGTATATATACCACTTAGGTTATACATTGAGGGCTTATTTTTATAGGCCTTATAAGTTATTTGAAAATGATAGGTTATTTGTTTCTGTTTTGTTTTTTTAGAAGTTTAGGGTTTCATTTTTTTATGGACATGTTAGATCTTTGGGACTTCAGTCTTTGAACTGCATTTAGACAATCAGATAAAGCTGTTTCCATGTTTTTATTGTACTAAGTGGCTATAAATATGAAAAAATTAAGATAAAAGTACTTAGATTGGACTTGAAATAAACAGTTAGATATAATGTATATATTGGACCTTATGTAAGTTCTTTTTCTCAGAATAAAGTACTAGTCACAACTAGAAGTAGATGAGAGAGGAAGAATAGACTCAAGTATTGATATCGAGATTACTAAAAATCTTAAATACTAAGTTATCATCTAAAGTTTCAACAGTTAACACTCCAGCAGTTTTTAAAGTATTATACTTGATGTTGAAGTGAGTGGGATCTGTGTGCTTACATCTGTTTTACAAGTTAATGTAGCAGTTCTTAGGAACGGCTGTGAAAATATTGTGTATAGTAACAGTTCCTGTATGTAATTCCACTTGGGACGATTTCATCACAGCAAAAGCATTTAAAAGAAGGAAACACTGTATGTTTCATCTGTAATGTGACAAAATCAGAAACACATAAATTGACTCCATTTATAAAGTTAGGGAATGGCTAAGCATCTGTTGAGCTTTCTAATTGTAAACAAGGGGAAATGTTTATGATATATATTTGTGTAAAACATAATAAACTAGCTATGATGATGTCTATAAAATATACATCTAGAGAAGGAATAAGAATGAACATGGAGAACTAAAAGCTCAAACAGGATAGGGGCTGGGTGACTTACCTTTTAACATCTCCTCTCTTGCTTCAATAGGTTTTGTTGAGTACGTAAGAGTAGCAGTGGGCGTGCCAGCTCTTTCTCTGGGACCTAACTCTGGGCGCGGGGCCTTGTGTGCTGTGCTTCCTTGCAGTGGGGTCCAGCAGCTCGGGAGGCTCCTTGTGCTCCGCAAGTGGCCGCGTGTGTGTGGGCTCCCCGCCTGGGCCCTTGGGCTCTTCCCCTCCGGGAGCAGAGGCAGCTCCCAGCCTGAGATACGTGCCTTACGGTGCTTCACCCCCTAGCCTAGAGGGGCTCGTCACCTTTGAAGCCCCTGAACTGCCGGAGGAGACCCTGATGGAGGTAGAGGAGAGGCTGTAGTGGCATGTGAATGCGATGTGTGAACGGTCTGGTCCGTGCGGTAGTCCTGAAGTCATGCTCTTCTCTCTACCTGACCTTTTCTGTTCTGTTTGGAAAACATGGCTGACACACTCTCAGGATCATGTTGCCAGTGACACTCACCCATGGCAAGGTTCACTGGAGGGACACATACAAATTTGTGTGGATTTTGTTTACTACTTATGGATCTTAAAATAATAGTATTTGTCCTATAACGATAGCATTCCATTCTCAAAGTATGCTTTTCTTCCCAAATTAAAAACGATTATATAACATCAGTCTAGGTTTACAGAACTGATAAACTCTGATGCCGGATTAGTCATTGATACTGCTAGAGAATACCTTCTATGCTGGTGTTTGTCGATGAGCTGCATGCCCCTGGAGACTGTTCTCCTGGGAGAGATACATTGTATTTTGAGTTGCTGGACACAAGTCCAGAATGGAAGTTTGTCTTAAGAGTCCAAAGGATAGTGTATAATTCTGTTTGAACTCAAAACACCACTGAGTGAAGTAAGCTCTCTCAGTCAGGAGTACACTGCTAAGGTAGCCTGAGTTTTAATTATAATTGTCAGCTGAGTAAAGAATACCTTTTCCAGACTGCTGCTGCTTTTATTTAACATAAATAAGAGTAAATATTTCACATAAAATTTACAAAAATTACAAGAATAGTGGTTTTGTAATTTAGTAATAATCTAATGATCTAAAATTGTAAAACCAACAAACAAAAAAGAACAGTTCTGTCTTTCCCTCTCCATCAAACAAGATAAAAATTATTTTCTAGTATGTGTCCTGGTGCATTGAAAATACAGCCCATTGTACCGTCAAGAGACAAGAGACTTGAACCGGTGTTAACTTAAGCTGTGTCTAGGAAAGTGACTCTTCAAAACAAAAGGAGAGCAAGAAACGTTGAATCTTATTTAAGATTTTAAAATACATTTGTCATTAAATCTCAACACAGTGTCAATTCCAAAATGTGCTTATAGCAGATCTCAAGGCAGTGTTGATTTCAGAAGCCTCAGCTTTCAGGAACACTCCTTCTGATACAGTTATGGCTGCCTGTGCTTCTCTGTTCATGCAAAAAAAAAAAAAAAAATCGCAAATTTAGAACTTTGCTATTACAAGACCCTGCTACTGAAAAGCCATCAGACATTCAGAAAGGCATTTTCTAAATGAAAAGAAACTAGTACAGTCCTCTGATGCGTAAAGAAGTGTGATTTAGTATGTGAAGTATACTTGCAATCTTGACAACTGTTCTGTCATGTTTTTGTGTTATGCATATTGGTGCGTGTGTTCAGTTTGTATTTTCTTCTGATGAAAGCACAGTGACCTCTCTTTGGAGCTTACCTGTGTGGAGGCTCTGATACATACATACAAGGCCCTGCCCCTACCTACAGTTAGCTTCTTTTGTGTTTTTCTTACCAACTTTCTGAAATTTATAAAAAATATCGGTCTCTTGTTCATTCTGATACTCATAAGTGTAGAAAAGCATTAACGGCAGCCCAGGTTTATGTACCTAAGTAAGTCTTGACCTATTCGTAACCTGAAATTATCTGTGTCTCGTTGACTCTGCTGCAGCGGGAACACACAGATACCTTACGCCATCTGAACATGATGCTGATGTTCACTGAGTGTGTGCTGGACCTGACGGCCCTGCGAGGGGACAATCCTGAGCTGTGCACATCTGCCGTGTCCTTGTACCAGATCCAGGAGAGCGTTGTCGTGGACCAAATCAGCCAGCTGAGCAAAGACTGGGGGTAGGTGCCCGTTCTGTTGTTCGTTTCTAGGTCCTTCGTGCATTCTGTAAACTTGTGTCTCAGATACAGGCATTATCATCCACTGAAAATTGGGTCTCAGTATTAGAAACTCCAAGGGACTCTCTGAATTGCTCATGAGACACAACCTCAGTGTGTGTGCCGACAGCTAAGGTTGTGCAGTTTTGGCATTCCCCTTTCCTTGTAAATGATACAGTGAAGGAGCTTGTTTTATTTGAGGAAATCCAGTGTGTTCAAAGTATACACATCTTTTTTCATGCCAAGCCTTCTCCCTTTAGGAATTATTTGCACTCAAGACAATCAAGGAGAGGGCAGGTGTTTGGCATAGCAGTTAAGATACTCCTCCGAATGACTGCATCCCATGTCAGAATGCCTGGGTTTGAGTCCTGGCCACTCCTGAGTCGAGGTTTCTGATATCGTGATCACTTGAGGTGATGCCTCAAGTACTTGGGTTCCTGCCATTCACATTGGAGATCCGACTTATTTCAGCCTGGATTAGTCCTGTGGGCATTTGGGGAGTAAACAAACAACCAGATGAGGTATCTCTCTCTCTTTTCTTCCTCCCCCTCTTCGCTTCCATTCAACTAAAATCTACCAGTCATTCAAGCAGGAGGATATACTTGAGAAAGACCTTTAAGTGGTGTGCTAATGTGTTGGTCACTGAATCTGGTCAGTGGTTCAAAGGTAACGCTCTGCTCCTGTCTTCTGAGTCCAGGCGCGTGGAGCAGTTGGTGTTGTACATGAAAGCTGCACAGCTGCTTGCGGCTTCCCTGCATCTTGCCAAAGCCCAGATCAAGTCCGGTAAACTGAGCCCATCCACAGCTGTGAAACAAGGTATGGGAGCAGACTGCAGTGTGTGGCACCTGGGCCTGAGTTGCCCTGTCCCATCCTTGCTCAACATTCTTAACTGGGAAGAATGCTGTCGTGGTTTGTTTGTACTTTAAACCATGTAATCACTGTAGAGACAGACAAAAGTGTTCTCAATCTTTCCTACTGCAAGGCAGAGTATAGGATGTCATGGTCAGGCTTTTCTTTCCCCGAAGGTCATTTAGTGTTATGTTCCTTATATCCTCAGGAAAGGTATGCGTTACTGTGAGTTTGTTTTTGGAGAAAAATTAAAGTCAGTTCCATCTCTGCTTTTCTTCAGTTGTCAAGAACCTGAATGAGCGATATAAATTCTGCATCACCATGTGTAAGAAGCTTACAGAAAAGCTGAATCGCTTCTTCTCGGACAAGCAGAGATTTATTGATGAGATCAACAGTGTGACTGCAGAGAAGCTCATCTATGACTGTGCTGTGGAGATGGTAACCCTCTTCAAGACTGGCTCTACCCTTAGACTGTTGCGAAGTATCTTTTTAAAAAGAGTTTATGCCCTGTCCCTCTTAAAGGCTAAGTGTTGTGATTTCTGAGGAGTATTTTTAATTAATTAATTAATTTATTTATTTATTTTTTAAACATATTTTTATTGCATTTTATTTTTTTAAAACTAATTACATTGCATTATGTGATACATTTTTTATGCACTGGGATTCCCCCAGCCCCTCCCCACACCCTCCCCCCACGGCGGATTGCTCCACCTTGTTGCCCTTCCATAGTTCAAATTCAGTTGACATTCTTTCATTGGAGGTATTTACTAAGCATAAAGTCCAGCATCTTATTGTCCTGGTAAGTTCAATGGTTTCTTGGTGAGACCATCTCTGGTCTGAAGGTAGAGCTGGCAGAGTATCATCCCAATCAATTAAAAGCCCCAACATAATATTTCCAACCATTTACAACATTGTGGCATTATTGACATGGTATTGATTAACCAATATGTTAATAGAAAAATGCAGGTTCTCAACCACAACCTGTGACTTCTTCATAGACATTTCAATTTTGGTTTATATTCAACCATGTTCTATATACCTTAAAATGGCTTAGATTGCTATTCAGCTGTCTCATGCCTATTTTAATTTTAGTCTTTAGCAGTTTATAGCATTGAAGCATGTGTCCCACCCAGTGAGTTATCAGTGTATCCCCGCTGACCGTTTCCTGTCTGGTTCTAAGCTTTCCTTGTTGTTCTCTGTCTATCTATTCTAGTTTTGTTTGTTTGTTTGTTATGAGGGGTTTCTGGAGCATTCCTGATGGTTATTACGAGAGGGGGTGGGGTCCCAAAATTGGAAGCAGGCAAGGACCAGAGAAAGCTCCTCTCCCTAGTCCCGAAGGAAGTTTACTGTTCTTCTGTTTCTGTGGACTGCTCAGGGATCCTGGTTGTTGTTCCAATGACCTTGGATCCTGCAAGGCAGGATTTGGGCTTCTTCCATCCCATGTGGTAGATCCAATTGGGTGTGGGTGACCTTAGAGTTCTTGGCCTCCAAAGGCACTCTGTTTCCCCGTGGTCTCCTTGGCAGTAGGGATGTAGTCCTCGGAGCTCATACTGATAGTCCTTGGTGAGGATCTAGGAGTCTTCAGGTTTGGGGTAAAAGCCTCTGAGGAGTATTAATCAACATTTTACTAATAGTGTAATTTATTACTCTGGTTACCACATTTGGTAAAACATTACTATGCCTTTTGTTATCAAACATTGCTAACGCTGGACAGAACCTGATCATTTTATAGTTGGCATCTAAAAGTATTGGCTGGATCTATTTTTGTATTTTCTAATTTTCAAGAAAATATGATGTGATGAAAATGTTAGGAAAAATACCTCTTTATCAACCCATTCTACAAAAGTTCATATGAGGGCCCAGCGCCATGGCCTAGTGGCCAAAGTCCTCACCCTGAACACGCTGGGATCCCATATGAGCACCAGTTCTAAGCCCAGCAGCTCCACTTCCCATCCAGCCCCCTGCTTGTGGCCTGGAAAAGCAGTCGAGGACAGCACAAAGCCTTGGGACCCTGCGCCCGTGTGGGAGACCCGGAAAGAGCTCCTGATTCCTGGCTTTGGATTGGCACAGTACCGACTGTTGTGGTCACGTGGGGAGTGAATCATCAGATGAAAGATCTTCCTCTCTGTCTCTCCTCCTCTCTGTATATCTGACTTTGCAATTAAATAAATAAATAAACAACTTGTTTGAAAAAAAGTTCATATGATCACTTCTCACTGATTTAGTACTTTGAGTCACACTGCTATTCTAGCCTTGTTTTGAAAACCATTAAATAAAGAGTCTTATAAAATGTGAAAAACAAATATCGAGACCAAAAAACATCATGTTGTTCTATACTACTGGCATAAATAATATGCATTAATCTATACTGAGTTAAGACTTCATATGATAATTTTTTTTTTAGTTTTGTGCCAGGAAAAATGTCCTCTTAAAAGAAAATGCAATTCTTCTGCAGTAAGTCTTTCTTTTCTGATAATACAAGCCATGTAATTTCATTAAGTTACTCCTTTCACCATGGCTGCTTAGAGGTGTCAGCACTTTGGCTTAGTTATTCCTTTTTCCTTTTCTTTCAATGGCCTTGGTTTTCTGTATCCATTATATATACTTTGTGGTAAATGGCTTTACATTAGTTTTTCAAAGAGGCACAGCGTCTTAACAAGTAAGCCAGAATGCTGGATTACTGACTGAGAGTTCTGGCATTTAGTGATTCAAGAGAAAATCAGAATACTGTTGGCCGAGCCCTGCGAACACCATGACAGAGCCCCCTCCCTGCCGTCTAGCTCCCTCCTGCTCCTCCCTTATCACTAGCCCTACATGGGATCCGGGATGGGCTTTCCCACCGCCTGCTTCCATGGTCTAGGTTAGAGGCACCTCCTGTGTGCACTGTACCACCCTGGTCCTCCTGCAGTAGTATAGGTTCCGTGGAATTCCAGTGGAGTGTTTGCCGGCCCCTGTCTCCTTCCAGACAGTGAGCTCTCCTTTTGTAGGCCTAGTACCTGGCACTTCGTAATGCTCAGTAAGCATCCATGAAGGTCTGAATAACTACACTCCAAAATTCTTTGACTAGAAAAAGCTGATAAATGACTTTTTAACATCATCTAATCGTATTATCGTAAACAAAAATCTACTTTAATGAATTGCCACATTACTCTAACGTAAAAGTGAATGTAAAATAAACTGCATATAGTGCAGTCATGGGGGAACCAATGGAACAGGTTCCAGTTTCCAACTGCATGTTACATAGTGCGTATGTTTATAGAAGCATTACATATTACCCCATAAAAATGTAGTGTTTAGATGCCAGTATACATCTCTGAGTCCTGGAATCATGTAAGTTTTATTTCTTTGTTTTAAAATGGTGTAAGCTTTATGTAGTTGAGCAGATTATTTCATCATATGTGTTCATTTTAGGCATATTTCACTTAAGGCTACACTGCCCAAGTGAATTTGTATTTTCGTGGAAAAGCTGAGACTCCTTTTGTCTTTGCTGCCTCGTTCCAGGTTCAGTCGGCTGCGCTGGATGAGATGTTTCAGCAGACTGAAGATACTGTTTATCGCTATCACAAGGCAGCCCTTCTGTTGGAAGGCCTCACCAAGATTCTCCAGGATCCCGCAGATATTGAAAACGTGCATAAATGTGAGTTGATGTTCGCTGGTAGGTTGAAGTTTGTCACCTACAGGAGTGGTGGCTTGGAATGGAATCACACTGCCTTAGTTTGCATTTTGGATTTCCAGTCCTGGGCCAATCACTAAGCTTTTCAGAGGTCTCAAATTCTGGTTGATGGAGCTGACTGATAGTCCCTGTCTTACAGAGTGGTTAGGAAGATTAGAGAAAATACAAGTTATTTCTACTATATAATTTTATTTAAGTATGTATACATATCTCTAATATAGAAATAGAACTATTTTAATACACTCATATATTTACATTAATGGAAGTCAAATACTAGTATGTTATTTTACATTAAAATATTAAAATAAAGGTACTTTAGAAAGTTGATGAAAAATGAAATTGAAAGTGTGAGTTTATTTTAGGGTAGATACTTTTTGGAAATCCATGCTTAGTGTTTATAATACACATTTAAAAAATTTTTTGGAACAACATTTATTGCGCTGAGCAAAATATTTACACCAGAATAAAATCATGCTTTTAATTCCATTTTTCAATGAACTTAAGTTATATATGTATATTAATGCATTTACTATAATTAACATGTAAATAGATATATTTAATAAGAAGAGGAACTTTGATGTTATACTTAAGCGCAGTTGAGATCAGCATTCTAGTGCAGCATGTTAAGTCACTTCTTGGGGTGCCTGCGTCCGACATCAGAGAGCCTCTGCTTCTGCTCCGGGGTCCTACTGATGCACCCCTGGGAATGCAGCAGATGATGGAGCCCGCTGTCCAGGTGGGAGACGGAGTTCCCTGGCTCCTGGTTTTGGCCTGGCATAGCCCTGTTGTGGGCATTTGTGTGTTTGAACCGGTGGATAGAAGATCTGTTTTCTATTATCTCAGACATACCTTTCAAATAAATAAAAATAAGATGAGCTTTTCAGTGATTGCAGACTACTATGACGATTCTGTGTAGTACAGATTTTTTTAGCAGAGTGGTGAACAGCAGGGTATTGGGATGAGATAGTAACTTATTTTTAAAAAGTTCATTTATTTGAAAGGCAAAGTGAGAGACAAAAAGAGAGAGCGAGCTGGTGATTCACTTCCCAAGTATCTGCAACAGCCAGGATTGGCCAGGTTAGCAGCCAGGAACTTCGTCTGGGCTTCCCACATGGGTATCAGGGGCCCGAGTACCTGGGCTGCCTTCTGCTGCCTTTCCAGGCACATTAGCAGAAAACTAGATAGGAAGTGGAATAGTCAGTACTTGAACTGCCCACTCTAGTTTGGAACATGGGCATCCCAAATGGCAGCTTAACATAGCTGGACCATGGTGCTAACCTCCAGATGTTGTTAGTTTTCAGATGCAAGCTCAGGCTGGTACTTTACCTAATTATTAAGACACTTGCATTTTTATCAGAATACCTGGTTTGAGTTCCAGCTCCAGCTCCCAACTCCAGCTTCCTATTATAGACTCTGGAGGGTACATACTTATACTACATTTTGAATGGCAGTTTTTAAATTATTTGCAATTGTGACAAGCCAACTCTTAAAAGCTGAATGTTCTTTGTATGATGCATTTATCTAAATTTCAGCAATGTGCTGTTCTAAGGTAGAAATTATATCAGACTATTACAAGGCAGACAGAAGCATTCACAACTGTTAACTTTGGGGCAAAGAACAGAAAACGGAGTAGAGTGATTGTGTGTTTTTTTTAAGCTTTATTTATTTGTATTGGAAAGTCAGATATACAGAGAGGAAGAGAGACAGGAAGATCTTCCATCCACTGGTTCACTCCCCAAACGGTCAGGGCTGCGCTGATCCGAAGCCAGGAGCGAGAAGCCTCTTCTGGGTCTCCTGTGCAGGTGCAGGGTTCCAAGGCTTTGGGCTGTCCTCGACTGCTTTCCCAGGCCACAAGCAGGGAGCTGGATAGGAAGTGGAGCAGCCGGGACATGAACTGGTGCCCATATGGGATCCCAGCACATGCAAGGCAAGGACTTTAGCCACTGGGCCCCTTGGTTGGTTTTGAAAAATTTTTTTTCTTCTGAACTTCACTTTAAATATTTTATTTTCAGATAAATCTAGTATTGAAAGAAGATTGTCAGCACTCTGTTATAGTACCGCAACTGTGTGAACAGCAGCCATTCTGAGAACCGACCGTGGGGACATGAAACGATCCGTTCGGAATGCGGCGTGTGCTCTGCCACCCCATACCCAGGAAACTGTGGTTTCTTATCTGGTGACTACCAAAGAATGAGCAATGATTTCAAAAAGGAAAAGCAATCCAAAAACTACTTATTTGTAGAAAACCTGCCTTATCGGAGAAGTCACCCCTTCCCTTTTTCTTTGTAAAAGCAGAAGCAAGACTATTCCACTTGGCTCCCAGTTTGAACTTGGTAAATAAATGTACCTTAGAACTAGACCTACCAGTACAGTTATTCTTAAGGATAATTACAAATGAAACAGACTGAGTGATTCCCCACTCAGTTCATCAGAGTAGTGTGTGAAATTCCATGTGTTTGCTGAGGTATACAAGTAAATAATAATAGTAATAATAATAAAACTACATCCCATCCAGGCAGTTGGATATTTGGAATAAGTTTCTCAATATCTGAGCATGCATCCTCAGACAGCTCAGGAAGAAATAGCTTAAGAAACGAAAGATGACTCTTGAGGAAGTTCTGAAATCTTCCATTTGATCTTAAATGGACATGTTAATCTTCCAAAACTCTTTCATATTGCACTAATTTATTAAAACAATTGCATATTGGATTTTGCGATTTAAGACTAACCGAGGCACAATGAACTTGTTTAAAATATTTTACTTGATTACGTACATATACCCTTTCCAGGTTTCACATGTAATCGCTAGTGAACTTCTAAGTGGTTACAACTTGTGTTCATGGGAACCTTTGCATTTTTTTAACTACTCATCGACACATACAGATTTTCTCAGTAATATTTTGAGTTCTGATTATTTGCTTTTGGTTGCATGCAGAATGTGCATTGATGCCTGTGACCTTAGATTTCTGAAAGGCACTAGGTATATCTGGGCAGTATTAAAAAGAAATGTCTCATGAATCAAGTTTGGAGAATTTTAGTAGAGCCAAAACACAGTTGAAGATGTAAAGGCTTGTTAGTAATGTGGATTTTCTACATGAAGTCAGTGAAAAGTGAAGTTTGTTTTGTGTTAGGAAAATGGGCAGCTCTCTCCAGCCTAATGTGTGTTTTTTCATGTTAATCCTGACAGTTCACCCAGTAGCTTGTCATGGAGAATGCAGGCAGTTGACACCCCCTTCCACAATTGGCCCCTACTATATTATCTTGTTTCTTTTACTTACTTGCTTGAATACTTGAATAAACTATTCACCAGTTGAAATCCTTTTATTTTAGTCTTTTTACATAGAATAATCTGAACTCTGACAGATTGCACAGATGCTCCTTGGCATTAACCTGATTTTAGTGTACTGATAAAACAAGTATAATTTTCCCTTAATTTTACAAAGTAATGTAATTTTTACCTTATTTATCTATATGAAATTCTAGCAATTAATTTGAACATTTATTTATATATTTGTATTTTTAAGTCTTTAATACCGTGTTTCTACCTCTCATTTGTAACTGCATGCATTGTCCTTGAAACTAGGTAAAATTCACTGAATTGTGTAATAAATAGCCTTTTTATTATTGCCTGTACAAATGTATATTAAGGTAAAATAAAACTGACCAGTGTTTCTAGGTTACAGTTGGGTCCATATTAAGTGGCTTGTCAAGCCAGATACTTCCTTTTTGTGTTTGAAGATCTGGTTATAAAAATCCTTTGTTAGACTTTCTAACCCATTTCATTCATGTTTTCTTAGTTACCACCTGTGTAACTTCAAGTGGATAGATGTGTTCCATCCCCTCCCTTCTCTCCCTGCTGTGTTATTTTTAACATAGGATGAAGAGCACTCCAAAGGTTAGAGTGGGTAAGTCATTGGACTGAAATCAGGAACTGGGTCTGTGCTCACACCATGCTTTGTGACTTCCGTGTTTGACCTTTTCTTGCATAATAAAGGTCTTATGGTAGTATAGTCTCAATAGCAGTCGAGGCTGACTGGTTTAAGAGATTTTTACCTTGATTGTAGCAATAATAAACATACTTTGTTTCCATGAGTCTGTTTTTAGATTTCAAGGCCAGGCAGGATGGTTGAATTCCCAGCCTTGCAACTGTCGGGATCTCATACTGGCACCAGTTTGTGTCCTGGTTGTTCTGCTTCCCATGCAGCTCCGTGCTGATGGCCTTGGAAAGCAGTGGAGAATGGCTCCAAGTCTTAGGACCCCACACCCTCACAGGAGATCCAGAAGAAGCTCCTGGATCCTGGTTCCTGGCTTCAGATCAGCTCAGCTCTGGCCATCGTGGCCATTTGAAGAGTGAACCAGCAGATGAAAGATCTTTCTCTCTTTCTGTAAATCTACCTTTCCAATAAAAATAAATGGATCTTTTAAAAAATAGATTTCATATTGTGTGTCTCATAAATGGGAATGGTCCAGTCCCACATTTATGTATTGATACCTGTATTTGAACTGTAACCTGAAAAAGTATTGACCACACAAATGGAAAATAGAAGGATGATCTATGAATAGCTAATTGGCTTTAATTGTTCCCTTTAGCAGACTAAAGGTCCATGCTCTAAGCCATTTTCCCCCATAGTCCCCTGCTCTCTTCTCTCCACTGATGGAAATGCCCAGAGCAGTATGTTTTGTCCTTGGTAGAGTCAGGTACAGAAACTAGGGAGGAGATTGTTGTTAGGGCTGAGCTCCTCAGTCCCCAAGGACCATAAGGTCAACACTGAGTTGGAGGCAGTGGATGTGAGAACATGGAGTTGGCACCCCAGATCTGTACATCTTTGTAATCTAGTCCCAGCACTCTGCAGCTGTCCCACAACCGTGGCCTTCCAGAGGGCGACCTGCCTTCTTCTAGCTCACCCTTCTGCTGAGTCTTCCTTCTGTATTCAACTAGATGTTCACAGCAGCTTTTTACTGATGCTGATATGGGAATATCACATCTAAATATCATGTCACCCTTTTTTAATTTTAGTGGAAGCAACATTCAGTCCTAGTCCCCATCAAGAGAAATTGTTCTGTCCTTTCCAGGGTTATGTATTTGAGCTGAGGAGGAGGTTACTGTTAGGGCTGGGCCGTCTTGGTCTGCGAGAGTAACAAGGCACCAGTTGAGCCACTGGACGCGAGGACTTTGGCTCAGATATCTGAAAAACCCTTGTGAAGATAGTAGTGATGTAAGCATTGCTTTGGCGGAAGAACCACGCATTGTATCGATGCTCCCTCCGCTTAGTGATTTGTGTAGACCATGGTTTTTTTTTTTTTTAAAGATTTTATTATTATTGGAAAGCCAGATATACAGAGAGGAGGAGAGACAGAGAGGAAGATCTTTCACCCGATGTTTCACTCCCCAAGTGAGCCGCAACGGGCCGGTGCGCGCCGATCCGAAGCCGGGAACCTGGAACCTCTTCCAGGTCTCCCACGCGGGTGTAGGGTCCCAAAGCTTTGGGCCATCCTCAACTGCTTTCCCAGGCCACAAGCAGGGATCTGGATGGGAAGTGGAGCTGCCGGGATTAGAACCGGCACCCATATGGGATCCCGGGGCGTTCAAGGCGAGGACTTTAGGCGCTAGGCCACGCCGCCGGGCCCCATGTGTAGATCATGTTTTAAAAACCAGCATATTTGAAAAGCAAAGTTCCAGAAAGAAGATCAGACAGAAAGAACTTCCATCTTCTGGTTCACTCCCCAAATGGCCAAAAAGGCCAGGCCTGGACCATCTTGCGGTGTTTTCCCAAGTGCATTAACAGGGAGTTGGATTGCCAGTAGGACAGCCAATAATTAAAACAGATCCCATGTGGGATGCCAGCGGTGTGTCAGGTGGTGGCTTAACCTATTGCTCCAACACAGAAAGTGAAGTTGAGGCACGTTTCTCCAGGAGGATGACGACCAGGAGTAGTCACTGGCTTTGTGTTGCCGTTCATAGTCCCGCTCTGGAGCAGCTGTACTTCCTGGACCTGGCGTCCAAAGCCATCAAAGCTGCTGGGTCCCTCTCCTGTTTCTTGTTTATTGGAGCCTTTGTGAAGGTTCCTTCTTTTGGAGAGAAGTCGAAGTGTTGTTTTCCTTACCTGGAGCAGGAAGCAGCCTCAGGGCCAATGGACTTTAGGACTGGCAACTGGGACAGCCAACCCAAAATTGTAGCATTTGTGCAGGAGGAGAAACCAAACTGGTAAAGGACCTTGAGAATTCTGTGATCACTCTAGTGCATGGGGATGGAACAGAGGTGACTGAACCGGGGGTCTAGGATGCCACTAGGCTGTGCCTCCAGCCCTGGGATCTGGGCTGTCCTGGACAGGCTGCCTGGGTGAGCCGACCTGGCACTGCTCTGTGCTGTGTGCCCTCCTCTATGATAATTTGCTTATTTAGAGTTCTCTGCCTCTTCAAGTTTTCCAATTGATCTCCAGTTGCTGTTGCATCCTGTACAATTACATGTCTTTGGGCACATTCCTTCACCTCTCCAGATCCCTTGGATGGCAGAAGAGCATGTAGAGGTGGTAAAAGTAAGTTAAGGCGTATGAACAGCACAGGATACACAGAATGCCAGGGAAGGAGGAACAGCTTGATTCCCTTTGGTACCCACCTGTGTCCTGCTGGACCCATCTTCTGGTGGAGGACAGCAGAAGCCTGAGAAGCTCATGAGGGTAATGATGTGTGCAACCCTCATGCGCCTGGAGCTTGAGCCTGCTGGCGCTAGGCACTGCAAACCAGAGCCTCCCAAGTGGAAAGGGTTTCTGTGACGTGAATGAACTCAACCACGGAATGACCCGTTGGCAACATGTCCTGCTTGTTTGCCTCAGTGTGAGGTAGAAGGAGCCTCCACAGGCACTGCCCCAACCTGAGACCAGTTCCTCCACTGGTGCCAGTAGACAAAGCCCCCTTCTCTAGGAGTGCCCTGTGGGCTGGTGCTGTAAGTGGGCACGCTCCCGTTCTCAGCTCGGTCCTGGCCCCTGAGCTCAGGAGGAGGGAGGGAGACATGTACAACTAGTGAGTCTTTCCTTCGCGGTTCAAGTCATTGTGTCTACCCAGTCTTTCTTCTACTCATAGTTCCCTTGTCAGTCCTCTGCACTGGAGGGCTCTTTTGCCGCCAGTGTGGGTCTACTACAGTGTCTATTCAGGTGGGGACCCCCAACCTCCTGCTGCAAGGACGGGCCAGCAGAGAAGGAAGTGGCCTGTGGCTGGCCACACCTGCAGAAGCCCTTTTCCAAGTCGTTCTATGGCCGATTGAGTCCCTTGTGCCTGGCACGTTGATACCGTGGGAGAACAGCAACAGGAAGCCTGCAGCCACCTGAGCAGAGGCCCTTGCTCTGTCCCTCCCAGAGCATTTCAGAAAAGATTAAGGTGAACTGATTGTGTTCTCTGGGAATAAATTAGGAATTCCCATCAGGAGCAGAAACAGCAGGACTGACATGGCTTTGATAGCCAGTACCTGACATGGAGCTGGAAAGTAGACTGACGTTTCTGGCAGTATTTTGCACATGGGTCTTGCTGTTTCTTAGATCTCTTTTCCACCCTGGGAGGAAACAACAACCCTGTGTACCTGTCCTTGGGGGAGAACTTCTCTAAAATACCATGAAAAAGTGCCCGGGGGGGGGGGGCCAGCGAGGTCCCCTGACCTGGAGGCAGTGTGGGCTTCCTCTCTACCTTTGCTCTCCAGCTGCAGAGAGAGAGATCAACCGGGCTGGAAGAGGTGGAAACGGAGGGAAACCAAGCAAGACCTCAGAGATTGTGCGTAGGAGGCTGGGTCTGTGAGTCTGGGGGCCTGGATTGCTATCAGCTCCTGCCGAAAAGCAGAAACACAAACACTGTGACTTGGTACCCCCTGCCAACAGCTCAAGAAGCTGTCCTTTTTATTTACTCAGATACATCACAAGCCTCTGCACAACATTTGATTGTTCTGATTTTGACTTCATGACCAAGCCAGCATGCACAGATGTTCAGTTAAATTAATTTTTTACTTCATAGTCAACCAGGTGCTCTTAAAAAAATAGTTCTGTAAGTTACTATAATCACTTCCTTCAAAGCAAGCCATCATTCAGTCTTCAGTAGTACCCATTAGGTGACAGCCAGGACTCCAAGGCCCAGGCACATGCGTTTACCCACTAATTAGTAATACATTCCCCCTACATTTCTGTTTCTACAACCTATCTATCACTTAATGGGAGAAATACAATAAAAGGGAAAGAACAAAGATCCAAGACAGAAGTTTCAAATATTAAATTCCCCTACAACTACAGGCTCTAAAACCCCATAAACAGTCAAGCGATAATTAAAAGCATATCTGTATGATATTAATAAAAGCACCCTATAATTCCTCTAGCCAAAAAATTACAAAAACGACTAAAACAGATATGTTTTCTATGCTCCAAAACGTTGCAAGGACAGGCTAACATTTAAGATCACAGTAACTGTATTTATTGCCATAGCAGTTTCAGCTCATACTCCCATCAGGACACCAGGACACCGCCTGCAGGCCCTGCCCCACAGCTTCCAGCTGTACGGCAGGGTCTGGCGGAGGTCTCTCCAACCACCTCTGTGCAATTTCACTCCCTTTTTGCATGGACACTCAAGCACCCCACTAGGAATTCTGAAATCTATTGAGGCGTTGTTGTTTGCCCCTGTGGGGTGGGTTTTGCAAATGATGTGAGCTTGGGAGTTAATGTTTCTGACAATGTCTTGGTGAGTGGGCCTTTAATAATTTACACACAGGAGTGCAATTAAGCCCAGGCCATTTCTGGACACTTTATTGTGTGCCTACCCATTGCCCTGGAATCTGGCCCAGACACGTAGCACACCTTCTGGGAAATGGCTTGATAAGTATCCTCAAAATTAATGGAAGTGATGGGAGTATGTTTGCTTTGTGAGTTTATTTCCCGAATAGTGCATTTCAGGACGACACGCTCAAATCAGTTCTGCCTTTGCTAAGCGTGTTTTCCTACGATGTGTTTTATTGGATAGAAAATGTGAAAATCAACTGGTAGTAGGTGATGATAATTTAATGTCAAAGCTAGCAGAGGCCTGGTGAGGGACGTGGCTGCTCTTGCGTCTCCTCCTGTGTGGTCCAAGCTCCTGATGGCTTGGGAAGCTCCAGCTCCTCCAGGTTCAAGGACTCCGCATTGCAGGTGTCAGAGGAGCTAAGGTCATCTGTAGGAAAGGCATGGGAGCAGGGGTCAGTGGGGAGGACAGGGAGGAGGCAGCGAGCGGGTAATGGGACGGGTGTGCATGACTGAGAGGCTCCTGTGGCCTGGAAGGTGATCCAGAGTCCTGCTCTCCATGGCAGTCAAGGTTGGGGGTCACAGGGGCCCAATGTCTGGTGGCACCTAATTCCTACAAGAATGAATCTCCCTGGGCATCCACCTGAGCTCCTTCAAGGATCTGGTCCCATAGGCAGTGAACCTGATGCATCTTGGCCACTGGGAGGAGCAGGAGGTCTGATGACAACACAGGGCAGGAGGGACACTCCTGTCCCGTCCCCCCAGGACCCAGGCCTGTGAACTGCACGGTTATCACCAACAACCTCCAGGAGTTCTGGGGTTTTCTTCCCTAATGCTGTAGCACTTTCTAACTTCTTGATAGGATTTGTCTCAAGGATATTATTGTAAAATGACTATTTTGTGGCATGGAACCCGATCATTATTGCTTTAGTACCTTTCATCAACCTTTAAAGGGCCATGAAATTGATGTGAACGTGATTTAAATGTAGGATTAGGACACAAGCGAAGAGTACTTGGGGAGGGGGGCTCGTAGCCTTCACTCCTCACACTGCTTAGAGTGAGCTTTTCTCTGAATTGCTGTCACTTGTTTATGTTTGATTTTGACAGATGCACTAAGAATTTTATACTCACAGATAAGAACAATTTAAACAAAAGCACCTTTGTAGTCAGCCACTGTGACAGGGGTCTGAGGATGCCCTAAACTTGGACAAATCCCCACACAGCTCTTGTGTTCTCTGCTGGCCACTGAGTGGTGTCAAGATGGATTGAGTGCCCACAGACATGCTAAGGTCAGTACAGTGAGCTGTTCTCCTGGACAAGAGGCCCCAAGGGGCCTCTCTCTCTGTCACTCTAATCATCCTGAGATGGACAAGGTCAAGGACGACCCCCAGTGTCTTGCCATGCCTGTAGATTTTCCTTGTTGATTTCAGGGTTGTGCAGAGGGACATGTGCATAGGGAGGTGCTAGCGGCTCTGATGGGTTCTCCCCACAAACAACACAACTAATGGTCCGCTCAGATGGCACTTCAATGCCAGTCCTATCAGCACCCACAGCCTCCCCTTCAGATGAAAGCAGCTGTAGGGGCACCCAGCCTGGCAGCCCTAGCAGCTGCCAGGGAAATGGGATGGGTCCCGTGGGACCACCTCAGGGTGCACCTTCACTTGCCCGTGTGGATCCTGCACAGCCATTCATCTCCACTCTCCAGGTCAGGCTCAGCAGTGGCCTTTCCTCTTCCGGGCTCCACTCTGTTGGCTTCCCTGGGGGGAAACAGAGAATGTGAAACAGTGGAGGCCACGGGCACTTCCCTTACCCTCACCCACCCTCACACTCACATCCCCTGCTCTTCGTTGAAGTCCTGCAAGTCCCGAATGCTCCCTGGGTAATTCACCTCAAGGGACCACGTGGACAGCTGCAGGGAAGAGACAGCGTGAGTTTCTCAAAACAGCCATTGCAGGAGAAGCTGTGCCTTGGGGTGGGGTGCACCAAGGCCACAGTCAGAGTTCACTGGGTCCTCCCTCCCACTGGGATCAGGACCTGGTCCCAGCCCAGCTCCCCGTGGGGGCCAGTCGGCTCGCCCAGCACCATCTCACAGTGCAGTCTGGGGTCAGGAAGGAGGACAAGGCTGGCCAAGTGGGAGAGGAGGGCTGCGCAGAGGTTGGACGAGCGTCCGCGGTGCGAGTGTCCCTACTGCCTGGGTGACACCAGGTCGCTGAGCATGAGGCTCGTCAACCATGGGAAAGTGGACGTGGGGGAGAAGCAGGAACAGGAGCTTGTGAGCCAGAAAGCCAGAGGACCGAGAGGGACTGAGCAGGAGGAGATCAGTTACCCCCAGGGGGCTGCCCATGTTGCCTTGGAATTCACAGGAGCAGGGAGAGTGAGGAGGTTGGGAGGGGAAGGAAAAGGGAGAGTTAGGGCCTGGCGGCGTGGCCTAGCAGCTAAAGTCCTCGCCTTGGAGGCCCCGGGATCCCATATGGGCGCCTGTTCTTATCCTGGCAGCTCCATTTCCCATCCAGCTCCCTGCTTGTGGCCTGGGAAAGCAGTCTAGGACGGCCCAATGCATTGGGAACCTGCACCCGCGTGGGAGACCCAGAAGAGGTTCCTGGCTCCTGGCTTTGGATCGGCGTGCACCGGCCCGTTGCGGCTCACTTGGGGAGTGAATCATCGGACGGAGGATCTTCCTCTCTGTCTCTCCTCCTCTGTGTATATCTGGCTGTAATAAAATGAATAAATCTTTAAAAAAAAAAAAAAGAAAGAAAGAAAAAGGAGAGTTAGCCTGGAGGTGAGGACTCAGGAGGGCTGCATGACCTAGCCCAGCCTTGGGATGCTGTGGACCCCCACCCTGCCCTGTGCTGCCCCAGGGCGTGGCTGGCTTCACTTCTGTAATGAGCAAGAGCCCCTGCGGTCTTGCACCTCTCCTTCCAGCCCTCGGATCCTGTAACTGTGACCAGGAAGTGACGCTTGTGTCGTCTTGCTCCCTGCCCCCCCGCCCAGGTGACCACAGTCCCTTTTTTGATCTGTGTAACATGCTGTTTTCCATCTCTCTTATTTCCCCTGCTCTGTTCTGTGTCCTAATTATTGCCCATTTCCTTTGTCCTTGTCAGGCTCCACCAATCACATTGTTTTGTGCTGTTGGAGCTCTGCAGGCCCAGTTAGAGCTACACTGACCCCTGGCTAAGGCACGGTGGTGAGGCACGCTAGATTACCACCTGTGAGTGCATTCCATAGGATCACAGGGTCGTGTCCCTGGCTCCTCACTTCCACTTTCCTGCTCATGTGCCTGGGAAAGCAGCATGAGATGGCTGAAGTGCTTGGGCCGCAGCAAAATGGACTAATAGCTAGTACAAAACTCAAGAACCTCTTGTGCTCCATTCTCAGGCAGTTCTATCCCAGCACAATGCAGTAGGTTTTATCTCAATGACAAAGCCAGGGGTGATAAGCATTAGAAAAATGAAAAGGTTGAAGTTAAAAAAATGCCATTATAAATGCAACTTGCTGCAATCCCATGGACATTAACACCTCTTGCCATCCCTCTTCCCACAGCAGGAAAAGAACAAGTCAGACTTCTGAATACGCTGCCCTCTGCCCCTCCAGATTTCTGTGTCCTCTGAGCAGTCCAAAGCAGCAGGTGCCATCCAGGGGTTCCCCTAGTTTTAACCCTGAGTTCTTCGGGGTGTTGCACCCTACCTGAAAAAGCTCCATCCTCACTGTTGGACTCAGAAACGTTCTGCAGCACCCAATCTTGAAAGACACAAACAGAGACACTCGGTGTTCATGTGAGACTCGCCCAGGCCTCTCCTCAGCCCAGAGCACATCCTGCATTGCCAACACGACCCTGCTGCTTCCTGGGCTCTGTGGACCACAGCCTCAGTGCTTCCACTGAGGGAGAGGAGCTAAAGGCATCACTTCTCTGCCTAATGCACTGCATGGAGATGGCTGTAGCCTCCATCTGAAAGCCCCAGTTCCTAACTGTGGAGTGCATGCTCTGAGTGGAGTGAGCTGGAGAATGGGCGCTCTGCCAGGCTGAGAGAGAGAGAGAGAGAGAGAGAGAGAGAGAGAGAGAGAGACTGGAGCTGAGTGGGGGAAAAACTCTTTCTCAGGAGCTCGTGCTCATTCCTGCCTGACTTGGTTTTGAGAGTGGGCAGGCACTTGGCTTGGCCCATGTGTGTTCCCACAGATGGCACGTGGTGAGGAGTGACCCTCTCCTGCCCCGCTGAAGTTCTAAGATCACAGATATTTTTCTCATGTGCCCACGGGACTGCAGGAGGGCATCTGGGATCCCGGTTGTAGGATGGCACCATCTGAGGCAGACAAACCAGCCCTGGCCAGACTTCCTATTCAGAGCAGTGGGAGGATGTGGATGGACGTGGACCATGGGTCCTTTGCAGTGCAGCCAGAACACACATGCCTTTGTGCCATACAAGGGGCAGCACTTGGACTGTGGGAGTAAGCCCGCCACTGCCCTGAGCTTGCCTGTGCTGGAGCCCAGGCCCCTCCTTACCTGCCCTGTTACCGCAGTGTGCTGCAGCCATGCTGGGTGGCCCCTCCAGTTTCCCTGTGTCTTTGCCCTGACACCGCTTAGAGGATAGTCTGAGGCCCTGACACCGCCATATGAGGATAGTCTGAGGCCCCAAAGGATCAGACCTGAGATCCTCTCTGTAACTCGCCTGAACCAACTCGCCTGAACCAGGCGTCCGTCTGCTGGGGCACGTGCTGCCAGTCTGGTCCAGGAAATGGAGATCTGCCTCCTGCTCTCTTCCTCACCAAGCTCTCCTGGTGTCCTTGCCACCGTGAAACAGGAAGGTGGAGGGTATGTGGCACTGCAGGGACCTCCTCTCCCCAGGCAACCTGGGAGACGGCCAGACAGTGCTCAGCCAGGCTCCGAGGGTGTGTGCTATTCATTTTCTCTCAGAATTCGGGAACCTTTCTGTTTCCATTTGCTGTCGAACTGATTCACCTGGTCATACATCTTGGGCTTGATTCCCTGCCCCTCCTGGCCATGGGCTGTGTCCCCTGTGTCCTCCTTCTGCTTCTAAACCTGTCCCCTGCTAGGGACCAGCCGCTGCCCGTGCCCTGCTGCTCCCTGGGAAGCTGCCCCTGAGGCAGCGCAGGCCCAGTGTTGGCCCTCCCAGCAGTGGGACCCTTTAGAGGCACAGGGACACAGTGGACTAGAGATGAAGTGTTTAGGGAAATGTCGGAGTAACTGACGTGTGGGGACACCATGTTGTTGTTGTCAGAGGAGCAATCTCAGTGGCTTTGTTTTGTGGAAACACTTAATTCGATGGAAATGTGTCCCCCAGGATGCATGCTCCCCAGAACCCACAGTGCCTACAGGACCACAGGCAGGCCTCCACTTCCTCTTGTGTTCATGCGGACTTCACACAATGATCCTGGAATTGTTTCCTTGGAAACTCTAGAAGAAATCAAGAAACTGTTTCAACTGGGAGGTCAGCAGGAATGTTGTGGGCCCTCCAGGCCCATGACGGAGTTGGCATTTTCCCACCTGGCAGTGCACAACCGCCCATGGATCCTCCTAAAAAGAGCCAGGCGTCTTCTTTGGTACTCAAATCTCACCCCAAACTCATTTCTCTCTGTGTTTTGCAGTGCTGTTTGCCTAGCACAAGGGTGTTCTGGCTAGGCTAACGGATGGGATCTTAGCAGCGTGATGTGAAGACCAGTGTCAGACTTCAGTGTACTGTGTTACAGAAAAATCCTCCCAATGTGTCTGAAGACTGCTTTCCCCGTTTGCAACCGGAGCTGGATGTTGTTCCTACACCAGGGCTCACTGCCAAGGAAGGAGCGCTTCCCAGCGTCCACGCTCCCAATGGCGAGATTAACTCAGTTATTTCCCCCAGAGAAGACTTGTGAAGACCAACTCAGTGACACGAGGAAGGAGGCAAACTGAGGGTCAGGAGTCATGACTGCCTCCAGTTGCTGCTGAGCCGTTCACTGGGATTCTGAAGCACCATTTTGTCCTTTGGCACTCCTTGGTGACCATTGTCCTGGCTGTGCTGGCTTGTTTGTCCCAGGAAAACCAAGGTAAGTGGTCCAGATCTGTTAGCATAGGTCTATTAGGGCTGTGTGTGTGTGTGTGTAACCGTATGACAATACCTATGCAATTGCTTTCTTACTGAAATATTGGCAGTAGGTTTTGAGAAACAGAAGAGCTAGAGTAACACACACAGACTACCAGACTCATATCCAGACTCACACTGAATGGGTACACACATAGACACACTCCACACCCATGCACATAAAACGTTGTCTTCCAGGGACCCGAGAAAATGAACAGTACCCTTCAATGGGAAATTCATTTCCTACCACCACACCCCAAGTCCTCTGTCCACAGCAAGGGAGTGATTTTAGAAAACATACCATCTTGTGTTTTGATTGATATCACCTGCAATTAGAGAGAACATGGCAGCATGAGGATCGGCTCATTCTGTGTGTCCTTCACACAGCTCTTTCATTCACTTGGTAACATTGGGAATTCAAGTATTAAAAAATGGTCACGCGGCCAGAACCCAAAGCCAACACCAGAGTTACCATATCCCATAATAAGAGCCACAAGCTCTTTGCGGAGGATGTGTCTCTCCAGTTCTCTCTGGTTGAAAGTCATGAAATGATTTTGCAAGGAAGGGCAAATGCGGCTGAGGGGAAGCTTGCTGCGGTCCAGCCCTGACAGTCGTTTCTCTCCCTGTGTCCCGAGTCAGCTGTCAGTTGGTACGTGCTTGCCCTTGCTGTTGCCCTCACCAGGCACAGGGCAGAAGCCATGGACTCTCTCCATGTGCCAACGTTCATTCTCTTTGTCCAAGTGGAAACGAGAGCACCAAGTGAAGGAGCATTCCTGTTTGTCGAAGTCAGGTGACCTCACCTCAGTATACTCTGGGGATTCTTCATCTGTCACATCACCAGGAAGCTCCTCCCACGCATCCTCAAGGGACACTGAAATTACACAGGGGGCTGTCAGGACGCCGGAGGGGCTGCCCATCAGCACATCGGGGCTCACGGATGGACATGGCGTGGATGAGGATTAAGGCAAGGAGGACAGGAAGGAAGAGAGAAGCCGAGCCTTTGGCTTTCTAGCTCAAGACAGCTTCATTCACAGGAAATATCTGGGGTCAGTTCCACCATGGTCGAGTCGGGGCTGCTCAGGCTCACTGGCCAAACTAACTGTGGGATTGCTCATCCAGGAAGTCACCTGTGATGGACAATGGTGTCTGCCACCATCCTGCCTAGGGGGTTGTGACGGGGTGATGAGGACAGGACTGACCACCCCTCAAGGAGTGTGCTGCTCGACTTGAGCGTTTATTTCCAAGATTTGTGTTGATCTTCTGTTGAATCCAATAAATGATTGCCCTTCTTCTTGTCTGTTTTGGCCAGGTGCTGAGGAAGAACTGTGGACTTGACTAACGTTGACCTTCAGGGTCCTGCTTGGTGCTACACACCGCTCAGAGTTGGTGAGTTGACAGTGTTGCATGCTGTGTTGCATGCCGATGATGCCAGCCCTACAGTTTGATGTGCCTGTTGATACTCGGGCCATGTGATCGCAGAAGTCAGCTTGTATTTGTGTACAGCGTCTGGGGTCTCTTGGCACATCATGACGGAATTCCTCTGCCTGGTTGTGCTAGTTAGCCCGTGGCTGGGAGTTCACTGCAGATCGGTGGCCGACAGGATCAACAGTGAGACTCAGGCCACGGTCACTGTTTGCCTTTCACTTGGACATCAAGATCCTTGGGGTGTTTGTCTCTGTATTATGTGCCTCTAGGCTGTGGAAATGTAACTTACCTTTCAGACACTGTGTGGGGGAGGGTTGAATGAATTTATTTACATATAAGGTATAGAGGTGATCAGCTTCTTTTTAGAGAACTGAAACTTGAGCTGTACATGGGAATGCATTTTCTGGGGGAAATACCAGCACTTTCTTTCTTTTTTTTTTTTTTTAAAGATTTATTCATTTTATTACAGCCAGATATACACAGAGGAGGAGAGACAGAGAGGAAGATCTTCCGTACGATGATTCACTCCCCAAGTGAGCCGCAATGGGCTGATGCGCACCGATCCGAAGCCGGGAACCTGGAACCTCTTCCAGGTCTCCCACGCAGGTGCAGGGTCCCAAGGCCTTGGGCCGTCCTCGACTGCTTTCCCAGGCCACAAGCAGGGAGCTGGATGGGAAGTGGAGCTGCTGGGATAAGAACCGGCGCCCATATGGGATCCCGGGGCATTCAAGGCGAGGACTTTAGCCGCTAGGCCACGCCGCTGGGCCCCAAAATGAATAAATCTTAAAAAAAAAAAAAAGAAGAAAGAAAGAAAATGTGCTACATACACATAAGGAGATATGACTCAGCCACTAAAAAACTGACATTCTATCTTTTACAACAAAATGGATGCAACTGTGAGCTATCACACTTCGCAAAATACTCTAGACCCCAAGAGACAAAAATATATTTTCTCCAATGGGTTGTAGCTAATATACAGAGAGCGCAAAAACCTTAATGTAAATCAAGCTGAATGTATCTTCGGGTGTGATTGTTGTCTGCAACTCTTGACTTTACCCTTGTGGAACAGTGATCTATGTACATGTTAGTTGTAGATATCTCTGGTTAAAGGAGCTTTGAGCCTGGGATTACAAAGTACGTTTAAAGTATTTTATGCTAAAATTAAAAGAAAAGAGCAGTGAAGAAAGGAAGGAGGGAGGGATGAGATTTAAAATTTTATCTATGAAATTGATGAACTCTGTTCTCTATAAGTTGATAAAATCACCATAAAAACTTAGAAAGGAAATATTTAAGCAACAAACCTGAACTCGAAAGTGGACACTGAGTAACAGATCCCACCAGGTTTATGTATCTGTAGGCACAATGAATGGGATGGGGTATTTAAGTTCCCTGAGGAAAGCCTCTCTGGCAGAAGTTACGTGGCCAGTGGGAGAATCCGCCTTCGGAAGGTCAGCGTGCCTACCTGCTACTTTTTGCATCAGAGATTGCCCATCTCTGTCCTGACTCGAGCTATGCCTCTCGGTCGCTCAGCTCTGCCGCACCGGCTCCGCTGCACTCAGATCCCAACCTCTCAGCTCGGAGAGTGACAGTTGGAATGGTGGGATGATGTCACCCCCTTCCCGTGATGACTGGATGCCACGGAATTTTCAGCGCCCGTGCCACACTGGAGGTGACGCTGTGCTGTCTGCCCAAGTGTACTTTTCCATGTCCAAGTGTATCATTTGAGGATCCAAGATTTTCCTAAAACCGACTCCAGACACACATCTTACCATTTTCTTCTATGACGATAAATGACTGAACTGATCTGTTTTCAGTTAGGTTGAATGTGACCTCCACAGAGTGAGGTATAACATAGTAAACATGTTAGAAATAGAAAGGTTTCCATTCTTTCTTCATGATACAGTTCCATAGGCTCAGGGGTTTCCCCTTCCACCGCCCCATCCCCCTCCTCCCCACTGACTTCCCCTATATTGTTACAATGGTGTAGTCCTTCAGCAACAGTCACAAGTCCATCATTCTGCTCTTCAAGTGTATCATGACCTTGTAGGTGAAGATAACGGTAGAAAGTCCAGCATCCTATTGTCAGGATATATTTAACAGTTTCTTTTGGAGTTCATCTTTTAATTGGGGGTAGAGATGCATACTGCAATGTATCTTCACTTCTTGGTATGCTGGTCTCCATTATATAGCTCCTCTAAATGAATATATATATATATACATATATATATATATATATATATATATATACATATATATATATATATATATGTCTTGTATATTCGTATCTTGATCTTGTATTTTGCATGAAGGTTACCTTATTTCAGAATATGTATTTTGGGATTGGCTTATTTCACTGCACAGAATGGTCTCTAGTTGGGAGCATTTTGTTGCAAATGGTAGAACTTCAATCTTTTTTCATAGCTGAGTAGTATTCATTGGAACAGATGTACCAAGTTCCTTTATGCATTCCTCCCTCCATGCGCATCTTGGATATTTCCAGTATGGAGAGTGCTAAGGCAACTGAAACTTGATCTACTGTATGACCCAGCTGTCCCACTTCTGGGAACACATCCAAAGGAAATGAACTCTGCATATGAGAAAGTGACCTGCAATCCTCTAGTTACAGCACAATAGTCTGCAAGAGTAAAGACATGGAAACCACCCATTCTTGGTTTGAAATGCCATTCTTACCCTCTGACCTTTTTCTAAGCCACCAGGTATTTCTACATAAAACAATGTAATTGAATTAAATAAAAGTTTGAATTCTTACCTCAGCTGTAGGCAACTGCGTAAGTTGCCTTGTATCTAGGCAAGTGTTACAGTGCTAGGAGCAAGACAACCAATAGCTGGCTGACATTCTAGGCCTGGCTCATGTCGGTGTGCCAGCACAGATCCCTAATCTTTACTGTTAAATCTGCAAGAGGGGCGGAACAAGCAGATGTCTGCCACATGCTGCCAGGGTCCTTGGGCTGAGTGCAGGACACTGAGGGCTGTCAGTGTGGACAGAACTGCAGCCATGGGCCTCCCCATGCCAGATCATCACACTCACTGCTGTGTGAGAGCCAGGGCTGGGGGCAGGAGGGTAGGAGGACCTGGAGGACAAGTGCTGTGGGCCTCCTTGGGCCAGACAGCTGAACTGCTGGTGGGTAAAAGCTGGGGCTGGAAACAGGTAAGGCAGGGCTCCTAGAAGTCCTCTACAGGGGTTGGGGTGGGGCAGGCAAGGAGGTAGAGAAAGCCTTCCCAGGCCAGGCTGCTGTGCCCACTAGCATGTATGAGCACTAGGGCTGGGGCTGGGCCAGGCAGGGGATTCTAGAGGGCCTCTCTGGGCCAGGCTGCTGCATCTGTCAACCTGTCAGCACGTTGGAGAGCCAGGACTGGTGACATGCTCTCCTAGCCACAGAATCCACTGGTGCACACTTGATTCAGGACTAGGGATGGGCACACCATCCCTGGCACACCAGGGTTTCCTGGCCAGGATGCTGCATCTGCTGTGGTGTGGGTTCCAGGCCAAAGCCTAGAACCAGGAACTTCACCTGGGCATTCCACCTGGATGACAGGGGCCCAAGTGTCCAGGCCATGTTCTGCTGCTTTTTCCCAGGGTATTAGCAAGTAGCTGGATCAGAAGTGCAGCAGTGTTTGTTTTAGCTGTTTTTGTTGTCACTATTGTCTGTGAGTGCCAAAGCTTTTCTGGTCTGCAGTAGTTTGTGGAGATGGTGGTATAACTAAGAAGTAAACATGAAGCTTCCATGAGGTTTGGAAGCCAAGTATCTCCCATCCCAGGAAGGTCAGGTGTCAGCCACAACAGAGTTTGTGAGTGATGGTTGTAGCCACGTTCCTGGTGCTGCGGGACACAGAGGAAGCTGTCTCCTTGTCGCACCAAGCAAGCCTGCCCCATGGTGTCACTTATGGTGCCAACAGCTGTGACCTGTGTGTTGTGTGATGTGACTGAGACCTTTCCGGTGTCCTGCTGGGTGACCGGAAAAGTCCCATAGTCACATAGTCCCATGAGCTCTAGCTCCATCACTGTGGATGTGAAAGGGATCCTGCCCCGGCTACAGGGCAGGGACAGGGGGTTCCGTGGGGTAAGCACTGGCACGTGTGGGTCTGCAGCAGTGGGCTGCAGGTGGGATCTACCCCGGGTCCTTCGGGGAAAGTTGCGGTGACACTGAGGCATGGTGGCCCCCATCCTGCAGCTTCAGGAGCCACTGGAGTCCTTCCCAGCTCTCGGAGGACCAGTACTGCTTGCTCTGGGGATTGGTAGCATCAGTATCAACAATCTCGAGCTCCAGGGCACAGGGTGGCCTTTGCCAATCCCTGCATTGCATAAGAGCGTTGTTCTGAGGTTGGCGTCCTGGCTGCCCAGCACGTTGTGTGAAGAGCTGCAGAAGGGACTTCCTCGGGTCTGTGGGAAGCTGAGCGGGATTCTCTGCATCCACAGTACCCGGGAGCCTCGTTCCAGGGCCTTTGCCCTGATCTGCTGCGAGTTTGAGAGGGGCCTGACTTGTGCCCTGGAACTGCCCTTGCCCTGTGTCTGTGAGCCCTGGATAGGGACAGGGCTGCTACCGTCCTTGGAGACAGAGTGGAATCCAGCAGCTTGGTAGCAGCAGCTTGGGTCTTGTGCACTGGGGAGGGAAGGAGGCAACTTGGGCTCCTCTGGAAGCAAAACAATCCCTGAGGTCGAGTGCACTTTCCAGACCGAATGAAACTTCCATGAAGACTCGGGGACTCCTGTAGCGGCAGCTGCCGTCGGGGTGAGATGGAGCTCTCCTGCCTCTCACTTGCCCTTTCCCAGGAAGGGCCGTTCCCTGTGCCTGGATCGCAGACATGCGCTGTGGCAGGCTTTGCTCCTCCTGGCTTGGCAGTCTCTGTGCTGGTTGCAGTCCTGGTCGCTTCTTTACTGAAGTTCGCCCTCAGAGGGCATCTTGGAAAGCAGCTCTTCCATTGTGGTAAAACTTTCCAAGGCCGAAGTGAGTTCCGTTCCTCTCTGTTCAGCCATCTTGACCCCCTCTATGTTTAGCCCGATTCTTGAAAGCAATGTAATTTGTTTTACATTTTTGAATTGTCATTTTTATGTTGTTGATAGATGACAATAAGGTAATTGATGCAGAGTCTATGGATTGTACGTGAATGTGTAATTTCAGTATTGCTACAATGGCTGTATGGGTTGGTGTTATAATGATTTTTAGTTCGTTCTTGGATAATGATCCTTTGTGGTAGAAATCCTATGAAGGGGCCCAGCGCAATAGCCTAGCTGCTGAAGTCCTCGCCTTGCATGTGCCAGGATCCCATATGGCTGCCAGTTCTAATCTTGGCAGCTCCACTTCCCATCCAGCTCCCTGCTTGTGGCCTGGGAAAGCAGTCGAGGACGGCCCAAATCCTTGGGACCCTACACCTGCATGGGAGACCTGGAAGAAGCTCCTGGCCTCTGGCTCCTGGCTCCTGACTTTGGATCAACTCTGCTCCATTCATTGCGGCTACTTGGGGAGTGAAACAATGGACGGAAGCTCTTCCTTTCTATCCCTCCCCCTCTCTGTATATCTGACACTCCACTAAAAATTAAATAAATCTTAGAAAGAAGGAAAGAAAGCAAAGCAATCCTATGCAGGTGGTGCACTCTTCTGGTAACAGCGTTATAGCGGCTGATGGTCAGTGCGGCTCAGTCTTTGTATCGGATGCTTTGGGGCTCGGGTTTGGGATCCATGTGATAGATATGGCAATGGTTACTAAGACATAAGACGGTGTTCTATCATTTGAGCAGGTTGTGGACAAGGATTTGCTGCTAGTCCTCCAGGAGGTACAACTGAGGACAGTGGCAGGGTTTTCCTAAATGTATGTGAGCTCTCCCTAGCTTCCTGCTGATGTACTGGCCCTGGTGGTGAGGACGGATATCATGTCAGCCCAGCCCCAGCTACTGCAGCCATGTGGGGAGTGAACCAGACGGTGGAGGATCGTCCTCTCTGTGAGTAACTCTGCCTTTCAAATAAATAAACAATTTTTAAAGATTTATTAATCTTTATTGAAAAGGTAGGTTTACAGAGAGGAGAGACAGAAAAATTTTTCACCCACTGATTCACTCCCCAAGTGGCCACAATGGCCACTGCTGAGCTGATCCAAGAAAAGCAGTGTAATTGTCATTGGGTGGACATTCAGCCCAATGGTTGCAGTGCTGCTGCTGCGACCCCTTTAGGGGTGTGGGTATGAGTCCTGGGTCCTGCTCACACACCCTGGGAAGCGCCAGAGGCTGCTCAGGTGGCCGGGGCCAGCCAAGTACCAGGCCATCAGTAGAATGTTCTGTCAGTCCAGCCAGTGCTATTACAGCCCTGGGAAGCAGTGAGCCAGTGGATGGAAGGTCTCCCTCGAACTTTCAGTCTATCGCCTCCTTCAAATTACTTTCCCATCCTCTCTCCTTTCCTTTCTTCTTCCATCAAGTAGAAGTGAAACACACATAAGGCTTTTAAAGGAGAGAGAAATGGCTGGGATTGCAAATCGGCGTTTTCCAATAGTAGTTCTGCCTCCTAGGTGGTGGGGGACTGTCACTCTGAGGTCCCCACTGCTGAGGTCCCCTCCCTCGGGCTCCCTGAAGCCCTCACTGCTGAGACCCCCCACTGCTGAGGCCCTCCACTGCTGAGACCCCCCCACTGCTGAGACCCCCCACTGCTGAGACCCCCCACTGCTGAGACCCCCTCACTACTGAGACCCCCCACTGCTGAGACCCCCCACTGCTGAGACCCCCCACTGCTGAGACCCCCCCCACTGCTGAGACTGCCAGAGGCCTCCCACTGTTGAGGCCCCCACTGCTGAGGGCCCCACTGCTGAGAAGCCCCCACTGCTCCCTCCCCAAGTGCCCATCAGCTCCCCTAGACCCCAGAAGCTGCAGTGGAAGCAAAGGCAGGACTGGGAACTCGGGAGCTTCTGATGTGGGCCGCATGATGAGCTGTCCCAGTATCTTTGTCATTCAGCAATCTTTACATGATAAACATACACTCTCGTTATGACAAAGGAAGACTTGTAGCATGCATCTTTATTCAACATTTCATTAATGATGTTTTCCTGGTTAAAGACAAGCTGCCCAGTGATAAACCTTGTCTTTCCACTGGAATTTATTTAAGTGGCTGATCCTACACAGTCTGTTTTCCCCTCATCTTGTGGTTTTTGGCTTTTGCACTGATACTGAAATTAACATTACTTTTTATAAACATTTTATTTAAATTTTTCAGAGTGGCTGGGCTTGTGGTGCAGTACATCAAGACACCACTGCAATGCTGGCATCCCTTACGGCATCAGTTCAAGTCCTAGCAGTGCCACTTCTGATCCAACTCCCTGCTGATGTTCTGAGACAAGCAGAGGGAGAGGACCCAAGTGCTTGGGGCTCTGACACCCCTGTGGGAGACCTGAGGAGGCTCCTAGCTCCTGGGTGTGGACGGGGCTAGCCTTGACTGTAGCAGCCACCTGGGAAGTGAACCTGCGGCCAGAAGATCTCTCTCTCGGGGCTGCTGTGGTGGTGCCACGGGCTCATCCTGTGTCTGCAAGTGCTAGCATCCCTGTGGGCGCTGGTTCGTGTCCCAGCGGCTCCACTTCCCAATCCAGCTCCCTATTGATGACCGGAGAAAGCAGTGGAGGATGGCTCAATGCCCTGGGCCCCTGCACCCACATGGGAGCCCTGAAAGAAGCTCCTGACTTCAGATCAGCTCAGCTCTGGCCATTATGGTCATTTGGGGAGTGAGTCAGTGGAAAATGCTGTCTCTCCTTCTCTCTCTGTAAACTCTGCCTTTCAAAGAAAGATAAGTTTTAAGAAGAAGACTCTCTTCTTTGCGTCTCCCTTTGTAACTGTTTCAAATAAATAAATAAATCTTTAAAAGAATCATAAAATAAGGAAAAACCCACATACAAATTTGTCTTAAGTAACGGGCAACCAAAATCCTTCCCGCAGTCACTGGAATGAGCGTTCCCCTCGATCGATTCTTTCTATTTTACTTGTGGATTTTGTTTGAACTTCGTGTGGTCAAGGTTATCTGTCGTGCCCTGCCTTATTTAAGCCTGAAATGCCTTCTGCGGTCCATCCTGACGCCTCGCGATGCGTGTGCCAGTCCCCCAGCCCTGGCTCCGCAGCTCACGCCTCCTGCCGGCACAGAGTTTGGTCCAGGACTCCGCGTGGCCCTGGGCTCCCGGGACATCTGACATGTCCCATCACCCAGACCTGGGTGTGAGTCCACGCGTCTGAGGTCGCGTCGGAGATGGCCCCTTGGGGGAGTCGGCCCTCCTGCTGCCAGGGACGGCTTTGCAGGCGGGTGGACTTGCCGGGATGAGGTGGGATGCCCTCGCCCTGCCAGGGGAGCTGGGCCTGGAAGGGGCTGGGCAGGCAGCGGCAGCTGTGCGCCCTGGTGCTGCGCGCGTTCCAACCGGTTGTCGGGCGCCCCCGTCAGTCCAACGAGGGCGAGCGATGGGGGTCCGGAGGGGAAGGGCGTGGGGGTGGGGGCTAACGGTCGCTCAGACTGTTACAGTTGAGGCCGTTTGGTAGGAATTAGCGCTTGGCTGGGTGAGAAAGGTAAGAGGCTTGAGGTGATAAAATAATGCTTACTGTAATTTAGCTTATATTGGAGTTATAACTTTCAATGCTATACAGATATTAATGTGTTATCACAGATCCAGGATGTGTTCAACACATGTAGCATACATGTACATAAATATGATTATTTGTAATGATTGTAATTGTTACAGATATTAAAAACCCACAGAGGCAGAATTTGCAACCATGGTGAGCAGGCTGTGTCTAAAAGCTGTGACCCGCACTGAGCAGGTAAGCTTAACTCATTCCATCCACCGCAAACACCATTTGATTCTGAGTGTTTGATGGAAACCGTGCGGGAAATAAGGCCACCCGAGACCACGTACCCACCCAAGGATGGACTCGGGAGCATGAAACAAGCAGAATGCGAGGCATTCACTGGCCCCTGGCCTGGAGGCTGTGGCCGGCAGGTGGACCAGGCAGCGTCCTCAGACCTGCCCCACCTTCCATCCCTGCCACCAGAGCTCCCTGCCGGGCTCCTCGGTGATGGGAAAACTTGGGAGGCGTGACCTAAGCGTGCCGTGTGCCCAAGGCCGGGTGGGTGGTGATGGAGGAGAGCTGCTGGGCAGACGGACGGGGAGAGCAAGGCCATGGGAACTGAGCATCCGGAGCACTTTGTAAAGAGCACATGGAGGTGACAGTGGATGAAGGCTGCCAAGGTGACCCGTGGTGCGAGGTTACCGCACAGTGCTGGGTGCTGCTGAGGCCTCGGGTCCCAGCCGCACTCGGGCTGGGGGAAGACCCATGGGGAGCACACGTGGACGTTTCTGACGGCGGTGGGGTGACTTGTGCTCCCACTGGGAGACCTGCAGCTCCTGCTCCTTGCCTCCCTGCAGGGCCGGGCTGTCCACACCGGGCTGAGCTGCTTCCCTGGGGCACCCAGGAGGCACGAGATTCAAAGCACACCATCAGAATGAAGAGATGTATTTTCCTTCTGCCCGTTAAGGTCTGTCGTGAGTGAAATTTTGTGTACTTTAGGTGTCTCTGAAATAAAAGGATTTATGGAGTCTTAACTGTATTTAATAAACACATATTAATTTGCAGGGAGTTAGACACATCCTCTTCCTAGCCCCTGAAGCATTCATACACCCATCAGTGGGTAATAGGTAAGGATGTGTCCAAATGGTTACTTCTCAGTACGGCCGGCACGCAGGCCTCAGGCTCTCACTGATGGACCTGGAACCCTCACTGGGCTGACGTCAGAGTCCCGTGGCTGACCATCGCTCTGGACGTGTGTCCAGTTCCTGGCGTATGCACGGGAAGTCACCTCCTGACCCTGTCCGGCATCTGGGAATGCCCTGCTTGCCCAGCAGTGGAGGGCTCCTCATTAGACACCTGCCTGCATCTGTGCGGGCTGGCCACACTCGGCCTCTGAGCCGGGGAGGGGGCTTCTCCCACGCTGGGCTGTCCAGAAGGGCTGGGGAGCCCCTCTGAGTGCAGACCACCTTCCGGGCTGTGACAGGAGGGGCCTGTGGTGTTCAGGGTTTGTCCTGCACACCAAGGAGGTGTAAATGCGTCCCCATAGGATGAGGGTGTGTCAGCCGGACTCAGCTCCCTGGCCCTGGGTGACACACAGGCTCAGGGGAGTTTCCCTGTCCCCGGGAAGCTCCCCACACACTCCCCCTGGTCCTGGCATTGCAGGGCTGCCTGGCTGCCTGTGGCTGTCTCCTCTTTTGCCTGTGTGCTTTGCTTCTGGGGCAACCTCAGGGCTCGCACCGAGGGGATGGTCCCAGGGCCCGGCCCCGCCCAGCCTCCCTGTGTGCACTGGGGTTCTGAGTATGGCTTTTTCTTCTGTTGGATGTTTCTGGAAAGAATGGCCAGCTACCTACTGAAAGAGAGGTCCTTGTTGCCACAGCTGGGTCGCTGAGGTGGCCTTGGACAAGGGCCAGCGGCCCCTGGACCTGAAGGCAAAGGAGGCCCTGATGTCTCTGACCCCTCCCTGGCCATGGGGGAGGGGCAGGCCCAGTGCACACAGTGATGTCTGTGTGGTGGGTTGGGGGTATTTCCCTGTGTGTGAACACGACACACTTCATTGCACTTGCACACTTTCCTCTTAGAGGCTCGTGTATGTGGGAGTCACGGGTTGGTGTGTATATTGTCTTGTGATGTGTATATTTCAGTGTAAGTAGACATACTTACGGATGTTTGTGTGTAAACATTTCGGGGTGTGACAACAGTCGCCGTTCAACCCTCTTAGCCGGTGGCAGCTTCGCAGGTGCCCAGACGCAGCACACGGGCACAGGCGACCTGGTCACAGCTCCCTTCCATCCGTGAGTATCTGTGTGGTTACGAGCCTGTCCTTGGAGGCTCAGTCAGTGCTGGCTGACACTCCCCAGGTGGATGTCAGCAGGTGCTTGGCCAAGATTGTTATTTTTGCTCTGGACACAACATAAGCCTTGACTCCCCAGCCCCTCTGAGGAACCATGGCTGGCCTGAGGGAGTGGAAGCTGGTGACTGACGGGCCCCTTGCCCGGCCGGTCCAGAGATGGACAGGTAGTCTGTGCATAGGTAGTTTGCAGCCACAGCTTTCCCCCGTGGTGGAGACACACCTCCGTCCACGCGTGGAGAGCCTGCATTAGCCATACCTCCTGCACGCCTGTGGGGAGCTGGGCACTTGGCCGTGACCTGGTGATGTGTGCTGTATGCTGTGTTTCCCAGGAGGCCTGGAATTCCAGGTGCACACAGTATCAGTGAAACAACCCAGAGAAGTTTGGGGTTGTCCCCCAGATATCAGGGTGAGGAGGGGGCAGTGATGTTTTCATACTCGGTTACACATCATGCAAGTTGCCTAGCTTTGGGGGACTTTTCTTTAGCATATTTTTACTAGATACTAACCGTTTGTGTGCGGCCTGGTGATTTGGGAGCAGGTGAGTGCCAACAGTGCTTTGCTGGTGTGGAGCACGTCTGCGCACGTGGCCCTAACAATGTCCTTGCTGCTTCTGTCCTCCACCCCATCAGGCACACAGGAGACGCCGCGCCCCCGGAAGTCAGGGGCCAAGTCTGTGAACGGTGATGGGCAGCGAGGTGTCCGGCGTCCAGCAGGAGGCAGCAGGCACTGGGAGTGTCCTGCACAGCGGGCAAGAGGCGGAGAGGTGGTGGCCAAAAGCCCCCGGCTGCCTGGCTGCTGACGCACGCACGGGTTTGCAGCCTCCTTCCACTGCACCTGCGGGGCGACAGGAAGCCACATCCATGGCGGTGAACGGCTCCTGACTGTAGCCCTGACGCCCGAGGAGGGACCTGGCTGCACAGATGCTCTTATTTTCTGGAATGTTCCCAGGTGGGTGACTGGCCACTTCCTCTCTCTGTGTTTTAGCCATCCTTGAGGGGTGTAACAGGTGGACATGAGCTCACGCCGTGGTGGTGTTATGGATCCAGAGTTGTGTCAGGGAGGAATCCTGCCAGACTCGGAGAGGGCAGGCGCAGCAGCAGAGTGCCCAGAGCCCACTGGACCTGCAGTCCTGAGCTGGGGACAGGCCACCGCTCCCAGATCCCTGAGTGCCTCTTTGATTCAGGGGTAAATGGTTTGTTTCCCATCAACGTTGAAGTAGCTGTGGACAGCGTCCTGGCAGGGGCTCTCTGTACACTGTGGCTTCCCACTAATGCACCGAGCACTCTTCCTGTCTGTGTGCTGGCCACGTCCACGCTGACACACAGGTTTCCGTCTTCTGTTGCTACAGATTCCGCACGGAAGGCATCTGGTACAGGCAGCCGAGCCCGGGGCCCAGCGCAGCTCCTGGAGGGCCCCGTGGAGTGTTCTCCATGTCTCCCAAGGCCACCACCACTGCTACAGCCCCTGCTGCCTTCCCATGTGGACCTGCTGCTCCCAGACTGTCCCCACGACGCACGGGTCACCAGGAGACCAGGGCAATGTCTCCACCGCATGCCCTGCCTGCGTTTTCAGGTACTCAGCCCGTCATTGTGAGTCCTGCCACCTTCGCTGGACGGTTCTGAGACAGGTCGGCGGCCCGAGGCAGGCCTGAAGGGCTTGTGTGCCCCTTCTCTTGCTGAGCAGCAATGCCAGGAGGATCCTGGAGATGCAGCCGTGATCCCGGTTGCTCAGCTGTCCACCAGGGGGCGTCACCGGCCCGTGAGCAGCAGGGCAACCCTGCAAATGTTCAAAGAAAAGATTTTTTTTCACATTTGTGAGAAATAGTAAACTAGGAAAACAACCAGAGGAAACCCGAGGCACAAATGAGGTCCCTGGAGGGAGTTGGGGGGCAGGGGCAGAGTGCAGAAACAAAGGCAATATCTAAAGTAAGAATTCTGTCTTTTCTGTCAAAGAAAATATACTTTGGATTCCTTTCTACAGAGAATCTGGGCGCCCAGACTAGAAGCAGCAGACAAGGGTGTGTGTTGGCAGGAAGCTGGATTGGAAGCAGAGGAGCTTAGACTCAAACCCCGTCTGCAGGTGGTCTTGGACCAGGACTGTTCCAGGTCCTTCTCTCCACACACGAGCAGTTTCGGTGTGGCGGGATGCAGAGGAAAGCAGGGTTTATTTAACACACAGGAGGAAGTGCACATTGACGAGCTTAGGGCAGCTCAAGAGTGCATGGTCAAAAAGACAAAACGGAAAAAAAGACTTCTGCATTGAGAAAAACCCCCCCCAAGGCTCAGCCACCCTTTTCCGCTAATGTTAGGCGAGGGACGTGGTCTGGGCTGAAAACTTGAGTGTGGAAATGTCAGATTATCTTAGCATCAGTTGTCACGAGGACGACAGTGCTGGCCACGGGAAATGGGATACAGCGGGTTTCTCGTCATGGAGACACATCCTGCAGCCATATTGGATATTTCCGGCTAGTACTGCTTCTACATCCGCTACGAAGTGGAACTTGCATGGGGTTTTGTTTTGTTTTGTTTGCTACCTGGAAGCTTGTGGGACTAGTACTACCTGGAAGGCAGGTGTGGATCCTGCCCGGAAAGGGAGTTCCGGGGTCCCCACCAGGCAGTCAGTGGGCTGTGCCGGGGTCACACATGGGTCAGCAGCAGCAGCTGTCACCCAGGAAGTCCCATGCCTGGGGCTGTCCCCTGATGCGCTGGGCCAGAGCTGTTATGGAGTGGCCGGCACTGCTCTGTGTATTGGCTGGAGCTGCCCATGGCGACCCACAATACCATGTGGCTTGACCGGGGCTGTCAAGCCTCAGCTCGTCCCCCTCGTTGCCCCTTCCCACATCAGGACGGGCACTGGGAAGGGGGTGGGCCTCCCGGGGACTGGCTTACCTGCCGCATTCAACTCCTACTGAGTTTTGGCTGGTGGAGAGACTGCCCACCGGGGTGACTGCCTTAAGATTCTTTAGGTTGTACCTGGGCTCAGAGGGCCTTCCCTTCAATTGTTTTATTCAACAAACAAAAGCAACTGGTACCAGATGACTCATTTAGTGTAAAAAGACTCCGATATTACACATGAAACAGACTCAGCTAGGTAAGAGGTCTGGTTGTAACCTAGGGCTGGGTCTGTGCGATTGCCACGCTAGGCGACAGGGAGGACTGTATTTTGTGGGGGAGGACTGGTGAGGAGTGGGGGAGGCTGCCGTGTGTCTCCTCCTGTGCTGCTCAAGCTGCCGGTGGCTTGGGACGCCCCGGCTCCTCTGGGTTCCAGGACTTCACGTGGATAACTTCCAAGGAAGGTAGAGCGAGGGTTCTGGAACCAGACACAGGAGCAGAATCTCCAGCAGAGCTGAGAGGAAGCAGGAGGAACTCGCAGGGAGAGGGGTGTGCTGGGGGACCCCTGTGGCCCTGGGGGGGGGCAAGTGTGGGTCCTGACTTTCCCGGCGGCTCAGGTCCACAGTCACCAGCAGAATGAACAAGTGTCCTTCCCGGGGCAGTGACTAAGACACAGAGGAAAGGACAGCCTGCAGGGCCCTGAGCGGGAGAGCCGAGGCGCACTCCCCTGGGCTGTGGAGGAGTGGGTCTGTTGACACTTTGCAGGCCCCCTGCGCCAGCCTGCTCCGTGCTTAACCCCGTGGCATCCCGGCACGGGAGACACCAACCAACCCCTAGGAACAACTCCTCGGAGCTCTTTGCCTCCGGAAACCGTTTCTGTGCACCCCCTGCCCCCCGAGCTCACCGCCGTCCTTAGTATGGAGAACTTGTTTTTCAGGATTTCCATATTTCCATGTGTTTCAGCACAGACAGACACTCTTGTAAAAGAGTGATGAAGCCAGTGGCATTAATGTTGTTTCAGTATAAGATTAGAAAACGAAGAAACATAACTAACCCATGCGCCCACTCCTGTATTAGTATTAATCCTTGTCCAGTGTTAGAAGTGAATTTGACAGAGGAATAAACCTTAGTCGCACAAAAAGTAAAAAACAAAACTTTAGAGACTCAAAAAGTCCTTGATCTTCAACTTAAACATGCCACAAGGCAAGCCCGGACCCTCCCAGGGATGCACAGGGGGCTCAGGGCGCCCAGGTCCTAGGCAGTCCCACTGGGTTCTGTGTTCTGTCACGTCCCCTGTGGCATGTCGGGCCCTACTCGGTGCCCACAGGGCTGCAGACTGCGGCCCCACAGGCAGTGCCGTGTGTGTGACACAGAGCGCTAGAGGGCCTCTCCGGGCCCCATACTCTTCCCAAGCAGAAGTCAGGGACATCCTGCCACGTCACAGAAGCTCTAATGATGACCTGGCGCAGGTCACGCTGATTTAGGGAGTGGGCAGGGGGCGTCAGCTGCAGACTGGGACCCTGGAGAAGCCCACCTGCGTCTCCCCTCCCCCACAGCTCGGGGATGACCCCCCACTGTCAGACAATTGCAGATGCAACCCTGACCTTCAGACCCTTCTAGCTAAAGCAACTCCTGGAGCCTCAGCCCAGCAGCCTTAGGGCTGCCCAGACGGGATTCTTCCCTGGGGCCGTGTCAGGGCACAAGCCTGCCTCGCCTGCCCAGATCCTGTACAACCACTCATCGATGCTTGCTAGTTTGAGCACGAAAACCACTGTTCTGGTTAGAGGCTCCTTGATGTGCCAAAAAGCAAGTGAAGCAGTGGCGTCCCCACAGCATTCCCCCACCACCGCTACCTGCCTGCTTCCTACTTAACGTTCCCTCTCTCCTCTGGACAGGGTCAGCTGTGTCCCCTCATACTTTTAGCATGGTTGACCTCAGAAAACATGGGGACGTCTGGGGACAAAGAATGATCTTTTTTTGCATGCCCCAAATATTGAAGTGCAGGATGAACCCTGTCTGTGGCCACCAAGGTCAGCATCACACTGCCCTGGGTTCCTGCGTCCCAGGCTCCCTGCAGGGGCCAGTCAGGTTCCTCAACGTGATGTCACAGTGCCACCTGAGCATCAGAAGTGAGGGTGAGGTGACCAGGTGAGAGAGGAGGGCCGCAGTTTGGATTTGAAGACGCCTGAATTTGAAGGACACACAGAAAATTGTATATTCTCAAAACAAAACAATCTGAACAGATAAGAAAGCCTCAGTCCTCACCCTCCAGGAAAGGGGGGCTGAGGACCCCCTAATGTTGGAGAAATCCGCACAGCTCTTGTGTTCTGTGCCGGCCCCTGTGTGTTACCAGGATGGGTGGGTGCCCACGGGAATGCAAAGGTCAGTACAGTGAGCTGTTCTGGGGTGAAAAGGAGCCCCAAAAGGGGCCTCTCTGGGTCCTATGCACTTTATAATCAGCCTGAGATGAATGTTGTCAGGGACAACCCCAAGTCTCCCTGTTGACTTCCTGGTTGGGCAGCAGGGACAAACCTGTATAAGAAGATGTCCCATATTCTTAGACAGCCCTGGAAACAAACTAATGCTCCCCTCTGACGGCACTTCAATGCCAGTCCTATCAGCACCCACAGCCTCTCCTTCAGATGATAGCAGCTGTGGGGGCATCAGCCTGGCAGCCCTAGCAGCTGCCAGGGAGATAGGATGGGTCCTGTGGGACCACCTCAGGGTGCACCTTCACTTGCCCGTGTGGATCCTGCACAGCCATTCATCTCCACTCTCCAGGTCAGGCTCAGCAGTGGCCTTTCCTCTTCCGGGCTCCACTCTGTTGGCTTCCCTGGGGGGAAACAGAGAATGTGAAACAGTGGAGGCCACGGGCACTTCCCTTACCCTCACCCACCCTCATACTCACATCCCCTGCTCTTCGTTGAAGTCCTGCAAGTCCCGAATGCTCCCTGGGCAATTCACCTCAAGGGACCACGTGGACAGCTGCAGGGAAGAGACAGCGTGAGTTTCTCAAAACAGCCATTGCAGGAGAAGCTGTGCCTTGGGGTGGGGTGCACCGAGGCCACAGTCAGAGTTCACTGGGTCCTCCCTCCCACTGGGATCAGGACCTGGTCCCAGCCCAGCTCCCCGTGGAGGCCAGTTGGGTCGCCCAGCACCATCTCATAGTGCAGTCTGGGGTCAGGAAGGAGGGTGAGGCTGGCCAAGTGGGAGAGGAGGGCTGCGCAGAGGTTGGACGAGCGTCCACGGTGCGAGTGTCCCCACTGCCTGGGTGACACCAGGTTGAGACTCGTCAACCATGGGAAAGAGAACGTGGGGGAGAAGCAGGAACAGGAGCTTGTGAGCCAGAAAGCAAGAGGACCGAGAGGGATGGAGGAGGAAATCAGTTGCCCCCAGGTGGCTGCTCATGTTGCCTTGGAGTTCACAGGAGCAGGGAGAGTGAGGAGGTTGGGAGGGGAAGGAAAAGGGAGAGTTAGCCTGGAAGTGAGGACTCGGGAGGGCTGGACCACCTAGCCCAGCCTCCCGCCTGTCTCCCCTGTGCTGCCCCAGGGCCTGGCTGGCTTCACCTCTGTAATGAGCAAGAGCCCCTGTGGTTTGCACCTCTTCTTCCAGCCCTCGGATCCCGTAGCTGTGACCGGAAGCATCCCCTACATCATCTCTCTAGCTGACCTTGCCCTCATAGGAGCGTGCTGTTTTTCGTTCCGTCCTCCATGTTTCCCTTCTATTCTGTCTCCTGATTATTGCCCAGTCCCTTTGTCCGTCCCTCTGCCACATGCATTGCTCTCTAACTGCTCACCTGGGAGGACACAGACTCGCCATCCCCTGCACCCGTCAGTCAGTTCACTCCTTTTGACCGCAGGAGCGTGTGTCACGAACCTGGACCTGTTTCGGGCCCTGTGGAATCTAACAACAACCAAACCCCACACTTTGTGACTGAGATGAGAGGAGCCATCTCTTGTCTCCGCTGTCAGTCTGCAAATGAGTTAACAGGGACTCGGCAGCGGTGGGCTTACTGGTCTATACCCCGAGCAGGGTGAGGACTGAGGGAGGACACTGCAGGACAGGGCAGGGAGGGCCTGGGCAGGAGTGGCTGGAGAATGGGGAGCTCTGAGTGGCTGGAGCAGTGTCTCCAAGAGAAGCAGGGAGCCAGGCCTGAGGCCCAGAGGCACTGACTTGACCCTGGTCTGTTCCGGGCAGTTAGGTGGGCAGAGCTGGGAGAGCTGCAGTGTGCCCCAGAGGCATTGACCTGACCCTAATCTGTTCCGGGCAGTTAGGTGGGCAGAGCTGGGAGAGCTGCAGTGTGCCCCAGAGGCACAGACCTGACCCTGGTCTGTTCCGGGCAGTTAGGTGGGCAGAGCTGGGAGAGATGCAGTGTGCCCCAGAGGCACAGACCTGACCCTGGTCTGTTCCGGGCAGTTAGGTGGGTAGAGCTGGGAGAGCTGCAGCGTGCTGCCAGCCCCGCACACCTACACCGGAATCCCCGGGATCCCCGACACAGCCACCAAGGGTCTCCAGGGGAAATTGGACACGGGGCTTTCAAACAGATGCCAGTTCAGACACCAGGTGTGGGGGTGGGTGGATATACATTGGATTCCACAGGAAATGCTAACACTTCCCACTGTGGGAGGGCATGGTGAGCCAGGAGACAGGGCAGAGCCCAGAGGTGCTGCTCCAAGTCCTGGACATTTAGGGTGGGGCCCAGAGGTGCTGCTGCAAGTCCTGGATATGCAAGGAAGGGCCCACTGCTCCTTACTGCCCAGCACCTGCTGCAAACAAGATGTGGCTCCCAGCAGGTGGCTGTGGGTAGGTGCCAGCCTGGTCGCCTACATAGCCGTCCTCTCCCATGTGAATTAAGCATGTAGGAAGAGGCCTCCCTAGCCCAGCTGTCTGCACTGTGGTCTGGGACTCAACCTGCAGAATTGTGAGAAATTCATTTCTGTCCCAAAGAGTGACTGAGTCTCGGGGGGCTGGGGAGTGCAGATTATCACGCACTATGCCAAGCCCAAGCAAGTCTCCAGGGGCTGCTGGGCAGAACCCAAGGAGCTGGTACTTGCTGTAGCAAACTCAGGAATGACCTGGGCTCATAGAAGGGTAAATCCACAAATACCAGAGCCAGAAGAGATCGTGGAAAATGTCATGACATAAAACCTTTCGATTGCTTTATCACTAACAGAAGAAGCAGGGCTGGCATTGTAGCACAGAGGGGTAAGCCACCTCTCGGTCAACAGCGCCCCACCGTGGAGAGTCTGGGCGGCAGTCCTCCTTCCCCTCTGACCCAGCTTCTGCAAACACACAGTGATAGGCAGCTAAAGGTTTTGACTCCCCTGTTTGGGTCACTTCCTGTTCCAGGCTTTCTGTTCATTCGGGGTGGGAACAAGGAGAATCCAGGAAGACCTGGGTTCAATTCCCAGCTGTGACAGTCATTTAGGGAGTGAGCAAGCAGATAGGAGATATCTCTCTTGCTTGCTGTCTGTCTCAAATGACATGAGAATAAGTGAGTGAATTAAGGAATGAATAATTTGAAAGATATCCTTGACCATACAAATGCACACCGAGAAGCCCTGGGCTGTGGGCTGAGCCCCATTGCTGAGCTGAGTTCCTGGTGCCGAGCCCACGCCCTGCCCTACAACGGCAGTGTTCCCACTGCACGGGTCCCAGCTCCACCTCTGATCCCAGCTTCCTGCTAGCACACACCTTGGGGGCAGCAGATGGCGGCTCCTACACTTGTGCCCTTGCCATGCCCAGGCCAGGCAGTTTGGTTTCTGGTGCCCCTCTGGCTTGCCAAGCACCAGCTCTTGTGAGCAGCTGTGGAGGGAAGATGAAGGAAGGTCTAGTTGTCTTTCTAGGAGTCTCTAAGGAATGGGATTGTGGGCAGGGGTGGGATGAGTTCATTTCTGTAAATGCACATAGTGATGGGGGTTATCTTTATAAAATGGAGAGTCGCACTGTGCGTTGGGGAGCATGTTTCTGGAAAATGCATTTTCCTGAGCAATTTCCCAGTCAGTGTGCACGGATGCCTCGCTCGTGGAGTGCTCCCGACACCGACGCAGGCACTCCTCCCGCGCCCCGTACACGCACACGCACATCAGAACGGCATAGCTCATGCAGGGGCTGCCCGGAACACCCACAGCTCTTTGCCACACTGTCCATTTCTTTCACCACATCCCCAGTCCTTTGTGCAGTGGGAATAACACTGCTCTTCAGCAGGAAGCAGGCATTGAAGTCCCCTTTCGCAAACTTAGGCTGTTCTCCAGTCATACAGGACTTGCAGAGCACTTCAGACTGTGTATGGCAGTTATTTGCGCTTTCCAAGGTAATCAGGGAACAGGGAATCAACAGGCAACCTGAGTCACGGCTGTTGAGGTCTTTAATCTGTTGGTGACTGGAAGACCTGATGGGCACACGGCTGAGATGGCTGTCCCCGTGGGAAGCACAGAGCTCTAGCACCCAAGGCACGAGCTTGTCACAGTGTAGCTCCCCATCTTCGTTGGCAAATTCAAGGTTCATTTTCAGGAATGAAAATCTTTTACTGAGGAAAATGCTGATTATCACGCAGATGGGAACTGATGCGTCCTCTTTGATTAATACGTGGCGGCTGGCTCAGTGGGTGCCATGTGCCGGGACTCCCCGTCCCTCCAGGGGAAGACACGGGCTGTCTGAGATGTGCGTGGGCATGTTTCCATAGGTGGAGAAGAACAGAAAAGGAAATCATGTTTCCATCCCTGACAAAGAGAGGCGACCTTGCCAGGAGATGTGACTTCTCACCTGGCCTGTCGCTTGGTTTCCCAGCCAGCAGGTCCTTGGGGACCGCCAGGAGAACACAGGGTCACTGCCAGGGAGTTGGTTCTGTGGGCAGCGATGGAGTTGTTTCTGTGGCCCCGGGACTCGACCGGGTGCAGGTGGTCAGTGAGCCCTCCGAGCCTCGGCCACTACTGGGCCTTCCTCCTGGGTGTGTTCCCAACGGCCCGGGGAGGGCCGCGGGAGGGCCGGGGAGAGGTGAGGTGTGGAGTCTGGATTTGCTGCTGAAGACAAGCCGACCAACGGGAAGCCGTTGGGAGTGCTCCTGTGCACTGGTGGCATGGGAGGGCGTCTGCCACCGCCCCTGCCCATTTAGCTTGTGTGAATCTACGTAAACTGCTACCACATTGGCTGTCTCTTCTGTTGGGTATCATGTAATTGCTATGGTAAATGGCTTGTAACGTTTACTGTTCTGTCATCAATAAGTGTACATTTCAAGGACATTGATTACACAGACATGCAGGACCCATCCTCACGGTATGCCCTAATGTTTTCATCACACTCAACATGAACTCTGAATTAAGAGACAACTCTGCCTTCCTCGCTCCTTCCATGCCTGGGTCATCTTTCTATTCCTTTCAATTTGCCTGGAGTGGGAGTTTCATTTTCACAGAAACATGTACTGTTTGACTTCCTGCCTCATTTCAGTAAGTATGTTTTAATGTGCCCATCCCTATTGTAATATAAATAAAAATTTAATTCATTTTTTATGTTTCATGAGTATTCTGTTGCGTTTATATACCATGTGTGCATTATTCATTCATTGACTAATTGTGGGGAAATTACAGTTTTTAGGTTGACTCCAACTTCCACCTGCTCTGAACCTCAGCAACAGATTCCTGTTGAAGTCTCTGACTTGGATTAATACAGACTTGCTTGCATATCCATCCACATACGCACATATCCTGCAAAGGGAAAAATGACCTAAATGGGAGCAAAGATGAACAATTTGTATAATATATATACTTTTTGTGTGACAAAAATATAATTTATGATGTTGTTCTACTTCACCCTAAAATGGACTGTATTTTGACTCTGAAAGGACTACATGCATACATAAACGGTGAAAACATGCGAGAAGATGCCCAACACTATAAACTGTGAAGGAAGCGAGATGAAAGTGAGAAATGACTTCACCTGTTGTTGGATCTTTTTGGTTTTCTTGAATTCTTATTTTTAATGATGAGTACATGATTGATCAGGGTGGGAAGGATTGAAGGCTAGGGAAAAGTGAGTGAAATCATTGTTTCCAAATCCTCTATTTCTCCTTGTCTCTGGGTGAATGGGAGAGATAATACGGGAAGCCACACCCAGCCTCCCAAATGAACCAGTGATGGGACGGGGAGCCGTCACCCAGTATCAACCCAGGGTCCTGATGTGGTGCGTGTTCCGAGGGTTCTGAGCGACTGGTCTGGATAGTTCTGAAATGCTGTCGATCTCGCCGATCCAAGGGTGAGGCAACCCTCTCAATGTCCATTGGCTGACACAATCAACTTCAAGTCTCCATTCACCCAAGTTTCTGCTGTCATCATTGGCTGGGGTGGTTGTCCAATCTGTTCTGTTCTCCTTCCTCTGCTATGGTACCAAACGGGCTGCCATGTTCTCCAAGTGCATCAGGGTCTGGGTCCACTGCTCTGCCTATTTCACTCACAGGCAGGTCCAAGGACCAGGGCCAGGTGACCCGAACTCTGCCAGATCCCCCACCCCTGGGAGTCATGAAACTGGCACACCCCTTGCAGATGGGCCCCAGGACCCAGGCCAGGAGACCTAAGCCATGCCAAATCCCCCACCATTAGGGCTCATGAACCCAGTACCCATCACTCAGGTGGACCAAGAGGCAAGGGCCAGGTGACTAGAGCCCTGCTGGATCCTCCATCGCCGGGGTTCACAAACCCAGCACCACCTCACAGATGGGCCCTGGACCCAGGCCAGGGGACCCAAGTCTTGCTGGATTCCCCCACCCCCAAGGCTCACAAATCTGGAACCCGCCAAGCAGGTGGGTCCCAGAACCCGGGCCAGGTGACCCAAGCTCCACCAGTTCCACACCTGGGGCCCACAACCCTGGCACCCACTGACCCCAGCCTGGCATGGCTCACCTCACCTCACCTCAGCATCCATTATTGCATTACACAGCCTGGCTCAGTCCAGTTCCTGCTGGTGTGTGCTGCAGCCTAGCCAGATCCCTGTCCCGGCCCCAGTGTGAACTGGCTGGTATTGTGGCCTAAGCTGGCCCCTCCTGCACCCTGTCCTGGTTCTCAGATCTGCCAGTTGATGTTATGAACTGGCCCAGCCTGGTCTGTCCCCAGACCTGAGCCACAGTATGCAAGCGAGTACAATAGCCTTGCCTTGGTTCTTGTGCTCACCTGCAGGGACTGCATCCCGATGAAAGAGTTTCCCAGGCTCCTCTGTCAGGTCTCTTCCCAGTGGCAGATCTCACATGCACCAATGGGTCCTTGGCCCAGGTTGACTTTGTCCACCTCTTGTCCTGACAGGAGCAGTGGCCTTGCTCAACCGGCCTACACCATTGGTTCTTACTGTTGGATGTTGTAGCCCAGCTACACCTGGCCCACACTCAGACACAGCTTTCATGTGGTTCTGCAGGAGTCAAGACCTAACCCAACCCGTTCTACACCCACCTGGCACTCATGAGTACCAGTGGGTGCTGGAGTGTAGCCTAGTCTGTCACTCCCCAGACCCAGTCCTCATCCGCACCACAGGAGGCTATAGCCATGTCCAGCCCAGCATGCTGCCCTCAATCCGGCTCTTATGCACACTGGAGGGAGTCCCCACATAGCTGAGGCACCCGTTAACTCCCCAACCAAACCTGATCCCATCCACAGTTCTTGGGCATGCCAATGGAGATTGTAGCTCCACAGGGGTGAGCCTACAAAGCCTCCACAGATTCTGCCACAAGACCCAATTCTCTCACGTGCTAGTAATTATCATGGCCCTTCCTAACTTCATCCTTCCCTGATCCCACTCTCACTGGTGGTTACTGTGACCTTTCCCTGCCAGGTAGGACCCCGGCCTTGGCTTTAGTGTGTGCCAGTGAGTGGTGCTCGGGGATGGTCGATGTTAACTCCCCAGCTCAGGTCTCCCAGGTGTGCGGGTGTTTCACACTGACCTTTCCAGGAATTCACGTTTTCCCCTCCAAACTACTCGGGCTCAGCACCCTCGCTTACCTAAAAGTCCAGTGGCCTTGTCCATTGATGTCCCTCAGTAGTCATTCCTCTCCAGAACATGAACTCTGAGGTCCCCGTTCAGCCTCATTTGTACCATAACCCATACCCCATGTAAGCCCACACGTCCCAAGTCCCTAGAGTGTGTTGCCATCAAGTGGCCCAAGGGCTTCACCCAGTGCCAATGGCACCCAGGCTGCCCAACCTGGAGTCATCTCTGCCATGGCCAGCTGAATGGGAGCAAGAAGACCCCAAGCCTGCCTGCTGAAGTCACCCACTGCTCCTATGGACTTAGCAGGATCAAGGTGACTCCAGGCAGCCCCAATTGTAGTTGGATGTTTAACATCCAGCAAGTAGAAGGCAGCCAGTTTGGGTTGAGGACTTTAAGTGGAAGTGAGCCTCTGGACCAGTTCCTCGGCTGCCCAAGGACCCCAGAACTCATACACTCTCAGCAGACTTAGTGCTAGCAGGAAGCAGACACTCTGCATGGGACTGTGGCTGCCTGGCTGGCCAAGCACGGCTGAGGATGAGCGGCACCTCCTGTGCCTCATTATTTGTAGCCAAGTGTATCCCTGTCCTCAGTTAATTGGTTTGATTGTTGGAATCTGTTCCTGAAAAACATGTTTACTCCTTTGAGCTATGGTGATTGTTACTTCATTTCCTTGTAGGCTATCTTTAGAGGGGCGGTCTGTGGTTGCCTAGGTAACCTGCCTATTGCCTTGCACCCCCTGTGTCCTGATCTTTCCCGGAGTGGTCGGCACACCTCAGTTCCCAATCTCCAGAGAGGGATCATCCACGGATGTGGAGCAACTTTGCCAGCCTGCGTGGCTGCTGGGAGTGGAGAGCGGAGCTCCATCTGCGGGAAAATGGGCACCAAAAAGAGGACGCTGAGGGAGCTTCTACCCAGGCATGAATTCACTGAAGGACCCATTGAGAAGCAGTTCCACTGGTAGCAACATCCACCATCGTCGCATACTTGGAATTAACCTTGACACTACTGAAGTGAAATTTAAATATTGAAAACCATGAAGCATCTTAGAAAGAAATGGAAGAAGGTCTAGCTGGAACCCGTGAGAAGACATCCCATGTTTGTGGTTTTCAGTACATTTTATTGGTAAGACTGTGAATTGGTTCAGACACTTTGGAAATCTGCTTGGCCATTCCTCCAACAGTGCAACACAAACGTCATCCCACACCTCAGAACCCGCGCCAGCAGGTCTACAGCCAAGAACACTGCAAACTTCCATTCACACAGAGACTGGGAGCAAGTGTTCACAGCATTGTTTATAGGAGCCCAAAGGGAGAAGCAAGGCAGACCTGGTGGGGGTGCTCAAAGAAACTGGGGTGCAGAGAGAGATTCTCTGTATACACACTGCCCACATGCCGTTCAAAAGGGAAGTGGGCCTTGATTCCTGCAAGAGTGTGGATGAACCCTGCAATCCTGGAGGAAGTTGTACACAAGAGGTCACTGTGCTGTGATTCTGTCTCCACGAGGCGCACACTGTCAGCAGACTGAGACGGAGCCCCTTCGTGGCTGCCTGGGCTGCGGCTGAAGTGCATAAAGTGGATTGTGATGGGTGTTAGGTCTCCCATGGGTGATGAACAGGTTGGAAAGCTGGGAGACCTCTGCACATCCAGGTGAATAGAGTTAACACTCTTACCCTTGTCTAACAGGTGGCTTTCAGGGGAAAATTATTTCTTGGTCCATAAAATAACACAGACTAGTCAGCGTGCCAGGTTTTGCTGAAAGAGGCCCAGGTTCACCCCTGGCGTCCTCACAAGGACCTCGCTGAGCACTGGAGCTCCAAGATGGCCGCCCTGCAGCTTGTGCCTCCAAACATCCGGTGCTGCCATCCACAGCTGAGATGCACTTAGCTGGATCGCGTCACTGGTGGGAGGGCCTCAGTAGCCATCGGGACGGTCTGCAGAAGCTGCAGGTGCACTAGTTTCGGGATGCCTCACGCTGTGATGGGGTTAACCCCCAGAATCCCATCAGATTATCAGGGAGGAGAGGAACACCTCAGAGTAGAGGCAAAGCACCCACTTGGAGATATTCGGGGAGCGGGGCAGGGAGATGGGGTAGGAGGCGGTAGCAACCACTCTGCAGCACTCCCAGGGTGTTCCCCCATCCCAAAGCCATGGCCCTGGGGAATCTGGACCACTGTCCTGGGTCTGCTTTTGCTGTCTTAAATAAGGAGAGGAAGCATACACAAAGAACCCTAAAGAGTGAGTGCAGGGTTTCGTCACAAGAGTATAGAAAATGTTCGTTCCCCAGGCAGAAGCAGAAGTCTCAGACTCAGTCCCTGTGGTGTGGGATGCACAGAGCCCAGGCAGCATGTTAACCACTGCGCCACAGGCCCAGGCCAGGAGGGAAACTGACGCACACCGCATGGGGGACAAGCCTTAAAGCTCTGACCACGGGCAAGTCAGTCAGATGCAGAAAGATGACGACTGTAGGATTCCCCTTCGGTGAGCTGTTCACCAGGTCAAACTCACAAAGCCAGGACAGTCGGGGATGGTTAGTTGCCAGGGCGTAGGGCCAGGGTGGCATGTGGTAAATTAGTGTCTGATTGGTCCAGGGCTTCAGTTTGGAGAAGTTGAGAAAGTGCAAAGGTAAACGGTGCAGTGCAATGTTACAACGTGAAAGGACTTCCTGCCGCTCGACTCCACGTTCACGTCCGTGGAGATGGTCAGTGCAATGTTCCAAAGTGAAAGGACTTCCTGCCGCTCGACTCCACGTTCACGTCCGTGGAGATGGTCAGTGCAATGTTCCAACGTGAAAGGACTTCCTGCCGCTCGACTCCACGTTCACGTCCGTGGAGATGGTCGGTGCAGGTGTATTTGAACACACGATGTGCATGACCTGCCTGTCAGCACCAGGCTGAGAGTCCATTCTTTTTGTAGCCTGACAGCTGATTCCATTTTATCACTAATATTCCATTCCATGGGTAGACCGTGGGCACATGCATCCATTTGCCCATTGAAAGACCAAGCCGCTAGAAGAATTGCTGTGAAGTTTTTGTGGGAAGGTACATTGGGGTATTTCACCACTTGGGTAAATACCAAAGTTCCATCTTCTAGAACACAAAGAGTATGTTTACTTTTGTAAGACATATCACATTGGTGTGATAGCTTAGTGACTAAATCCTTGCCTTGCATGCGCCGGGATCCTATATGGGTGCTGGTTTGTGTCCTGGCTGTTCCACGTCCCTTCCAGCTCTCTGTTGTGGCCTGGGAAAGCAGTAGAGGACAGCGACCCTTGCGGACCTGCAACCCACGTGGGAGAAACAGAAGAAGCTCCAGGCTCCTGGATTTGGATTAACTCAGCTCCAGCCATTGCGGCCACTTGGGAGGTGAACCAGCAGACGGAAGATTTTTGTCTCTCCTCTCGGTATATGCCTTTCCAATAAAAATAAATAAATCTCAAAAAGAAAAAAAAAAGGTATTTCCAAATTCCTTGCAAGTGACTGTGTCGCTTTGCACCCCTCCCGCCAGTGAGTGCTCCTGGGCTCGCATCCTCCCAGCCTTTGGCATTGGCTGTGCTTGGGAAGGCTGCCATTCAAAGAGGGGCACAGAGGTTTCTCCTGAGTGTAATTTGCAATTTCCTGATGACATTGGCAGCTCTGCAGGTGCTGTCTGCCATCTGCAGGTCCTCAGCAGCACCTGTGCCCAGATCTTACCCACTGCTGCATTAGGTGCTTTGGCTCATCCTGAGTCTGATCAGGTCTGTGTGTGTTTTGGGCATCAGTCCTGTTTACATGTTTATTATCTAATTACTGCAGATACACAGGAAATCTATAACTGAATTTAATGTCACATTAAGCCTCGAAATAAGTTTACCTCTCAAAAAAAACTTATCTGCTTAAGATTAATTTTTTATTGGAAAGATTTACAGAGAAAGAGAGACAGAGAGAAAGATCTTTGATCTGTTGGTTCAATCCCAAGTGGCCGCAACAGCCAGAGCTGAGCTGATGCAAAACCAGGAACCAAAAGCTTGTTCCAGGTCTCCCACGCAGGTGCAGAGTCCCATGGCTTTGGGTCATCTTCTGCTTTCCCAGGCGACAAGCAGGGAGCTGGATGGGAAGTGGAGCAGCCAGGATACAAACTGGCACACATATAGCATCCTGGCGCATGCACGGCGAGGACTTTAATTTAGCCAGTAGGCTAACACGCCAAGCCCTATAAAAATAAAGCCAAACCAAACCTGTTTTCTTTAAAAATGTATTTGAAAGAGCATCAGAGACAGGGGAAACAGACACACACACAGTTTCCACTCCCTGGTTGACTCCCCGAATGGCTCCGACAGGCAGGGCTGGGCCAAGCTAAGGTTAGGAGCCAAGAATCCATCCAGGTCCCCCACGTAGGTGACAGGGGCCCAAGTACTTGAGCCATCGCCTACTGTTTCCCAGGACATTGGCAGGAGGTTGGGTCAAAGGGGGAGCAGCCAGGACTTGAGCTGGCCCTCCGGTTTGGGATGCCAGCTTTGCAAGTGGCAACTTAAACCACTACACCACAGTGCCAGCCCCTGTTCATTTCACTTCCCCCCAAGCTTTTGGAACCCCTCACACTGCCCATCAATCAGCCATTGATGATTTGGTTGGTGGAGACCTTTTCCCATTGATTATTACTACCACACCATTTACAGTCTAGCCTGTAGTAAAAAGACCACCGGAATGTCCCAAAGCTAATCTGTTCTCCACTAGATCTTTTTTTTTTTTTTTAAGATCCATTTATCTGGGCCCGGCGGCGTGGCCTAGCGGCAAAAGTCCTCACCAGGATCCCATATGGGCGCCGGTTCTAATCCTGGAGGCCCTGCTTCCCATCCAGCTCCCTGCTTGTGGCCCGGGAAAGCAGTTGAGGACGGCCCAAAGCTTTGGGACCCTGCACCCGTGTGGGAGACCCGGAATAGGTTCCTGGTTCCCGGCTTCGGATCGGCTAAGTTCCGGCTGTTGTGGTCACTTGGGGAGTGAATCATCGGACGGAAGATCTTCCTCTCTGTCTCTCCTCCTCTCTCTAAATCTGACTTTGTAATAAAAAAAAATGAATAAAAAGATCCATTTATCCTTATTGGAAAGGCAGATACACAGGGAGTAGGAGACAGAGAGAAGGAACCTCTGTCCACTGCTGGTTCACTCCCCAAGTGATCACAACAGCCAGAGCTGAGCTGATGCAAAGCCAGGAGACAGGAGCCAGGAGCCTCCTTTGGGTCTTCCACATGGGTGCAGGGTTCCAAGGCTTTGGGCCGTCCTCAACTGCTTTCCCAGGCCACAAGCAGGGAGCTGGATGGGAAGCGGGGGCACCTGGACAGGATCGGTACACATATGGGATCCTGGTACAACTGCAAGTCGAGGATTGAGCCGCTAGGCCATGGCACTGGGCCCCTCCACTAAATCTTAAATCAGGAGGAAATAATCAGCAGAACTAGCCCCGGCCCCAACACCGTGACGCAATCCAGCACTTTGCTCTTTCCGCTGCATGGACCAAGGAAAAGGCTGAAAAGGAGTTTCACAATGATGACTCAGCTTTTCCAAAGAGCCGCTGTTGTCTGGAACCTGCACGGCCTCAGTTCCCACAGTTCACATGCGGCCAGCAGGAGTTGCTGGGCAGAATCCAGGCCTCGCAGCCGGTGCGCCAGAGGCCGCTGTGGCCACTAGCTTCGGGAATTGTTTTTCCAGCACATTGATCCTCAGGTTTGCAAAGCCTTGTTTTGTCACCTGAGTTTCTTCAAAGTTGCAAACAACAACAAAAATGAAATTTCGAGCCGCGGAAGGCTTCTGTCCGTGTTACATCTGCTGATCCCTTCTCTCTGTTGCTGTTCATGTACCCCACTGATGAGAGACACATGTGGATGCTGGGGATCTGGGGAGTGGTCGGTGCAGGCTTGGGGCTCCCCCAAACCGGGAACGGGACTGCACCCCAGACCACACTGCCTCGGGCCCCCAGGCAGATCAGAGCTGAGATGCCTGGCCAGGGAGGGACAGTCGCCATTGGTGGAGCAGGGAACATCTCTGCCACGTGGGTGGAGGAAGACGCCCTGCCCGTGAGCGAACAGGGAAGAGCGTGTGCTGTGCAGACACCCGCTGAGGAGCTGGCTGACGGCCACGCGTCCACACAGCCCTCGTCACAGGCTCCCAGCTGAGTGCCCTCTGCAGGGATCCTTGTCCCTCTTCCCTCCACCTGCTGTTCCCTCCCCGTCACCACCAGGACCCCACGCACCATCCTTGGCCATCTCTCGGCTCTGGGACTCCATCAGCCTGGGAAGAACTGGAGCAGAAGTCACCCTAGGTGTTCTCACAGGAACAGCCAATAAAAGGAGTCCCTGAGCCAGTCCCCAGCACAGGTGGCACTGCCCACCGCAGGTCACTCCCAGGATCCGAGCTAGAGGGGCCCCCTGCCTCAGACACCCAAAACCCAGGAAGCTGGCTACCATCACTGCCTCTGGCTGCCAACACCAGTGGGCCCTGGGCACAGGATGGCTGGAGCAGGGGCCCTGTGTCTCTGTGTCCTTGTTACCAACCTAAGCAGCCAGCTCTGCCTCAAGAGCCTCCCAAGGGCAGCCCTTCACATCTTCCCTTAGAACATTGGCTCAAGACAGGCCGGGGAAGGAGTGTGGCTGGGAGCTTCACAGTGCCTGCTCTCCGCACGCTACCCCCAGGAAGTGGGAAGGAACGCTCGGAGCCAATAGCGTGGCCCTGCTGACCTTGGGTCAAGCTGCGTGTTGACCTAAACTTTGCTCACGAGATCTGAGCTCCTCTCCTAGGACTAATGTGAGGGTTAAAGGAGATGATGCAGACGAAGCGCCTGGTCAAATTAATGTCAGATTGACATGCGACCCTTTCCTTGTAGCCCTGTGGATCCCCGAGTCTGAGCCTGAGCCCATTCCTCAGGGGGTCACGGGGCTGGTGCAGAGTTTGCAGTTAGAGAGAACAGCCCCCAGTGTCATGGCACCGAAGTTAACCACACCTGCAATGTCACCTTCCCATATCAGAACACAGGTTCGAATCCCGATTGTTCTACTTCTGATGCAGCTCCCTACCAATGCACCTGGGAAAGCAGCAGAATTCTGATGGCCCAAGTGCCTGGGCCCCTGCACCACATGGGAGACTCAGAAGAAGCTCCTGGCTTCAGCCTGGCTCAGCGGTAACTGTGGGTGCTGCTTCGGGGAGTGAGCCAGTGGTTGGAAGACTCCCTTGCCTCCCCCTCCTCTCCTTCTGTTTCTGTAACTCTGCCTTTCAAATCTATCACAGAAGGAAAAAGAAAGGGGAAGAAGGGAAGGAGCAAAGAGGGAAGGAAGGCAGGTCCTGGGGGCAGCCCAGCAACAGGCCTCCCAGTGGCCCCAGCCTCCCCTGGGCCCCAGCCTCCCCGGCCAGGGCCTCCCTGGGCCCCTGCCGGCTGCTCGGCCATGCCTGGGACTGACTCCCCAGACAAGGGTGTTCTATGAGCTGCGTCTTCCCCTCTGGTTACAGGAAATTTTGAAAGCACCATCTGGCTTGACCTAAACTGTTTAGTTCCTAAAGACAACAGAAATCGTCTGGCCGGGCAAGGCAGCCACATGCAAGACAGCTTCCAGGCCCCGTGCCAGGCCCAGGAACAGGCTGCCACAGGCAGCTTCTAGGTGGGCACACATCTGCTCTCTATGGCCCAGGGTCTGCGATGCCTGGGGGGGGAGGCACGTGCTCTTGGATGCACAGCTCCTCTCTGCACCTGCCGTGGCACTGGGCCCTCTGCGTCGGTTCCCCTGGCCCTCACGGAAGACAGCCCACAGCCTCTCTCAAAGCTGGGGGGCAGGACAGGAGCCGTGGGGAGGAACCCCTCCCCTACCCCTGCTTCCACCCACATGGCTGGCTGGACCTGGAGAGGAGTTCACACTCGCCCCGCAGCCAGGGCTCCCCTTCCCAGTTGGGAGACCAGACGCGATCTCACAAGGCCCCCGGACTTTCTGGCAAGTGAGCGCACGTGGGTGGACTCCTGCTTCCCTCTCAAAGCCTGTCTGCCTGACACAGTGTGTGCAAGGGCCGGATCTCGGGAGAAACCCAACCCAACCCACACCTTCCCTGCCAGGCACAGCCAAGCACTGGGACCAGGGAAGACTCGGGCGCAGCCACACACCCTGGCCAGGAACCACTGAGACTTCCCAGGCATTGCGATGCTGAGTCCTTTCTCGGGCCCAGAGCTGCCAGACGGAGGAGCAAATGGGTTCTACCTCACTCTTAGCCGGTGCCCAGGGGGAGGTGGCACACCTACCGTGACCCCCGCCCCAGCCCATGCCCATGGCAGGCATGACGAGCTGATTGCAGCACTGTTCTCAGCTGCATCGCCTGCGGTTCATGCTAAGCAATGCAGGGCAACGTGTCCGCTGGGGCAGAACCTCACACCTGGACAAAAGTCATGTGCCATCTGCTGCAGATTGAATGTTGGTCCCTCCACTTGTCAGGCTCGAGTTGAACTGTCATTGTAACACTGAGATACAACTTTAAAAAAAAGTTGTATTGTGAAAAGCAGAGGGACAGCTTCCATCTGCTGGTTCACTCCCCAGGTTGCTGCAACAACCAACGCTGCGCCAGTCCAAAGCCAGAAGCCAGGAGCCTCTTCTGGGTCTCCCACACAGGTGCAGGGTCCCAAGGAGTTGGGCCATCCTCCACCGCTTTCCCAGGTGCATTAGTGGGGAGCTGGATCAGAGGTAGGAGCAGCCAGGACCCCAACTGGCGCCCCTGTGGCATGCCGGCAGCACAGGCACACACCACGCCAGCCCTCCCCTATCCTTTGACTGTCTAACAAAAATGGGCTGACCCAGCAAGGCGGCCCTCACCAGGTGCCAGCAGCAACTTGAACTTCACAGCCTCCAGAGCTGCGAGGAAACTACACACACCAGCGATTCGTGATGAGGGACGCAGTCTCGGTTTCCCGTTGGAGCAGCACACGGCGGATGAAGACACGCCCGGTGCAGCGGCAGTAACTCCGCAGTGACCTGGCCTCGCAGCCTGGCTCTGCACGCTGCGCCTGTGTGGCGACCCTTCCTCTCTCCACACCTCAGTTCCCATTCATATCCAGCTGGGTGGGGTGAGAGTTGGCACGTCTGATGCTGCTGGCCCAGGGAGACCACGAGGGAGACTCCGTCCCTCCCTGCACCGTGGCGTCCAGGGCCGAGCCAGCAGTCCTGGGAGAATCAGCAGGCGGGGCACGCCCCAGCCAGCCCACACCTTTTCCTCTGTCCCTCCTCCCTTCGCTTCCTCCGCCCCATCTTCAGAAAGATGTGTCAGACTTGGTGGTTGCTCCCCACATTGGTTACCACTTTCAGTAAAGGAATCCGAGGTCTCGGGCAAGGCTCATTGTCAGGAAAGCAACGTCTGGACTGCTTACATATGCACCTCATCTAGGCTCTGTCTCTAGAACATTCTAAGTCAGGTACCCAGGATCTCAGGAAAGAAGACCAAAGGCCTAGCGTCAGGACCGCCACCTGGGACACCAGCGTTCCACGCAGGTCCTTGCTGCTCCACGTCCACTCCAGCTCCCTGCTGACGCACCTGGGCACACAGCAGGAGGTGGCCCAAGTGCGTGGGACCCTGAACCACATGGGAGACCCACGGGAAGCTTCTCTCTCTCCTCTCTCTCTCTCCGTGCTTCGGAGTAGCTCTGACTTTCACATATAGAAATAAACCTTTAAAAGAAAAACAAAGTTCCCTAACATTTGTTCAGAACATATGGGTGGGGGGGCAGCATGGTGACATATCAAGCTAATCCTCCGCCTGCAGCACTGGCAACCCATGTGGACACCAGTTCAAGTCCCAGCTGCTCCACTTCTGACCCAGATCCCTGTTTGTGGCTTGGGAAAGCAGGATGACTCAGTCCTTGGGACCCTGCACCCACATGGGGGACCAGAAGAAGCTCCTGGCTCCGAATAGGATCAGCTCAGCTCTGGACGAGGCAGCCAGCTGGGGAGTGAATCAGTGGATGGAAAATCCTTCTCTCTCTCTCTCTAATTCTCTGTAAAGAAACCTCAGTGTGTGTCCATTTATGAGGTTGTTCTGGGAGGAGTTTTAGGCTTACAGAGAACAATATGCCGTGTGGACACCGATTTGCCCTCTGACAAACCTGTGACAGGTGGAAGTCACACTTGTGTTAATCAATGGTAATTGACCAATCACTGCTGACATGTTGAGTGTCCTACGGGCCTGGACGACACCTGGGGCCTCTTGCTCTGCCCTCCAGAGCTGTCATCTCCCTCGCCCCCTCCTTCTGTGCCCTGGTGACCACTCAGCTCACGTCCTCAGAGCTCTGCCTCTTCCAGAATGTTCTGTGGTTGAAGTCATCCAGCCGTGTTCATTTCTGACCGGCTTCCTCCTCCTAGGTAATTCATTTCAGCTTCCTCACGTCTTCTCACCACTCGATGGCTCCTTTGTGGCTGTGCAAGATCCAAGCTTATGCCTTGCAAGCTGCCCCCCCAGGTGGAAATGCCCTGCCATCTTCCGGGCCCTCGGGACGGCTGGTGCTTGTCCAGCTAAACACAGGGGACTCTGCTGGGACTCCTGGGGGCATGGCCAGTTGGCTGTCCCTCCCCTCAGCTGCAGGCCTGGGTATGTCCAGGGTCAGGTTGGGACTGAGCCCCGGAAACTTCGGGCAGCTGCCTGTGAAGGCCTTGGTTAGGGGGGTAGACAGAGGAGAGCCGAGCAGGGGTGGGGAGAGCCACAGTGTTGGGGTGGAGGAGGTGGTGCAAGCGGCTAGAGCTCAGAGGGGGCAGTGGAGGAGGGAGAGAGGCCCTATGTTAGTCATTGGGCAAGAAGAGGCCTGGGACCTGGCTGTAAGTGGGTGGCTGGGTCCCCTCCAGAACTGTCTTTTTGCCCTGAAGGTCCAGGCAGGGCTGGGCAGCCCGCAGTCCAGAGTCCCCTCTGCCTCAGGGAGCAAACAGGGCGTTTTGCACCAATGAAGAGGGGCTCACAGCAAGGGACATTGGCCTCTGGCCTGGGGAGGAGGAGTGTGAGTGTGTGTGTGTGTGTGCGCGCGCATGTGTATATAAGACAAAAAGTGAGACAGAAAGAGAGAGGAAGAGAGAGACGGCTTATGCGTGCACATTTCAGGGTGACCAAAGGGCAGATGACAGTCCCTGGGAGCCCCCGTGGAGTGGAACTGAGTGAGGGGAAGTTAACCCAGGCCACAGGCTCAGATGGCACCAGGCAGGGCCCTGGGCAATGAGTTACCCAAGGGAGCCACTCCAGGCCCAGCCCCACCCCCAGCACACACTGTCTTTCCCGCAGCTACAGTAGCTAAGTCATCATGACTCAGGTGACAGTACCCAGAGCCAAGGTTGGGGGACAGGGTGGGAGAGCCGCAGGGTGGGGCCAGAAAGGAGGTGAACAGTGGAGTACCCACGCAGGGCATGGCAGAGGGGGTACCCAAGCAGGGCTCCCCACGTCCTGCTGGACACACGGCTTCCACCTGTACCCATGTGGGCATCTCCCGGTCACTCACCCTGCTCCACAGGGCCAGCTCCAGCACTGGGCCCTGGGAGGGAAGCAGGAATTCCTGTGGGGGACAGGAGTGATGGGGACTGTCTGCCAATCCGTGCAGGTTCCGTGTCAGTGTCCAGGGGCTGCATCCCGGAAGAGCAGGTTCTTAGTGAGGCTGGGCCCCCACGGTCCACATGAGAGATGCGGATTGAGTTCCAGCTTGGTGTCCTAGCTCCCAGCTCCAGCCTCGTCAGGCCCTGGCTGTTACACGCATTTAGGGAGTGAACCAGCAAATGACCATCTCCCTGTTTCTCCTCCTTGCTCTTTCTCCCCCACCTCTCCCTCTAGACTTGACCTGAGAGAGATGAGCATCCACACCCTGATGAATCTCCCCCCAGGGTGGTCCCCATCTGGAGGTAGGCAGTAGTCATCTGCCAGGAATGCCACCCCCGCGGTGGGGGGCAAGGCGGTGAGAGGCCCTCATCACGAGTGACCCTGGCTGATTTCTGTCCCATGTGACTCCGTTTTGACTCCAGCTGCTCCACTTCCAATCCAGCTCCAAGCTGATATGCCTGGGAAGGCAGCAAAGATGGCCCAAGCGCTGGAAGTTCTAGGCTCCTGGCTTCAGCCTGGCCCAGCCCAACCCTGGCAGATTGCAGACTGAACCAGCGCATCTCCCCACCGCCCCCCGTCCCCCGCCCGACACTGCCTTTCAAAGGAACTTTAAAAGGAGCAGAACTAGGTGAGTTGGGAATTCGGCGGGAAGGTAGGGGCTGTGTGTGAGTGGGTCAGGGTGGGTGATGTGCTGGGGGCGTGGCAGAGCGGGGGGGTGGGCTCAGAGCTTGTGGTCACACCTCTGCTTTGGGGTCTGTCTTCCATCCTCCTTGGGGCTCTGGGAGTTGCTGCATGGGATCCTGCAGGGACATCCGTGGGTGCCAGGGAGGCATGTGGGCACCAGGAGCTCACCCCTCCTCCCTCCTCTGCACAGCCCCTGCTGCTCCCTCCTCCTCAACCTCCTCCAGCTCCTGGGCTGAACACACCGCAGCCCTGGGCAGGATGGGGCCAGGTGGCCTGGTGGTTCTCAGCCTCCTGTGGTTCCCATGGCCCCAGCCGTCTGCGGGATCACGGGCAAGCACCCAGAGCCCAGGTTACCCAGAATGAGAGGAGCCTGAGGGGTCGCTGTGATGCAGTCTCCCTGGGCATACTGAGCCCTGGGCTCTGGGCCCTGGATCTCACACAAGCTGCCCGCGGCTCTGAGAAATGGGAGTCATGATGAGCAGGACACGCAGGCCATCTGCCTGCTGCCCCGCCATGCCAGGAGACGTTGGTCACCAAGCATCCCCAAGCAGGTGAGGGCCGCCTGGCTGGCCTGGGAGGAAGGGACCTCCAGCAGGCCGCACAGCCGCCCCTCCTCTGTCCCTTACTCATTAACCAGCTGCAGGGCACACGGGTTCACCAAGCAGCGGGCAGCTGGCTACACAGAACCAGTGGGAGAGTGCCGGGGTGGGCAAGGCGGCAGGGGCTCGGGCTGGGAATGGACAGCCGGCAGGATGCGCTCTGCCCGGACCAAGGGCACCGCTGGCATGACCTGCGCAGGCTGCTCCCCAGGGGCTTTTGGGACGAAGCGCGGACGCTCTTTGTTCTTTCTGGACCCCTGGTAGGAGGAGTGGGGTGGGGCCCGGGAAGCATGGGGTGGGGAGAGGCTGGGGCTGCACGCAACAGCCTCTCCAAAAAACGCTACTTCTCTGGGGGGTCGTGGGGCCTGCCCATGCATCGCCATGGGCAGCCTCAGACCCAAAGGGGGCGGCTGTGTGTCCCCTTTGGAAGCCTTAGTCAGGCTGGATTGAGGCACCACAGCCAGGACAGGGGAGGGGGGCCCGCCGATGCCCAAGCCAGGCTCCCAGGCCTGGGCAGGGGGTGTCTGCCCAGTGACTTGGGTGAGCCTGTGGAGCAAAGGCCCATGGGGGCTGGGCTCAGAGTCCAGCAAGGCTGCGAAGCTAGAGTGACCAGGCCTGTACGCTATGGGCAGCAGGCAGCGGCCGGGGACCTGGGCCCTGGCCTGACCTTGGCCCTGGCCTGACCTTGGCCCTGGCCTGACCTTGGCCGCCATCTTCCAGTTCTTGTTCCAGGCACTTAACTTCATGACCTACATCGTGGGCACTGTGTTCTGCGGGCACCTGGGCAAAGTGGAGCTGGCATCTGTGACCCTGGGTGTGGCAGTGAGTACCGTGCTGGCCCCACTCCTGGGGACTCTCCGCCAGGTTCCCAGGCTGCTGGGTGGCCAGTGAGGGGCCAGGATGACCCAGATGTGGGGTCAGATGCCTGGAACCTAACGCTGGAGACGGGTGGGGGTGGGGGCAACCAGGCACAGTGCTCACGGCCATGGGGACAGAGCCAGGCAGAGGGACAGGGTCCCCAGAGCCCCAGCCCTCCTCAGAGTCCCCACCTGAACCCCTCACAACACAAGCCCTGGTGTTTTCCCGTTCCATGTATGTGGCTCCAGTTTGTCAACGTCTGTGGAGTCTCTGTAGGATTCGGCTTGTCCTCGGCCTGTGACACCCTGATGTCCCAGGTAGGTGGCTGGGTGCCAAGAGGGAAATGGCCTTTGGCAGGGTCTGGGTCCTGCAGGTGAGCAGGGCGGGGATCGGTCCCTGCCCACTCACTGCTGGGGGCGATGGGGGCTGCCTGGAGGCGGTGCGGTGTCACCCAGCGTGGGGACAGCAGTAGGCTGCGTTTTGCAGAGCTTCGGCAGCCCCAACAAGAAGCACGTGGGCGTCGTCCTGCAGCGGGCCACACTCATCCTGCTGCTCTGCTGCCTGCCCTGCTGGGCCCTCTTCCTCAACACGCAGCCCCTCCTGCTGCTCTTCAGGCAGGACCCGGCTGTGTCCAGGTACCTGCCGCGTGGCTCCCGCCGGGCAGCCAGCCAAGGATTTGGGGGAGGTTCTGGGAAACTGTACCCCCTCCCCCAGGCCCTGGATCTCTCTGCACCACTAGTGGTCACCAGCCCCCAACACCTCTTCATGGTTCTTAGAGTTCCCTCGGGAAATTCACTCTCAGACCCCGCTACTCCGGATGTGACCAGCAGGGGGCAGACACACCTCACAGGTGCTTTAGTTTGCAAGGCATGAAAATGTGTACCTTGGGAAAGACAGCATCGAGTTCTCAGCATCTCCTTCACTTCCCCAAATGTCTGCAATGGCCGGGACGGAGCCAGGAGCCAGGGACTCAGTCCAGGTCTCGCGTGGTGCAGCAGCTCAATGATCCGAGCCGGGGCCTGCACGGCTCCACGCAGAAGCCAAGGAGAAGGAAGACTGCCCGAATTTCCGCTGCGGGACGCAAAGTCCTTAGGCTGAGATGGCCTCTCACAGCGCCGCCTTGTTCGCTTGACGTGGCGTGCGCTTCTTGGGGCTGTTTCTTAGTGATGATAACGTTTGGGGTTTGTCTTTTGGAGCCACGTGGGGCTCGGGATTCAAGGGAAGGTGGTCCTGGGGCGCCGCCTTCCCGGCACAGCCCGTCCTCTCCTCCTGCAGGTTAACCCAGGAGTACGTGCTGCTCTTCATCCCGGGCCTCCCGGTAGGTGCTGCGCCCGCGGCCCCACCGCCCCGCCACACCCCAAGCCTGGCTTTTTGCGCTCCGCCCACCCAGCCACCCCATCTGCTGAGGCGGGCACGTGAGAGGGCGTGAGGGAGCCCAGGGAGATGTGCAGACTGTGACTGTGGAATGTGGAAGATGTTTGTGATCAAATATTCGGAAAGCCCAGGACAGAAAGTTTCAGACTCGCTTAGCCCCTCCCCCCACGTGGGGAGAGCGTGGGATGCGACTGCTTCCCAGGAGTGTGTCCACTCGTGGGCGCGTGTGTCCGCGCGTGGGAGGGCTCTGCAAGGTGTGGGGGGAAAGGAGGCGCCAGCAAAATGTGGGGACAAAAAAACCCTTGAATTATCTGCATACATTTTTCATTGAACTTTTCAATGACGTAGGCTTGTGTTTATAAACATGTGCACCTGTTTTATCACCTGCTTCTCCCCTTTAATGTTATGCGTGTGGAGGCGTGAGCAGGCTCCAGGTAAGCACTGCACCAGTTTGGTTAGGGGCCCAAGCAGGGACAGGTTTGGGTGTCAAGGAGGGTCCTGGAACCAACCCTCGGCGAGTCACAGGGACAGCTGTGTTTGTCAGGTGGTGAGTAAACACACACGGTCCCAGCTCAGTGAGGACAGCTCCTGAGAGGCACAGGTGGGGTCACGCACAGTCCAGCTCTGGCTCCATTCATTCTCTCCCTCCCTCCCTCCCTCTCCAACCCCCGGTCCTGTGCTGCAAAGAAGAGGAAGGGCAGGATGGGCAGGCTGTGGGAACAGGCCTGGGGCCAGTTCCTATGCTGACCGAGGGCCCCTGGGACGGTGGCCCCCTTGCACCCACACACACAGGCAGGCGAGAGCCTCTCCCAGGGCCCTTGCACCTGCTCAGGCGCCCCTGTGACAGAGCAGGGGCCCAGCCGGGCAGAGACAGCACACACTCAGGTAGCCTCAGCTCCCCTGGCCGGGCTCCCAGGCCCGCAGGAACTCGGGGGGCTCTACCTCCTGGGAAGGAATGTGTGGTAAGGGGATGGGGAGGTAGCCATGGGGGAGCTCATTGTTTCATTTTGCTTGCTTGCTTGCAGGTGATTTTTCTTTACAATCTGCTGGCGAAGTATTTGCAAAATCAGGTACAGGACCCCAGCTGTAGGGGGACAGCCGCTGTCCTATCCTCTAGGGAGTCGGGAAGGGTTGTGGTGCCAGGGGCTTTACCCCCTTCTCTCCCTGTCTGCGACCCAGCCCTGTAAAGGGTCACTTCCAACCTGCCCCTAGGCCCCTGGGCTTGTGGTTGGTCAAGCTGCCCCTCGCAGCCTCCTCCTCCAACTCCCAGTGAGAGGCCTGGGCCAGTCCCACGCGCGTCCAGGGGACCGAGTTGCAGCCCTCAGGCCAGTCCCACACGCGCCCAGGGGACCGAGCAAGGCCTGTTTGGCGTGGGTTTCAGGGAATCGTGTGGCCCCAAGTCCTCAGCGGTGTGGTGGGCAACTGCGTCAATGGCGTCACCAACTATGCGCTGGTTTCCGTGCTGGGTCTGGGGGTCAGGTGAGCGGGGAAGGGGGCTGGGGGCAGGCACAGGGTGTGGGGCAGGATGGAGTCCCGCCTGCCCTGAGAGGGTGAGATGCAGGAGGGGAGGGAGGGGTGGAGAGAGGGAGGGAGGGCCTGGGCAGACGCCCCCAGGACACCTGCGCAGGTGCAGCTGCAGGGCGGGGCTGCGGGCTGCGGGAGCCCAGCCCCGCCTGCCTCCTCTGCCAGGGGCGCCGCCTACGCCAACACCGTGTCACAGTTCGTGCAGGCCGCCTTCCTCTTCTTCCACATCCTGCTGAAGAAGCTGCACCTGGAGACTTGGGGAGGTGCGGAGCGCAGCCCGACCTCAGGCCTCCTAGTCCCTGCCGGCCCCTCCAGCTGTGCTGCGTCCCGCCATGCTTCCTGCCAGGCACCTGTGATGCCTCTTGGGGGTTAGGGGGGCACAGTGCAGGCGGCCTGGGGCGGGAGGGGGCAGTTGTCCAGGATGCCTTACGCCCAGGGCGTCTGGGGGAACAGGAGCTAGCAGGTGTGCCCTGGCGATCCTTCCTTGCTTCTGCCCGGACCTGCCCCAATACCTGCCATCTCCAACCCCTGGGGGGTGCGGTTGCTGTGTTCTAGGCTGGTCCAGTCAGTGCCTGCAGGACTGGGGCCCTTTCTTCTCGCTGGGGGTGCCCAGCTTGCTTATGATGTGCGTGGAATGGTGGGCCTATGAGATCGGCAGCTTCCTCATGGGTACGTGCACAGAGCCACGCATGGCAGAGCAGCATGTGGGTCCTCGTGTCCTGCTCAGAAAGCCCCGCCCCAGGGAGAGGGGTTCACGTCCATTCCCCTGTGTACCTGCCAGGCTGCTGGACGTCCCCAGGCAGGGCCTCGCCCAGGGATCTGGCCTCTGGGCCTTTGGTGCTGATCCCAGCCCTTGCTCAGCCATGGCCAGCATGGAGTGGGTCCCGCTGGAGGGATGGGCCCAGCATGGAGCAATCCGTGGGTGGGGCAAGGTGGCGCCCACCTGTGGGCCCTGCCTCATGTTGGCCCTTCCCCACTCCCTCCCCAGGCCTACTCGGTGTAGTGGACCTCTCTGCCCAGGCTATCATCTACGAGGTGGCCACAGTGACCTACATGGTGAGATCCCAGGGGGACAGTTTCCCACTCCCACCTGAGGCCCATGTCCCCTGAGGGTGACACTTTTGCTAGGGTTTTCTTTTTTTTTAACATTGATCTACATGCTCAAAAATACCACATTCCTCTCTTCAAAAGCCCTGTGCTGCTTCGGCTGATTCCATTGTGAGCCTGCCTGTCATGGTTCTGCTGACTGGGTCATGATGGGGATCAGTTTGCCCGTGGGACAGCCCCAGCCTATCCCAGCCATCACAGCCACCAGGAGGCCCTTCCACTGCCCCCGGGGGTCACCCCGTCTGCCAGCTCTCCTCCTGCCTGGCCCAGGCTGGAGAGCTCCTGCCCTTCCAGCCTGGCCTCACCCTGGCTTAGGGTCCCAGCCCCTCCTCCGGCGCCCACTGGAACCTAACAGCACCTTCTCCCCCGTCCCCATCCCAGATCCCCATGGGGCTGAGCATGGCCGTCTGTGTCCACGTGGGGACGGCACTGGGAGCTGCGGACACCATGCAGGCCCGGCGCTCCGCCCTCTCGGGCGTGCTCTGCACAGGTGGGTGGGCGCTCTTCTGCCAGTGCATGCTGGAGCTGGGCTGGAACAGGGGAGGGCCCTGGGTCTGATGAGGGAGGCAGGCTGGCCCCTGGGCAGGCTGGGCTGCTTCTCTTCGTGAACAGCAGCCTCTCCCGGAGTGGGGAACATCTCAGCTGCCCGTGCCTCTCCCAGCTCACCCCTCCTCCCCTGATGCTGGACTCAGCCTAGCACAGGTAGAAGTGTGACTCCCCCAGGGCCTTCCCCAGCGTGGAGCTGGGGAGCCTCTCTCCACGCCTCTGCTGCATCCCCCCAGTCACGGCCTGGCTCCCTGAGGCCAGCAGGTGCAGGAGGGCCCTGCTGTGGAGAGCAGCAGGGGTCCTGGGACAGGCTAAGACCTCAGTCCACACACAGAGGAGGGAGGGCTGCGGAGGATCCCCAGACCCACAGGCTGCAGGGTGAACCGAGGCAGCAGGCAGGAGATGGGGTGGAGGGGGGCATGGGAGTGTGAATTCCTAAGCAGTTTCAGGTGCTGGCCTAGGACACCCACTTGGAGAACTGTGGTGGCCCCTCTGGGCTGGCACAGGGGCATCACTCCAGGTGAAGAACTGCAAGGCAGGAGCTCTGGGCTCCTCGGCACAGCAGGCGGGAGTGTCAGGCAGCAGCCGGATGGTGCAGGAATATCACTGCACTGACCCAAGCTGGGTCTTGGCTTCGGGGGAGGCCCGTCCACGCTGTTCCCTTCGTCTCTTCCAGTTGGCATAGCCCTGGTGGTGGGCACCCTGTTGGGCATCCTGAAAGATGAGCTGGGGTACATTTTTACCAGTGATGAGTAGGTAATCAGTTTCCTTTCTTGACTTCCGGGAAATGTCAGAGTGGTTCTGGGTGTTGGGGGGAGGGGGAAGTTTCAGGGTGCAGGTACTTAGCTCACACCTGGTTCCTGGGAACTGCCCCAACTTTGGCCTCTCTGGGAGGAAGCCAAGTTTCAGCTTGTCCACTCAGCACTCAGGCTATGGCCTTCACCCAGCTTGCCGTGACAAGATGCCAACTGAAGCCCAGGGCACAGAAACCGTCGGGGACTCACAGGTGCAGGTGGCTCAGAGTGCCGGTTGCACCCGTGTGGGGTGACGCCCCCTCGTCCAAGGACGGTGGGTGGGAGTGTGGGAAGAGGCCGAAGGAGGGTCTCCAAGGACACAGCTGTCTCCTGCACAGCTGGCCGACCTGCCCGTCTCCCCTGCAGAGAGGTCATCGCCGTGGTGAACCAGGTCTTGCCGATCTACGTCATCTTCCACATCATTGAGGCTATCTGTGTGAGTGACCCCGATTGGAAGCCTGACCCTTCACCCCCTCTGCCCCCCAGCACATGATCCCTGCTGCAGTCTCCCTCAAGCGCCATGGGGCAACACGGGCTGGCCACACAGGGAGCACACGGGGTGCTGGCTAGGCGAGTTGTGCACTCCTCAAGGCGGTCAAGGCAGGTGGACAGACGATGGGAGGGCAGAAACGTGCAGCAAAATCTCCAACATCTCCTTCCCGGTTCCTCCAGCGCAGGGGCCACCCTGCTGGCTCATGCCCCAAACTAGAACAGCCGGGCCGTGGGCCTGTTGGAAGCTGGGAGCCTGGACCCAGTCTGGCTCTCCCACATGGGTGGCAGGGGCTCCGATGGGTGAGCCGTCACCGCTGCCTTCTGCAAAGTGAGGGACAAAGTGGGAGCAGGGCCCACCTCTCCTGGCTCCTCTCAGCTCCTCTGCTTTAGGCTCAGGGTGTCATGTTGCACCTTTATTTAGAATCCATGCTCCCTGACGTCCGTGTGTCTGTGAGGGCACGATTCAGTTCCTTTAAATCAGTTGATCACCGGCCAATCCAGGCCGCAGAGAGTCTGGGATTCTCCTGCATGTTTCACGTCATTGTGATCCGACAAGCTGTAGGCTTCTGCATCCAGGTTCTCTCACCCGTCACCGTGCCCTGGGCCCTGGTGGCCAATGTCCCCAAGCCAACTTGCTGGGTCATCTCTCCTTGTCGTGGTGACCAGCATGGCTTCACTGTACACAATGCACACCAGCCACTTAGGCCTCCTCCTCGGTGAAATGTCCCTTCAGGTCTTTGGCCCAGGAGTGTCTTCTCGGACCGCTGGGGCTGCCATGGCAAAGGACCCAAACCTGGGTGGCATAAATCCGCACCACTTTCAGCCCCTGGTGCTCAGGCCTCGTGCCCCAGGGGTCATCAGGCCCCCAGTGACCCTGGCACACATCAGGGATGGCTGTGTCCTGGGCCCACTGCCCACCTTCTGGAAGCCACAGTGTCCACTGGCCTGGGCAGGTCCATCATGTCCCTGGCCTCCTCCACCCCTGAGGGGTATCTGCCTGTGTGTCCAGCTCCCCTCTGTAGAAGGACCCCAGCCAGGCCAGACCAGGGCCAACCCCCAGGCCCCTGGCCTGGTCCATCACAAAGGCCTGATTTCCAAACAAACGTAGACGACTGGCCGTCAGAACTCCAACTTCTTGGAGACAGACTTGCCCAACCACTTTGTATCACAGAGTTGTAGGGGCTCCGCGTGTGGGGCCAGTGCCATGGTGTCGTGGGCTGAGCCAGTCCTAGCTGCTGCAGGCACTAGGGGAGTGAACCAACCAATGGAAGAGCTCTGTCGTCTGTCCACCCCTTCCTCTGTCAGGCTGCCTTTCAGATGGAATACAGACATCTTCTCCAAGGACCACACGGTAGCTGGCTGCAGGTGGTGGGCAGGATAGTGGGCCCGAGATGTCCGCATCTCTGTCCTCAGAGCTGTGCACACAGGAGCCCGCAGAGGTGTCTGACCTGAGGACCCCAAGGTCAGGGAGGAGCATCCTTCTGACGGAGCCAGAGGGCCAGAGTCGGGGGCTGAGGTTGGACCCGTGGCTGCAGAGATGCAGGTTCTAGGAGCCCCATAAAGCAGAGACACCCCCCGACACCCCCCGACACCGCCGAGCGTCCAGAGGAGCCAGCCCTTGGTGTTGGGACAGCAGGACCCACTGCCAACTTCCAACCTCAAGAACAGGAAAATGGCACGTTTGAGCTTATTGGAGGCCACTGAGTGAGCTCCAGCCGCCCGTCTCCAGCGCAGTCAGCCGGGCTTCCCAGAGATCTCACTCTGGAGCCGGGCAGTGCTGGGAGCCAAGGGAGCCTGGGGGTGCAGGACTGAGCTCCAAGTATAGCCATGTTGGTGCAGCACCCCCAGGGCAAGTGACTGAGACCCCAACCACCACTGCAGCTTCTTCTGGGAAAGGAGGGAGGACCGGGAAGCAGGGCGGCCCTGCTGGTCTGGCGGTGGGGCGAGGCAGGGGGCTGTGGGCCACTCAGGGCCGCATCACCCTCCCTGCCCGCAGTGTGTGTCCGGCGGGATCCTGCGGGGCACGGGGAGGCAGGCCTTCGGGGCCATCGTGAACGCCATCATGTACTACATCGTCGGCCTCCCCCTGGGCATCGTGCTGGCCTTCGTGCAGGGCATGAGGATCATGGGTACGAGGCCCGAGGGAGGGTGGGAAGGGCCCGGGTGGGCCCCGACCATCCCCGGCCCTTCGCATCGTCCCTTGCCTCCCGCAGGCCTCTGGCTGGGCATGCTGACCTGTGCCTGCCTGGCAGCCGCCGCCTTCATTGTCTACACTGTCCGGCTGGACTGGAAGCTGGCGGCAGAGGAGGTGAGTGGATCGGTGGCCCCCGGCCACATGGGCAGAAACACCCAGAGCATTGTCAGGACTGGGGGATGTGTGGGAGGGGACGTGGAGGGACCCCCCCCCCGAGGCTCACTGGCCACTCCTGTCATGGTAGCTGCCCAGGCAAGCAGCACATCCAACAGCTACAAGCAGAAACCCCGAAACCAAACACGTTCCTGAGATAGCCCCCACCCCACACACGCCATGCCCCCACCCCACACACGCCATGCCGGGAGCCAAGCAAAGCGCTCAGGCTAGGCTGAGTGCACAGGAGCCCCTGAGAGTGGGCCCTGGCCTGGGCAAGGCTGTGTCCTCACCGTGTCCACAGGCCCGGGCAGCCTGGGCCGCTCCAGGCAGGGCGTACCTCACACCGTGATGACGTCATCTGGCCACTTGGCACACTGCTGTGTGACTACAAGCACAAGCACGTGCAGCTGCTGCCTCAGGCCCCGCAGCTCCCAGGGAGGGCACCGGGAGCCAGGCAGAGCGGGAGGGTGCGGGCTGGCCCAGGCACGCCTCCTCTCTCTCCTCCAGGCGCAGAAGCACACTGGGCTGCAGCAGCAGGGAGCAGAGGGCGCAGCCCCCCGCCCAGGGCCTGACAGGGCAGCTGTCTCTTCAGGTAATGAGGTCACAGCTGCTTCCACACTCACATGCGCACACAGGGAGAGGTACAGACACACTCAGACACACACAGAAGTGCACAACCACACAGAGATACATACACACACACAAGCCCACACACAGACACAAACATAACACACACACACAGCCATATACACACACAAATACAGACATACAGAAGTACAGTACACACACACACACACACACACACACACATCTGTTCCAGGCTGTCTACCGGCGTCTGTGACTACGACAGCCCAAGCACAGGGAGCCAGTCACATCCTCCCTACTTGGCAGGCACGCGAGGGTCGGCTGGCACCAAGAGCCTGAGATGCAGCCAGCTGCGGCCGCGTTCTCAGACCAGGGGCTTTCCTGTCCCTGCCACCCCACAACCCCTAAAGGAAGAGGGGAGGACGTGAGCAGTGGCCCATTTGACTCCAGCTCGGCCTCCCAAATGCCACCCCAGGTCCAGGGGCCATCCTGGCCTCCAGCTGTGGGCCCAGGGAGGTTGGCCCGGCCCGACTCACCAGCTGCAGTGGCCCGTGTTCCCTAGATCTCCATGTCTACAGGACAAAGTGGTGGTCCCAGCGGGGTCCCTGCTAGCCTCCCAGGCCGGGTGTGAGTGCCAGGCGTGTGTGTGTAGCAGCCCAGCCAGCCTCCCAGGGCAGGTGTGAGTGCCAGGCGTGTGTGTAGCAGCCCACGGCCCATTAGGAACACGCTGTGCCTGTGGCCTTCCCTCCTTCTGGGGCTGTCCCTGACCAGAACAGTGAAGCCAGCTCTTGACAATCTGAGGGCTCTCCTGCCCCGCGGGGTGGGATGGTAAGACGGGACCAAATAACTGTCCAACAGCTGCTTCTGAAGTCACACATGGTGGGCACGCTGCAAGGCCACACTCCAGCGTGACCGCTCCTTGTGGCACCTTAGCAGGGAGCGCTGGCTGTACAGCCAACTCCCACTTGAAGCCACTTTCCCGTACCTTCCCTCTGTGACTCGGAAGGTAAAGGAGGCAGGTGTTTTCCCCATCTGCTCTTCCAAGGCCTGAGGACTAACAACCAGGCACGCAGTGAGACACCTGCAGCCAGACAGGTCACCTGGATTCCCAGGCATCACCCCTGCCCTCCGTGTACACGGTGGGCTGAGCTTCCTCCTGTTTGTTCCCGCAGTGGCCACGGGCAGCAACCCCGGCATCACCTTGACGAAGTACTCCCGGCCCGAGTGTCCCACATTCTCCCCGAACTCACAGGCAGCCCACGTGGCACCTGCACCTGCCAGTCCCCTGTCCCTGAGACAAGTGGTCATCCGGCGTGGGGCCACCCTGGGGGCGGCGTCAGCCCTGCTGGGGGTGGGGCTTCTGGTCAGGGCGCTGACCACCCCCAGCTATTAACCAGCATGCGAGGCCACACCCTGGCAGCAGGAGTGGGCAGACAGGTACACAGCCTGGGGCAGGGGGATCCCGGCACCACCTACGCCTCAAAGCCAGGCATGTCCCTGGGCTTCCTGGTACCTCTGGAGGGATCTGAACTGGCAGACTGACCACCCGTGCTGTGCCCAAGCGGGTCATTTCTTCTCTGACCTGGGACGCTCCTCCAATACCAGCCAGAGGAATGAGACTCCTGGGACTGCCATGTGTATCCAGGACGTAAATGGACCAAGAGGGAAATTACAAAATGAAAACCAGAGCCACCGTGACATTAAAAAGCACTGATTTCTCAGCTGCGGCCTGTGGCCCACATCTATTCGTGAATTTTCTGTGAGACTCCTGAGGAGGGGCCCCGGCCCTGTCCAGGCAACCCCTGTGGGCGCAGGTGCAGCAAGAGCTGCCCAGGGTAGGTCTGACCACCCCTCCATTCCTGACCCTTGTCCTGGACTCTGACACACACTTGCTGCTTCCAGACTTCTTGCTTCAGGAGTGCGAGCATAGAAACCAGCAGAGCAAACCCCGCTGGTTACTGTCCCCAGCCTGGGCAGGAAGTTCACACTGGTTCAGATGCTCTGGAGGCCTGGGACTGGGGACTGTCTTCACCCACTGCACCAGGCCATCCAGTGTGGACAGTGGGACCGTCCAGCTGCCTCTGTCCCACGGCTCCAGCTCCCCTAGCTGGAAGCATGCCAGGTTGGAAGGGAAATGGATCATCAGTCAAGGCCACAAGGAAAATGCGACCCTGGACATGAATGTTCAGTTCCATGTCGCTCTCAGGGGCTTCCTCTCATGGAAAGGCAGGGGAGACCGTGTCGTGGTGACCCAACACCTTAGTGACCTTCCACCACCCAACCAGAACAGCTGGGTGCACAGCACAGCAAAGCAATGAGGAAAGGCTAGACCCACGCCAGCCCTGCCCCGAGTGTGTTCCGAGGTCCTTCGGCATTGAGGCGGAAAGGACCACGGTCCAGGAGGGCTGGGAATCACACACTGGTGCCTCAAAGGTTCCATGAGCGTTGGTCCTTTCTGTGCAAGGTGCTTTGCAGAGGGTTGCCATGGGGACCACTCTCTATGTGAGAGCCTGGGCAATAAGGGCTCCTCCACCAGGCTTACAGAAGCACCTGCTTGAGGTGAGCAGGAAGAGGAGGCTGCCCTAGGGAAGGAAACCTACATGCTCCAGTTGCTGCCACACACACACACACACACACACACACACACACTGCCTAGGAGGGTGGGGAAGATCTTCCAGGCCAAGACTTTGTAAATGAGAACAGGTTGACCAGGAAAGCTGACACACGCCACCTTTCATAGATAAAGGCAACAAAAGGAGATTTATATTTGGGAGGAAATTCATGCTCAAGGGGGTATCTCCACAGGCACAGATGAGGGTCCACACGCAGTGTTAGCATTCCCATCTATTTCACGGAATTGATTTATTTTGCAAAGTATATTATGAGGTAAGCCAATAATGTAGCTGAATTAAATTTGATAAAGTATATTAGATGAGAATTCCACAGTGATATTTTGTTATTGATTTTTTCAAACGGCTGATTATTCTGATAGTTTAGGCAATGTTGAACTAAGCCAGGTCAGTGGTTAATTGCTGGCACCTCACATTGCGAAGACGGCGGGACGTGTTTCCGACAGCGTTAATGGGACTGAGGATTCACCAGGGCCAGCCGTCCGTTCTAGGAGCCGCAATCCCTCAGTCCCCGGAGTTCCCTGCTTGGCCCAGTGCAGCCTTCCGCCCGAGGTGCTGAGGGGCCGTGTCTCGCTCGCTCACCAGGTCCTTTGCCACCCTCCAGCCCCGTCAGGGTGGCCACTCGGCTTACTCCCCACTGCCTCACTCTCCCCGGGACTGCATCTCCCTGCGAGGCTGACAGCCCAGTCGTCCCTGCCAAGGCCTCTCCTTCTGAAGGAGAAATCCCTGAAGTGTGGTCAGAGGGAGCTCTCCGAGGGGTCATGAAGGGAGCTTCCCTGGGCTACAGAAATCAGAGTGCAAGGTTTGTCCCTGGAGAGTCACTGTCCACGGGTGGGCTGGGGGTGGTCCTGCGAGAGCAAAGGTTTTGTATAATGACTTCTGTTATTGCAGCTTTAAAGGCCACTTAGGTTTTCTGCAGAGGGGAATCACTGTGAGGATGGTGACACCTGCGTGTGACGGTCAGGCCCTTCAGGAAGCCGAGGAGTTACAGGATGCCCTGAGTGGTACCAGTTGCAGGAGCAGCTGTGGATGGCCACGGTCGGCTGTCACGGAGGGTGTGCAAACATGAGAGGACAGGACAGCGGGTCAGAGGGCCTCAGGTCAGGCCTTCAGGTGCCCCAAGGTGAGGGGAGACCCACCCCCAGCACAGCAGGGAAGACCCCAGCTCGGCTCTGACTGTTGAGCGCAGCTGGCCCTGCACGGGCAGTGCCGAGCACCAGAAGCCTCACCAGGTGGTGAGGCGGCAGATCCGGGGAAGGGGGTGTCTGGTGGCCTCATCCATCCCCAAGGGCACAGATGCAGCCCAACAGCTGCTGCTCCCCAGCCCAGGCGCCAGGACCCGGTGAGCACAGTCCAGAACAGCTTCTCTGCCTCTCTCGCTCTCGGGGAACGCTGAGGTCTGGCTGAAGGGTGAGCTTTATTCACGGAGAGTGGCAATGACTTCCGGGGTGATCATGGTACACTTAAGCAGTTTCTACTTTTCAGGGGCAGGATTTACAAATCACAAGTTCATTAACCTCTTTGTGGAAGAACGATTCAGCAAGGCAACCAGGAGCTGGACGAGGGCCGCTCTTCAGTAGTATCCAGTCTGCAGGGAGGAGAGGGCAGCCAGGTGACCCCACGGGTGAGCAGCCTGCCCACAGCCCGCCGTGTGTCATGCGCTCAGCAGGGGGACCTGCCCGCAGCTCCCACCCAGGAGACTGTACATGCACTGAGGCAGACAGGCCGTGGGTCCCTAAGATGTGCAGTGTGATAAAGGGGACGTTTTTCATCAAAACACACACTAACAACATACAAACATACACACCCACTTGTACAACAAGACAGGCAGTGATGTCCAACAGCAGTGAGGTGGCATCGCCGTGGACAGGAGTTAAAAACAGGCAGTTATACCACCCCAAGAGTGCATAAACCGGGATTGAGAGAGACCTGGGAGGGAAATAGTGGGCTCTTCCCTCTTGGGTTACTACTCCTGCGGGAGGGCATGAAAACTAGGACAGGGGCTGGGGTGGCTAGACAGAGAGGCACTCAACAACGTCCACGAGGGCTGGATAGTTGAGCTGGTTAGATGGAACTAAGCTTTAATACCCACTGACATGTGCGAGAGCTAAATGGGATGTGGGACAGACTGGACTAATCTGCTACACTTACTGGCAAACCAGGGTAGGGGGCGGGCCTGGTGGGGGTTATTGCGGGTCACTCTGACTAGGCTGCAGCTCCCACTGGTTTATGTGAGGGCCGAGTATGTGCTGGGCAGAACCAGGCTGGATTGCAACACCCATTGGTTCCAGTGGAAGTCGGGACTGAAAACAGAACCAACCCAGCAACTGCAACCACCAGCTGATCGTGGTGAAGAAGCTGGTCTGGGAATACCTCAAAGTTTCTTTGGGGATCTCCCCAGTCAAACTGTTGGACTCAGAACCCTAGCCAAGAAAAGCCAGAAGACAGAACAGGTCAATCAACCACCTCAGCTATATGTTGGCAGCGAAAGACTGGGCAAATGGAGACTCTACGATGGACTGTGTCAAGCAGTGGATTCTTCAACGACCTCATTGTGCTTGGAGTGGTGAGACTGGCAGCGATTCATAACTGGTGAACTATCAAAACCGCTTGAGCAAGTATCTCAGAGCATGCCCTACATCTGGGACTTGGGGTGGGTGGGAAACTGGGTGGGGCTTCTCCCTCAATATCCCCTGTTACCTCAGATACATGATGGAAACAATATGGACATAATAGTCTTACCCACTTCCCTATAGCCCTTGAACCTTTTTACTGTAATTAACTAAGTAATGATTGTCAAAATATAATAATGAAAATATATAAATAAATAAAATTAATATAAATAAATTAATTTTTTAAAAAAGCAGGCAGTTATTATCCTAGCCTTTCATAAGGAAGCCGAAGTCCCTGTGGTTTTGTTCCTGAGAGTCAGAAGTGGTCATGGACTTGATCGATGCCGCCGAAGCTAAACAAGTACATCTGTGGTCACCACCACGGCTTCAGGGGGTGACAGCCCTGTGACGGCTCTGCCTCTCAGACCCGCCCCACCACAGCAGGTTCTGCCGAGTGGATCCGCCACGGGCCGGTGCGCTGGTGAACTTGGCTCTGAATCCTTTCTAACTGGGTGGTGCGCGGGTCAAATGAAGCCCAAACACACAACCAAATGGGTAAGCTGGCAAGTGCGGAAACGCCATTTCAGAAAGCTGGCTCCCCCTGCAGTACTCTTCAGAATCGTTTAAAATAAAAGGCAAGAAACAGGATTGAAACGCTCAAAGGAAAGTGCACAGAACCAGCAAAGAGGAAAATAAAACTTTCCCTAGTCCCAGAATAAATAAAAAATAATGATAATAAAAGGTTGCATCATGCTGGAGGCATCAGGCAGCAGGGATGAGGCCGAGGAGGAGTCTGGAAGGCGGCCTGGGCAGTCACTGATGCCAACTCCCTCGCTCTGTGGACGGGGAACAGCTGGGACAAGCGAGGGCGCGTGGCAAGGTCAGTATCACGGCCAGGACCAAAGCCACGCACTCCTGATCCCAGGTGAGGGTTTGTCTGTGTTGTTTCTCTAGCCCTGATGGAAGGCCCCTTTAGGGATCTCAGCACGGGCTACCAAGGGGCCTGGCACCTGAGGGAGTGCCCCGGGCACACAGCAAGCCTGGGCAGCTCAGCCCCAGCTCAGCCCCAGCACAGCCCCAGCTCAGCCCCAGCTCAGCCCCAGCTCAGCCCCTTTGCACAAGGCTGAGGAATTCCAGGCAAGAAGAGGCAGATCGGGCTCGGAGAGTAATGTTAACGGGACAGAGAACCAAGCCTGCCTCCAGCCATTCTTCGGCCTCAGTCATTTGGGGGAAAAATAAGCGTATATTTGGGGAAGGAGGGAGGGAGGGCTACAGGAGGGTGGAACCCCTATGCTTCTTAATCTGTATCATGAAAACTGTAAGATCCACTCATATAGATTTTTCAAATAACAATAACATAATGTAAAAGACGTGAGCGCAGTAAGGCCTGAAGACATGCGAGGCTTATTCACTACACCACCTGCTAGGAACTCCACAGTCTAACCTTTTTTCAAAACCAAGCACCTCAGAACCACTCAGAGATTTTCAGATTATTCTCAGGTTCCAAACCCTGCATTCAGTGTCTAGCTGGCGGCCTGGGGCCGAGGGGCCGCACATCCACCTGGGAGCCGAGTGCACAGGTTCAGCACTGAGGCTCCCACCGGGCTGTCCTCTCGGGAAATGACGGGCACTGCCCCGCTGCCTCTCAGACCCTGAGCGACACCCCAACCCAGAGTCGTGTCCTAGAATTGTGGGCAGGTGGAGTCATAGCAGCTTGATTCTCTGGGCCAAGAAGCATTCCCCTCCCAGCAGCCCCTGGCCCTCCTCCTACAGCCAAGCAGGTGCCTGACTTGGCCCATCTCACACAGAGAAAGAAAGCAAGGGGTTCCTACCTCACTTCGCACAGACAGAGCTGGCCTTTGAAATCTGTCCATCACTGCTTGCCGGACTCACGCAGGCTGTGAACTACCAGAAAAACCAACAGGGCCTTTCTCCTCAGCACAGCTTGGTATTTCTGAGAAAACCCAAATTGTCACGCCACCTCCAGTGGAGCCTGCGTGAGAAATCGCCGGGCCGAGGCGGAAGCTTCAAGGAAGGATGCCTCCTGGATTCGGCTGCATCTCTGGTGGTCTTGGCATTCCTGGCTGTACTCTCTTTGCTCTTATCTTTATGGCTGGAATAATATTGTTAATGTGCGGCAAAGGCTCAATGTTCCTTTATAGTTCTATGAAGCCTTCTGACAGGAGACTGGACAAGGATGGCAAGCAGTATAGAATAAAAACCACTAAGTCACTAGCTTTAGTAAACCTACCTAGGACTATTTTTGAGAATTCCTAAAAAGAAAATTATAATAGAAATCTATAACTTAAAAAGCCATACAGGAAGAAAAGCTAAGAAAAATAGACAAGTTAATATTAAAACCAATGTAAGGCACAAAACACAATGAGAGCTAATCGCTTAATGATTAAAACTGCAGCTGGTGCCAAACTGTGTCCACAAGAAACAGCAACTGCAGTCTGTCACCAGGCTATTAGAGAACAATCTTTTTTCATCAGACCTGCTTACCTCCCTGGAATAATTGTTTGTAGAAATGTAACCACATGAATAAGCAAGAAAATGTCCCTTTGCAATAATCTATTGTATATAAGCTGATGCTTTGCTTTTACAAAATGCACTCAGATACAACTGCCTTGAGTTGTCGTGTCTGTTTGTCACTCGCCGAATCCTTGCCCACCGTTCCCGGGGTCCTGTTCCCGTCGGACTGATTGCTCCCGGCCGAGCCGGTCCGTCGCAGGTGGCGCCCGAACAGGGACTTGAAAATTCATCGGGACGGTAAGCTTTCTTCTTTTCTTTTACTTCTTATTATTTTCAGGCAAGGATAGGACCTCGTCAGAGCGCTGCAGGCTCCCTGATAAAGGATCATCAGGTTTAGAGGACGAGAAGGTAAAGCACCATGAGGCATTCACCATCCAGGAGCAAAGAGTTGTTCTTGTCAGTCTTGGGACACATGCTCAAAGGAGGGAGTAAGGTGTCCAGGAAAGTATGTATAGATGCCTCACCAGCAGCCATTCAAGGAATGGCATATGCTGCAGCTATGAAGAGAGAGAATTTCGGCGCATATATTCAGAATTTAAAGAAAGAAAAAGGCCCCCCAAAAGGGGGGGTCACCTGTTTTGCATGTGGACAAACAGGTCATATAAGTGAACATTGCCCCCACATAGAAATAAAAAAGGGGTCAAACCCAATGGGTGGCAAGGGCATCCCAAGAGGATTATGCCCTAGGTGTAGAAAAGGCCGGCATTGGAAAAATGAATGCAGGTCCAAGTTCCATAAGGATGGAACTCCTTTAACTGAGAAGGAAAAGCCAAAAAACGAGGAGGGGGGCATCCCCTCAGCCCCGTAAATGAAAGAGGGGCGGTTCCTAAGGAACCCGAACAATCACCTTTGAACCCATTAGCACCAGAATTTACCATACACGAGCTGCCTAGAGCAACTCCAGGGAGTGCAGGGCTTGATCTTGCATCCCAACATGATTATATATTATCCCTTATGGATGGGGTGCAGCTTGTAGATTCATATTTAAAAGGGCCATTGCCTGAGGGAACTTTTGGACTAATCATAGGAAGAAGTTCCAACTTTAAAAGAAATTTTGAAGTCCTACCAGGGGTAATAGATTCAGATTTTATGGGACAAGTAAAAATTATGGTTAGACCATTAAAAGAAGTAGTCCAGATACATAAAGATCAAAGAATAGCCCAGATTTTATTGCTTAATTATGTGAAGTTTCCAAACCCATGTCTAAAAGAAACAAGAGGAAGTGAGGGGTTTGGGTCAACTGGAGTCATAGCCTGGACACAAGAGATAGATAAAGAAAGACCTTTTAAAACTATAAAAATAGAAGGAAAATCTATAACAGGGTTATTAGACACTGGAGCAGATAGATCATGTATATCAGGAAAAGATTGGCCCAATACTTGGCCAGTTATTAATACATCTTCAACCTTAGTAGGATTAGGATTAGCAACTAATGTGGCACAAAGCTCTAAAATATTAAAGTGGGAATGTGAAGATAAATCAGGAAATTTTCAACCTTATATTATTATGTCTTTACCTTTTTCCTTATGGGGGAGAGATATCATGCATGACATGGAAATAAAACTAACCACGAAAAATTTAGATGATGAACAAAATTTTTTCTAGGGGCCACTGATGAGTTATACGCAGATAAAATAGTATGGAAAGATGATCAGCCAGTGTGGGTGGATCAGTGGCCCCTAACAGAAGAAAAAATACAAGCTGTGGAACAACTAGTGGCTGAACAAGTAAAGTTGGGGCATTTAGAAGAATCTAATAGTCCATGGAATACACCTATTTTTACTATTAAGAAAAAATCAGGAAAATGGCGATTGCTACAAGACTTAAGAGCAATTAATAGTACCATGTATGACATGGGGGCATTACAACCTGGCCTCCCTTCTCCAGTAGCAGTTCCTGAAAATTACTTTATCATTATTATAGATCTGCAGGACTGCTTCTTTACCATCAAGTTAAATCCTCAAGATTGTCAAAGGTTTGCTTTTAGCATCCCCTCTAGTAATTTTAAAAGACCATTTCAACGATATCAGTGGAAGGTTTTACCCCAAGGGATGAAAAATAGTCCTACTCTGTGTCAAAAATTTGTAGATAAAGCACTGACTGATGTTAGAAATGAGAATCCAGATACTTATATAATACATTATATGGATGATATATTGATAGCAAATAAAAAAAGAGAAATAACTGAAAAAGTTTTACAAAAAATGATGAAAAGTTTAAATGCTTATGGATTAGTTGTTGCTCCAGACAAAATTCAATATAATAGGCCATTAAATTATTTAGGTAAAAATATAAATAATGATAGTATTACTTCTCAGAAAATGCATATTCGATTGGACAAATTAAAGACATTGAATGATTTCCAAAAGTTATTAGGAAACATAAATTGGGTGAGACCTTATTTAAAAATAACCACAGGAGAGTTACATCCACTATTTGATATTTTAAAAGGGGAAGCTAATCCTAAATCTCCTAGAAAATTAACTACTGAGGCATTACAAAAGATTAATTTAATAGAAGACAAATTGCAAGAAGCAAAGGTTAAACAATTAAATTATGATAAAGAATGGGATTTAATTATTATTAAAACAAAATATACCCCGACTGGGTGTTTGTGGCAAAATGGAGTATTGGAATGGTTGCATTTACCACACACACAAGTCAAAATGGTCTCATCCTATATATATTTGTGTAGTCAATTGATTATTAAAGGGAGAATAAGATCACGAGAATTATTTGGCAAAGAAATGCATAATATAATTGTCCCCTATAAGCGACAGGAAGTAGATTATTTGTTACAGACTAATGATGATTGGGGACTAGCGTTACAAAATTATTCAGGGCAAATAAAATATCATTTACCTCAAAATCCGTTGTTAAAATTTGTGGAAGAAACTGAGATAATTTTTCCTTTAAAAATAAGTCAAGAACCTCTAGATAAAGCCATGCTAGTTTTTACTGATGGATCTTCTAATGGAATATCCGCTGTCCATTTACCTGGGCAGCCCCCAATTATAAAAAGAACTCAAAATATTTCTGCTCAACAGGCAGAAATTATAGCAGTAATTTTAGCTCTCGAGAACGTGCCTCAATGCATGAACCTTTACACTGATTCCAAGTATATAGTTAATTTGTTTCCTGCCATAGAAACTGCATTACTTTCAGGCTCCTCACGTATTCTGCCCTTATTACAACAATTACAAAAGGTCATTCAAAATAGGCGAGAGAAAGTATTTGTGGGTCATATTAGAGGACATTCTAACTTGCCAGGCCCTCTTTCTTTCGGCAATACTATTGCAGATATGCTTACAAAAGAAATAATAGGTACTGCACTTGAGCAAGCGCAGGAAAGTCATCAACTTCATCATCAAAATGCCTTGGCATTAAAAAGAATGTTCCAAATAACTAGAGAACAAGCAAGACAAATAGTAAAAAACTGCAATTGGTGTCCAGAAGTCCATCATTCTCTAAAAATGGGTGTTAACCCCAGAGGCCTGAGGGCACAAGTATTGTGGCAAATGGATGTAACCCATATATCAGAATTTGGTAGGTTAGAATATGTACATGTAACCATAGATACATACTCCCAAGCGGTAATGGCTACAGCAAGAACAGGAGAAACAGTGAAAGATGTTATTCAGCATTTAATAGCTTGTTTTTTAGTCTTAGGTTTGCCTCAAAAAATAAAAACTGATAATGCTCCTGCTTATACATCTCAAGCTTTTAGTAAATTTTGTCAAACCTGGAAAATCGCCCATAGTACAGGAATTCCCTATAATCCTCAGGGACAAGCAATTATTGAAAGAGCCCATCAGAATATAAAGTTACAATTGCAAAGATTAAAAGCCAGTAATCAATATTACTCCCCTCATCAATTACTGAACCATGCTTTATTTACTATAAACTATTTAAACACTAATGAAGAAGGATTGACCCCAATGCAGAGACACTGGGGACCACAGTTACTAAAAATTCAACCCAAAGTACGTTGGAAGGACTTGTTAACAGGCACCTGGAAAGGGCCTGATGTAATAATAACCTCGGGAAGAGGATATGCATGTGTATTTCCACAGGATGCTGAAGCACCCATCTGGATCCCAGACAGACTCATCCGACCCTACAATGAAGACCCAGACAGAAGGAAGGAGAAGGCGCAGAACACAAATCAGAAAAATGACACGGAAGCTGAAGACACTCAACCTCTCTGCCCGGCAAGCGAAGACAACGAAAGAGGCGACACCTCCCACCTGGGGCCAGATAAAGAAACTGACTCGTGAAGCAGAAAACACTGTGGCTTCTGCAGGAAAGCCTCTCACTTTTGAAAATATCTTCCTTGCTATGCTTGCAATTTTGACTGCACAGTCCTCTTCAAAATAATCTACTCTTCTGTCTCCTCCCTTCGCCGAGACATTTATGAACTTCATTTAAAAAATAAAAAGGGAAGAGATGTCACGCCACCTCCAGTGGAGCCTGCGTGAGAAATCGCCGGGCCGAGGCGGAAGCTTCAAGGAAGGATGCCTCCTGGATTCGGCTGCATCTCTGGTGGTCTTGGCATTCCTGGCTGTACTCTCTTTGCTCTTATCTTTATGGCTGGAATAATATTGTTAATGTGCGGCAAAGGCTCAATGTTCCTTTATAGTTCTATGAAGCCTTCTGACAGGAGACTGGACAAGGATGGCAAGCAGTATAGAATAAAAACCACTAAGTCACTAGCTTTAGTAAACCTACCTAGGACTATTTTTGAGAATTCCTAAAAAGAAAATTATAATAGAAATCTATAACTTAAAAAGCCATACAGGAAGAAAAGCTAAGAAAAATAGACAAGTTAATATTAAAACCAATGTAAGGCACAAAACACAATGAGAGCTAATCGCTTAATGATTAAAACTGCAGCTGGTGCCAAACTGTGTCCACAAGAAACAGCAACTGCAGTCTGTCACCAGGCTATTAGAGAACAATCTTTTTTCATCAGACCTGCTTACCTCCCTGGAATAATTGTTTGTAGAAATGTAACCACATGAATAAGCAAGAAAATGTCCCTTTGCAATAATCTATTGTATATAAGCTGATGCTTTGCTTTTACAAAATGCACTCAGATACAACTGCCTTGAGTTGTCGTGTCTGTTTGTCACTCGCCGAATCCTTGCCCACCGTTCCCGGGGTCCTGTTCCCGTCGGACTGATTGCTCCCGGCCGAGCCGGTCCGTCGCACCAAATGATTTCACATGCAACTGCCAGCTCCCGTCCCACCACACGTGAGATGAGCCCTGATGTGTCACTGAACCG